>NC_060038.1:10672000-11344000 GCF_905333055.1 Maniola jurtina
ATAGGTAGGTAACCATGATTACATTTTTAAAGTTAAGTATATAAATATTAGGTTAGGGTCTTGTTAGGGTATGTTTAATAGGTAGGTATATTTATTAAAGTTGTCGCAACTAATATAATAATATGAATAAGAACTTGTAAAAGTCTAATTGAATAAAACATTTTGAATTTGAAAATTTGAATTATGTTACACTATACAATAACATAATAATATTATGTGTGTAGGTACCTACTTATTCCAAAATAACTTGGAAGTTGAAACTCGCACTGTGATAGGCGTCTATCGACACCTCCCTGACAATGACAGACAGAAATAAAGTTCGGGAACAAAAACATCAAACATAGTGTATCTACATATTCGCGATGACACGTTGTTAAAATTAAATTAAAATAAAACGAAATAATTGTTGGCAGTGACTATGTTGGATACAACAGTTTCATGAGAATAAGTAGGCACTTATAGATTATCTACGAGTATAGGTATCAAATTATATTACATTTTTCATAAAAATAAAGAAAAAAAATGTAGGTAGGTAAAAAAATGTTTGTCTACGCAAATTGCACGAGACCCAAATCAATGGACTTTAGCACTAATGAAAATTAATGTTTAATTTAAATGTTATCTAAACATAAAATTCTCACAATAAAAATTACCTACATATTTTTAGTTTCTACTTACATAGGTTAAGCACCTACAGACACAGAGTAATCTTCAACGTAAATAGTTTTACACTGATAAGTATGGGACAATGTAACCAAAAAAATCCTGGAAAGTGTCGTGGGACACCCGACAGAAGCGAAGCTGTAGGTACATACTGTTTCCCTCACTCATATTATGAGCTTATAAAACGCGTTGCCCAGCCATGATATGTGTTTCGCCGCCGCGTTCGTTTGTTTCCATTTAAGTCCTTCTTCCAAACGTCTGTTGAAAAGCTCGATTCAGAAATCTCAAATATCACCCGAAAAGGTTAAACGCTCATGCTTATTTCATACAAATTCTACGCCAACAATAGAAAAGCCAAGAATAAGAATAGATAAAAGTTAAAACGTTGCATACCAAAGCATGTATAGACTTCCGTTTGTCGAGGCCGACAGTGGTCGCATTGTTTCTTTTAATCTCCGTCGTGAATGAAGCTAATGACGTGGCGCTGCGCTGCGCATACGCATAACGGTCGGCCTCATTCATCAGAACTGTCAGCGACATATATTGACAGTTGACTCCCATGTCACGCCCGCTGGATAAAACATCTTTCTATGACAAATCTAAGCCAAAATCGTAACTTTATTTTAAACTTAATAAAAAATGAACTACACAACTTCTAACTTGATATTTATTATTTGTATGTTTAGTTAAGTTTGACTTAAAGTTTGTTTTCCTACAATAGGTACAGAGTAGTGTTGTATATTTCGGTTGTTTGGATTCTTAGATAATCGTCTCGTCACAAAGTAAGTCAGCCCACATTAATATATATTATAATATATACCTATTCAGTTAGTATAACGATTCCAGTTTTAACCAAATGATAGATTGCATCTCGAAGAAAATTCTCACGATGGGATAGGATTGCATACCTATTATACTATTTTTGTGTACCTACCTACATAAACATACGAATACGGCCCCCTTACCTAGGTCTAGGTCAGTCAGAGCCTAGGATGTACCTACCTAGTAGGTAAATAGTCAGCTAAGGTAAAAAACCCGTAGTCGTTTCACCTTTCATTTCCTTAGCAGCCGGCTAACAGCAACTAGTCACAATAGTTACTGATAAGAATGTAAAATAAAAATAAGCGATTATAATACCATCTGTCAAGCCGCAACCCCCGCGGTGGTCAGGTCGGACCGTCAGCGGCAAAGAAAAAACCTCACAATCCGGCCCGGATTCAAATGAAGAATGATTCAAAATGAAATGACAGAATGAATAGTTGTGTAGCTAGTACAAAGGCGACGGCGGCTACTGGCCACAGCTCTGTGCCACGTGCTTCTTCAGACTCATGGGAATTCTTAGACGTCATGACGAGAAAAAGCTTGTGGTTTAGCCCGAGTGCATTAGAAGTTTTTGTCTCGGCCTTCGTAAACGAAAAACGTACCCAGGCTAGGAGGAAAACCTAACTCATTTTTTGTTGATGATTTAAATTTTAATTCTAGTTAGATACGGATCTAGAGGTACTTACAAAGTAGCTAAATGTTGAAGGATATTATTTACTCGACTGTAGGTACCTACTTCAAGAGTCGTTTCTGAGTAAAAAAAATTAAGATTTTTCTTTCTTTACTAACCTTTATCAATAGATATACGCTGAACCCTTGACCTGCGATTGCCGACCTCTTTTTGAAGAAACTTGATTTTCGCTACTTTGGCGCTGATAGCAGCAGTGAAACCCTGGGGGTCATGTGAGCGTATTCGGAACTAAATGTTGGTGATGAGACACCTGTCAACATAATGCCAACACGAAGACCATTTGACACAAAGTGTCAATTTTGATTCCCGGTACGCTCGGTGGGGCGCTTCGAATCGGCGGAAAAAATAAATTTTGTGAAACACAGTCTTCCAGCATACTTGTAGGAATACATACTTAATATGTAATAAATGTTGCTTTCTGTGTCTTTCCTTAATTTGGCTTTGCGGCTCTGGGGTCTAGCCCTTTTGATTTTCTACATAATTTACTTTTACTTTGTCGTTATTATTATTATCATCTGCGAAAGTGCATTATTTCGAAAATACCACCATAAAGTATGTTTGACATTTAAAATGGCGACCTTATCTCGTAAAAATGGCAATTATACGCTACCCTACGAATTAGTAAACTCAAACACTAAGAAAGAAGGAGCGGGCAATGAAATTAAAAATATGTCTTAAGGGCAATTAGCCTTAACTTTTACAGTAAGTGCCCTATCTGAAGCCACCGCTCCCTCGCGCTTTTCAATTGTAGGGAAAGCGACCAGCTTTTGCAGTTGGAGGGAATTTTATGGACTTACGAGTTTCGAAAGAGTTCAGTTACCCTTACTGCATAATTTGATATGCGTGTTGATTGCCTATTATTATTAGCTGCTTTTTTATGTACCTACTTATTCACGTGGCTATTTAATTATCGTAAACGAATCCAAAAGTGAAACACGAGTAGCTACAAAGTTAAATAGCGTAAGCGAAAATTATTAAATTGCAAGTAATTTTTGGGTTTTCAGCTTGTCTTTATTGTTCCTACTTCTTCTTATACCTAAGTCAAGAAATATCTATATAGGTAATAATCTTTTTAACCTCCGACCCAAAAAGAAGGTTGTTATAAGTTTGACGTGTGTATCTGTGTATCTGTCTGTGGCATCTTAGCTCCTAAACTAAAGAATCGATTTTAATTTTGTTTTTTTTTTTTTTTTGTTTTAAAGGTGGCTTGATCGAGAGTGTTCTTAATTATAATCTAAGAAAAACGGTTCAGCCGTTTGAAAGTTATCAGCTCTTTTCTAGTTACTGTAACCTTCACTTGTCGGGGGTGTTATAAATTTTTAATTTACACTTGTTGATTATTACATAGCATTACATTTTTTAATATTCCAACTATAAACTAATATCTAAAAACTAGCTAGGAATGTGTGTTTTCGTGTAACAACGTTCTTAGCAAAGAACCCAATCACCATGCAATACCGCCTCATCAATATTTCAATAGAAGTCTATAACGTAGACAGTGGGATCGATATCTTAAAGAGCTTATTTTTTTCTGCATATTTCGATATTTTTCTCTCTTCTCATGCTGAGGGGAGAGCCGTGTTCAGTAGTGGGCCGGCGATGGGTTGATCATGATTATGATTTGTTTTTCAAATGTCACGCTCTAATAAATTTACTTTGAACTGCACACCCAGTCATCCACAGGGAAGAATTAGGCAAAAATTCTAGGAGCGCATTGACGGAGTGTTTCACAATAAATTTCCATTTATAAAGCCACAAGCAGTCGAGGGGAAGGGGGGAGCCGGCTTCCGCCGCTTTTTTCTAGAGGTGTAAAAGTAACGAAAACGAGCGTACCCGTATGCATTCGTTACTATAACAATTAGTACTCGTTACTATCGTATCGTTACTCGTTACTTTTGATACCACGTAAGATGAACGAATCGAGTCGTATTGCGTACGACAGTATGATGTCGCGGCGTCGCAACATTCGTAATCTGTAGAAAACATACTTAGGTCTACATTACATACAAAGCTGCGTAAGGTGCATTTTCTCACTTTTCCGTATTTTGAACCAGACGTGTGTGTGAAGTTATTCTCAATTTAGTATGATTTAATAAGTGTAGAACTACAAATGAACTGTTGACGGAATCTACTAAAATATTAAAAATTTTAACCTTGAGCTTGAGCTTATGTTAAATATCTATATACTATTACATAAAATTAGAGTATCTGTCTGTAATTTCCAAATAACTGTCTCATTATTAAGCTCATATGGTTATTTGAACGATACCATAACAGAATCATACGTTTTTAAAATTTTAACAATAAACTAAATAAACATCGGCCTTTGTAACGTACGTTTTTAAATTCACCGAATGAGCGCGCCTGCGCGTAAAACATACGGTTAGCAAACGTTTCAATACACGTATCTACGGTACTTGCGTGAACCGAAACAGTGTAGGAACGGTCATACGACGAAAAGTGCGAGTAACGAGATGCATTTGTGAGTAACGATTCGGTACTCGGTACTAGATGGCGCACCCGTTACTCAGTAACGAATACATACGGTTCGCTACAGCTCTACTTTTTTCCTTCATTTCCTCGAGGCCGCGTGGCGGGCGCAGCGCCCTACGGCCACTGAATTAAAACGTTGCTGCTTTTATATACATAATTACGATTACTGTAACTTTTGTACAGTTCTTTGTTCATTCCATACTTAATAATTAACAATACCTAATGCCCGCAAATTGTTCGCGTGGATTTAGGTTTTTTTTTAAATCGCGTGGTAGCTCTATTATTTTCCGGATAAAAAGTAGCCTATGTCCCTTTCCAGGATGATGTCCACAACTTTGTCTACGTGGATTTCATCCAGGGTAAAAGTGTGTCGGTCTACTAACTTTTCATGACCCATCCGTTTAACTAATTAGGACGAGCACAAGATAGAGTGCATTTTGGTGACGAACATGGGCTAGGTAAATAGTTACTTCGTATACTTAAAGAAAAATCGATGAGTTCTTTGAGTTCGGTGAGTGATGAATTAGGATTTTCAAAATCCTGCGAACGAAGTCGCGGGTATCATCTAGCATTGATGAAGCTCTCTTTAGGCTGTGCTTTTAGTACCTACCTACCTAATGCTTTAACGTTGTGCTAGGTCGTGCTTTTTTATTTTGTGTTATGTGTGTGTGTTTTATGTTGATAGGTATATCAGTCAGTCAGTTTCATCTTTTATTTGTTCATCATTCATGTACCTACTTATAGAATATTATAGATAAATAAATAAAGGATTATGCTCGAGCTATACCTCTATCTAGCAGGTTAAAGATTGTCAAAGTGAACGGGAAAAATATCGGCGGGATAATAATTAAAAGACGCGATAATGTCTCCGCGGCGGTGAAAAACGACCCCACCATCCTTTTTATTTGATAAATAAAATTTATTTCCCAAAGCCATGCCTTCCGCGATTCTTTGTGGTTTCGGCTTCCTATTAGCGATTCTTTGTTTGTTTTATTATGATTTCGTTTTGCTGCTAAAATAAAATATTTACGTAGGTAGCTGTCATCATTGAAGTTTATGTTTCGAGTAGGTTAACTGTCTATCAGAGCCACTGAGAATTTTTAGATTTTTTCTATTGAATTGGAGGCCATTAAGACTTCAAACGAGTTGCAGTGATCCGCTGAACCAAGCGGCAAGGCCGTGGCGTATGGAAGTCCCTACAAGAGACCTACGTCCAGCAGTGGACGTCTATCGGTTGACGATAATAATAATGATGATCATGAACGTAGAAAAGCTTAATCTATTAAAGCTTAATCTATTCTATTTATTCAACAGCAAAACTTCTAAAGGAAAAAAAAAAATCTAAGCAAGTTTTACTTTTATCAGATGCAATTTTCTTTAATTAACGTTAAAAGAACCTAAGACCTAAAATCAGTAATAGAAATGCATCTCATAAACAGCCCATACTCCAACTATTAACCTTCTTCGCTCCCCGGGGACGGGCATCGGGACGATTTTACTGCGCACTAAATATTCTCCCGGCGACAATTGCGATTATGAAAAGTGCACCGTTATTTATATCCCGCCGTTTATTTTTTGTCGCCCCTTTCAAGGGCAATTAAATACCGCCAGTCTTAAGCGTTTTGCATATTCCAAGGAGTCTTTATTGTCAACCCTAATAGAGATAGCAAAGGTCGTATCTCGTAACGGGTAGTGGAGCATTTTTAATTTGTTTTTTTTTTTTTTTAATTTAGTTCACATTTTCTAGACACATAAAGTCTTTATTTAAATACATATATAAATAAGAAGAAAAGTTCCGATTCACTCACTGACTGATCAACGCCCAGCCCAAACACATGAACCTAGAAAAAAAAAGCATAGGTACAGAAAGCTGAAATTTTAAAAATAGGTTTCCTTTATAATTTTTTTTTAAAGAATATTAGCCATTTGAATCATGACTAACATTCCCCTTTCCCCTCTAACTAAGCGTAAAGTTTGTGCTAAGAGTGGGTACGACAATAGTGCAACGGGTAGGGTTTGAACCGCCGACCTTTCGGATTTCAGTCCGCTCCTATAACCGTTGAGCTATTGAGGCTTCGTAGGCGCTAATATGTAGGTGATACCAACGTCAAGTCGGATTTTTCGAATTATGTACTCGAAATAGGTATTTTATCGAAGATGGTAACGCAAAAGAATTCAAAACTACATATTTGTAGATATAATATTATATAGACAATAGAATTATTGTCTTATTAATCTATCATAACTTACTGTACCTACCTAAGTAGTTACTACTTACTCTACCCAGTACCTACCCTCTACAAGATACATAGATATTATATCTAACACACTACAGTACAGATATACTTTCAAAGTTTCTTAATAACATAACAAAGCAATCAGTTAAAGCAAAGACATTAATACCGAAAGGATTAATGAAATTTCCTCGGTGACGGAATCGAACGCGCGTCCCCCGGGACTGGCAGCCGGGCCGGGCTGTCAAAGTGCTCAAAACTTGCCGTCTGCCGCGACAACTTTTAATAACCTTCCGTATCTGCCAAATGGATTTGGGATTTGATACTCGTTACATTTTCACCAAACTTTGTACTTTGTAATAATAGGGGCTAGGGCAAAACATTGCTGCTGAGTAAACTACAGCAGAACAGTTGATACCAACTGGGTTGCGATTCTTGTACCTACCTATACCTACTAAATTCGAAAGATTAATCTTTATTCAATAGGTATGTGCTTATACTTAATAGATGACTACCTCAGCTGTAGAGATAGGATAGGTAGGTAGTAGGTACCTACTCGCCTCATTCGCACGAGATGTATTTTCAGCGCAACGCCGGGTTTTAACGCAACGCTTTTTTAACGCTCGTGCGAATTAGGGCTAAATAAAATTGTGATATTTGTCACTAACGGTCATCCATACTCACTTACCTATTATAATATTACAAATGCAAAAGTGTGTACATCTGTCTGTCTGTTATCTACGCTTTCTCGGTTCATACGTTAGCGCTGAACCGATCTTCACATGGGAGTACAAAGATTACCTATCTACCTATAGTGAGTATGGATCGTTTACCTATTGATTCATCAGCATACTTTAATATTCATCATTATCAACCCATCACCGGTTCAAGGTCTCCTCTCAGAATGAAAAGATTCACATATAATTCCGAAAAGTAAGAGATGCGTGCTCAAGATCGAACCCCGGACCCCCGACTAGCAGGCCAACCACTAAGCTGTCAGGCTTTCATTTTACCTAAAAAGAATCTGAGATATCATCCATAGAATATAAACATAGAGTAAATAATCTTTTCACAATCTTAAGTTTCTAAACTCTGTACTATCTCTAAAGCAGGTGCTACGATAGAAACTCTGAAACCTCCCCTCCCCGTACGGGGTGAAATTGAACCGTCTTAGATCTGTCGGTCGTAATCCGCGCTTATAATTGATGCGAATGTCAAGTAGGCCCCCGATACAGATAATCGGAAAAATACAAATCCACAACATGATCGATAGAAGCATGACAGCCAGAAAGATAAACCGACTTACAGAGGTCTACGACGGGTTCTACGAGATTGCTACTGTCAAGGAAGAAAGCTTGACTTTATCTATTTACCACTCTTTTTCTTCCGATTACTAACCAAACCTTTTTCTTTTCTTTTAGTTCATTTTTGGTATTCTACAGAAATTATAAAACAGTAAGTACTTGTATAAATTAAAATTAGTAACGGCAACAGCTGTGAATAAAATATTTGCAAAATGTTTACATCATTTTAACCCTCGCATGGCGCCCTAAACGACTGTAACCGACAAGAAATTGCGGAAAAATTTACTTTTTTGCCTTTGAAATATTGAATTTTTACATTTATGCCTTTCACACCTCATAACGTAATATTTCTTCCAAAAACCTTCCCCCTAGCAAGTTTTACTGTAACAGCAGTAGGTAACGTTCAAAATAAATGTTTGGTGTTATATCACGACGAGTTAACCTACACGCATGTTGAACTATCTATTGTTTAGATATTTCTTCATCTCTACTTGATCGACGAAAAGTAGATATATTTTTCCCATAACTACCTCTCAACCAATCTACCAGCCCGTTTGCATCCACAGCTGGACATAGGCCTTCCCAAGTGCGCGCCACCACACACGGTTCTCCGTTTCCTCATCCACCCACTTCCCACTACCTACGCTCAGTCCAGCGAGTTGGAGCGTCCCACAATGCGCTTGATGGTACGCGGTCTTCACTACAGAAGAGAAAATCTGTAGGATCACCAAAGTGACCGACATAGCTCAACGAATTAGCCAGTTGTAGTGGCAGTGGGCAAGCCGTCTGTCGCAAACCTATGGCCGATGGGGCAGACGTGGTCTGCCATGGTGACCGCGCCATTACCTCTAGTTTCTACTACTTACAAAATACGAGTACTATTAGAGACAGTAATAGGTACCTAGAGTTCCTTTTCCAGCGTAAAGAAATTGTAGAATATCAATTAAAGCAGTTTTCAAGCACCCTCGCCATGTGCGCCGGGACCCGACACAAATAATGTGACCGCAGCATTTAGTCGGCGGCATCGAACGCTCTCTAATGGCATCCAACCGCCAACTGGCCACCGCATTAATCCTTTACCGGGCTCTTGATTAATTATTCAAACTTGCCACCCGGGCTCCCATATACTTCGCAAATTGTTTACAACTACACCACTTGTGTCGTTAAAGGAATTTTATAAATACGAGTGGCTCCACGGTTACAAATATTTTTATCACTTTTTGTAATTTTAATTATTTATTTTTATTTTTAAATACCGGTAGCTCAGCTAATAAATAGCCTATCTTATTTTAAGTCACCACTTTAAAAAAAATTATGTAGATAATATTGTCAAATTAACTAATGAAAAGAAAGGCCAGAAGGTAGATATCAAAGAATTTTAATACCAACTTATTCGTAATGCCCGCCTCTTCACCTCTTTTGAGATGAGCTACATTCATTCATTACCCATACCTACCTACTTATTTTCCTATCTACGGAATAAAGACTGGAAGGATATATCCTACCCTTGCGGACTATCTACCTACATTTCAGGTAGCTAGTCCGCAAAATAATTCAATCTAACAGGGGTACAGATATTATCAAATTAAGTGCGGACATCGCGACTGTTGACTTGAGCGATGTAAGTGACCCTTAATCCGCAGTAAATCTTCCGCCGGCCCGAGGTACCCCGGCGCCGTACGAGGGTTAAACAAGCGACTCCAACACCATTTATTACCTACTTGTTGTACGTAACAATGGATTTGTACGAATAACAGCGTACATGATTGTAATGCGTTTTGTGAGGTCGCGACATTTTTATTTCGGAAACAAAAAAATTGATGTACTTAGTTACTTAGATTTAGGTTAGGTTAGGATTGTAACTACCTAGGTATATCTATTTAAATTTCGCTACTCTAAAGGCTTTCCTCCTTTCCTAAACATAAAAAAGTTTAGTTATTTACTTGACGGTATGATAAAGTAGACAGACTAGACCAAAGCAGTCACATAATATTATGATGAAAAGTTTTGCTTATAGGCTTGGCTTGAATCACTGCATTGAGTGGGAAAAATAAGGGTAGAAAGGTCATTTGGTTGATTTGACAGTGTATTCCACAGAACCAGAACTCAGAAACCTGAATCGTTAGTAATATAAAGTAACCTTATACCTTATAGAGTTCTCTTATTTCATACATACAGATCGATCAGACTTAAAAATTGCAAAACTATTAGAATAGCTAAAAAATAATAATAATGGCTTCGGCGACATCGAGGAAAGCGTAGTGCGTAAGTGGCAATGTGGGGACAGAGCTGTAATGCGAACATTATACGCGGCACCTCTCGAGCTCGCATAATCGCTTGCTATGTGCAAAAACTTGCCTCACTTGCATCCCATTTTCGAGGAAGCGTCGCGCCTCGCGGGCAAAAGTCAATGTTCTCTGAAAGTCCTACTTTTCCTCATAATCATTTTGTTTAATACAAAGGTAAATAAACAGCATACAAGATCAGTCTGATTTACTCACGAGTACCTATACCTACTTACCTACCTTAGGAACCTAGCTGACTGTGCTCGTGTGGATTTTCTGAAAAACCTTTCTTAGTGGGGTTTACGTTACAGATTACTTCAGTCTACGCATAATCTCTAGTTAATGTTCCAGCGCTTTGGTTTAACTTTCGGTTTTTTAAACCAACTCTGATTTTCCAAGATAAAAAGTACCTAGCCTATATCCGTTTCCTATAGGCAATCTATCTCTGTACCAAATAGATGATGCACATGACTTCTTCGGTGTGGATTTAGGTTAGGTGGATTAGGAATCTCGTGGGAACTCTTTGATGTTCCGGGATAAAAAGTAGCCTTTGTCTTTCCTCGCTATCTCTGTATCCGCTGAATCTACTAAACGGCAGGACCGTGAAAAACTAACAGACTGACAGACAAATAGATACACTTTCGCATTTATGATATTAATAAAAATGACAGATAAGTAGCGACAGTCCTTCCAGCCGAACTTCGATGCATTTTTAGATAAATTCTCGTAAAATCACACGATGACGCTACCATAACTCAAAGTTTAATAACAGGAATGAACACATGAAACTTTGCCAAAGCGGCCCTACAGATAGGTATAAACCCGTGCATTTCTATGTTAAACTACCCGCATAGGTAACTAAATTATCAGTTAACTGGAGTTGAAAGCCGATAGCCCTCGGTCAGCTACCAGAATAATTACGGCGCGAATATATCTACATACATACCTACCAACATATTATGTAACGACCTTATACACGCGTTGAGTGCTCATTATTTGGATAATTTTTGAATAGGTATGGAGATTTACCTATACCTACTCAAGTTTGCTTTTATGCTAAAATTATTAAGTACACCCTACACCCCTCTGTATGCGTACAACCGGAGTTAGATATATAACAAAATGCAGGGTTATTACATTGAATAGGACCGAGAAATGCAGCGATGCGAAACCTGAAGCCGCGTTACCGTTTGATTGACAGCTGTCCTTGCCCAATGGCAACAGCGAGCTCTGAAGAGCCACGTCAATCAAGAACCACCCAATAACGAATTTGGCTCACGCATTGGATTATAGCCCTTATAACATGGATTTAGGGACTAAGTAAAATGTCCTATTTATAATGCGAATACACACGAGAGCCAGCGGAATCGTCACGCGAACGCGATCGCCCCATTATTCGCCGCCCTTTTGTAATTTGAATTTCGAATTCCAATTCGTATTTGTGGTAAAATAAAAAGAACTGTTTCGACACAATGGCGTCAAGGGCGGTACTCTGACATGCGATCAAGTTATTACATTAAAGGAAAGCGCGCCTGAGCTACTCACTACATATTTAGAGTTCAGGGAATATAATACTGTAACATGCAAAACTAGGAATTAAATATGCTAAGTAGTTGAATAACATATTATATTATGTTACATAGTTAACATAGTTTTTTGGCCGAGTAAGAGGCATCGGCAAAGGCTAGTTACCATCCTACTGGCAAAGCTGTGCCGCCAAGCGATCTAGTGTTCCGGTATGATGCCGTGTAGAAACCAAAGCGGTATGGGTTTAATAAAAACTGGAATACCCATTCCAGGTTAGCCCACTTCCACCTTAGACTGCATCATCACCAGTTTAGGCAGTTTAGTTTCGCTACACCAGGGTAGATTGTAGTCAAGGGTTAACTTGTATCTGAATTAAAAAAACATATCATCAACATGATCAGCTCATTGCCGGTTCACTACAGAGGACGCGTCTCTTCTCATATTATGAGAAGGGTTTTGGCCATAGTCCACCACGCTGGCCAATTGCGGATTGGCAGACTTCACACGCCTTTGAGAACATGGAGAACTCTCAGGCATGCAGGTTTCCTCACGATGTTTTCCTTCATCATTAAAGCAAGTGATATTTAATTGCTCATTACCCGATAAGATCTCTATCTTTTCGGGTAATGAGCAATTCGAGGTGTGGCTCAACCCGGGATCGAACCTCCGACCTCCCAAATAGGAGGCGGGCTTCTTAACCAATAGGCTATCACGACTTTACAACTTTCACAAGAAAACATAAATACCAAGTTACTTATCTTCATAACCTAAGTATAGGATTCCTGGTTTTTGTGAGTTTTGTGCAGTAGGTATACCTATAGATTAAGTACCAATAGGTGCCTACTACCTACCTAGTATCAAAGCTTGAAATTATTGTTTCAGAAAATGGGCTGCCGCGTCGATTACGAACCGCCTACACGAACACACAACTGCTAGAGCTAGAAAAGGAGTTCCACTTCAACAAATACCTGTGCAGGCCCAGAAGAATTGAAATCGCCGCATCGCTTGATCTGACAGAAAGACAGGTAAAAATCAAACCTTTAATCATACTAAGATACCTAGAATTACAGAAGGATATTTGAGACATTTTAATCAAAACTTTGTTTTCTTCCTCCAGGTCAAAGTGTGGTTCCAGAATCGACGAATGAAACATAAAAGACAAACGATAAGCAAAAGCGAAGATGGAGATGATAAAGATTCTACCACCTCAGAAGGAGGCAAAAGTTCTAAAACAGGGTTAGAAAAATTCCTCGACGACGATGGCCCGTTGTCTGGTAAGAAGAGTTGTCAGGGGTGCGAACTGCCACCGGGTGCTCTATGCTCTCCAGCTGAAGACCTTCCGGAGTTGACGTCTAGAACACGTAACAATAACACTCCCAGCGCTACGAATAATAACAGCTTTGCAAGTGATGGCGCTTCCAGTGTGGCTTCGTCGTCTTCGCTCGATAAACTAGCGGAAGAAGACTCACGGGAAGGTCTGCCACCAGTCAACCCTGTGACTGCAGCACCTAGAAGTTTTGCTAAAAGAATTAAACAGGAGTCGAGAAAGCGCTCCCCCTCGTTAGATACCGCGGGTTGCAAAGTATCACCCTCTTCTTCGAAAGACGGTCTCGTTGGTGTGCCTGGCCTTCCAGATAGTGGCAAATTTTCGTCAGTGAATTTGACACCATCGTCCACTCCGGGTACGCCTTCGAGTATGCACCAAAGTCCTCTCGGCCTTTATCCTCGACCGTCGCCACCTCATGCACCGGCAGGGCCGCCTCTTCCTCAAGCTGTACCTAACGCCATGCCTCCTTACGTAATAAGAGGAAATGCTCCACCTGGTCAGTTCGTGCCGCATCCGGATTTCCGTATGGACACAAAACAATTTGTGGGTAAACTGGCTCAATACCCTCAAAGTAATAGGCCTTATGATGCTTACGCGCCGGCCTTACAGGGCACAGAACAACACGTTTATACCAGAAATCAGCATCATTCGAGACAAGATGGATCTCCTTCTACGAGACCAAATGGGATAGGATCGAGGCAATCCTACCCACATGAAATGTACCAAAACTACCCTTATGGAAGTTATGGAAAAGATCAAATTGCATACGGGCATCCTAGTTATGAGCAGGGCCAAGCTTACCCCGGTGAACATATCGGTTATCCTAACAGTCACTACGGATATCACTATCACGAAGGTGGACAACACGAGCACACACATGGTTACTACGGAAGTGATGGACAAAAGAATGTTCACGGCGCTGATTATACAAAGAATGCTTACTACGACACAAACTCGTACGGCAGCCAACAGGGAAGTGCAACGGCCGGGAGCTACGGAGCTGGCGGGCAAGGTCCTGCCTCGGCAGAAGCGTACGGTGGAGCCGGTGAATGCGGGGACAGCTACGGCTCCTTCCAACAATTCTACGAAGCAACACACGCGACGCCAGCCACCAATGACAATTCCAATTCGTCGTCTGACTTTCACTTTCTGAGCAACCTAGCGAACGACTTTGCTCCTGAATACTACACCATTTGAGATAAGGAGTTCGCCGAGCAGGCGAGCGATCTGTTCGTGTAACATTCTAATTATGCGTTTGATACGCTCATTAATATGTAAATAAACAAAATGTTTAGTATAAGGGTTAAGGTGTTGAAACTTGAAACTGAACATCGCCAGAGGCGGTGAAATTGTGGCTAAATGCCCTGTTTCTCTTTATACGACTCACATACCAATAAGCTACGCTATACTCAGTAATATTGTAACAAAATGTAAATAAATATCTCCTTTTACTAATTAATTGTTACTTTATTAGGATACTTATCTAATTCAACAATTTTAAAAATGTGTACCTACCTATGCAAACAATGAAATATATTCTAGTTACTTGAAAAAAATTGTTAGAAGGATGGCTGAGACTCTAAAACAAAAAGCCTTTTTCAACAAACTATTTTGCTATATCAGGCCTAGAAAA
The DNA here is from genome assembly GCF_905333055.1 of Maniola jurtina. NCBI lineage: Eukaryota > Metazoa > Arthropoda > Insecta > Lepidoptera > Nymphalidae > Maniola > Maniola jurtina. The sequence continues at coordinate 10,686,980 of NC_060038.1, forward strand.
ACTTACCTATTTTAATCTGATACTTAAAGAATCTGCATTTAATATCATAGCATGTTCTGAAATATTTTGCACACTATTTTGTGAAGCCGAAAGTTGAAGGAGTAGGTATCAGACCACATAAAGCAAATTCTAATTAACAATAATTCTTAAAAGACAAGGAGTACCTACCACGACTAAATGTACCTACCTGTTGCTTGCAAATCATCAAACTGTTTTAATTGAAGATACCTGCAGATCGCAAAGGTATCCCCCATATTTACAAGTAAATCAATACATATACAATATACATGCATTGTACACTTTTTACAATTATTTATTAAACACTCGACAATTTCTAGAAATTAAATTATGTAAATTTTTTAATATCTATGTAAAATACCCAGTGTATTTAAAATACCTTTTCACGTGTTCATGTTAAGAAAATTATTGCAATATTCGTAATTATTGTTTCTCAATACCTATCATAGATATTGTTTACAAAATTAAGTATCTAATAGTTGTTGCCTTATTTAGTTGATATTGTTTTGTGACTATGATACATATTGTAGATACATATTATGTAAGTTAGTTTATTAAGCGACTATATTGTAGATATCAGCGCTATCATTTTGGCCTATTAAAAAATAAATAATTTGGTGTCGCATGTGTATGCATTTATTTTACAATAGCTATAAGAAAACCTTCTTAAACAAAGAGAAGACATGTTTTTTTGCATGGATATAGTCTACTTTTAATCCTGGAAAATCAGAGTTCCCACTGGATTTTTAAAAAGCTAAACCCATATGGACAGTCACAGACATCAGCTAGTGAATGCAAGAGCAATTTGCTCACACAGAATTTAGACCACAGCCCCTGGAACCTCAGAAACTATCTTACTAATTAAAAGAATAAGTTATTATGAGTAATCAAATAATTTAATTTCAGCATTAAAATGACATTTTCTTAAAAAACAGTAACAAATACTCTGTCAATCTTACCATGCATAACACTTAATGTTGTTCTCAAGATCCATTTTGTTTCTATTTGATATTAAATAAATCTGTTACATTGTGATTAATCACTTCTCCATTTAAAGCTCAGCATTGATTTTTCAATCTCAGTTATCAAATTAAGTGAAATTTTGTATAGAGATGACAAAGCACCCCTTGTTTGATGATCAGAAATATTAATTAAAGTAACAGAATTCACAGCTGTAAGGTCACTACAACTGAACCTAAACGATAAGTAAGGTGACAATTATTATACAGGGCAAAAATAAATGCACATTCTTGCATTAAAATTAATGAGGGATTATGTGGTTAAGCAAGAAAATTCAAAAGATGCTAATGTTATGATGTGGTTGCCTTCTGTGCCTGAGCCTGTGCCTGTACTTTCATTTCCATCATCATCATTATAGCTTCCCGTACTTTCGTTTTCTCTATTCCCATCATTTGGATCTTCTCCATTTGTTCAGTTACAAACTGTACTTTCCTTTTGAAATAGTCTTTGGCACCCTCTATGTCCTACAAAATAAAAACTGTTTATTATTACCTGCTCTATGATATTTAACATTCCAGTTGTAGACTTTACCACCCTTATTTATCTTTGAAGCTTTTAAAAAGTACTCTTGATACTGATTGAGTGTAGTTGACTAATGATGTTTTGGATAGAGTATAATAGTGCACACAAGACAAGTAGGCCTATCCGAGAGGGGTATGACTCCACATTGTACAAAACCAGACCTTAATCCTTACTCTATGACCTAAGAAAACCTCCCTGCTGCAAACTTCAGATTGATTTGACTACCTACTTGTATTGTGATCACTGTACTGTACAAAATTGTTATTTTTAGACCTGTCAAAATACTATACTCACTTTTTGTGCATAATATCCAGTACCAATGTCTATTATGACGTTATCCGTATCAAGTATCGTGCCAGGCACGTACATTGAACCGGTTAGGGGAATAAGGATAGTCTTTCCTTTTGTTTCTGGCGTTATTTTTTCAACGCTTTCGCCCGATTCTACAAATTTTCCTTGAGCAATTTTTAGTGTTTGTAAGGAATCTTGAAAGACATTTAGTTCCTGAAAATCAAGAAAAATATAAAATATATTTAATCACATCAATTTTTATTCAGTAATTATGATTATTTGCACATTCTTACTTGGTCTAATTGCTGCTTCAGCTTGGCCAACTGGTGTAGATTTAGTTTTGACAAATCGATCTGGTGCATGCCAGGCGCTGGGGCCGAGGATATTGTAGCCATTTCAGTAAAATAGTCTTTCCTTAAAGGTTTAAGCAATTAAATAAGCGTTTTTATAGAATTTATTCCAAGTTCATAATTATTATAACCTAAGCACGCACCTACTTTGACAGTCACAATTGACATGACAATTGACAAGAGAAAATTGGTGACAGACAAACTCAATATGTTATTGGTCTGTGGTCAAAGTCAGAATTCAACCAAAGATTTAAAAAAACCTGTACTACGAAAAAAAACAACTAATAGTCCATTAAGTGTTAATTGTGTTTTCTGTACCTACCTTCTGATAGAATCCTACTGATTCAATGCTATTTGGCAATCTAATCCGATCCCAGCTGGTCCCGGGGGTCCCCGGAGAGAGTATTTATTATGAGGGCGCTTCATGTTTGTGACAAAGAACAAGCACTGGTAAGCGTGTGAACGGGTATTTTCGTTACATATTTGCCAAAGCAATATTCTGTGGTGTTCGGGTATTTGCCACTGTTTGTTGTTTGCCACAAGCGTCAAGCGCGTCTGTATGTTGTTTGCCACAAGCATAAAGCGTGTTCATTTACATACTAGTTAGGTACCTTAGAATCTTAGCATGTTTGACCCTGAGGTTTGACCCTTTTGACCATAGACAAATAAACTACAGTTATTAAAGTACGTCTGTAGTTTATAGTCTGTGAACGTCATTTTGTCAAAACAAAAGCAGTGTGACCATTAGTGGCAGATTTCTGCCATTTGGGCACATTTGGCTCCTAAATAACTGTGACAGAAAAGGCTGATGATTTTAAAAAGTGGCAGATTTTGGTAGAATTCAAGAAAATCTTTACAATTTTAGGAATAAAAAAGAAAACTTATTATATTTTACTTTACTGTAGAACCCCGTACCCAAAAGGTGCCACTAAGCCTCCCCTGTTCGTCCATCCATCCGTCGGTCTGTCAGGCAGTCGTGTATCTCGTGAACCGTAATAGCTAGATAGGTTAAATTTTCACAAAATTTCTATTTCCGCTATAAAAACAATTTCAAAATATGCACCATGAAAATTTAAAAAACTTAAGGTGTTATCAACTGTTACATTTTTTTTTAAAGACAAATTTAAAATTTACATTTTTTTTAAAAGCCAATATTCTGTTGGTTCTGTCTTTAAATGTATTGACTATGTCTTTAGATGCTTTAATGATTCTGATATTTTTCATATTTTTGGCATTTTCGGGTGTTGAGTTTGGCAGATTTTTAGCTATTGTTGGGTAGATTCACAATTTTTGAGATGGTCACACTGAACAAAAGTCAATACATTCTAAAATTGTCAATAGGCCAAATACCTACCAATTTGGTTCATTGTTTTGTAGGTAGTGAATATTGTGTTATCCCTAACTTAATTTAATTTAAGCAGTTTTAAATACTTAAAACAGTTTTCTGGTGAAGGAAATACAATAAACTTCCACACTGCCTACATAACCTTAATCCGAGATGTCGGTCACGAACATAGATTCTGTTGATAATTTCATCAATTTTGTAAAGTATGTATCATTTAGATTAATATTATTGTATAATACAAGTCCATAGTTACAATATTTTAGGTAATTTTGAAAGCTGCAATCAAAAACTCGTGATTTAATTGTTAAATGTAGTCGCCTTGAAAATTTTGATTCATGAATTCCGAAAGCCATAAAACATGAATTTACTGCTTAGATTTCAAATTTATTACATAGATAATATTGCGTGACAACAATCAAATTACTCAAATATTTTATTCATTGATTATTGGCTGTTGGCATTAATTATCATAATAATTATAGTTAAAAGCAACCAGAAACCTCTTACTTCATTCAATAAAAAAATACAAACACATTTTCTATGTTTGGTGATATTGAAAGTTACTGCTATCTGACTCAGTGGCAAGTCATGATGTCGAAGATGGAAATGGGCTCAATTTTATTGAGCCCATACCCCTAATCAACAAATATTTTGCAATATACCATTGTGTGTTGGATGTTAATACTTGGTAGTATTTATGTCATCATAGAATATTGATTTGACTGAATGTTTTAACTAGCATTGTGAGCTTTGGCAAAGTAATGGATATTAACTGCTTGTGTTATAATATTATATTTCTCTAATTTTCAGGTCACCCGCTTTATCAGTTGTGCATTTTTCTGCTGAGTGGGCAGAACAGTGCAGTCAGGTGACTGAAGTGCTCAAAGAGTTGGCAAAACTATCTGAAGCCCAATCCAGTGGGAGTAAATTTGGTGTATGTGATGCTGAAAATCTTTCAGAAATCTCATTGAAATATAAGGTAGTTTTTAAAAGTTTTACTTTAACTTTATTTGTAAACTAGCTTTTGACCTGACTTTGTCTACGTAAACTATACAAATTTCAAACCCTTACTTTAGCCCCTTAGGGACTGAATTTTCAAAAATATGTCATAATAGCTATCTGCATGCCAAATTTCAGGTTGATCTGTCCAGTAGTTTGAGCTGTGCATTGATAGAGTCAATCAGCTTTTCCTTTTATATATTTATAGACTTTTAAAATTGTTTCTGGAATTGTAAAAGCAAACTACTGTTTTATTGTACAACCATTTTCACATGAAACAAAACAGCTGCATAAATGTCTTTAGAACTATTTACATAATTTTTATTTAAACAATACTATTGTTTAAACGAAACTGTTCAATATATTCTTTTTTGTTGTGTGTGAAGAGAAAATATTATAGTATAGTATACATATCATTAAAACATTTCTAAGCAGATTTTAGTTTTGAGAAATAGAGATACATATGTATTGTATGTATTTTTTGTTTTATAGGTAGATTCAGTACCAACAGTAATATTATTTAAAAATGGGGCACCAATAGACAGAGTTGATGGTGCAGATGCTGCCCAAATAACATCTAAAGTTAAAGCCCATAGTGGTGTTAGAGCAGATCTGAACAATGCAGCACCTCAACAGCCATTGGAGGAAAGATTGAAAGCTCTTATCAACAAACATAATATCATGGTTTTTATTAAAGGAACAAGAGATGCTCCAAGATGTGGATTTAGTAAAACACTTGTTCAAATACTTAATGGAACTGGGTAAGAACATTATACTTTAAATAAAAATTAATATAACTATACTGAATACTAGACGATGCTCTGGACTTCATTCCCATAATATTAGGTTTAAAAAAAACCTGTGGGTACTTGATTTCCTGGGATAAAAAGTAGACCTATCTCCTTCCCTGAGATGCAAGCTATCTCTATACCAAATTTTGTCAAAATCGGTCAAATAGACAAACGGGCAGACAGACACACACTTTCACATAATTTTATAATATTAGTACGGAAAAACAACATTTTATTCATAGTTTGTCAAAGAACTGATGAACATTGAAATTGATAGTTTCACAGATTCTTGAAATAAGATAGGGTCTTGTCAAATGGAATGTAGGGTGCCTCCAACTAGGTGCAGCTACTATACTCAAAAAGTAACTGGCATTGATTGAGTGAAGTTGGAAAATAGAGAATGTTGGGGCTGGTTAAAAGAGACCTGTGTCCAATAGTGAACGTGTGTTAACAGATGAAATGATGATGACATAATTGATCTAAAATTGAAATTGTAGTTACATAATGATGTATTTCAAATGAAATTAATTTCAAACTCTCATCACTTATTTTATTAGCCTTATCTGAATTAAGGTCATGTAGTTCAATCGATTATATTAATTGATAATGGTTGTAACTTTGTTGCCTAAATAGATGTAAAAGGAAAAGGGAATGAATGCCCATCATCCAAGATCTCTATAGATTATTATCACTAGCCATATAAAATAAAATTATAATATACAGCCTGTAGTATCTGTCTATTTAAAAGCATTTGTCTCAAAAACGCCTTATTATATTATTATTATAATAAGTAGTACTTAAATTTATATTATGATAATAATAATATAAGTATTATTCCAACTATGCAAATGCTGAATGCCATCTGTGCAAAGACAGCTTGTATTTATAAAATAATGAATATATTTTTTCAGGTTGCAATATGACACTTTTGATATTTTAACTGATGAAGAGGTTCGTCAAGGATTGAAAACATATTCTGATTGGCCAACGTACCCTCAGTTATATGTAAAGGGGGAACTAATTGGAGGATTAGATATAATTAAAGAACTGCTAGCAAATGGAGAACTTGAGTCTACTTTAAATGCTTGAAAAATGCTTAACAGTACAATGTAGCTCATTTTTTATTTATTTTAATAAAGGTTTTTAAATAAAAATTTATTATAATCTATGACTATCATCTACTAAAAACTTTTAACATGCTTTTAACCATATTATGTCTGCGTCAACCATGGCGTCAACTCAGTAAATCTTTGGTAAACTTTGGTTTGGAGAGATATGAGTAATAATATATCATTTGAAAAAGGAGTACTATCTTCAAAGAACTCGAGAGAAAATCACATTTATTAAAGTGTGAATAGACATTTTGGCTACCTGCGCGAAAGTTTTATCAAAACCGTTTTTTTTTTTGGAATTAGTTGACCAGCAGACTAGCCAAGCTTATTTTCATAATCCATAATCCTACCTAATATACCTACTAACTACTTGTGTATAATTAATTATATTGGAATTAATAAAAACAATGACAATCGCGTTTCTAAAGTTACCCGTTTTCAGTGCGTTAATCTATGCGAGTAAAAGTCGATTGTCTTTGTCACCACCGATGACGTTGACAGTTGATGGATCTTTTTTTTTAGTAGACGTAATACAATAAAAATAACAAGTAAAATAAATAAAGGTGTTTTTTACTCTTGTGATATAATTAATCGTATATTAAACCCCTTAATATGGATACTCTAATTACCTTTAATACTAGTAAGCGTTTTTCAAATACGATATTGTTTTTATAAGCTTGGTGTTCTATGTCAATATTTACATTTTTTACAGAAATTATGAGCAAAATAAGAACTGCGGGCGATGGAATGGAGTCAGAGGATCGTGTTGATGAGAATACGGAAGATAAGAAAGTTCCAACATTTGTGAAAAGCAATAGCAAAACAGCCTTACTGCCTGGTCGCCTTGTGCAGATTTATCCCTCTAAATTTGTTACTCCGGAGAAGAAAAGCTCTCACATATACTCAAAAACCCCTAAATTCGTTCCTTATGAACCTTATCCTGGTGCTGTTAAGCCGATGACACTGCATTCTGCTTCGAAGAGCAAAAAATCTAAGAATCATATGGACATAAACAAATTAGTATCCCAAATGTCACAAATGAACACAAATATTAATGAATTCAAACCAAGGCATAAACTTACATCGTGCAGTGAAAGATCTGAAGGTGAACCTATCAATACAAATGTTGATAAAGAAATGCAAAAGAAAATTGATGAATTGACAAAGGAAAATGAAAATTTGAAGGAGCAACTTAAACAACAAGCACAGGTGATAGCTGTCTTAACTTTTGTCTCAGACATTAGAAAAACTATGTTAATAATTAACAATAGTTTTTCTAATGTCAAAAACAATAGTATCATTCTTTATAATGCCTTGTAATGAATGATCTGATTTCAAACTGGGGTTTGTTTAGGATTTGAGTATTCTCTCCCCCTTCCCCCTTTCCATTTAAACAGATTTTATGAGTGAATCATCCTGCCCCATTAGCATTTCCGATAATGTACCTTTTTCTGATGTTGTTTTTTTAATCTTGGTCTGAGTGGTATGTTACAACCTTCAGGAAATAGGAATATGATGCAAAGAGAAATTTTTTATCTAATGAAGCAATACAGAATCTATGAAGTACATAATATTTAACAACACTATGCAATGTATTGCAGGTAAATAAGGAATTAAAGACAATGCTGGTGGCTTCAATGGGTGAGGACCTTGAGTTCCAAGTACATTCACTGAACGAGGATAAAAAACACTTGGCAAATGCTTTGGTCAACTCTGCCCAACATTTGTCAACCCATCAGGTATTATTTAAGTAGATTAATTTATTATTAACTAGTCTAGTTTATAATGTAGATATCCAAATGTCTCGAATTGATTGCATTGTTGATTGTAAAAAACACTGGTTTTTTTTTTCAGTTAATCAGAAGCATTTAGACCACGCAAATTTCAAACTCCTATTTTACCCCCTTAAGGAGTTGAATTTTAAAAATCCTTTTTTAGTGGATGTCTACGTCATAATAGCCATCTGCATGCCAAATTTCAGCCTGATCCATCCCGTGGTTAGAGCGCTGTATTGATAGATCAGTAAGCTTTTCCTTTTTAACCCCCAACCCAAAAAGAGGGGTGTTATAAGTTTGACGTGTGTATCTGTGTATCTGTCTGTGCCATCGTAGCTCCCGAACTAATGAACTGATTTTAATTTAGTTTTTTTTGTTTGAAAGGTGGCTTGATCGAGAGTGTTCTTAGCTATAATCCAAGAAAATCCGCCGTTTGAAAGTTATCAGCTCTTTTCTAGTTACTATAACCTTCACTTGTCGGAGGTGTTATAAATTTTTAATTTACACTTGTATAAATATACATTTACCTACTTAAATTCATTTTCCATTTCTTTATTTTAGGAGCAAACAGAATGGCTTGCTGGGCAATGCGAAGTTTGGAGGAGCAAATTTTTAGCTAGCAGGTATGCCCATAAATTATTCATTATTTTTATGTATTGTTATTCTCTAAAAAGTCTTATTTTGTTTTCAAAGATGAACATACTTTGTATAATTGCTTTACCATTTTTGACAACAACCTACTGTATCTTTCACAATGCTCAGACTTTTGTAAATGTAGGTATGTACTTTTAGGCCTTTTAGTTGTTCAAATGACATTAAACCTAACGGTAGTAAAGCAATTTATGATTGATGTAACATGGCCATTGTTGATGTCATGGCATTCTAGACTTTGCAAGTCAATGCGCGCATCGATATGTGTTGATGCCTCGATGCCAGTGAATTTGCATTACTCATATATAATTATTTATTCCCAGCTTAATGATCGAAGAACTAGCGCTGTGTAAAAAGGTGCTTAGTGAGAAAACAGTGACTCTACAGCAGGCAATAAAGCAGTTACTAGAGGAAAAGTGCAGAGTGAGGGATATGCTGACTTGTACATACAAAAACCTGTACAGCCTTCATGAGAACTGGCTCGAAAGTGTTGCCATTTCAGAATATTCAGGCAAACATAACAGACCGATTGGTAAACTCAATTTCACCACAACAATGCCCCATTCAGCTAACGCCCTTGATTTGGCGTCGATAAATTTGAAACTATCCGAGAATATAAGCAGTAGGCTTGAGAAACAAGATATAAGTCACTTGGATACATTAACAACAGCTACTGAAGCAGAAATGAATGCCGAAAAGGTAAGTTGATATATGGCACATATCAGATACTATTGTTGTTATAGAAAAAATAATCTCAAGGGCACTATGTATTAAATTCATAAATTTTTAAGACTAATAAAAATCTTAGGCATGTATTTACTACTATAAACCAAAAGCCAAAAGATAGCGAATTTACTAAATAAAAGAGCTCTGAATAAATTCAAGAGTGGAAAGCCTGATTGGTTTGCTTTCTTACTGAATTTGTTCTGACTGTCTTTTTTCTTAAGTTAGTGATCATAAATCAAAATTATAGTAAGTCAAAAACAAGAATAATAATATTGTTTCCACTGTTCAAACCATATTTTTGCAAAGATTTCGTTTTCTTATCTTATTATTGTGGTCAATCAATTATCGTTATCAGCAAATGAGATAAATAATATCTGCAAATGTGGGAGCTATAATGATTTACCTGAATATAAATCTCTGTGCCTTTTGTCATGATCAGTTCAATGATTGAACTGATCCACCCACCCACAGTGGGTGTTAAACCCACTTTCAGATTGGTATGGAGTGTTTACTTTTAAATGTATCTATTTCAGGTAATGGCAATGCCATTTGACATAAAGAAAGTGGATGAGGAGCCGGTGAATGCTTTGGTCCACCGCGCTTACAACAGCAGCGGCAACGCCACTCCGCCGGTCGCGGCCTGCGTGCACTGCAACGGCAGGGTCCAGTTACTATAATGATAAACCAACGACTTCCATACACAGGTCTCTATCTCTTTCTCTGCGTTGTATTCCTCAATACTAAGGCTAAGATCTATCTACTTTGACTTTGCTCAGACTTAAGCTTCAGTTAAAACGAGCCGGTTGTATGTCAGCAGTATAGCGCTGTCTCGTTTTAACATTGTCTTAAGTCTAAGCAATGTCAACGTGCGTAGGACTTCGTCTGTGTTGACGTTTGCTGGCGCGCGTGCGGTGCCTTTTTAGAGTGTTTTTTTTTTGTTAAAAGTGGCCGGTTTTTGTGTTTTTCTGGTGTTTTTTGGTGGTGGAACTGACTGGGAAGCGCTCTAAAGCGCCGGCGCTCGCCGACAGACGAAGTCCATACTTATATAGTTTTCCTAACTTGTAAATAACTACAAACTTGACATTGGCTAATCTATGTAAAGCCAGAGAAGAGAAAAAAAAGTGCGCTCTATAGATCTCAATCTTAGATCTTGACTTTTCCATTAAAAATTTCTTGGCACAGCGGTGAACGCTGTGGTCTTATTAACGGGAGGCCCTGAGTTCGATTACTGGCAGGGGCAATTTGGAAATTCATAATTTCTAAATTGTCTCTGGTCTGCGTTGGCCATGGCTAGTTACCATCCCACTGGCACAGCCGTGCCGTAAAGTGATTTAGCGTTCCGGTACGATGCCGCGTACAACCTAATCAAGAGTATGGGTTTAATGACACTACTATATACCTCTTCTAAGTTAATCCGTTTCCATTTTAGACTGCATCATCCCTTGCCACCAGGTGAGATTGCAGCCAAGGGTTAACTTGTATCAGAATAAAAATCCAGGACCGACGGCTTAACGTGCTCTCCGAGGCATGGAGGTGATACACATACCTAATATAAAATAAAAGAAGACTGGAACATTATTCCAAAAATTTAAAGAAATTGCTCAGTCAGCATAATTTTTTTTTCCATAAACACTCGTACAATGATACAAATGGCGAGGCTATATTGATGTGATGGAATAAATTCAACCACAAATGAATTGTATCACTTTTTAATTAGGCATTTCTTGAAGTTATTAATTTTATTTCATTGCAAAACATTATATTTTTGTAATTAATTAATTTAAGTTAATTTTGATTATGGGGTTTGTTATATTATGAGGTTAAAGAAATATTAACTATCCAGTATTCTTCCAAAGTTGTAATTAATGTAAATATTAAACGAAACAATAAAATAAACTATCACCAATATGTTTTTTTTTTCTACAACCTAAAAGTACTTCTCCATATTCTATCGAAACTTGGCGAGTTTGTATGTAGACGGTAACTCTGGAACTAATAATCCGATTCTGACAATTCTTTCATGAATAAATAGTTATTAATGCCTACTGAGAGTTAGATAGTCAGTTTTATACACTCCACGTACAACAGACGATATTTATTTTATAATAATGATTTGTGTACCAACAAGATTAATAGAAACAATGATTATATTTTTCCAAGTTTATTACAAAAATACAATCTTCTTGTGTGCAAAAAATGAATCATTTGGGCCACACCAAGCCTGATGAAGTGTTTAGGCTTTGTGTAGTCTGACGCGTCTTTTGTGGTAGTCTAACATCTCTGCACCGCGATGTAGATGTACCTATTACTACTATGACTTGTGTATAGGGAAGGACATGATTCGATAATAGAAACAATGATTATTATACTTTTCCAAGTTTATTACAAAAAAAAATATACAAGCATCTTTTGTACAAAAATAACATGTGTCACCTTACGCTAGTCATACATGATCAAGTTAGCAGCGGACTTGAAGCGGCGCCCAGTAAACTTGACGGTGTACTTTTTTTAAATACTAATATATTTATATGGTGATATATTATATTTTATAGGTGACCTATATGCCAGCCCCATCCGTACAATCTTTAAACTAGTTAAACCTAAAATATCAACAGCTATTCAGTAACAACTTTCTGGTACAAAAAATAATTAAAAAAAAAAAAAAATTGAGGACGGCGTACTTGAAACGGGCGCCCAGTAAACTTGACGGTGCGGTGTATGGTTGGTGTTTCAGTTGACAGGACGCTTCAAGTCCGTTGCAAACTTGCCGGTAAACCTGACGGCTATATAGTGTTAGGTGCCATCTCCACGGATGAGAGAATCGCAATGAGACTATCCTACTATCGTCGGATAATCTCCACGTACAACGATAATTCCGCAGCGTGTCGTCGCGACTCGCAACGAAACGCCACGAGACCGCAACGAAACGCCACGAGACGGATCGCCGCGTGACATGACCGCAACACCTCTTGCGCCTGTCAACTGTGGCGTGACGTGGCGGTATCGCCGTAAGACTCGTCGGAGTCATCGCAAGACAAGACAATAGTATCGCCACGAGACGCGGCGAGTCCGTAACGTTATACTCCTCAAAAGTTACTCGTCGTGGAGATTAGCCCTTATAGGAGTTAAAGTATAGAATTTGGTAGCTATCGCCGCGATATTCTCACCCGTAGAGATGGCGCCCTAGGTGACCCTAAGGTGCCATCTCCACGGCACTATGTCAGTCGGTCTGAGGAATTTAGGCTTTGTCTAGCTTGACGCGTCGGTTGTGGTAGTCCAACATCTCAGCGCCGGTGTAGTTGTACGCGAGGTAGTCCCGGACGGGCACGTACTTGGCGCCGCCAAACCAATCCACCATCGCTATCTGAGCGATCTTCATCTTTGCGATGAACCAGTCGTGGTCTGGAAACGAGGATACACATTACATAAACGATTTTTTTTACTGACCATCATCATCGATCCATCGATCGGCGCAGCGGCGCGTTACAGCCACCAGAAAAGGTAAATTTTGGTTGAATTCGCTGTTCATATTTTTTCACAACAGATCAAGGAGCGACTGATTACGATTGCGGTGAATAGGTTCACAATTAATACGTTACGTTTGTTATAAATGATTTAAGATTATACCCATCCATAGATATGTACCTATACCCATCCCCACAAATGACTTGGACTTTCCCGAGGCGGACCGTAGAAATCGCAAGCTTATTGTGGTTTCTAGCTTGCTTATTACGCATAGGTATGTAGGTAGATCACCATTTTTTTCTACTTAATTATGAATGTTGTCTAACAAAAATAATTATTTTGTTGTAAATAACTATATTGTGAGGCTACTGTAAGTATACCTATTTCCTTGTCTCAACGGGGACTAAAGTAGGAATGCCTTGACCTATTATAATGACTTGTTTTATCGTATCATACTTACCTATCTTATACCCTGTCGCTAAAGTGCCAATATTTTTTGTGTCGAACCTAACGCCTTATCTGTAACATTATTCCAGACCTTTTATGTAAAATTATTATTTTATCTATATTTTTTATATCGCTTAATAATAACATGGCAAGGCTAAAAGCGTTAACATGTTAGTTAAAATAATTAAATAGGTATGGGTATCTATCTATGTGTAGGTACATAATTGGAATTTGAAGATAGGTACCAAGTAAAAAACCTATTTTTATAAAATATCATCTGGAGCACACGAAGGGTTCCGTACCATCATACAAGAAATAATACTTTTTAATTCGCATGGCGGCCATTTTGAAATGTTTACAAATTGTTATTTGTTGTTGTAGCGGCAATAAAAATACATACAAAATTTCAACTCTCTACTTATAACGGTTCATGAGGTACAGCCCGCTGACAGACAGACGGACGGACGGAGGCTTAGTAGGTAGGTAATAGCTAATTTTGGCACTCTTCAGTAGGTATGGAACTACAAAACTAACTATGGTCTATTAAAAAGAATGTAGGCACCACAACCCAACCCTGGACAGAGCAATCACTAAACCAAAGATAAGGAGGCAATTATAACTACACTTACGATTTAATAAGAATATTTTAAGAGACCTTGCGACCACAAGTCAAAGGTCTCGCGAGTCGCGATTTTACTTATTCTACCTACTCGTTTTTATTTGCGCTTACGTCATGGATATGTCTTTGTTTAACAGTTTGAAGGACGCGATCACGCGTATCGAGAATATTTAATAACTGGCCAAGTGCGAGTCGGATTCGCACACGAAGAGTTCCGTACTATCGTAGCTTCACTTCCCCACACACCAACACTTCCTAATTTTTTTAATTTTCATGTCCGCCGTTTTGACTTTTTTTTATTTGTTGCGAATATTATCTATAGTTGACATTGAAAAGATCATTGTTTGTTCGCTGATATTGCAAATTTCAGCACTTAATTTAGAAAAGTTACGAGGTGTGCAAAAAGTAGGTATTTAAACTCGCTCATTCTTTGACGTAGGATACGCTATGGCCTATGACGGCGGCCAATCTCCATAGTGGTTACCTAAATGGGATATTATAGTGCACAAGTGTATGCGCAAACACAGGTGCACTCTTTATTCCTTCACTCTCATAGCCCGATGGGATGGAAATCCGACACGACCGGAGATAAATCACCAGAGATCATGTATAATACGGGACAAGTCGAACTGGCATCTGGGGTGGGGACGCTCCACGCATCCCTTGCGGGATAGCGCTGATGACGTGCGAGTTTACGGTGCGCCCCCGTGCCTCATACCCGTTGCCATCTCGACGTGTCACGCACTATATTGGTATGGATGTAGCGGTAGGTACTCGTATACCTACTCAAATATATTAGGTAACGAACCTGGTGGGAAGTTGGCCATAGCCGGATGTCTTTCAAACAACGCCGCCTTTGAGAACAAGTACTCCGGGGTGCCCTCTTTGATCTGCAAATATCAGTCATTATTCAATATAGACATACACATAGCATTGTCCTATTATTATCTATTAGGTATTCCTTAGCTCCAGAAATCAATAAGTCACCAGGTACTCAGCTGGTAAGTGACATTAGATATTTTCAGACGTTGGTCTGGTGGGAGGCTTCTGCAGTGGCTAGTTACCACCCTTCCCTGAATACTTCCCTGGTGCAGTGGGAAGTTCCGGGTTCGATTTCAGCCCGGCACGGTCTAGCATAAATCATCCTTAAGCCACTGTTTTCAGTATCTTTTGTCTAAATAAATACTTTCTCTGCATACATTCCTCATTTCTAAGGGTCTTAATCTCTTCCTATTATTCATACGAATAGGTATGAATAATCCAACGGGGAATTGAACTCGAATGCATTGGCACTGAGGTTGCAGAGGAAATGAGACATCAAATATTTATTAGCGACGCACTTCTATAGAAAGTTAAAATCATTGTTTAATTTTTGCTAAGATTACATTTATCCATGTTATTACTCCGATAAAGGCGATAAACTAGACGTGCACACAATATTCTGATATTAATTATATCTGACAATGTACTATGTAATATTATTTATGAAATATATTGATTTTATTTAATATCTAAGTAGGTAAGTAGTGGGTTTTTAGAGCTTTTAAATTCGGAGCATTTGGTTTACCTATTATAAGGCGATAAGTCTGTCCGTCTATCATCCACGTCATGAAAAATTAAAAAATCGGTTTAAAAAATTTGGATTTAGCTTAAAGGAGGATCCAACCTATCACTAAAGCGTACTGCTATGGTGTACCTATAGGACCTAGGTCATGACTAGGCGATAAATTTACCTTTTTCATCTTTCCTGACAGCATAAGTCTTGTGCATCTTGGGTCTTCGGGGTCATATTTTTGGTTTTCACAATACCTCGTTTCTTCGAGTGATACTAAAATTGTGGCGCGACTATTTTTCTAAAAAAAATTAGTAATTTCAGATATACCTACCAATAGGTACCTAATTAATAATTTTAAAAATTGTATAGATATCTTCTATTATCATGTTCATTTCACGTAAAAAAATTGTTAGTAGAGGGGAAGTGCCATGAGTAGGTAGTAAAAAAGCGCGGCCGAATAGCCCCCGTCGTAGGAAGATAAATACTAACAAATAGATCGATAAATCACCTTCTACACAGGTACAAGATCAGCAGTATTTTTAAGTAAAACGAACTGTATCGTACCTACCCATTTACTTACATATAAGTAGATAGGTAAGTAATTTCGGTTAGGTACAGAAGTTGTAAAATAAAATTTCGGAGTAGGTAACTGACAAGGAAGTGGCTGGATGAGGAAGGCTGAGGACCGGGTGTGGTGGCGCTCTTTAGGGAAGGCCTATGTCCAGCAGTGGACGTCCACAGGCTGATGATGATGATGATGATGATGAACTGATAAGGTAAGGAGTTTTTAATTGAACAATGAAAATGAACTACATTTACCGATAAATCTCGTGCGGTGAAGTCCAAGGGCGACATGTAAAAGTACGGAATCCCTGTGGAGTTCGCCATGGAGCCGTCCACAACCGACTTCACGTTAGAAAAGGGAAATCCTTCAATAGCTGGTAGAATCGATATTGTTGCTATTGATGCCCAATCTGTACAATAGTTTAAAAATTGTATTAAAATTAGTTAATTAGGTACACTCCTCTTGTTCTCGTCCTTTACCTATCCTCAAGCTATGTGGGGTCGGCACAACATGTCGTTGTCTTCTACTTACTTCTGTTGTAGTCAACGCATTTTCCACCCTTTTACAGACATACCCTCTTTTACGCAATCCATCCACCTTTTCTTTGGTCTTCCTCTCCTCTTTTTTCCTTCCACAGACATGCTTATTTAACATTCTTAATATTCTTACAATAGTTACACTTACGCTATTTACTAGTATCAATTTATTACATTCCTGCACGCGATCATTAGAAAAGTCTTGACAGACAGACAAATAACGAAGTGATCCTATATCTACAGGTTCTTTTTGAGGTACGGAACCTTAAAAACAGTCAAAAAAATTTCAAAAGTAAAATAAAACCGACTTCAAAAACGACAAACACTAAAAAGTAAAAAATAACTTTTGTTTAGCTACACGTGTAATGCACCTAGGTATGAAGTCGAGCGAGCATATTAAAACAAAATTAGAAATCCAAGAGTGAAGCTCGCCCGACTTCATACCTAGGTGCATTACACGTGTAGCTAAACAAAAGTTTTTTTTACTTTTTAGTGTTTGTCGTTTTTGAAGTCGGTTTTATATTTCTTTTGAAAATTTTTTATTTCACAATTTTTAGTGGCCCTACTGTACTATAATATGCTGTGCCCAGTTAAAACCCTACTGTTTACTAAGCTATTACACTGATCGCGAGCAATTTGCTCCTATCCATTGAGGAGTTCTGTTCTCCATCTCCGAAGATATTCATCAGATCTTCACCAAATTTATATGGGACCACCTGCATAGTATACCCTTTCAAACAAAAAAAAAAAATTTTCCAAATCGGTCCAGGTGTCTTTGAGTAATCGGGGAACATACATAAAAAAAAAAGATCCCGACGAATTGAGAACCTCCTCCTTTTTTGGAAGTCGGTTAAAAAGAGGCGACGAAGCGAATTTTCGGGCATAACTAGCCCATTTTAAAACAGCATAAGTACAAGTTAGGAGTTAGGGGACATATTAAAGTTCCTACTGCGTGAAGACGGGCATCAACAGAAAAATTTAGTAATTTTTCAGTCAAAACTACTTTTGCGCCAACGACGTTAATAAAACTAGTTTTGACTGTTTTTTGTAGTTAAAAGTAGTTTGGACTGCAGTGGAGTAACGCCAATGGTTTAAATCTCATTCGTTGGATTCACATTTTACTCCGAGCACAAATTTTACGAAGCGCAAGACTGTGACGTCTGGAAATCTCTACAAGAGACCTATGTCCACCAATGGACGGACGTCTATCGGATGACACGACAAGATTTATGTTTAGTTGGAGAGGAAAGAAAATACTATTCATGTTAAAAACGCCAACATTGTTTTCTTGATAAAACGCGATGATAGGATCCATTGCACATAGGCAGCCTAAAAAGTAAAAATAAAACACTTCCTCGATTTCAAAGTCAACCAGTTACAAACTTGTTATGGATATACTACCATATGACCACGACAGAAAATACATTGCGACGCTAAAATGCAAAACTGTAATGCATCAATACACACTAGATTTTGCCACACATGACACAGTTTATTCTGGCTTTTGGGTGTTCGAGGCGTTAACCAAACCCATAGTGGATGAACAAACATGGCGATGTATAGCTGCAAAACTGTCAAGAATACCTACCTAAACGTTTTTTTATAGGTACATACTTCCTTCTTTCTTTCTCTCTTGAAAAGGACTTGGTATTTCGATGACTTTCGAAATACCTTTTCAAATTTCGAAAACAGCTGTCATTCCTCAAACGGTTGAACAGATTTTCATTAAACATAGCTAGTTAAGAACCGTCTCGATTAAATAGGCTTTCAAATAAAAAAAACCAAATTCAAATCATTCGATCCGTTTGAGCGGTACCATGCCACAGACAGGCACAGATAGATAAACACGTTAAAACCCTCTGTTGGCGTCGGGGGTTAAAATTATAAATACTTACCACAGTTGTGTAAAACGTATCTCGCCATTGCGACCAGTTTGTTGTGATCAGGTGGGCCGCGCACTTTGTGATGGGGTTTATGCGTTACTATATCATTAGTGGTTCCCATCCATCTTGTTTGAAGCTTGTCGTGGTATGACGGCGAACATTCACCAATGTACATAAGTGTCAAGGATAAAAACAATAATCTCCACATGTTTTCGATCTACAAAAAGAAGTTGAATAATTACCATTTTCAAAATATTATTGTGTTGCATTTATGTATCTACTAGAGGATACCCGCGACTTCATCCGCGTGGATTTAGGTTTTTATAGAACCCTTGGGAACTGTTTAAATTTCCGGGATAAAAAGTTGCCTATATCAATTACAGGGACGCAAGCTACCTGGGTACCAATTTTCATACAAATCGGTTAAGCGGATGGGTTTTAGGAATCCCGTGGGAACTCTTTGATTTTCCGAGATAAAAAGTAGCCTATGTCTGTCCCCGGGATATAGGCAAACCCTGTACCAAATTTCGTTAGAATCGGTTAAACTGTTGGGCCGTGAAAAGGTAGCAGACAGACAGACAGACAGACACTTTGGCATTTATAATAATAAATTAGTATGGAGTATGGAAGTATAGATAGCGAAATAACTATAATAACTAATAAGTATCTATTAATTTTATTCTTTAATTTTATTATTCTTGTAAAAGTAGGTTCAAAGTCTCAATAGCTCAACTTCAAAGGGCGATAGTGGACAGCTACATTACGAAGTCGTAGGTTTGAAACCTCATCAAAATATCGTAAGTATGTGTACATGCTCGTACCAGATGGGTAGGTATAATACGCGACAGGTCGAGATGGCAATCGGGGAAGGCGGGGGGACGCCCCACACATACGCACGTCAGCAGCGATATCCCGCACCGGTTAGCGCGGGGACTGTGCGGGTGTGCGGGGCATCCCCACCCCGATTGCCATCTCGACCTGTCGTGTACTATACAGGAAAACGTATTTAAAAATATATTTAGTGGATATTAAAGTAGGTAGGTACTTCCTAAAAGTTTTCCTCGATCCAATAATAGATTTCGATAAAAACATAGGAAAAACGAACATTTTTACTACTTTGTAGCTGCATAAAAATAAGACGAGCCATAAATAAATAATTTATATTTCAGCGCCAAATGTATTTACTTAATACAAACACGAATCAAAAATAGTCATGATTAATATTATTCATTAGGTACATATTATTTTCATAAAACGTGTCTACGTATTAATTAGTTGTGCAAAATCTTCTAAATAAATAAATAATTAAGTAAAAAAAAATTTAAGTTTCCTAAAAATTAACCATTTGAATGTTATTACGCAAAATAATTACATGCATTAGTTATAATAAATTCTGAAAGAAGTCGGAAAATCAAAATATGTATTAAAAAAGCTATAATTTGATATTAAAATGTAAACATCTACTTACATTTTAGTAACGTTTAGAAAAAATTATCACAATAAAATCACAGGAAAGGGAAATAACAACAAAACGCGCTCCCGATTTCACTAATGGAAGTGCGCGAGCGCGCCAAATTACTAAATGACGCGGAATTATTAAATTTTTCGAATGGGGAATATTTTTCAATTTTCATAATGCCGTTGTCACTGTCAGCTTCAATGTCAAAGCCTTGTATGATGTAAAGTGTTTCCACATACAATTTAGGTTTAACTCTATTTTCTGTAGGAATCCACCCTAAATTACCCTTAAAAAAAATTCAAACAAAATGCCCTGATTATTATTATTATTATTAACAAGTATTAAATCAATATTCAATATCATGTTTTCAATAACATTTTACGATCCTAAATATTGAGTTTTGAGATGAAGAAGGTTTTTGATTGATCATCATTTTCTTCCATTTTTAAATAATTATAAAAACTTTCAAAGCAAAAACTAGCCAATTATTGTATGTTTAACAATGCGATATTATATTATACTCAGCAAAAAAGATTTTCATTCCGCCCTTTTGAGCCCTTTGATAAATCTACAAAAATAGAAAATAATATATGTATATTGTCTGTCATATAAAGGTCGGTATAAAAATAAGATTATCACATAAAGTTCGATTTTACTCCAAATTACTCTAAACAAACTAACAAAAAAATCCTAAGTCTAATAAGACGTTTCGCCTTAATAGGTCGAAATCCCTAAAATTGGAAACACTGTTATTGTCAGTCAAGCACGGAACAGAAAAAACAGTGGAAGTGCTAAGTAGGCGTGGCACGCGTGCCACAATTAAGCATCGTTATGCTTAACGGATCCCAGTCGCGTTCTAACATCGCGTAGAGTTGGTAGTCTCGCGACAAATTCATATTGCCCTAGCAATGCCGTATTTGGAGTGTAAAAATGATAGTAGGACAAAAAATCTTAAAAATGGAGGTATTTCGTATCATCGGTAAGTAGGATTTTCATTGTTTTCTAATAAATCTTAATTTATTTCAATTTACTAATATTTAATAGAACGGTTAGTCAAAATCAACCTTAAACCATTAAGATAAAGTTTATTTTGGATTGATTCTATTCAATAGCGCTCGTTCGCTACTCAAGTAGTGATGTGGCCAAGTCGAATATTGAATTTATCGATTATATCGGTACAAGGAAATAAATAGTAAAGTAATAATTATAATTTATTAATGAGTGAGACGTTGCATTGATCACTAAATAGACATCAGTAGTTCCTTTAACCTTCATTTTAAATATTTTTAGGTTTCCCAAAGATGCAAGCATCAAAGAGAAATGGATAGATGCAACGAGTAGAGTTAATTGGATACCAACCGAACTGTTCGTCAGCTGTTGAAAGGATAAACAGAAGTATGTCTCAAGATATGTCACAATACGATCAAATTGAGGACGATTCAGAAATTGAAGAACTAGGAGGGCACTTTTCTGATTTCAGTAATAAAGCAATAGCCCATATTGCTGGTTACATTGCCCGAATGTTAATGAAAAAAATAAACTGTGATGTCTGTGTTGACGCATTAGTGACACATCATTTTCAACCAGAGATTTTCGAAAAGAAGTAGCGATAACTCAAATAATGCGAAAGTTCATAGGAACTCTTTTATTTAACGATATTGCCTCCCATCAAATTGGCGAATTTCTTGCGTCCAATCACGTTACCGATTTGATGAAGGCAATAGTCGAAAAATATATAAATGTTCGCATACATCATTTATTAAAATTAAAAATAAGACTTTCGAAACGCCAGTTTCTTAACAAATATGTTTTATTTCAAGGGCAATAAATAAAATTTTACTATTTTCATACGTTGCAGTATTTATAGTGCATACTTGTAAAAGGCATGCACACATACCAGCACTTTTATTCAATTTTATATTTACCTTTTTCTAATTTTATTTTAGCGAGTGAACAAAATAACGCGTATCTATCGATATCGATAGATAATTCAATGAGCTACGTGGTGCGGCCTTGGCTGAGTAGCATTAGAAATCGACCGATCACGAAAATGTCAACCATATGTTCAACGCTATTAAGTTTATAATTGCTACCACTTAGAATACCGCCATCTATGGTCAAGTAGGGGAATTAACTGGACAATCGAATCTAGTGTGACTATAGCTCGTAAGTACGTTCTTCCGCTAAAGCAAAATAAATCTTATTTCTAGAACGTCAGGGTTTGTTTCCAAATCTGTGACGTAGGCTAGTTTTGACTAAACTTAAAACGACAAATCAAACGGTTTGTTTCTTTGTAGTGCAATATATGTTTATCGGTATATTTGTATGAGTTTGGCGACAGCGGTTCCTATAGTAATTTTGGTGCATTGCACTTCCACTGTTTTTTCTGTTCCGTGCAGTCAAGCTTG
Source organism: Maniola jurtina (assembly GCF_905333055.1). Taxonomy (NCBI): domain Eukaryota; kingdom Metazoa; phylum Arthropoda; class Insecta; order Lepidoptera; family Nymphalidae; genus Maniola; species Maniola jurtina. Next base: position 10,709,517 of record NC_060038.1, read on the forward strand.
TCAAAATAAATTTAGCTACACATACTCTGTGCTCTTTACTCCTCTGACTTCTAGCCATTTAAAAGCTTAAATAAGGTCATTACTGGTTATTAGTCTGTGAAGTACTAGACTATAGCCTAAGCATAGATTTGAAGTCAATGGACTATTTACTACATTTTTGAAAGCTGCACGAAGGTGAATGAATTTTGCGCTGATTATTTTAATTGGTACGCACAGCTGGCTATGCACGTAACGGATATAATAAGTACAAATGAAATAAAAATTCGAGGTCAAAAAGCCATTTAATTCAAGTCTTAGGATTATATTTAGCTTAAATCAAAACTCTCAATACATTCACTTCGATAAAATAATGCATTGTTTTAGCGTTGTTGAGTACTTTTTGCAATTTGTTCTTTGAGCATAAGAATACTTGCGCGCTGTTCAGGAGGAAGCAGTGCTATTTGTTCATCTGACAACTGCAACACTTGCATAATCAAGGCGGCCTGAGAAAGAGAAATTTTAGAACCTAATTATAAAATATTATTTATTTGTATTACCTATAGTCGTATCGGATGGGTAACATTGTAAAAGTGTCTAACGACGACAGCTACGAATAATGGCAAAAAATTACAAAAAAGGAATCACCTGCAAAAATTACAATCAATAAAAGTTAAAAACTTCGATTTTGTACTAATAGTAACAATATACTATAACAATGTTACCCGTTACTACTGTAATATATTATACATATTTTTTATATTTTCAACTAGCGACCCGCCCCGGCTTCGCACGGGTGGACATTTATTTTTTCTATTTTCCGGGATAAAATATAGCCTATACGGATTCGGAAGAATCCCTCTAAGTAATGGTAAAAGAAATTTTGAAATCGATCCAGTAGTTTTTGAGCCTATTCAATACAAACATACAAAAATACAAAGGTTTCCTCTTTATAATATTAGTATAGATAAAGAATATCGAACATAAATTAATATTTTTTTGAGATCTGTTATACTTTTTTAGAATCTTCAGGATGCAAACATTTGCTTGCTGGTTCCGCAATTTTTGATATTATGTATTTAAAAATTATTTGCAAACATTTGAATTTAGGAAACCCACCTTTTCTTGGTCCGAGGCACCGGATGGAATACCTTGTATGGTTCTTGCTTGGGCCATGCTTGGCATACCCGGCGGCATTTGTTCTGAACAAAAAAAAATAACATTTCTATTTTAAAAGATGGAATAACGCCTTTCTATAAGAAATTTTTTCTTCTTGTAATGCTGTCTTTTTAAGTGGAAGTTTGCAAGATTCAAGATTCTTTACTTGCAGAAACATTTTTTATAATGTGATGTTATTACAAATATTACACTGTAGAAATGTTTCACCTAACATGATCAATAATTGATCAGGCACGCAAAATTAGTACAAAATGTTAGTACAATTAGTGCAACCATTAGTTATCTATCTAAAAAATGAATATTCAGAGAAAACTCTATACCATGTGTATATTTTGGAAAGAACTCACGACCGTCAACAACGAGGTTTACTACGCAGCCAGAGAGAATAGAGTAAAGCTGGCAACACTCACGAGTGGGCATCTTGGCCTGGTTGCGCGGATCGTTGGAACGTACGCGCGGGTCGCTGTTGAATCCTTGCATACCCGCTAGACGCGGATCCCGAGGGAATGAACTGGACAGACGAAAAAACTAGTATTATTTAGCAGCACATACTAAGGAAATAGATAGACGGAGGCCTAGAAGATCAATTTAAAAAATCCAGTTGCATATGCAATATGCACACAGCACTCATGTGGATAAGTATCGCTGTCTATCTTTTTCCTTTAGTCTGAGTTGAAATATATAAATTTGTGAGCTAAAGAAAATAAAATGAATAGTATTAATGAACGATTTAAAAGAACTGTAAGACTGTTTGAAAAAAAGAACTGAGTTAATGGGTTGTATGAAAAACCAGTAATTAAAACTCAGTTTAAAAATTATAATGTTTAGAATTTTTCAGTTTAAAATATGCAATGTATTATTTGATAAGTTCACAAATAGAAGAATTCAATCATCTAGTAATCACATTAGATAGACGTAGATATTATATTAAGTATTACAACAATCATATTGGTGCTTTTACAGAGTAGGTATATGTTGCTTGCACCCAAAGACCGAAAACGCTCATTGAGCGAAAAAAATTGGAACATTGTGACAAGGACACCACTTAAGTATGATTGAATTAGACCACTATCGATTGAAAGTAATTTACAACCTCCTATAATAAACGACTTTCTAATAGGTTGATACCTAATTTTATGATTCTATACAAATAATACCTATTATAAAAATAATAAGGGCAGAAATTAAATTCTTCATGCACACACAATTTGTCTAGTTGTTTCGTGCAAATGAGGTTTATTTAAAGGCAAAACATCTAGCCACAAAGGAAGGCACTTACATTTCATGTATATCCATTGTCACAGCAGGACTTTAAAAATTATACATTACATTATCTTATCGGCTATAAATACATAATTATTAAAGCTTAATATATCACGAAGTATTAGAAATCACAGCAAAAACTTTTAAAACAGTCACAAGTTATACGACACGGCCATATTATCGTTGAGTGCAGCCTGAAGTTATATTATGAAAGTTATTGTGCAAGACTTCAGAGGCATGCGACTTCCGTTATGCGACACGACCATATTGTCGTCAATTAAAGTCTAAAGTTATATAGAAGTTATTGTGCACACATAGATTTTATATGGTCGCCATATGCTTATAATATATTATGTACCATTATGTAAATTAAAGATTTTCATGAAGTCTTAGTTGTTGCCTTGTCCGGCTGTCCAGTATTCGATCTTATATATAATATCTTCATGATGTGTACAAATTATAATACATACCCACCTTGAGGCGCGCAGTTTTCCATGCACGCCTCGTGCAGAATGCAGCAAATGTTGAGGATATTACACCTCAAATGATGATGACATGGTCAAACGGCGGCACGGTCATAGACTATATAGAATGATGCAGCACATACCCGTCCTGCGGCGGCTGCACGGGCGGCGGCGGCACGGGGTGCGGCATGGGCGGCAGGCTGCGCATGTCCTGGTCCAACAGCGCGGCCGCGGGCGCGGGCGCGCGGGAGCCGCGCAGGTCCACGTCCATGTTCTGCTGCATCGCCATGGGCGGACGATTCGTAGCTGTGGATAGGGATTTGGAACTCAATTTTCTATAAACATTTCAAACTGTATATTTTAGGTACAACAAAATACTTACGAACATATTGATTTTGAGGAGGTGGTGGATTGTTTAACATTGGAGGCTGTTGTCCTAAAAAAATGAATTATATTAAAAGATTTATTCACTTTACATAGAATGGGTAAGCCGAACTTGAAATAGGCAAAAACATACCCTGTGAATTGCTTGGAATGTAAGGGTTAGATGGAGGCTTATCTCCCGGTTGCAGCACCGGTGGCACTGGGTTGCTAGGATGCAGCATGGTCTGCACAATAACAAGATAAAATGTTATATGATGGATCCCCAAATTTGATACATTTCAACCCTAGTCCAACACAAAGAGAACTCTCAGTGTTTTAAAAACCCCAACCTCAGTTATTATGGACCTCAATTATAATATTCTACTTTGGGCACTTCCAACATAAATAGATTTGAAAACTAAATTGATTCAAAAAACTGACATAATCTGCTGCCATCTTTGATAAATTACTAAGGTTGTGCTAGGATTCGCTGAAACTTGGAATAGCTAAAGAAATTCTTTTTCTATAAGCCTACAAGCCTAAAAATATCTAATTTTGACATAAAGATGTTCAATAGTCTTCTCAGGAGCAACAGTCAGAGCCTGCACCAACAGAGTCCTGGGCATGGATAGGCAGCAGACTCCACTACTGCTATGTGGAGTGGAATCCATGCAGTAGTGGATCACACAAAAAGAACATATTCTTAGAATTGAATGTATGGTCGGCCTCAGAATTTGAGTAACAATTCCGCTAAACTATTGCATCAAAATCCTGTCGCACTTATGACCTTTTTCTTTAAACACGCCACACACACCTAACGCATATATGTATAACCGTGCCAGGTGAATATGATAATTAAGGTGCTTAACGACTTACTGGCTTTGACTGTACATAAATATAAAAAAAATATGAATCCTGTTACTTGATATAAACTCTTATTATTTAAAATGTTGACCATCATCATACTTACAACAGCAGTGGCTGGATCAACAATCCTCATGATGACCTGTGCTTGTAACAAAGCATATGCCAATTGTGGATTTTGTAGCAGCATATTTCTTGCTTCAGTTGGATTATTCTGCAGAATTCATAATTTTTTGGATAAACACTATTGTAGTACTAAACTGTGCTAAATAATTATTTTTTTGAGAATAATTTTTATGCCATATGAAAGGATAAACTGACAGACTGACATATCAATGTAGGCTACAGGATAAAACAACAGTGTCCATAGTAACCTGAGATTTTTCAATCTTTACGCTATGCCTGTGTATGCAGGTGAATGCTGCCTGTATAAATAGCTACCTTTTATCATACAAAATTATACATTAAACATTAAAATTGCCACTTGTACACAACTATAGTATACTTCTGTACAAGTGGCAATAATTTACATTGCTTCATGATGAATCTAGGTGGCTATTTGACAATTGGTCGTTTAACTGCCTATGTGTGCCTACTCATATTTGAAATAATATTTACCTGTATGCAGAGTTTCATTTGTTTCATCAGCTCAAACATCTGCTCTGGTGGCAATGTTGCAACTGCTTTACTTATAGCTTCAGGAGCTTTTTCAGGTTCTACGGGCTCGCCATAAGGATTTTCAATCTATAAATTAATATAAAATGCATTATCTTATAACTACTAGAATGGTCTAGTATATGTTATAGTTCAAAGTGAAAATGCTGGCACATTGTAATTGACTAGGTAGTTCCCAGGAATACCTGGAGTGTACAGTTTAAACCATAATACATATATCTCTATGAACTCAAGTTAAACTCTTTAGTTCAACTCCTTTTTAAAAAATTTGGTAGTAAAGTTTACCTAAGTATTTATTTTGTGTCAAGAGGGCAAAAAGTAACATATTAACTGATTCTTGATTAAGTACAAACCAAAAGCAGTTTTACACTTTTATAAAACTTACTTGTGGCCCTTGCATAAGTGCTTGCATTTCCATCCTCGACTTCTCAGTACAAGCATTGTCAACTCTGAGGGAACGGCCACCGATTTCATATCCATTGAGATTTCTCATAGCGCTAAGGGCGGTTTCCTGATCTTTGTATTCACAGAAACCATAACCTTTAGGTTTGCCGGTCTCACGATCAAATACCAATTTAAACGATAAAACGGGGCCGACTTCACTAAATATGTCTTTCAACTTCTCCTCAGTGGCTTCGTAGGGTATATTTCCAACTGAAAAACGATAGGTACATACATTTTTCACTGCGTTTGTACCGCTGTTTGAAAATTTAACACAACGTTAGTATTTTAACACAACTTACCGAAAACAGATCTCATGGATTTGTCCATGATACTCTGTTCCTCTTTTTCTTTGCTTTTATCCATTTTTGTAGAGAATTTGTTATACTTTTGAAAACCAATTCAGAAAACACAAAACGAAATTCGATAGTAAAGTGTAATCATAATCCTACTCTATGGTGTAAACTTTAGCATTCAAGAATCAGCATCTGCATTCTGCAGTGCAAAGTGCAAACAAGTCAGAGTTGCCAACTCTTTAAAACCGTTTGTCACTATGACGCCTTCGAAAAGTCGCCAGATATTGTCGACATGCGTAGAAAAAATGCGTGCATGTGTGCATGCAAAGAGAATATAATCACTACGTTTTCTCTCGTCTGGTTTTACTAAGGTCTTTGGGTTTTACTTACAAAGATTAGCCAATGTAATGTCAAAGCAACAAGTTAGTTAAACTTTACATTTTACAAGTATGGACACATGATGGACACCGTCTGTGCCACTGCCGGCGCTCGGGCTCGCCGAAATACGTACGGCACCCCCTTAGAGCGTTTTCCAGTCAGTTTTAACAAAAAAAAAACACTCCAAAAAGGCAGAGCACGCCCGCCAGCTAACACCAACACAGACGAAGTTCTGTTTGTTACTCTACTCTTTCACCAGGTCGGTGCTGCCAGCTGCCATGTTGTGCATTTAAAAAAAATCATTATGCGCGTTGGTTTGGTTGGTTCTTACTTCTTTGCTGTCTAATTTAAAAAACTGAATTTTTTATGTACTTACATTTTAAATAAAAGTAATAAGTGTAAAATAAAAATAGTGAGTAGTGAGAATATATACTTAATAAGGTGAAACCCAAACACCTAAGATGAGACTTTCTTTGTTTTAAATCAATTGTTATTCCGCGAAGCATACCTTTCCTGAAAATAGGTACTATTGATTGTTTTTCTTGGTAGTAGGGTGACTTGTGAGAAATTAATTGGGAATGTTATCACTTTAATCTGATTGTGTGAATAGACATTTATACTTTAATCAGATACTGCATAAGCTGCGGAATGAATCTTGATAATAATTCGTCTAGAGAAAACTCTGAGGCATTGGATTCAATTGGCACTGTGAGTCCGAGAGAAAAGTACCACGGAATGAGAGAGAAAAAGTTATCGGCCGCGTCCCTTACGAATACTGAGGGCGCGCGGCCTAAAGTGGTGACTGTAAAACATCCAGAGTCCAACAAACCAAAGCCAACAGCGAGAAAAAACAAACCAATACAAGCTGACCTAGATGTCATTAAAGAATTTATTAGATGTCGGGATGAGGGAGTAAAAAGATTAGATTTGAGCAAATCCTCTATTACATCCTTGCCACCTAATGTAAGGGATTTGACACACCTAGTGGAGTTTTATTTATATGGAAATAAGTTAGTGGCCCTTCCTGCTGAATTTGGGTGCCTGACTAACCTGCAAACATTAGCACTGAATGAGAACTCACTTACAAGTTTACCAGATTCACTAGCTAACTTAAGATGTTTGAAAGTTTTGGATTTACGGCATAATAAATTGAGTGATATACCTGAGGTTGTGTATAAGCTGACTTCTCTGACCACTTTGTTCTTACGCTTTAACAGAATCAGAGTAGTCGGGGATGGAATAGCTAATCTAACTAATTTAACAATGTTGAGTTTGAGGGAGAATAAAATAAAAGAATTATCCTCTGGAATTGGGCAACTGATCAATTTGGTTACCTTTGATGTTTCTCATAATCATTTGGAGCATTTACCACAGGAAATAGGTAACTGTGTCAATTTATCGACACTGGATTTGCAACATAATGAATTACTTGATATACCAGAGACTATTGGAAACCTTCATGCATTGAATCGAATAGGTCTTCGATACAATCGCCTCAGCGGCATACCTGCAACACTGAGCAATTGTAAGCATATGGATGAGTTCAATGTAGAGGGAAACTCAATCTCCCAACTGCCGGATGGCCTTCTCTGCAGTTTGACTGAGCTCACTAGCTTGACATTGTCTCGCAACTCCTTCATGAGCTATCCCAGTGGAGGTCCAGCCCAGTTCACAAGTGTCTCTGCTATAAATCTTGAACACAACCAGATCGATAAAATACCTTATGGAATATTCTCAAGAGCCAGAAATTTAACTAAATTGATTATGAAAGAGAATTTACTCACATCCTTGCCCCTAGACATTGGACAATGGACAAACATGGTGGAACTCAATTTGGGTACAAATCAATTGACTAAACTGCCAGATGACATTCAGAGTCTAGTCAATTTGGAAGTATTGATATTATCCAATAATCTTCTGAAGCGCATTCCGCCTAGTGTTGGTAATTTAAAAAAGTTGAGAGTATTAGATTTAGAGGAAAATAAAATAGAAGTCCTTCCCAATGAAATAGGGTGCCTTCAGGGATTGAAAAAGTTAATAGTGCAGTCCAATCAGTTGACATCACTGCCTCGTTCCATTGGACATCTTATTAATTTAACATATTTGAGTGTCGGTGAAAACAACTTGCAGTATCTACCTGAAGAAATTGGTACACTAGAAAACTTGGAGTCCTTGTATCTTAATGATAATCCAAATTTGTGCAATCTGCCATTTGAACTTGCTTTGTGTGTTAGCCTACAAATCATGAGCATTGAAAATTGTCCTTTGACATCTCTGCCACCAGAGGTTGTGTCGTCGGGGCCCTCCCTGGTCATCCAATACCTTAAATCACAAGGGCCATACAGAGCCATGTGATATGAGGTTGATGATTATTATCAATCTGGTGTGCCAGGTAATGATAATAATTAAACATGTTGCAAAGGTTGAGTCTAAAAGCAAACATTGCTTTAGAACAAGTGAGTGTTTATTAATAAGGAAACTGACTGTTATATCATATTACCTATACTATAATGGAACTTTATTAGTATTTTAAGTATTTAATATTGTATAATCATTTCAGCTGTTGCAGTAATTCCTTTTGATTTTTCATTCAACTCAAAAACTATTCAAATAAGATAGTTACTATTTTCATGTCACTATTAGCCTGTCTGTTAATAAGTGTGTTCATGTCACAGATCTCTAGCTAGTAGACAGACTAATTCAAATTAGAAATTCAACTAAAACAAATGAACATTTTTTAGGGTTTTTCTTTTCTTTCTGGTTGTTGCCATGTTTAGCTTGGGGAAAAATAGCTATTGACTAATAAAATATCATGTTTGACTTAATCGGTCTAAGTCTGGCTGCATATTATCAGAAAAACATTCTAATATGCCTACCCTGGAATGCCACAAGTGTATACATTTGTATAAATTCATGCTGCAGACTATCAGAATGTTTCCAGATCGGACATAATATTCTGATGTTTGCAGAGTATGGGAACGTATGGGAACGTTTTCTGACAGTCTATTTTTCATAATATGCAGGCCTAATATAGTGAGACCCAAGGGGCTTACACTTGGCCGTTTTTTATTCTGAATGTTTATAAATACTGAATAGTTATATGTATTTCTGTAAAGAAATTAACAGTATTTTTCAATTTCCTTTTTTTAAACATTTTGTGAAGGAACGCAAAGTTTACCCAGTAATATTAATAGTTGTTATTGTTATTATAATAATTGCTGTATATAATGTAAATGCACAAATGATTGTAGGTTAGTTTATTAGTCTAATGTCCTGTTTAAGAAAAATTTGCATGTGTATATAAATTAAAGAATGTAAGTTATTAATATTATGTAGATGCCAAAATACTGATGAAATTCATAATGGTAAATATTTTCATAATATATTGTATGATATTGTATTATGTTATGCTTGTTGTGTAAGTTATGTTACAGTACTTTTTAAACATTTTATAAAGTTTGATAAGGCAGTTCTTTAAGCGTTATGTCCTGTCTTCTTATTGCAGCTCACAAGTCTGCCAAATTAAATATTTGTCCCCATTTTCTTATGTTTAATCAAGTAATTTTTTTATATACACAGTAATAACCGTTTATAACATCATTTATAATGATGTATTGGTTATAATAATCAAAATATAAGTTCTTCTATTTGTAATAATATAAAGTCTTAACACTGACTTTTACAACTAGTGGATTTTGTGAATTGTGGTCCTTTCAATGTTGTTATATATTTTGACTGTATATTCAAATCATCAATCAATTCTAAAGGACCTAATTGGTCAGTTGACTTGATCATTTATCATATTTAATAGTATTATTACTGCTAACTTAGTGGAGGACTATATACCTTCTTTTGTGTGTAATCCGTCATATACATATTTAATTATTTAATTATATTAAAGTCCAATCACATTCTTTTTGAATATTCTATTAATACCTGTCTTCTAAATTATTTCTGTTACAAATACAGCTTATGAAGTTAGGATTTAGGTATGTGTTATTATCAATGTTGTCCTAAAATGTTGCATTTAACAGTTGCTCTTTGTAAACTAAGTATTTCTCAAGGTATGATTTAGTCAAGTTGCTATGCTACAATGTAATATTGTATGTACTATGATGTACTCATAAGTATCAGGCAAGTCTATAGGAACTAGTCATTTTGATCACTTTAGTGATACAGGTGCCTATTGTACCAGTTGTAGCAAACATTATTACTTTACATATAATGCCAATTGTTCTGGTTATAATTTAGGAGTGTAAAATATAAATATTAAATACTTACACAAAGTATTATTATAAGGTGTTGACTAAAATACCCTCTAAAGGTGAACTTTTCGAGTACCTTTTTTAAATTATGGTACTGAATTTAAAATATTTTTACTTTGTTTTAAATGTAGGTAGGTATGACACATTTAAAATTTAAACATAATTGAGGGAGAAAAATGATAATTCATATCTGCTACTTACATAATATATATTTCTTAATGTTTATCTAAATGTTAGAAATTAAAATTGGCATTTCTTGTTATTTATATTTACTTGAAAATTGTATTTTAAATACCATACCCACAAGTGCAATGCAATTGCAATATGACGAATAAAATTGTCAGTTGATTGATGTTATTCTAACTATTAAAATATGTTTTATCGCAAAAATCGTGACTATAATGTTTAAATGACATAATAATTAATGTGTTATATTAATATTAAATTATATAACAGAAAGGGTTGTTTTAATTATAATATAACCAGCCTACTGATTTGCTAACTCATGTTTAACACTGAATGATAGCCACCTGAGCTCATTTGACATGATTGGTTCTACATTGCTCTTCACTGAGTGATACTAAAATAATTTTTCATAGAAATCCTTCAATGGATTAAAAAGGAATGTCAATTAATGAGCTTGGTTGATATCATTCAGTTTTAAACACTGAATTAGCGAATCATCTGCAGGAAACTGAAAATAAAAGATCAACAGTTATAATTCAATAATTTATAAAGTGCAGTACATATTATTATTATCATAATAATTATAAGATTTATTTGTAAATTGCGCATTTTTTCTTATAACATAAATAATTCAAGTTTATATACACATTAAATTCAAAGCGTCTTCTGTAACTCAAAGCAGTCTATAAAGTATTCACGAGTAATATCGATGCGGTACAATCACACTAAAAATGCCATCATTGTCATCTTAAGCTAATATGATTCTCACATACAAAAATATTGACCTAAAAATGGCTATAAAACACTTGATTACATCACATTACCATTTTAATGACAAAAAATTATTTGTGAAAAATCCAAATTACAACATTCAATACAAAACCAAACCGAAAAAAATTATCAAAGCAAACATTTTACATAATGTGAAATAAAAATTCACCTGCCATGCCTGAAATGCCATGTGCAATGAAACAACTTATTTATAATCTTTCTTCAACACTGGCAGCCAAAATGTATTATTGAACTTATAGTTTTGCTAATGTTTAAATTCCTTTTTTGTAATGTATCTTACCCTGAGAACATCTTAAGGCAAAAACATTTATAGCATTACAATTATCCATTTTTAGCTATTCCTAGCTTATAGAAAGAGGTCTAGCATGTGCCAGTCCATTTTATAAAAGCTGAAAGTGTCTGCATATTTGTCGCCAACACGGGGAGGAACGGTCAGCGACAATGTAGTTTAGATCATGGTGGCTTTGGGAGATAACAGGTAATAAAGGTGTAAAAATCTTTCTTCAAAGTATAATACGAAAGTTTTCTGCGGAATAGTATTAGAAAATGACGTCATGCATGCCAGACACTTAAGTGTCGTGACAACCCGCTGCCAGATGCCCTTAATATATTTTAAAGTTCAAGGGGTTCTGGGGGTTGCCACAATATTCAGTGTCTGGCAATCCATGACGTGATTTCTAATACTATTCAGAAGAAAATATTTAAAAATTAGACTTTATACTTTGACGTAAGATTATCTGTTATCTCCCAAAGTCACCAAGATCCAAACTATATAGACACTGATCGTTCCTCCTTGTGTTGGGGACAATATGCAGAGAAACTTTCAGCTTTTATAAAATAACGAATGTCTGGCAGGCGCTGGCTCTTAGTCCATTAGGTCTACAAATTTCTTCCTGTCCCTAGGTTGTTATTCTCTACATTGTAGTTTTATGTATAAAGGAAAACTATAGGTATAAAATGCTGATGGTTATTATATAAATGCCAGTCAATACAAAATATTCACCCTCACAACTAAGAAATTACTATTGTTTGAGTATGCAATTCACATAACTAGCTTCAATACTAATTGTCAGTCCTTATTCACAAGTTGCATAAGAATAATTCGAAACATCAAAATTCTTGAGGTCATATTTCATAATATTATAAAAATAATATTACAAATTCTCAAATTTAAATAAACAGTAACAATTTGTTTCCAACCTTAGCTCTCCTATAATGCAACTAAAAATATTGAAACTTACTATCTATTCTTAAATCTTTGGCATTTTCATTTGCTTCATCAAGCAGAAAACATAAAATAAAAATTCTTTGTTGTGATGTTGATACTTGATACATAATATCAATTTTGTCTCACATAGAAGATATCACCATTAGTTATATTATGGCACATTAAAATGCAAAAGAAAATTGCTAGTAATGAAAATTTGTAACAAACTCGAAATGTTCTAATACTGGTTTAGAAACATATTATTACTGTTGCTTTGAGATTCCTGCTTGTGACATATTGGTGTCAACGTGTGCCATATTTACATAATCAAACACTTCCTCTGGTGTCTCTTCTGTGGCTCTGGTCTCAACACCGCGCGGACTGCTTCGTCAAATACCTGAAATTATAATATGACAAATTATAATATCTATTTGCCATATTAACTTCGGCGGGGAGGGGCAACGCACACACAAACAGACGGAAACGTTTAAATGCGGAAACCAGTCCAGAGAGAAGAAATAAAGATGCCATATTAAATCCATCTTCCAACCTCAACTTCGGGTAATGTATCAAAACCAAAGCTAAAACTCCAGCATGAAAATTGGCATACTCAACAAAGTTAAGCAGTACTTCATGCAAGAAAAGCATCTAAACTTATACCAAGCTCAAGTTCAATCACGCATGGACTGCAGTCATTTATGGGATGGCCCTGCCCAGTAGCTAGCTTGCTGCTTGATGCATTGGATTCAATGGGTTGTCATGCTAGAAGACCCATTGACGACAAAGCGCTGGTCAAAAAATTTTAAGCTTGAAGTTTGAAACATCAGCGCAAGGCTGCCTGCCTGTCGGTATTCTACAGGGGATATTTTCTGTGTACTATTTTTTTCAACCTATTTTTTTTTACTATCGAATTTCAAGGCATTGCATAGGTCTTCAGATTTGAAATTTCTCTAATAATAAATACTAACTTGCTTAAGACCACGCTGTGTCAAAGCTGAACACTCCATATACTTGACAGCTCTTATTTTATTGGCCAGTTTCTGTCCTTGTTCCCTCTTCAAAGGGGACATCCCTTGCTCGGAAAGCAGGCTTAATGTTTCACGATCATCCCTTAAATCAATTTTTGTACCTATAACAAGAACAATAATTAAATTAACCAAGAACAATAATATAACTTTTTGGCACAAGCATAATGCAGTGACAGCATTAAAAACTTTAAATCAGTGTAGTGATGACTAACTGAACTTATTTGGTAACACTTAACAGGTTCAAATAGTGCAACGGGTGGGTCTGGTTGGAACTGCTGACCATTCGGATCTCAGCTGCTCCTTAACTGTTGAGCTATTGAGGGATCTTGTATGTGTATATTAATTAATAAATTATTTAGACAATTTTTTTTACACAACTCTGTCAGGTAAGTTTCATGTTTTAATGAAGAAATGGAGAATGGAACTCCCATAATGGGTAATAGCAAATTAGTGATGATCAGTTTACTGGCTTAGTAAAAAGGATACTTTTAACATGCCAGCAGACAAACTGGCAAAAACTTAGTGGTTGTTTTTTCAGATTTTTAGATTCTGCTGGAGTTTCATAAATTCAACAAAGTGAAGCCAGGTGTTTCAGCTAGTAGTATTAAAATAAATGAAACAGCAACAATCTAATACAGATATTATAAAACCAGAAGTATATCTACTTGTTATCTTGTTGCCTTACACCTCATCTACGCAATATAAATAATATTGACGAAGGACACAAAGCTACACGTAGGGATAGAAAAGGGTTCCTGCAAAAACCTAAATCCACACAAATTTGCAGGCAAAAGCTAATCTTCAATGAAGATTCTTACCAACAAGGATTATGGGTGCATCTGGGCAGTGATGTTTTATTTCTGGATACCATTTTGAAGTCACATTCTCATATGATGATGGACTGAAATAAAGTAATAATTTGATATAAACATATGTTATGAATCATATGGATGGACTGTAATATTAAAACACACAACAATCACTTCACATATAACACAATATACTTTTTAGTTTTAGCAATAGCTATGAGAACTAATGAAGAAGTAAAGTGACACCAACTGCTTCATAAAGTGTAATTCAGCAACTTCTTACTAATAAATTCTTTACATTATGTAAAACACTTACCTATCAAAATACACTCACCTTGTTACACTAAAACATATAAGGAAGACATCTGTTTGTGGGTAACTTAAAGGTCTCAGTCTGTCATAATCCTCTTGTCCAGCTGTATCCCATAGCCCTAGGGATACCGCCACCCCGTCCACAACCATTGGTGCTGAATAATTATCGAAACTGAAACCAGCAATGTTATTCATTTATCTACAGGAAAAATAATGTCATATTATATTTTTATCTTTACATTTAATTCTTTTTTCTGAAATTTTTAGTTCTTCCGATAAGGAAAGAAAGTAAACTTAAACTTTTAGCTTTTTAAGTGCAGATCTAAATATATGATTCCTGACTTACACTGTTGGTACATATTCCCCAGGGAAACTATCCGTGGTGTATGATATTAACATGCATGTTTTTCCAACGGTTCCATCGCCCACCACTACACATTTAATCGGTCTTCCTGAAGACATCTAAAAAGAAGTTAATGGAGTAAACGTATTGATAAATAAAAGGAAGCCTATGACTCACAAACCAAACAAGGTAAATACTACCTTTATGTCAGGTGTTTGTACTCAGATGTTTTTATAAAACACTTGCTATATTATTACTAATTTATCTTCACTTTTGTTTATTATATTACGGATTAAATACTAAAATTCAATCACAAAACAGAAAAAAATGCATTGAAAGATGGATGCTGCATTGCCAGATTTTAATAAATTTAATTTATACGATCGGCAGTGCTACCAACTGTAAAAATACAAATTGTCTTATATGTAGGTACGTTATGAAAGCGCTTCATGCTTGTGGCATTCATAAATCATACCATTACTTTTATCCTGTTATTGGTCTGTGATTGAGGGCAGTGGAGCTTTATCGGACCATTACGTGCTATTACCGGACTATGGTGCCGGATAACTGGTCTCAGGTTTGTGCTGTGCTCTATCTGATTACTGGTCTGTGGTGCTCTATCACAGACCAATAACATAATATGTGCTCTATGGTATGTCTTGTCTCAATCAAAGAGTATATAAACACTATGGTCTCAATCATGAACCAAATGAACTGACGAGCA
The DNA here is from genome assembly GCF_905333055.1 of Maniola jurtina. Taxonomy (NCBI): domain Eukaryota; kingdom Metazoa; phylum Arthropoda; class Insecta; order Lepidoptera; family Nymphalidae; genus Maniola; species Maniola jurtina. Next base: position 10,725,082 of record NC_060038.1, read on the forward strand.
GTTTTATTTATTTTGTTTTTTGTTTAAATAAATACAGATTACAGCCTGTTTTTGGAAGAGGTATACATTTTTCAATACTTTTATATATTAATCTCTATAAGTTAGTATTTTTTCGAGGGCTGCTGTGCATATACGTAGTGTAAAACTCGTATCATAAGTTTGTTTCCTTTGTTTTTGACTCACTTGAATTAAACCATTATTTTTCTAGATGAGTGAATCATGTGTAGAGACACCGGAGGCGCCAGCTTGGTTATCCAAGTTAGAAAGCCAAAGGGAGAAATTAAGTAAAGCCCGCCTTGGACATGATAGCGGTGCCGGCGCGCCTTGTAACTCCTGTGGTAGGTTATCGTGTTCAATAAATCAAAATTTAAAAATATTGTATTTATGATGTACCTACTATCAGATAGGTGGCCAATTTGTTGTGTGTCTGTCACCCCGCTGACCTGGTTTCCTACTGGGGTGAATCCTCCCTTTTACAGTTAATATGTATGTATGTGTAAGTTTATTTATAATTGTTGTATGTGAAAATATTAGTGAGAGTAAGTTATATATTATGTGATGATAATAATAATATAATAACGTTCTTTTCATAACATTCCATACAAGAGAGTTCCACATTAAGGATGAGTTTTTTAGAAATTCCACCTGATTAAGCTGGGGCATACCAGCTGTATTTGATGAATTATTATTTATTTTTTCTGTATGATTCACATGAAAATTCTTGTATTGGATACAGGAGCAGGTTGCCCAGGTTTGGATCTACACTTCTGGCGGAAAGTATGCAGAGCTTGTCACTGCAGTAAGGATGTGCATGATGTGCAAGATGATGATCTATCTGGTTGGGCACAGTTTGAACTTCTCGGTACTGCAAAGCCTAAGAAAGCATCAAGTAAGTATGGGTCTCCTAACTAGGCAGTCAACATCTAAATTAATCAATTAAAGATTATAAACTGATTGATTGACAACAACATACAGTATAAACAGCTGGATCTGGAAACATGAGATTTTGCGTAATATTTAAACACATACAAACAACACTTTGGAATCTTGAGATACAGGTTTTTAAAAAACTTATTTCCGACTTCTGGGTACAAGTATTGTAAAATGCCTTATTTTTAACAATAAATTTCTATTGCCTTTTTGTTTCCTCCATGCTTCAGAGAGTGTGATAAGTTATCATTCCCAGCTATTATCATCTGATAATAGCCGTTAAACCTGTCAAAATCTTGTTCTCTTAATCAAGTCATATTAAGTGGAAGAATCTGGAATCCACCACATTATTATTCCAAGAAAAGTCCTACCATTATGTGAATAATGGAAAGAGATCACAACCTTCAGCAATGACGAATACAACCCAGTAAAAGATTCATTCCTTAATTTTTCTTAAATAAGTAATTTATTATTTTATTTCTTTTGTTAAATTATAGTGCCTCTAATCAAGATCCGTGGAGTGACAGATAAGCCTGTAAAACTGGATTGGGTGCCACCAAATGCCTCTACAGAATTGGTAAATAGTATTCAAATGTTGCTTACAATATTTTCGTCATTCTTTATCACACTAGATTGCATATCAATCAACCAATATAGGTATTCAATGATAAATAATAGATAAGATATTGAGCTAGGACAATAATCATAGTGCAAAGTTAGCATGTCTCACTAAACTAAATCTTGAAAAGTACCTACAAAATAAATGAAAATATAAATAACTCAAACTCACTCAAATACAAACCGTAATAACCCAAATGATGAGTTTTTTTATTGCATAAGAACATTCATCATGAATGCAATGAAAATTATTTATTTAGATAGAGACAGAAACTCTTAATGTACAGTTGGGAGTCAGAAAAAAAGAACTGATCTATAATGGTCAATGTGAGTTTGTCTATCTATTTCATATTACAAAGTGAGAAGCGACGGAGGGGTTGCCTACTGCCGCAAGATTTGTTCCTCAGTCTACCTTTAGCTTCTCGCTGAGTAACCCGCGGACACCACTATTGGCGTCTGGTGAAAACAGCTGTAGACTTAATTAACTAACATCAACTGTAATAATTTTCAAATTTTTAATGTGTAGAAGGATAGAAATAAATCTATAAGTACCTAGAAATACTATAAATGAGTGTGTCTATCTGTGTGATACTTAGTCACAGCTCATCTGTTTACCTGTTTTGATGGAAGGTGCAGAAATAGATTGCAGCCCGGCGAAGAACAGAGGCTACTTTTAGTTCCGAAAAATCAAAATATTCCCGCGGGATTTTATAAACCTAAATCCACAAGGATGAAGTCGCGGTCATCATCTATTTGGTACAGAGATAGCTTGTATCTCAGCGACTGGTACAGGCTACTTTTTATCCTGGAAAATCAAAATTCTAGGAGTTCGCACAGGATTTTAAAAAACCTATGAGCGACATATTAATGTGCCTTGTAGTTACGGAGCAGTAATATATAAGTCTTAACCTGTCTGAGTTAATAAAATACTTTAGTAGCAATGGATTTGACCTGCAGCTCGCTCCAGCAATGCGCGGGACTTCAATTACTTTTATTCATGGCATAATATTGTATATCAAATCTTTGAAAAGAGCAACCGCCGAGTTTCTTGCTGGTTCTTCTCGGTAGGAAAGGCATTCCGAACCAGTGGAAAGCCTCTTGATGATTCAAAAGTACTTTTAAAAGTCTACTTGAATAAAAAGATTTAGATTTTTTTTTAATTTTTGATGTGTTTGCTGGCTAGGTATCGGAGTACATGTCGTGCCTGGGCGCGCTGGCGCCGGTGTCGGGCTCGGAGGCGGCGCGGCGGCGACGCGCGCAGCTCCGCACGCAGCTGCCGCCGCACGACGTGGCCACCGCGGCGCGCCACCACGCCTCCGACCAGGAAAAGTCCGAACACACAGTAAGTGACAACACTTTTTGTTAAATTCAGATATAAGTTTTTTTTTATTGCTTATCATGTCAAATATACCCCTTTCCAAAGTATTACCACCAAGTGATTTAGCGTCTCGTATAATGTCGCGTAGAATCTGACAAGCGTTTTGAGTTTAATAACATTGCAAACCCTTCTATTTGCCAGCTTCTATCTTAATCTTTGTCTTTACTTACCACCAGATGAAATCATAGTCAAGTTGTATCTGAACTAAGAAACCTAAATCCACGCGGTGATGTCGCGGGCATCGTAATATGTATAGGTAGATGGATTTATTATATAAATTGAATATTCCATTTGATGAATTGTAATTTGTTTTCCAGGAATACATTACCCGCATTAAAGACCATGTAGTGGGTATGGGTAATGTGGTGAGAGTGGGTCCTCTTCAGAGTGGAGATGTATTCTGTGTGGAAAACAGCAAAACTCACACTGCAACCAAGTCCTATGCTCTGCCATTGAAGATATCAAATGTATCAAGAGGTGTTAAGTACAATATTGTTCCCAAGAATGCTTCAGACAAGAAACTTGTGCTGGACTCACAAGGCAATGTAGTCAGCAGTGCTGCCAACTTACCAGATTATAAATCAAGTCCCATATTGAGCAGAATCGTAAAAGATAAACTTCATGTGATGCACATTGAGTCTGACAGAATTAAAAGTGCTGTGGAGCATGGTCCTGTGTACGATAAATTACTTAAGAATCTGAATGATTTGAATATGCCAGTATCTAATGATGTATATCTTCAGCCCATTAAACTGTTTCGTGAGGAGTATAATAAGAACCCTCAGTTTAAGGAGGAAGTCATTGAATTTGCAAATAAATCCTTGGGAGCCCAGCTGATGCCTGACCTGTGGTCTGCCAGCAATAACAATGTCATGGGCACAGCTAAATTACTCGATAGTAGGATTCAAAAGGGAACTATCTTTGCTCCTAATGGCGAAATTTGGAGCTGGAAACATGAACCAACAACACCTGAACACAGTGGAACTATATGCTCTACCAAGATCAACCCGCAGTATTCTACCACGATGAAGCCAATAAATCAAGTGGAACCACAGCAAACTGCTCCTCTAAGGGAATATCTTAGGACCCATTCCGAAGAAGATAATCCACCGCCTGCGCCCAATTACAATACTTATCCTGGAGCTATGTCTTTACCTTCCCAAAGTAACGACTGGGACAACTCTACTGACAATACACAACTTGACCATACTGGCAATCCTATACAAGTGAACACTTACACTGAACAACTAGAGCCAATACTTACTCAATTCGCTGATATGTCCCTCAGTCCTGATGAAATGGAATTTAACAGAAAATTGTACAATGAAGGAGTGCCCTGTCAGAGATGTCAGAAACCAATGTTTGCTGGCGAAGTAGCAGTTAAAGCAGATAGAGCTGGGCAGGAGGCTATTTGGCACCCACAATGTTTCACTTGCTGTCAATGTGGAGAACTGTTGGCTGATCTTGTATACTTCTATTACAAGGGGGAAATTTATTGTGCCAGAGATTTGGCGAATGTGCTGGAGATACCGCGTTGCGCTGGATGCGACGAGTTGATCTTTACACGGCCGTATACAGCCGCTGAGGGAAGAGCGTTTCATGTACAACACTTCTGTTGTTACCATTGCGATGCACCGCTTGGAGGCAAAAAGTATGTTCCGGATGATAAAACAGGTCTGCCCATTTGCCTTACTTGTTATGACCAGTTCTACGCTGAACGTTGTCGCGCGTGCGGCGGTGTCATCGGCCCCGAGCAACAAGGGGTGTCCTGGAGTAACATGCACTGGCATGCAGAGTGCTTCATATGCTCGGGCCGTATGTGCGGCAAAAGTTTATTGAGCGGTCGGTTTGTTGTGAAACAAGAAATGCCATTTTGTAGTGTACCGTGTGTACAAAGTAGAATTAAATGAGTGCTGAGATCAATTTTGTAACTCCATTTTAATTAAAATAAGAAAAATATATTTTGATATAAATTTTATATTGTGATAAGAGTGACATATTTACAAAATTTAGTTGTTAAGTAAAAATAGCTATACAGAGTGTGTTAACAAAGCATTTATTTTGTGGTGTCAATATTTAATTGTAATATATTAAGTATTTCTCTTTGTGTTGATGATGTGTAATTTTCCAATCTGAGGAATTTGACAGTTTTTTACTGAGGTTTTTAATTAGAAAATGTAGAAATCTGACAAAATTACATTAATCAGTTTGTATAAGTTAATAAATTGGCATCTGATATCATATCACCTGTATGCCTTAAACACAATCCTTCACAAGCAGTACCAAAATATAATTGCCTGGTAAAAGGGTATGTTTTGCTACTATAATATATGTGAATGCATTGGGGTGAAAACCTTAATAGCGTACTTTTATAAAGGGATAATATATTTTGGTAGATAGTATTATCGAATTTCTATAAAATGACAAATTTTTATGACAAAAAGTCCAATAACTGACTGATTCTGTTATGTTGTGTCTGATATATTCTGATAGAAATATAATTATAGTAGTTAATCAAATTATACATATTGTTATAAAAATAGAATTTTACATTATATTTTATAGTTCATAGGACTGCATTTATTTGAGAAAAAGCAAACAGATTAAATCATTATAAAAAAATCTTTTATCCTACTACTATTACTAAGTGTAGGGTTAAAATTTTTCAGTAACATTCCATTTATTGTTTTTAAATTTTGCTGAAATGTGCCATTAATGTTAAGAGTTTATGAATAAACAAAATATTTGAAACAAATAAATTTTTATTGTATTTTTTAATTTTTATATGATTATAGTGTCTGTAGTCCGGCCAAGTAGGTTGTGACAACCTAGGAGTCCAGAAAACTTTGCACACATTTGTGGTTTTCACACCAGACAAATTCTATGGTCTATGGTACTAACATGACGGCTTGCCACCCTAACATTCAACTTGGGCCTTTCCAGTTTCACTAAGTGGTCGACCCATCATAATATACTGGGTCATGCCTCTGATTTCACAATGCAACACTGCACACTAAAGCTGAGATCTATGGAGAGTACTTTGACTTTGCTCAGGCTTGGATGTTGGAGCCTCCTGCTTTAACTGAAACAGTTTGAGCGGACTGTGTGCTCCTTAGATCTCAGCCTAATTTTATTTTTGCAGTACCCACAAACCACAATCTTATGTACAACTCACTGACTCATGTAACTAATGATTATTATTAACCAAATAGGGCTGTGTGTAATGTTATGGCTGCAAATAACTGGTCAGAGCCCACTGAAAAACAATGAGCAAACAAATCAAGCTGCAAAGTGGTACTCTGGTATTTAGAATCTGATGTGTGGTTTCACACAACACAGCACAGCCTAAGAATAGAATTTTATTTTGGCATATTTTAAGGGAGGTAATAAAAATCAAAAATTTAAATTCAGATTTTATTAGTTTTATAAATTATAAATTTGTTCTTAAAAGCAATGCTTTTTGGTATTAAATGATCAAATTCAGTTTTTCACAGCAAAACTTTTCTTAACATGTCTGTCCGCCTATGCTGTCAACCTTCCCTCCACGTCTGGATGATTATCTCTCAACTGATGGCTCTTATCAGGGAACTTGTACCGAGTTTGTTTTAGTATGATCCAATACTTACTAGTATTAAAAACTGTTAAAATTGTTAATTTTAATCGTATTAGCAAAAATTGTTCAAAATGTAAATTTTTTCAATAAAGCAAAAAGAGAAAAGCATCGCGTAATTTCTCAAAAGTCATGTATTAATAGAAATAGGTAGAGATTTTAGTACTTTCTTATGCAGCTATCTTTAAGTTATCAAGATTCGTTTTGAGTTTGTTTAGGTTTTCGTGGACAGCTTCTTGCTTATTTTCTAACGCTGAAATGTTTCCATCTGACCTCTTGATCTCTTTACTAATGTATTCTAAGCGTTTTGCCACATTCTGTCTTGCTTCTTCCAAGTCTTGTTTCACTAAAACTGGACCGATGAGTTTGTAGACTTCGGCATCCTTTTTTAATAAACTTAATTCTTCTTTTACAGCTTTATTTTCATTCATTTGGCTATCTAATTGTTGTTTCTGTGCAACTGCCTTATGATATTCTTTTTTTAGATTGTTGAACAGTTCGAACTCTTTTTGTAGTTTCTTTTGAATTTCTTCAGCCATTTTAATAAAATTATTCGTTAAGACTTAAAGCAGATGTTGTGTTGTTGCTTTTTATAGCGACCTATTTATTCACAAAGTTATCGCGTGGTTATCGCACTTGGTAGTTGGGACAAAAAATCACTAAAAATTAACAAATCGTAATAATTTTCATCTCACGATTGGTCACCAGTGACATTGACAAATGACATGACTCGTACAGGGTGACCAACCTTATTTTTTTCCCCACCTCAAAATGTGATAAAATCGGTAATAATCGTAACATTCTTCGGGTATTGATAGTGTGTTCGTGAACTTATTCATAGATAATAGAGTTCTTTTAAAGTTTTTTGATGGCTTTTTTTGCCACAGACCTAGTATAATTCTTGTATAATCTATATCTATGTCTCTGGTCTTCTTTTTTGGTTGGTGTCTCTGGAAAGTAGCGGGAAGTTCGAACTTCGAACGCAACTTTGTCATGCGGCACAAACTTTCCGCACAAAACCGCGCGAACGCGTACGTTGTCTACTTTTTTAAGTTGATAAATGACAATGAGACGATTCTTAGATTATATACGAGCTTGACATGCTATTAGGGAGCTTGAGATGTGGGATGTAGGGTGCTGGATAAACCAGTCAGATTTTTGTTTTGAACTTTTAACCTTGATGTGAGTGGCCCATTTAAAACAATTACAATAATACAACAATACTACTAATACAATTAATATCCTTGTGTATAGGCTGAGATCTATTATAGAGCGCACGTTGTCTTCGCTCAGACGCTCGGACTAAAGACAATTAAAACGAGATACTATCATATTACTGGCATAAATCTATTTCGTTTTAACTGAGACTTAAGTGTGAGCAAAGTCAAAGTACGGTACGCTCTATAAACAACCAAAGATCCTTCACATACTCCGCCAGGTACTATAAGGTATGCAAATTATGGGTGACAGATAGGTAGTATCATATTAATTTGGTGGGGCAATGGATTGGAACACAGTTGAATAGGTTTGCTTAAAGTGCAAAAATAAAATTACATTAAATTAAAATATATTGATAAGTTCAGTCAAATTTTTATTAATTAAATTAAATAACTAGGTAGGTATTAGTAGTTTATAATCACCGCAGTGTAGACGGTACTATACAAGTCAGCAAGTAGGTATGACATGGGTAATTATACGCTACGTCGCTGTATATTATATAGGTACCTTCATTAACTATCAATAGGAACATAAATTCACAAAAATAAGTAGGCAATCGTAGAAAATTATCACATAAAAAATTACTTAAGTATATGCAGAATATTAGGTAGGTACCTACATCAATGTTATTATACCCATTATTACCCATAATTGATACGTTCATAACTTTACATGAAGATAAAATATAATTAATTGGCGCGGGGTTTACGCAACTTTTGACACCTACGAGCTTCGGAAAATAGCGATTAGCGGCTCATTACCAGGGTAATTGCGTCATGCGTTCATAATATTAGTTATATTTAGTACATGGTGTATAAAATTCGGGTACATTACAAAAGGCACGAGAGACAACAGTGACCCAAATGTATCTTAAATCTTCGCTTTAGATGCGTATACTGTAACGTATATCTATTTCTTTTTTATTGGATAGGCACCTACGTACCTACGAGATGTTGCCCGCGACAATACACTACTTATATTATGCTACGTCTACATAATACAAAGAATTAAAACTACCTATTAATTTAACGATTCTTATAATTTTTCTCCATATTCTAAGGTCCACAGATAGCTAGCTTTAGGATCTTTACTCTTCGCTGCTTCTTTTTGGACCTTTTCAGCCTTTTTTATTGCCTTTTGTATATTTTCATATAGTTCTTTATTTTTTGTTGTGGGCTTATTCTCTTGTGAATTCTTCTCTTGTATCTTTTCAGACCTTTCCTTATAAGAGTCTTTCTTACCGAATCTCTCTCGAACAAACCTTTCATATAAATCTTCGCCATCTTCAATGTCACTTTTGTTGCTTGTGTCATCAATATTACTTTCTTCATGAGGTTTATTGATGTATGAAGCGAAAAAATCGTATTCCTCAGCAGGTTTACCATCTTTAGGTTTTGGTTGTTCGGAATATTGCGCTGTATCTGTAGGAACATAATGTTGATAAACATTTTCAGGATTTCCCTGAGGCAAGGGATTCTTTGAATACTGTGCATTATCATCATTAGGATATTTGACATAATTAGTTTTCAATTTATCCTTGTTGTTTCCCTGAGCTTCTTGGGCATACACCAAAATGTCTTCTGGAAGTTTAATTTCAGGTAATTTAATACTTACATCGCCGAATCTATTGTATAAATGGTCATCATATTTGTTGCTTGGTGGAGATAAAGTATCAAGTGTACCCTCAGATTCAATATTCTCACTAGAAGGATTATTATCATTTATATTAGAATCTGCGTGATTGTAATTTAAAGGTATTTTCTCAAATTGTTGTTTAACATTGGCTTTTCTATTTGGAATCGTGGTTTCAAAATCACCGCTAAGGTTTTCATTTGAATTTTTTTGCTTTTCTTCACTATTATTTTCATTATTTAACTCTATTACAGGTTTCGCTCTACCTCTATTGATGTGATCATTCTTATTATTATTTTTAGGCTTTTTGATTTTGGCAGTTTTACTTTTTATTTTTTTCTTGGTTTTTGGTTTACGAGTGGAAGTAGTTGTAGCTAAGGAATCAGTTTCATAGTTTTCATACGAGTCCTTAGCGGGCTCCTGTTTCTCTTCATCACTTACTCCTCTGAACCTATCGTAACTAAAATCACTGAAATCAACTTCTTGAATAGCTTTGGGTTTATCGAGAGTTTGTTGTATTTTAGAGTTTTTTTCATAATTATCGTTTATTATTTCAGTTTCTTTATGTCTATTATCACCAAAGTTTTCTTTGAATTTTGTATTGCCAGGAATTGATCTATCAGGCGTTGAAAGTTGTTGTTTACTACTATCAATATTAGGTTTAGTACGAATATCCGTTCTGCCAGTATTTCCACTGTAGCTATTTATCGGCTGATTAGAATATTTTAGGCCACCGTCGTTTTCCTCGCTATTTTCTCTCTCAAAATCTATAAACCTATAGCTTTGTGAAGGCGTTTCTTCAGTAGTTCTAAGTAAACCCTCATTTCTGTTATAGTTTTTAACAGGTTCTCTACTGTCTTCATCATATCCATTTTCTTTATTTTTACTTTCTCTTTCATAATTTTCACTACTTCCCTCATTAGATTTTTTAGATTCTAGTACGGGATATTTATTGTTCTTGTTAGAATATAATTGATTTTGTGGTTGTAATAAATTTTCAGGTTGTTTATTTTCATGTATGCGTCTATCATTTTTAAAATTTTCTACAGGTTCATCTATATCTTCACTATTTTGATTTTCTTTGTAATTGTCTTGCCTTTCATTATTATCTTTGGCAAGTTTTGCTGATCTTATTGGTTGATATTTATTATTTTTATCATTTAAATATGGTTGATTTGATTTTTGTAATACACTGTTGGGTGGTTGTGGCTGGCCATATAAATTTCTATCATTTTTGAAATTTTCTTTGGGATTATCATCTTCTTTTTCATAATTTTCATCATTATCCTCATCAAGATCTTTAAGCCCGGATAAGAAATATTTATTTCTATTCTCATTGTATTTTTGATTATGTCTCCCTAGTATATCATCAGTAGTTTGTTTATCTTTCTTGAAATTTCCAAGAGACTGATCGTTATCTTCATCGTTTTCATATTTATTTTCTGTATCTTTCCCTTTATTTGTTTTATCATTGTATTCATTAGGTTTTCTAAATGCGGGTAAATGGCTTTTATTATTATCATAATATCTTTCGTTTTGTTCACGCAAATTTTCATCAGATCTCTCATCATTTTCACCTTCTTGATATGATAAATTGTCATTGTCTGTACGTTTTCCATTATCATCGTGATATTCTTGTTTCCAGCTCTGTGAAATCGGTTTTAGTTTTCGCTCCCTATTTACATCAAATTTTTTGACTTCTTTAAACTTTTCGTCGTGATCGTCGTCATCTTCTTCAAGCGATGAGCTATTTTCATTAATATTTTCCAGTGAATCATCTTCAGTACTTTCGTCATTTAGTTTCTTAGGCTTAGAGATATGATTCTTATTTTTTCCGTCTTTATAATATCTTATATTTCCTCTAGATAAAATATTATTTGGAGCTTTTGCATTTTGATTAATCCTGTCACCCCTTTGATAGTTTTCGTTAGATCTGTCATCATTTTCATCTTGATCTGAAGAACTTTCCTGAGTTTTATCTTCTTTTGTATTGGTTTCCTCATTTTCGTGAGTAAGTTCTGTAGTTTCAGGTAAATAATGTTTTCTGTCGGTATTACTAAGGTAACGATGTTTCTGTGTTTGGGATGTAGGGCTTTGTCCTCTTTGATTTTCTTGCGAAAGGTCATCATGAATTTTATCTTGTATAAACGTTCCATATTTATCATCTTGGTATGATACATTTTCGTTATTTGGATCTTTTTCTTTAGAATTGGGAAAGTATTGGTTATTATTTATTGAGCTAAAAAAACTTTTTTCCCCTTTTTGAAATTTATTTTGATCAGGCTTATCACTCTTATGCAGAGTCTCAATGTTAAAGTCAGCGATATCGGAGTTCTTTATGATTTCTCTTGTATCAAGTTTTGGTAAGTTTAACTCTCCTCTTTCTATATTTTGAGCTTTAATCACATCATAAACTCCAGGCACATTTGTATTGCCATTGTCTTCAATATTCCTATTGAATGATCTCTTTTTCCTTTTCAAACTATTCTTGAAATGACCTTTTAATTTTTCTAAGGGCTTTCCATCATCACCCTTTTTGTTAACATATTTCGACATAGTATTTTCTTTTAATTGGTTGACTAGGCCTTCGTCCTGTTTCGAAGTTCCATTTATGCAAGTTTCAGCATGCAAACATAAGTGATCCACTTCCATAACTTTCGTTGAAATGGTGGAGCCACTCTTATTGTGATGATCTAGTGAATTTGTATTTTGAGAAACACAGTTTTCATTTATATTATTACAAATCTGGTCCGTCTGGTTATTTTGATACGTGGCGCCAGTAGACGTAAATGCATCTGTCATCTGGGAAATAAGATCACGCTGTAAAATTAACACGCTTGAAATTAGAAGATATTTAAAATTTGGTGCTTCATACTGTGATTCAGGGTGTGCTTTATGTGAAAAAAAAAACAAAGTATTATTTTCATTCATACTTTTATTTACAATATAAAACACGTTACCATGCGATACATAAACTACAACTACACTACACTACACTACATACTAATCTAGCTACAGAATAAATAAAAATTACAATTATTGCAACAAAATATTATCAAGTTAGTCTACTTAGGTATATTTTTATACCCATAGGTGCTTACTTATTTAGTTACTATTACTTATATTTAATGTGATGACTATACGTGACGATTTACAATGACTGATACCTACAAATTGTAATTTATAAAACCATTAGCTACGAAACATAGTTCTTTAAATGAGTATTTACATAATTGATACACCTACCTACTAATACGGTAAGGACCGGCAATTTACTGGTACCTAATCTACAAAAATATGGCAACAGTCATAATATGGGTGACTATTCTTACATAAGGTGCATCCCCGAGCAAAACGCTGTACTAGTCATATTATTATTATTAGAGGCTATTTAATTATTCAAATATCTTAACTGACAAGTTTAAAAGTAATGGTATCTTTTCCGAAAGAAATATTCCAAAAAGGACAATCGTTTTAGACCCATCAGTTAAAAGTTCAAAGATTTGTGTAGGTACCTTCAGAATTGACATAAAATATAATGAATCTAATAAATTATACGGACCAAACAATAAAGAAATATAAAACTAAATTATTAAAAGTATACAAAAGTAAGAGTAGAACTTTTGACTTAGGTAGTACTTTTACTTATTAATGACAAAATGATTATATACAGTGAAAAAGGTAAGTTCTCGAGTAAGTAACTTATTCCTGTCATTATAGTTACGTTACATACCTACTTTTGTAAACTCAGTACAAGGTACCTATACAAGTAGAAATAACGCGAATTTTTGCAATCTACAACTACCTAATTAATGATCACTTAGTGGAAATTTACAAAACAAATGAATTATTGAGCACATGTCCTTTCTTTACATCGTTATTTAAGTTCTTGTATGCTATTTACAAAATGCTCAATTGATCTATTTTACTAATATTTACAGACCAGTCGTCCTAGCACCAAATTTTTATCTGATCAATGCAATGACCTTTGTTTAGAAGGTCATTGGATCAATGTGATAATCGCAATCATTGTGGACGCCTGAGGCGCGTTTGGATTGGTAGATCGTTTGCAAGTTGCAACACACCACAACACAGTAATGTGTCTACAGCTTCAGGCATAAGTAGTTCGATCGCCAACGATTAGCGAGAATAAAGTTGAACTAAAAACTAGAAACGAGTTGGTGAACAACGAGAAGCAAGTGTGTAGTTGTTAGTGTGGTTGAGTGTGTAGTAGGTTTGTTGCTGGGCCATGAGCAAGTATGCGAACGAGTAATCGCTATTAGTGCCGCCTACTATTTTGACCGCCAAGAGCACGTTGCTGAGCGAGTTCTTCTTTAAATAGCTCTTGTCGCTGCGACAAATCAGTGGTGAGAGAGTTCTCATTGATCTCATTGATAGCGTGCGCATTCGACGATCAACTACTTATTCACATATTTTATCCCTTTTACTGACATGGAATCGTATCGACTGTAAATTGCTTGAGCAAGAAAATAGTCAATAACTAGTCGCTTTCTCGTCGTTCATGTGATGCCATAGATTGAACTAAAACCAACGATTGCGATGATCACCAGATTGGTGCTGAGGTAATAGGCCCTTCATGTAAAGACAGGACAAGTTAATGACAAGCATTTCAATACTTAACTACTTCCGCTAGCTACATCTAGTTTTACTGTGGGGTTTGGTGCTGGTGCTACTACTTCTTGCCGTGGAACGGATTGTACGTAAAGCTACTCACATATTCTTTAACACCACCCAGTAATGGTACCGGGTCAGCCCATTTACTAAAGTCCATCGAAGGGATGATGCCACTTCTACACGGTACCCGAGGGTTTCTGAAAGAAATACGAGATATTTGGAATGTTACATTGTTTTAGCATATCAAAAAGATTGTCAAATTCTGGGCTTTGCTCACGACTTCGTGAGCCTGGTCAATTGCGATTCAAGCTGTATCTGGGTTCTAGAGGATCCACACTATCATAAAGTTTACTTGTTGAAGCAATGTTATTTACTTTATGATTTTAAAATTTCAACCTGGAAAACGTTCATTTCGTATGCGTGATGTTAATACGATCATGTACCTACTTACTTTGGAGTTAGTTACTCCTTCACGCCACTATAACTGAACCAATTTTGGAGAGATTGGGAACGGGGATAGCTTATACTCTGACTTAACACGTATTGGGTACATTTATTCCGGGAAAGAGTTCACGCAGGATTAGAAAAGGAGTAGGTATTTTAAAGAAAGCAGGTAGTATACAATGAAAAGTCTATTGTAACTCACAATTCATGATCTGGTAGCACCATAGGATAAAGTTGTACTGTGTCAATGATGTCGGTATTATCGCAAATAACACGAGCGAGACGAGACTTCCTGATTTCAACTAACTGTTCGGGAGTGAACGATGAAGGCTGGTTTGGTAGCTCGAACCTGAAATATAATGAAAAATTTGTATCAGCAAAATTTCAATAAAGTAAAATAAAATAATTAAATTGCTGTCACACGAAAGAGATCCTATACGCAGTGGTTTTGTATGATTCAACATGAATTTCATTTAAGTTGAATATCAAAATCTGAGTCATCATCATCAATCATCATCAACCAGCTACTGAACTCTGTCTGTCAAGTTGAGAGGGGTTTAGGTCATACCCACTTCATCTGGCCACGCTGGCCAAGTGGCAGACTCCAAAGCCTTTGAGAATATTATAGTGAACTCTGCAGAACTCTCGTCACGATGTTTCCAAATGGAAGCTTTTCAGACCTATGGTGTCCCTAGACGCGGAAAAGAAAGCAGTTGTGATTTCCTAGATCGCATTCAAGCTGGCAGCTCAGAATAGATTCGGTTGAAAGAATTTAATCTCCGTTCTATGTATCACTAGGTCTAGAATTTACAGAAGATAGGTACAATTCTTCTTTCAACTTACCAGAATCTATCACCTCTTCTTGAGTAAGAGAACTGGGTAGCGATAATGCAAGCGAAAGTTGGTCCCAACATTGATCCTCGTAAAGGTCTTTCGGAAACTCCACCAGACCATAGATCCACGTCGATCGGGTGCTCAAAAATGGACTCGTATTTGCGAATAGTTTCATTGGGCATTGATCCGAATAAATCTTGGAACGTATTAGCACCAGACAGACCGCAGAACTTTCTAAATTCCATATAGCCAGGAATACCGAATTCTCGACCTCGTTGCATATTAAATGACACCAAGTCCATTCCAAAACGGGCTCCTACTTTCTTGAACAGATGATTTGTGACCTCTTGGGTGATAGAGTCATCCATGGCTTGGGCCACTTGATTCATTAGTCCCATTACATATTCATCAAGAACACCGGCTCTGTACAAATCATATGGTCTTCGGATCAGGTCTGATAAGCGTTTTGATGCTGCAAAAAAATAATTTTAAATATGAGAAAGTCCTTATGGTGATTTATATTATGATGGTTAATTTTTCATTCATTTCTCTATTTCATTGGGGTAGGTACCCAATGAAATACAGAAGTGATATCCTTCACTCGAAGTGAAATGTCTGAAACGCAAAATGAATCGAAAGTGACTATCAAAATGGGACAATTACTTGAGTGATCATTCTGTTCGAATGAACCGTCTGATGTCACTATAAGTGATGATAGTTTTGATTAGTTTCTTACCAATGAATTTGTGAGCCTTGGACCATCTTTCTACGGCAGTAGGCAAAAGAGAGTGTCCGAACCGGTAAGCCGCCGATGCGAAAGATGCAATCACGTCTGGATTCACTTCCTTGTCATAACCGTCCCAGTAACCCTACAAATACGACAGGTACAATTTTATTGATTGATTTATAAGGAAAACGTTAGGGTTTAAGTAGTACCCTAATTACATTACACCATAATATAGACATGTTACGTTCATATTACATGGGGTGTAAAATTTGTGCTCGGTGATGAGTCTTTCAGAAGATAAAAACGCACGAGAGTAAAAAATACAGCGCCCTACAAGATATGTGACTCAAGTATCGTAGTTTTAAATCTTCACTTTAGATATGTATGTAACGAATCTACTTCTTTTTCTTCTTTTTTAATTAACATAAAACTGCAAAGCCAAAAGGCAGCAGTCTATGTGCGTATAATAAACTAATCAATGTAACAAACTAATATGGGTATGTATAAAAAATTCATACCTCTTTTGCGAGGACTAAACCGAATTTTTCCATAACGTCTTTTCCGAGCAGAATAGGCAGGAATTCGTTGTAAGTGATATGCTGTATTTCAGCGATGTTGATGCGTCTAGCTTCCTGGAATAAGGTTTCATCGTCCCAGTGGGGGTTCACGTGGGCCAGAGCTTCTGCCACCCTGTTGTGTTCACGAGCCATTAAAGTGTGCATCACTGTGAGGACCAGTTGCTCGTTTACTCTGATTTCACCTGGAATTTACGTATAAGTATATTATGACCTTCACACGAGTTTAAAAAGCAAGCTCCTAAAAAAACATATCAAACAATTGCAGATTATATATTTTTTTATGTAAATGATACAAAAGCGTGAATTTGACTCGCTTTAGCAGTGCGCGGGATTGCAATTACTTAAGTACTAGGACATATCATTGCAAATTGAGTATTTGAAAAGAGCAACCACTGAATTTCTTGCGAGTTCTTCTCGACAGCAATGGGATTGCGAACCTGAGGTAGATTTTTTTGACGATTCAATACAAAAGCGCTTGTAAAAGTTTATTTGTATAAAAAAATCTTTTTCTATTTCTGTAGATACAACATACCTAGCATTTTAGCTGAAATAGCAACTAAGAGATTCTGGATCATCTTTTAACTTACCAGCTTCGAAGCAGTACATATTCTTATTAGGTCTCGTACATCCTTCATCAGGGATGTCCAATTTAAGAGGTAACAGGTCTTTAAGACCATACTCCTTAAACACAGGATTCATACGTAAAAGACCGCCATATCCGGTACGTAATTTTCTAAAAGGCAAAGAAAATGGTTTTATTATAAATATTATTTGTATAAGTCAAGCTTTTTATTCTGACACTTTTGGTCCAATAGATCGTAAAGTTTTTTTGCTAGTAAGTAGATACATTATCCCCTAGCAAAAAAACTTGCATCAGCTCTGGTAAGTCACTTGCATTGTATAAACATTAACAGCAAGTTAATTTCTGCAAGTTTTAGTAGGTATTACAAAACCCGCAAAATTTTCCTTTTTGTGAGTATTTACACAGTGCAAGTGACTTGCCAGAGGTGATTTCTGGCAGTTTACTAGTAGAGACTTCGCTTATTTTTTCATTGCAATATCAGGTAGCTACAAAGGGTTCGGATTACCTAAAGAACCGGTATTCAGGTTGGTAAAGGAATCGAGTACGCCCTCACTTACCTTGCTTATAGACAATTTCATGAACTATTTTAATATTACCTAGCGAATTTTTCAGTAACACCATACACGGTGTTCCCATCGATGACTCCGGTTAAGGTATTGAAGGGAATTCTTGAACCTGGAAAAATTGGACTATTACTTAAAGTATTCTTACACCTATCTTAGAGCCTCCCTCTCTGCCTAAAGGATACATGTACACAAATAATAAATATATAGGTATAGGTAGTAGATTTGCATACTTAACTGTAAACCAAACTTTACTTAATACATAATTTTCCTATCTTTCCATTCCTATTATGTACCTACATACCTACATAATGAGCAGAGATTAGTACTAATATTTAATTATTTATGAATAGTTCAAACTTCGTGTGTGTTACAAGTTTCAATCTTGTCCGACTTCAAAATGCCTAGTAAAAATTAGAAAACATTGATTGATAGATATCCGGTGTAAGTGAATCATAAGTAAATATTTAAGCTTTCAAATCTAGGACCCGCCCAGATTATTAAAGCAACATCCATATTAATATTATATACGAAAGTGTGTCGGTCTGTCTGATAGCTATTCACGGTCCATCCGTTAAACCGATTTTGACTAAAGGTACAGACGTAGCTTGCATCCCGGGGACAGACATAGCCTACTTTTATCACGGAAAATCAAAGGGTTTCCCCGGGATTTAAAAAAAACCTGAATCCACATGGACGAAGCCATGGGCATCATCGATTTGGTACAGAGTCAGGTATAGCTTGCATCTCGGAGACAGATGGCTACTTTTTATCCCGGAAGTTAAAAGAATTTCCACGTGATTTTCAATAATTCAAAAATTTTATTGCTCTAACTTTAAATAAAAATCGGTACAATTCTTCTATCCAGGAAAAAATATTTTACTAAAACAATGAACCTAAAACTGAAAACCTTAAAAAATACAATATAATAACTAAAATATATTATTAAAAGGAGTCTCTTTAGGCAAGGTTCCGAAGATACTGGCAGCGTTCCCCCTTTGAACAGCTAGACTAATTCTTTGTCCGAGGTAGCTGCCAGCTCAATTAATAATAATAATTAATGCTCGTAATTTTCAATAATCTTTAATCCATGTGGACAAAGTCGGAGGTTTCATCTAGATTATAATAAAAGTGAGAGGTTTTTTATAGTGTTGTTTATATACGTAGTTTTATCGGTCGGTATAATTTTTGCACTACATTACGCAAGGGATCTATACACGTAACGAACTGCTTTCGCCTCTCACTCGGCAGATGAACAGGTCAAGAACCGGTCACAAAACATTAAATTGTATGTAGGTAAGTATAGAGAATGGAGTGACTGTATGGATATACTATAACACATATAAATAGAATAAGTATTTCATAAACACTCACGTAATCGTGATTGCTTTTTTAATACATTCTAAAATTATGAAGATCTTATGATAACTAGTTTAAAATTTAAATTGAAAAAAAAAGCTCTAAAGGAAGTGGTCCGCATTTTGTAACCGACATTATGCCCACTTATGAAATATAGCGTAAACAAAAAATATTTCTTCTGATCCCTGTTCTTGAAATCAGCAAAGCTGGATATAGAGTGCCTGCAATGAGCTTTCACTTGAAAGCTTCATCAGTATAAGATTGAAACTTAAAGAGAGCACTCTGACTTTGTTTATACTTTAAGACACAGTTGAAACGAGACAGATTTATATCTCTACATAAATCTACCTCATTTTAACTCTGACTTTTAAGTCTGAGCAAAGACAAGTTCGCTCTACGGATCTCAGACCGACTCTGTTAATAAAAGTATAAAGTGTAAGTACGAGACGAATAGGTACTATTTTCAGTTAAATCCATAATTAAAAATGGTTAGCAAACTCAAAACAGCGGACGGGGATTTTACGAATTTTGGAAGACCCTCTATTTAATAATTCCTAAGAAATAATTTATTTTTGACGTAATCATCAATCCCAATTCAGAATATACAGTAAAGTGAAGGCACTTTTGTAATGTGTAAGTAATGCTGTTCGGTCCTAATTCATGGGAAGTTTGTACTGACACAATATCATTTAAATCTTAGATGATTGGTATTGCGGAACAATGTAAGGTGTCATGTATCATACAGTGCGAACGTATAAAATGCAAACAACCGCAAGTGATCGATTGCCGGTCTGTGGTCGTACATTCAGATTTTGAAATACTGAGTACCTACCTAGCTGTTTGAACATCATGTGTGATTTTATTTCACATTGCTTATTGTTCTGCAGATCATTTATTATGATTTGACTTATTTGATAAACATACCTACTAATTATTTATTTACACATTGCAACTTGAAATTTCAAAACAAATGACTATCATGGAACCTTGGTTGGTTATAATTTAAGTATACTAGTATAAATGCGAAAATGTGTTTGTTTTTTTGCCCTTCCTTCACACCCTCACTACGCAACCAATCCTCATTTTTGGCATAGAAATAATAATAATTGAAAGAACAGAGAGTAACATAGGCTATTTTTATCCCGGAAGTTCCTACGGGATTTTTAAAATCTTAAATCTATGTGTGTTTTGAGTTTTGACTTTTGGAAAAGCTTTTATTATTATCATCTCAACCCACTCATTCACTGATGAGCACGGATCTCGTCTCAGAATGGAAAGGGTTTAGGCCAGTCCACCGCTGGTCAAGTTGAATAAGATTTTTCTTTAAAATTTCTCAGTAGATACTATCTCGGAGTTATAAAGTAGACGGTGTTTCACCCACGTGCTTCTGAGAGCACGTCAAGTCGTTGGTCCTGCGCCTCATCTCTCTCGGGTCGTGTCGGATTTCTGGCCCATCAGACTATGAGAATGAGGGACTATTCCAATTGCAGTTTGAGTTGCAATTGAAAGCCCACAAACCTACTTGCGTACTATACCTAATATTTCCCGCGCAGATGGCTTATCTCTTTGGAGATTGGCCGCCGGGGGCGAATATTGACATTGCAATTACGTAAACATTCTACGATGCCACGGGAGATGTGGGTTCGATCCCGGACACGCACTTCTGGTTATTCGGAGTTATGTGCGTTTTAAGCAATTAAATATCACTGTTTTGACAGTGAAGGAAAACATCGCGAGGAAACCTGCATGCATGAGAGTCCTCCATAATATTCGCAAAGGTGTGTGAAGTCTGCCAATCCGCACTTGGCCAGCGTGGTAGACTATAGCCTAAACTCTTCTCATTCTGAGAGGAGACCTGCGTTAAGTAGTGACCTGGCGGTGAATCGATCATGATGATGATGATGCGACATTCTATAAAAAAAGCTAAAAGTGCTTACCCAGACGGCAGCCGGGTCTCGGCGAAGGGAATCCTCTCACGAAGTCGATGCACTTGACTCCGAACAGCCGGTAGAAGTAGTCATCGTCCGGCACGATTATCTCATTGCAGTACGGGTGCTTGAGGTGCAGTGGTCGCTTGCAGCATTCCTCAGGATCGTTGCGGTGAACCGGATCTGGAAAAGCGACGCTTTTTTAAAGAAAAATCTTTTCTAGTCCACCTTTCGATACTCCATACTTCCAGCGTGATAGTATGGTCTAATATTAAAAATGCAGAAGTGTTTGTCTGCTTTTCACAGCCTACCCGTTAAAGCGACATTATATAACTTGCATCCCGGGGATGATCATAGGCTACAGATTTCCACAGGATTTTTAAAAATTAATTCCAAATGGATGACGTCACGGCTATCATCTATTGCAGTCGGTATAGGTCCAGGATCATATTATGATATGAGAGGACTTACCAAGTGGAGTTCCTGTTAAGGTATAGTCGTGGTCCATGAATTGTCCCCAAGCGATCACCATGACAGTACCGGCGTGGTCGTGGAAACCATCATCGGGGTGCATTGTTCGGGACACCACGCGGGATAGAGGCAGGTCGTGCCCGGAGTGGGATATTCGAGGGGCGTTTATGCCGTCGGAGAATAGAGGGCCGATTAACCTTGAAAATGACAAATTATTATTAATATTAATAAAGTGAAGAAAAAATATATCTCTGGTTGTGAAAAAATATTATTTAGAATTGCTATAACAAGATCTGTCAGAATTATTATGTTTAGTCTCTGATACAGGTAAATATAAATTCCAAAGACCGGTAACGCATTGGCGGTTCCTCTGGTAGGTGCTGCAAATGTTCATGGGCGGTGGTAATCACTGAGACGAGTCGACAAAGTAGGCTTAAGGCATTCTAATTCCGACAATGGTAGTATCATCTTCACAGGATTACACAAAAATCTTTACTTACTGAAATTAGTCAAAATAATGAGTTTGACACGAGTTACTCAAAAATTAGTCGATACTATTACTTATATATATAATATATAATATATATTAGTCAATACTATAACTTAATATATAATTTCTTAAACTGGACTCTTTCAAGTAAAGATTTTTATATAAACCTGTGAGGATGATACTGCTATTGGCGCAATTAATGTGCCATAAGCCTTTGTCGTATTAGTTTACAAATTGCGAAAAACCAAATTCAATTTGAATTTCGCGGGCAGACCCGTCTCATATACCTTAACTGATGATACTCGCCGGCTCGTTTGCTCGCTATTTTTATTTAAAAAAAATTACCGTTGGAATGGAGCCATGGTAGCACCCCACGTGGGGTGTTTCAGGTTGTTGCAGAGTCCATCAAGGCGGCGGTACTTGCCGGCGCGACACTCCACGTGGGAGAACACCGGCGGACATACTTCGCGAATCAGCGTGCGAGACGTGTCGATCAGAGGTAGACCTTTTTCGATTTCTTCGTATGTTAGGCCATACCTGTAAAGAAATTGACGTTAGGCAAACGTACTTTATTAAATATTCCTCTCGACCCATTTACAAAAATCTAAATATATAAAAGGAAAAGGTAACTGACTGACTGACTTTACTGATCTATCAATACACAGCTCAAACTACTGGAAGGCTCGGGCTAGAATTTGGCATGCAGTTACCTATTACGACTTAGATATTCGCTAAGATGGTATTTTTGAAAATTTAAACCCTAAGACAGTAAAATAGGGGTTTGCTATTTGTGTAGTCCACACGGATGAATCGCGGGCATAAGCTACTACTCTTATAATTTAGTACATTAGAAATAAGTGGAAAAACGCTTTGAGATGGAACTAATTGCAACAAAAATGATTATTTTTGTAAATGGTAGGATTAAGCCCGACATACATCGGTAATGTTGCGCAAAATACGTTAATTATGCGTTTCGGCTGCCATCTGCATCGTACAACAAGATAAAGTTGAAAACTAAAACCCGACTACGACGATCATCTTTGTTTTTCTTTCGCTAGGTATATTTTAATATTGTTATACATTTATATTCATGAACTCGTGATAAATTTTTTTGGAAACCCTCACTTTTTTGATATAACATTCGTTAGGTCAATTATTTTCGTGTAAAGTATAGCCTATGTCACCTGGACCTTTACAACGAATCAATTGAAACCTCATTCATCAAAATCGGTCAAGTAGTTTAGTCACGACAGTGGAACACACAGAATCTGGACACAAACATACATACATAGACTGCTAAAATCATGACCCTTCCCTTAGGCTTTGCCGCAGTCGGGTAAAAATGGAAATCTTGAAATGTTGCCCCGATAACGAGTATTTATTCATCCAAGCCGATAACATGGTTAACAATTTCCTTTCATGGGAAATTATAAGTTGTGGCTGGCAGGGTGGGGGTTGTTGTCCACGCATCATTTATAAAGGTTATTATTTGACTATAATAAATTCAAAACTTTATGATGAAATTCAATTTAGCAGCTATCGTTTTGATCTACAAATCCTAGTGAAGAACAAAAGTAATTAATAATAAATTAACATTGTTTAAAATGTCAAGGTTCATAGTGGCAGTAAAATATGAAGGCATGAATCCGTATTCCGTTCAGCTAGCCTTTACAAGTCTTTAATTAATTTATTAATTTATAGTAAGTACTAAAATTATTATTAAGTATTTACTTTTTAAAAGATAGTTCTCTCACCTATTTCTAAAACGCGGTTTAAACTTTAAAAACAAGTGAGCTGCCACCAAAAACAAGCAAATTTTCAAAAACTGATGTATCTAAATAAGAATAATATTTACTAGGTATTTACGTAGGACTAAGGTTTTTAGTTTGGTCCTACGCAGCATCATAAGTTTTCTGAATTCCCATGTTTTTTGACGATACCTATACTTAGTACGCGACAAGGTAGAGATGGCAATGCGCACAGCCCCCGCGCTAACCCGTTGCGGGATAGCGCGGGTAACGTGCGGGTGTGCGGTGCGTCCCCCCGCCCCCGCCTCATACCCCGATTGTTATCTCGACCTGTCGCGTACTTATAACTCACAAATATGTTTTTGTAGTTAGCTGTTTTTTTTCGAAATTGTACGGCAGGATTTGCGAGTTTGTGGTGTGCAGGGCGTTGAAATCTTTCACACGTAAAAGAACAAGTACAAAATGTGTGTAGGTATAGAACTTAGATACATTTTAATACCAGACCCATAACTTTGGCCAAATTGGGTAAAATGGAAGTTGAGAACTTGGCTGTCCAATGAATCACCGTAACGAGCCGTTATATGCATGTGAGCTATGCAGTCCGGTCCGGTCCAATTTACTTTCGTATGCGAATAAGGTCCAATTTTAAACATTTTTTTTTCATTATCGAGGTCAAAGACAATAAGTTTGGAATGTAGATCAAGGTTTTCGGTGCCTAACGAAGATAAGATGATTGAGTTTATGTTTTTAATCTTTAATTAAAAAAATATATATATATACTTTATATTATAAATACGAAAGTGTGTCTGTCTGTTTGTCTGTCTGTCTATCCGTCTGTCTGTCTGCTAGCTTTCCACGACCCAATAATTTAACCGATTTTAATGAAATTTGGTATAGAGGTAGCTTACATCCTGAGGCCTGACATATAGGCTATTACTTATTATCCCGGAAATCAAAGAGTTCCCTCGGGATTCTTAAATCCACGCCGACGAAGTCGGGTCCATCATCTAGGTACTTAGTGTTTTTATAATTAGAAACATAATAAAATAACTAAGTACGTATTGGTCAGTGTTATTAGAGTGTTAAGGTAATAAATAACGGGCACCTCTTTAAAAATTTCAAAATGTAGCAGGGTAGGGAGGATAATGTAGCAAGGACAAACTGTTTAACATAATCTCGTAAGTATTTTTTACATTTCCAATTTATGCTTAGCAACTTTTTAGCAATAAAATTTTCTAATTATTCTATTTAACGGTTTCAATTTAGATTTTTATGAAGTGGAAATAAAACTGGAATGCATAAAATGGTTTCTTAATGTTAATTTTATGTAAATAAATATTTTACTTTTTGATAATTAATTAGTCTAAATTCAAAACTTACTGTACACTTTCGTGTAAGGCTTAGAAAGGCACAAAATACTTTCAATTAAATTAGGTAACACGTGTTTTCTTATGTTATGTGCCATTTTTTTTAATTCTTAAGGCCGTTTTACGCCAGAGCAACCAGTATGTTATTGAAACAATATCACATAATGTAATACAATGTTACTATTTACATTTGTTGCTTGGATTGCCAGTATTGTCGCGTAATGTAGCACCAGCGTTAAAAGCCTTAATGTGACTTAGGTACCTACTCGTAGGTAAGCCTGGTAGGGTAACATTAGCCACATACCAGGTGCTTAATACACATAATATATATTATTAGAGAAGGGTTTATTAGAGACAGTTCATGAGCACGAGCAAATTGTTATTCTCTGTGGGTACTTTTCTCAAAACATTGCGGATTGAGGGTCTTACAAGGGTCTCTAGTTGTGAGGTAGAGTATCATGCCAATACTCCAACAATACAAGACCCAAATCTGTCAATCATTACAAGCGATAACAATTCAGTGTTTCGGTGGTACAAGTGACCTTCACGATGATACGCAATGATAACTTAATGGAACATAGGTACAATAGATCACTCCTCTTGTGTTGTTTACCAATCTACGAAACCTTGGTCGTAAGAATTTTATGTTCTTTCACAATATGCGCTTTTACTATTTATTACTTAGATTACTATAAATATATGTTTATTAACTATACCGTTTACCAGTCACTACATGCGGAAAGAAAATTAGTTTCATCATTTTATTTTTATTATTATGTCAGAAGATGTCATATTAATTTCGAGATAAACATGACGTATCGGACGTATTTTCTACTTCCATAAAGTAACTTTTACGATAATATAGCTAAAGAAAATTTGAAATGAAGATACTGTTTATTCAGTCTCTTCATTACTTTTATGTTTGAGCTATAGGTACGTGATCACTAATCAGATAAGAACCACATAATAGCTATATAAAACTTACAAACTACTTAAATAATTTATTAAATACAATTTGAAATCCTTTCTGCTTAGGTATCTACCTATCTTGCTAGAGCAGAAAGTATAGTTCCACGTTACAACTCCAATACGTATGTATTTAATAATAAAAGTTAAGCTCTATGAATTAATCAATGCAGTTAAATTGATAAAAACTAGTTACCAAATAATATATATTTTAATCGAACCGTGTAAAAACTAGTCAATGATTCATTAACGCCTATTTTATAAAGGTAATATTATATGAGAGCTTTTATATGGAATGACAGATATTAATTGGTGAATATAAAATTGTTTTATTTGGTTTCTATCCGCGTCGTGCTCGGACCATGGCAGTGAATGATCACATCTAGAAAACAAAAGAACGGATTCAAAGGCGGGTCAGCCTTGGCCCTTGTGGTCGTAATTTTGCACTAATCATTCTCTATCAACGATCCGTGTTGAACGAAATAGATTTAGACTAGCAGTGACAAGGCCAGTGTTTTGGTTTTGGACTTCCAAATGTCAAGTCACACTTGGTGTATCGTGATTAACACTGAGATTATTTAGTTATTTTATTCATTAGTATTAATTATAATTGCTTATGCTGTAGTCACACGTCTAGCTGTTGCAGAATTTCAATTATTTTACGATATGAATATTTACATTAATATATTTGATTTATTTTTGTTATCATTTGTCACTCATTTAATTTTGCCGAACGGCGCGTCGTTGTGTCTAGGAATAAGCACATAAAGCATCCGACGTTTTTTTAAACCTCTAAAAAGTACCTACACGAGTAATGGAAAGGACCCTCAGCAATGAGAAAAACGGTGCAGATAGAGAAGTATTATATTTATTAGTTCTTGGTTCCAGTTTAGGATTTAAATAAAATAATAAACTTACGTTCGTGCTAAACTAATTGAGATGTCCAGAATAAGTTCTCCAACACTTGCGAAGTCTTCAGCTTTCCAGTCGCCCTTTGGCTGTGAAACCACTGTTGAGCAGAAAAAATGTAATATTAATTGATAATAAAATAACTTATACCTATATAAATATAAAACATAAAAATATCAACGAGTCTGGACGTAAAATGTTATCAGGTCATATGCAATCACTTAAAATATACTTACGAAATAATGAGACATAATTTACTTAACCGTTAATTCGTAAAAAATAGTTACTTGTTTTGCCGCCGGATTGCAATGACATTGCAATAACGAGTATTTTTATATATCTGGGCTCATATTAGGTATATGTACTACCACGGCCTCAAGTGATAACTTGTCTCTGTCTTAGAGACAAAGCAATCACAGGTGTGAGACGGAGGAAGGAATAAACCGACCGGCAGAAGTCGCCAAACCTAACTATATTTGCTCAGTAGCAGATCTGTCGTTCAGGTAGGTACCTATGTACTATGTAGGTGTTAAAAGTTAAGGCTATGCAGCTGGCTTGTCCCCAAACATTAAAGGCCTCATCTCACTGTATGTATTCACACTGTGGTACAATAAAGTCACCCGTTTGCACCCGTCCATAGTCTCTTGTAACTAAACCTAGTTTTGTTGCTGACTGTACCTACCCAAAAGCCCGAACGTAAACTTTGAAGAAATTCCCTAGTCCCTTTTGTATATATTAGCCAAAATTAACATTATTATTACAAACGTATTTAATGGCAAGGGTACTGCCTGCCATTATTTATGTACATTTTTATATGAATTACGTTACAATAATAAAAAAACCGGCCAAGTGCGAGTCAGACTCACGCACTGAGGGTTCCGTACTCGGGTATTTTGTGCAACATTTTGCACTATAAACCAAAAACTATTATGCATAAAAATAAATAAAAAGCTGTTTTAGAATGTCCAGGTAAAACCCTTTCATATGATATACTTGGTATAATTATCTTATTTTGAAAATTGAAACATATTTTAATTTTTTTTTAATGATGTGACCACAAATTCACGGATCTCAGATTTATTCCTGTACTTGTGCTATAACACCTACCTACCTGCCAAATTTCATGATTCTGGGTCAACGGGAAGTACCCTATAGGTTTCTTGACAGACACGACGGACAGACGGACAGACAACAAAGTGATCCTATAAGGGTTCCGTTTTTCCTTTTGAGGTACGGAACCCTAAAAATAAGTTAAACTCCAATAAATTCATAATTATACCTAATTGCATAAAATATGACCTAGACATTTTTCTTAGCTCGACAGGAAAAAGATTTCCCGTACAAAAACAGCGTAACAGTATTGTGATTTTTGTATGCGATTTTTCTGACTTTTCGGAATATTGCACAATATTGTACAACTTTTCCAACAAGGCCGTGGGTGAACGTTATTATTAAAATTAAGTGTGTAAAGATTACTTACAAATTCTGTTTCTGGCATCGAGGTAAGCTTGATTTATGGCTTCATATGTTATGCAAGTGTGTTGGCCATCGTATGCACTGGAACAAAAACAAAAACTTATCAAACATGCATTCAAAATCGAAATATACCACGTTGGCCAAGTGCGGATTGGGAGACTGCCAATGCCAATATCTGCTGATGTATACCTAAATATTTTTCTGTAAAATGCAATTTTTTTTCGACTGAAAATACACACCGACAAAAATATAGAACTAAAAAATGTTCTACTAGATTAGATACTAAAAAATGTATCAGCTGTGGATACAGATTCATACATAAACCTATGTACTCTTTTTAAAACTCTTTATGTCGTAATACGAATCAACAATGCTTTCGTCTGTGGACCGCCGTGCACGATAGATTAGGCAACTCGATCAGTAAGCGCAGGATTCACGCTCACTTTCAAAAATCCTTTCGCTTACCGCACACTTATTATCCACATCAGATTGACCGGTTTAACGTGAACTAGTACCTGTAGGAAACGGTCGAAGTTATCTCACGTTTTCTCCTTAGCTTATGTTAATCATCCTTATTACTATTTTCCTTAGTTACTTAAAAGATAAACAAATCGCAGGACTGTTCTCGGACAAACGCGTAAGCAATGCGATTCGTCCGGTGCTTTAGACCTTCTGGAGTTAGGTTTTCCCTCGTGTCATAATTTCATCGTCAGTTCGCAGTGGGCCGTATAGTGCGTTTCTTAGGTACGCATTTCAGCATGAAGCTACTTGCTTAGCTTTTAAGTAAACTAAGGCAAAAATTATAGTATGTATCATAGTACTATCGCTATCAGCAGTTAAAAGTAAATGACGTAAACATAGAATAAGTAGGTAGATACATATTATATGATTTTCATGAAACTAAATTGTGTAAAGCTGGGTTTAGGAGTGTTTAATTGTACTCATAAAAAAAAAATCCTAACTGATGATACCCTGACCTTCGCTCACGTGGATTTAGGTTTTTAAGATTTTCGTGGGTTTGTAATTTACCGGGCTAAAATGTAGCCCACGTCCTTTTTTGGGACGCAAGTACTAGATTAAGCAGATGGGTCTTAAAAAGATAGCAGACAAACAGATACAATTTCGTATTTTTAATAATATACCTATTAGTAAATTGTTGAGTTTATAGGCAGACAAAGAATTGAACATAATAATACCCATACTTTTGGTTCAACTAATTAGATACGGTCTTGAAAACTTCTCAACATGGTATACCTACATATTATTTACCTATTCAGATAACATCTGAGATTTGATCTCTCAATTTTTTAACAAACAGACCACAGCTGTACATTAACCCAGTTTTAAAACAATGATAGCCGCAGGTTTTACTTCCGTATGATGAAACAAAGTAAAAGGTAGGCATGGTTGAAAAAGCGGTGAAAGCCTGGCGGATAAGACATCGGGCTTTCAGTTGAGTGGTTCCGGGTTCAATCCTGCCAACGCATCGCAAATTTTTAGGAGTTGTATGTGTTTTAAGCAATTAAAACTGCCTGCCTGATGATGCCTGAGAGTTCTCTATAATGTCCTTAAAGTGAAGTCTGCCAATAGACACTTGGCCAGCGTGGTAGACTATGGCCAAACCTTTCTCACTCTGAGAGGAGACCTGTGCTCAGTAGTCCGCGGGTTTGGGTTGATCATATGATGATGATGAAGGTTATTTTAACAAATGAAAATCGGTTTTGTACTTAAAACCGCATTCACACTGACTCGCACAACGCATTTTATACGGCACCGTTTTACAAGATTCTCACATTTCCGTTTCAGTGGAACGTCAATCGGTCAGGGCGTGTGAACTGTAATAATTAATAATGTATCTACATAATGGTCCAAAAACCTAGTGTCGCCAGACGTTACTTATTGTTTGAGAAATGAAATGTGTGTGGTAGGGTAGAGTTAGTGTGTATAGTGTGTATCAATTTTTAAAGGTAGGTACCTAAAAACATTATGATTTTATGTATATTTCCTAAATATTATTATATACCTACAAATTACGACTTAAGTCTGAGTGTAAATTTTTATGTATGTTATACAGAAAGTTTGGAATAATTCAATACTGCCAGATACTTTCCTTGGGCGGTCATTTTCACTAGACTCTTTAAAGCTCGCGAAAATATAACATATAATAATATTACTTCTATAAGTAAGATTACTTCTATAAGTAATATTATTAGGTATATGTTATTTTTTCGTGAGCTTAAGAAAAGTGAGTAATGTTTTTACATAGGTGCCTTTAGCAGCTGATACCTAATAAATTGGCCCACGACACCAGTTAGCAGATATGTGCTATAATATATGCGCACGTGAATAGAACATAATAACATTACTCTATCCCACACATTTTGTTTCTCAGCAAATAAGTAAGGTCTGGCGTTTCCGGAATCTTGCTCTGTAAAATTAAGCAATGTGGTCGTACTACAAATAGCCTAGTGTGATTAAAAAGCGTACTTATCTATTATCCACATGGTTAATAATGTCAGTTTTTATCCAACTTTTATCAACAACACGTTTAAATAGCATTGAATTGGTTAATTTATACAAATTCATCAATGTCACGATTTTATTTTCGACGTGATTAATATATTTACTGAATAATATGTGAATAATAATATATTTGGATGAAGTTCTCCAGATAACTTTTAATCAATTTTATTCAAGTATATCGGAATTATTCCCTACAATGTTTTTGCACGAGTACAAGTTTATGTTTACCTATTGGATGATTACTCGACTAAGTAGTGTTTTGTGCATCTAACGGGTCGGCCCTCTAAACGTATGTACTATGTCCACACGACCGACATTACCGCCATAGGCAGCGATATACATGTTTCACTAGATGTGGCGCTTTATAGTAACAACATACTCCTACGAACATCGGTATCCGCACTTCCGTCAATCTTATTATAATAATACGAGTATCTTTATTTAGTCAGAAAACAAAGGCCCAGAATATTATGTTAGCTTAACTATCTTAATCTAAGTTAGTACAAATAATACGTGTAAGTAAGGAACTTATTTTATGTTAGTTAAAATAATTAATATACATACAAACTAATGCAGACAGCCAGCGCGCTTTGAAAGCACTATCCTGTCTGTCTGCTATCAAACTCAGGATAAGTAGATAAATTAGAGTAGACTATAGTTAGGTATGTACTAAAGCTTCCTATACCTACTCAAATATGATAACGTGAATATAATTTAGAGTTATAGCGCAAGTTTCATTTTTACAAACGGACCGCGTCTAAAGTGAGTTTCGATTGACAGGAGTGCGAACACTGATGTTCTTTGGAACATATTGTTACTATGAAGTGCCGCATCTACCTATCTTGGATGAATAAATACTCAGGATGGTATGCTCCGAAAAGTCACATGAAGCAGGGGAACTGTCAGTTGATGAGTATGTGTGCGTTATGGAATGATACCATTCACATATGAAAATTTGCCTATTTTCCTATTTTTCCCTATTTTTCCCTTTCACGATGATTATTTAAAATGAGATCTCATTAGATTAGTCTTTATTATGATAGTTACAAATCGATGGATGTTCGATGCTAGAAAATAATAATTTATCGATTGCAACGTATTAAAATTTACCTACTCTGTTTTTACATAATTTTGATTAATTACAGTATAGGGCCTCTGGCCTTATTGAAAATCTCTGCTTAACAGGGTGCCCATCACCATGTTTACTATATAATCGTATCCTGACAGTTAAAAATAAAAAAGTTAAAAAGTCAAATGTAAAAACGCAATATATTCACTAAAAATATTTAATAATAATCCAAGTATGTACCAGTTAGCGATTTTATTTAGCGTATCTCGCAGGGTTAGTAGACTATTCACTACTTTTGGTGTTATACACCGGGCAAGTTTACATCCCTATATCGTAGATCTCTTACCAAATTACACAAAGCGGCTCTTGGGTAGCGGTTTTTTTTTCTCTAAGCCAAATTCAAAGTTATTTATTCAAAATGGGTTCATATTTTATTTGTCTTGTGTTTTCTGACATTTATGACCTTAAAAAATACCTAAATAAAGATAAATATTCTAGCTATCCGTATAGCGTCCCATCTTTGACCACATCACGCGTGACGAGTCCTCCGTTCGTCGCTAAGGTTGTTTTGGTGGGTGCCTACTACCTATCATGGACTAACTATAACTAAATAATATTATTAATGTAGTAAGATTTTGATTACCTATTTTTTTATTTCTTTATTGCACACACAAACATATACATTTACAAAAAACATAGAAGACAACATGGTAAGTACGTTGGACAGATAAAAACGTATGTTTTTATCTGTCCAACGTACTTACACCAATTACGTAGGTACCTAGGTACTTCATGATAAATTTGGCATGCAGCTATTATGACGGAGACTGGTATATTAAATGTACTACAATTTAGTAATAAGTTTTGTTTTAGTTAAATTTCAATATCAATTTAAAATCTTTTAATTAACAAAACAGCCTTTTTCGCTTAGTTATATTATGATTGTCATCAAAAATAAAATATAAATTTGTCTAAATATAATGAAAAAAAAATTGCTCATTTTTAGGCAAAATTACCCCATTTATTTTCTGACAACCCTAGACTTCAATTTGAAGTTGTGTAATTTGCACAGCACGATTACGATACGATTTAAAATTAAATTATTTCATTGAAGTGTCAAACAAAAAAATATAATCACTACGTTGTGTCAAATGCGTATCGGAAGGTGTTAAGTGGCCAGTTTCGTAGAATTTATGTTGAGTTTGTGTGCGTGACGTGTAATTACAGAGATTTGGTCGATAGTGGGTCGATAGTTGTGCTTCCTTCGTTTGTACGGCGGGGTCACCGGTTGCTACCTATATTCATGGCCATAGGTATTTCACAAGCGATCATCGAACATACCGTTCCTAAACGCATTAGCTATCTAAACGGTGATTTTGTATAAATAATTTATAAACGCCTTTACGCTAACCTCCTCCACTTTCTAGCCATTATGATGACCTCAACTTTGTGAGTTCGCTATAAACGCCCACCCGTTAAATCTAAATTTAGTGTTATGACAATACAGCAACTTTCGTATAATAATATGTACTAGTATATTAATTGTACATAACATTATTTTCATCTCCAATAAGTAAGAACTTCCATCTCTAAGGTTTTTGAAAGATCAGGAAGTACTCTGGCATTAATAAATATTATTCCAAAATAATTATTATCAGAAAGTTGTTCTTGGGCGGCCGCGGCACTTTTCGTTTCTTTCTATTTGTAAAAAAAAGGAGTACCTACCGTTCACAAAGTCAAAATATTAAAAACACAAATCAGAAAATCTGTACGAATACTGCCGTTCCGCAATTTTTTATTTAAAAATGATTTACAATATATTATCACAGCCTATGGTCTTCTTTTATTTGTCTTTTGTATTATAAATAATAATCATTTTTTAACGTTATATATTAAGGTTTGATTTTTATTTAAGCGAAATAATATGCAACTAGCGAGAAATTGCACTATGAAGCTATGATGTTGCACAAATAAACCTGATTTCCACTTAGTATTTACATAACAGTCTAGACGTCTACAACCATGAGAATCCTTACCGCGCAGTCTGACCGGTTCATGGTTCTCACTACTTATTTAAGCAGGAAGTATACATTTTTCACAAAGTTTGTTAGTTGTAGTTTTACAACAGGTATGAGTTGTTAGAATAGAATAGAAGTTAGATAGAAATGACGTACTTACCTACTTATAATAAATTACGTCATAATAAATTCAACCACCAAGAATGAAAGAATGCACCAATATTTTTTAAAATTTCAATTAGTTCTAATGAAAGCAATTTCATCATTACTTAAAAAGCAGCCTAAACTTAGGATATTGTTGTAACAGGAATCTGATCTATTGGCGATTTATGTAAAAAAAAATCCAGCATTTTTTTTGGATTTAGCGTTTCTAACAGACAGACGAAGTGGACTGAATTTACATATGTAGTGATTTCTAACAACAGCAATTCAGTACGCGTTTAGCGACTCATCTTCATTTACACAATATTTATGGTAATCTCTCATGTGACCGGAAATAGAAAACAAAAAACTGGGTTACTAACATAAAGAAATCGAAGACAGTAGGAATTTAAGCCAATCGGAGATCGATGACCTCGCTGGGTAAAATATGCAAATAGTGGCGATTATTCTATTACTAGCTGATGTCCGCGACTTTGTTCGCGTGGGTTTACGTTTTTTATAATTTCATGGGAACTCTTCACTTTCCCAAGATAAAAAGTAGCATGTACGTATTCGTTCTCGGGATATAAGCTATCTTTGCACAAAATTTCGTCAAAATCGGTTAAGCGAATGGGCCGCAAAAACTAGTATTACTATGGATTTCAATTTTTTTTTTGAGTTTTATTACAGTTAATATGGAATTACAGATAAAAATTTACTTCGGCACGGGTGCGATTAATCCATGCTAGTAGGGGTTAATAAATCGAATTATTTCTACTAATTATAGTAACATATTT
Source organism: Maniola jurtina (assembly GCF_905333055.1). Classification (NCBI taxonomy): domain Eukaryota; kingdom Metazoa; phylum Arthropoda; class Insecta; order Lepidoptera; family Nymphalidae; genus Maniola; species Maniola jurtina. The sequence continues at coordinate 10,760,094 of NC_060038.1, forward strand.
AATTTTTGCTTTAAATTATTCAAATAAAATACGTAAATTCTCGTATTTAGTGCAATAATACACACACACAATTTGATTAATACCGGAGATAAAAAGAGATAAAGTAGGCACTTTATAAACGGAGAAACAAAAACGTGACCGAGTTCAGCGTGAGATAAAGAAAGTGATAGTAATGAGTGTTAGTAAGTGTGTCAAGTTTGCAGGGTATATGATGCAATGGTAATTATGTCCCACGCTCTTACTGCCGGCGACATTGGGCCTATCACGGAGCCCTGACATCGGCATTTCAGCTGTCACTTCGTGTACATGCGTTTTAGTTATTCGATATTTAATTACTAAGGTTGGCTAATTTAAAAGCGGTAATAGCCTATTGGTCTATATACTCTATACATAATATACCTACACATTGGCCTCCTAATCGGGGGTCTAAGTTTTGACTTTCGATTCCAGGTACGCAACTCTCATTTCAGTGTTTCAGCGGTAAAACGAAAATATGAGGAAGCCTACACACCTGCAAGTTCTCCTTAATGTACAGTCAGCAACAAATCTAGGTTTGCACCATAGTCGCTTGTAGGTACTGGCGGGAGCAAACTTAGGTTAGTTGCTGACTGTACTCAAAGGTGTCTGTAGTCTGCCAATCCGTAATTGGCCAGCGTTATAGGCTATGGCCAAATCCGTTTTGAGGGGAGACCCGTGCTCAGTAGGGGGCCGGTGATGGGTTGATCATATTGAGGATAGTAATAGAAAAACAGAAAGTACTCACAAGTTTCCCTTCAGTAAGTTGAGACTGTAGTCATAGGCGGAGGAGCGGCCTGGCCCCGTGAGGTAGAGCGCGCAGTCGTCATCAGCTGTGGCGCCGAGCGGAGCTAGTGGCGTCAGCGACGTTGCATACACGATACATAGCGCTACTAAGAGCGCTCTGAAAACAAAGAAAAACATCCATTATATACCAAACTAGCTGATGCCCGCAGCTTCGCCCGTGTGGATATAGGTTTTTAGAAATCCCGTGGGAACTTTTGAGTTCCCAGGACAAAAGTAGTTTATCCGTACCGCGCGACAAAGTCTTTACTTGGTAAATATACCTTCAATATCAAGTTATAACCGACGACAGTTTCTAAATCCCATCGACTTTGGTGATCAGATCCCCTGCAGCATCAGGATTGAGGAGTTGGAATCTAAATTTTTTATAGGGCAATGTCGCAAAGTTCCTCTATCGATTAAAAAAAAATTACTCAAATCGGTTCAGAAATCTCGGAGATTTCGGTATACATAGGTAGAAAAACACAACTCCTTTTTTGAAAGTCGGTTAAAAAAGTAGCCTATTTTACACCCTGATGAATCCTCTACTTGTCTGTGAAAGTCCCGTCAAAATCGGTTCAGCCGTTCCGAAGATTAGCCTTTTCAAACAGACAGACAGACAGACAGACAGACAGACAGACAGACAAAAATTTTAAAAAAGTGTGATTCGGTTATGGTATCGTTCAAATAACCATATGAGCTTTATATCAGGTAGTTATTTCGAAATTACAGACAGACACTCCAATTTTATTTATTAGTATAGAGTATAGATTAAAATATTCCTAGCCATACTTGCAATTTATACCAAATTAAAAGATTTATTTATTTATTTATTTATTTATTTATTGACGACCAAAACAGATTACAATAATAACTTACACCTAATTCTTAAATTGCTACATTTTGACCTTATTGCAATCCTATATGGTCGCACAACATGACCATGGTTTTTAAGGCACGCTTAGTTATTACTTAATATTAATAAAGTAAATTTAATATAAACACTTGATACTCGATCTAAATAATAACCTAAGAATTCGATGAAATAACAATGTGAGCACCAATATTCTATTATTTTACTTAATTTTCTAAACTACTTTTCTAACAAAGTTATTAAATCTATGATCAAAAATATCTATGTCTAAATCTGTTATATTATTATAGGAGCGGCAGATTCCCTATTTGACCTCTATAATATACGGGCTGTCTTAGTTTACGTGCCAGGACTACATGAAACTCATGTACCTATAGATATATAGACGACCTGACCTGAAGAAGTAAGTAGTAGTGGATGAAGAAGGCGGTGGACCGTTTTCGGTGACGTGCTCTGAAAAAGCATAAGTTCAGCAGCGGACTGTGGCTGATGGAATGGAAACTGGGCGGAAAATTTAGAAATAAAACGAATTCCAAGTTAGAATAAGTACCTATATTCAATAAACTGTAGTTACATCACGTCACAAATTAATAACAGAAACCAATTTATCCAATTCGAAGTTGATAGAATCAGTGAAATATCCACGACAGCTTTCTCGCGACCATCGTGACCGTGCAGTTAACCTCGCAAACGTGCGCAAGCTCAAAACGATACAATGTAATAACTTAAAATACTCTTAAGAGGGCTCTCTCCATCACTCGTTTCATACAATCGTAGTTCCAATTTCATTTGAATATTAAGCAACCAAAGTCCATGAAATTTTGCAGACGTATTCTAAAAACTAATATCTATGTCTGTGGTTTTCCAGATTTCTGTTAAAATATTAGGTATCAAAGTTACGCGGTCTTAAAAATTTTCATACAAATCTTTGAGCCCCTGTAATTTTAAAACTACATATTTTTAGAAAAATCTAAAACACCACAGACACAGATATTAGTTTCTAGATTATGTCTGCAAAATTTCATGGACTTTCGTTGCTTAATATTCAAATGAAATTGGAACTACGATTGTATGAAACGAGTGACGGAGAGAGCCCTGTTAAGTTGGACTAAAAGTTATTTAATCGATCATTTTCAGGTAGAGAAACTATAGTGATTTGTTAGTTAGTGATCTACGCTCACAATTATTTACTTTGATAGATGATTGTAAAACAAGAAAATGGCAAACACATTTGTTACAATATATGATGCCATCACAAGAAAATAGTACACAAATTTATTACTAGAGTTTAATCTATCGTTGCATTACGAATAACTTCGTTGGCAATAAATTCCTACAATAATTCAGTATCTGTGCGGTCAAGAAATGGGTGTGTCCATTTTGCAAGCGCATAACATTATCGAACTTTATGCTTATATCTATCGTTGCAATACTTAGATAGAAACTGTCGCCAGTACGTAATGGGTCAAAAACTGGTGTAGTGGTATTTATTAACCAACTAAATTGTTTTTTTTTCAGCAATAAAAAGTATTTAACCTTGCTTTTAAAAACCAGCCAAAATTTACAGATTTCCTTTCTTTATTTATATATATTTCCTACAAGATCTATATCTATGTAGAATTAAAAAAAATCAAATAAATCAGATTTCATTCTTCTGTTTCTCTACGTTCTTTTCAGAAAAAAGAATAACAGAAAAATCTATTTGGGACTCTTTGTTTAAGAGTACGTTATGCATTTACAAAAAAATCTGCTTACATATTTTAATAGTCACGAGAATACAAACTTCTTTGATCATAAATATTTACAAAATCCTATGGATTAACCAAAAATAAAAGGTAATAATTAGTATACTTAGCAAAAAAGCAATTTTCCAACTTCTCTCTACCAAGAGGCGCCTAGCGCGCGTTTATGTCTTCGTAATACAAGTTACGTAATACGTAGTACAAAAGCTTCGATCGCTCGTAGCGTTGATATAGCATTAAATTATATTAATAACTAGCTGATGCCCGCAGCTTCGCCCGCGTGGATTTAGGGTCTGAAATCCCGTCGGAACTTTTGATTTCCCAGGACAAAAGTAGCCTATCCGTAAAAGCCCGTCCCGAATTTATAACCGACAGTTTCTAAATCCCATCAATATTGATGGTGTGATCCCCTGCAGCATCAGGATTGAGGAGTTGGAATCTAATTTATTTAAGAACCAATGTCACAAAGTTGTTCCTTTATCGATTAAAAAAAATTACGCAAATCGGTTCAGAAATCTCGGAGATTTCGGTGTACATAGGTAGAAAAACACAACGCCCTTTTTGAAAGTCGGTTAAAAAAGTAGTCTATCTTACTCTCTGGTCAATCCTCTACTTGTCTGTGAAAATCCCGTCAAAATCGGTTCAGCCGTTCCGAAGATTAGCCTTTTCAAACAGACAGACAGACAGACAGACAGACAAAATTTTTAAAAACGTGTGATTCAGTTATGGTATCGTTCAAATAACCATATGAGCTTAATATGAGGTAGTTATTTCGAAATTACAGACAGACACTCCAATTTTATTTATTAGTATAGATTTGGTATCAATATCGGTAGGCTTCGTACGAGATTGTAAATCTCGACAACGTTTGTTGATTTAGAGTATCGAAATATCATGACTACAAAGTAAAATAAGCTTGTTTCGACCCCTTATTTTGAGGCTCGAGTTTGTCCATAATTCTTTTTTTAACTAACACTTGCGTAGCTCTCACCACACACATCTCTTATCACAGAGAGAGAGAGAGAGAGAGAGTATACACCATAGAAAGAGAGGTGTTTATTAAATTTCAAGCCGCAACGTTTTGCAAGTTGATAGCGCTTTATTGCCTGGTAACAAAAGTTGCTATTTATTTAAAAATCTTTGCGGAGTAAGCTTCCATACCTGAAAGGTACTATAAAGTATTAAGTGCTTTAAGACTATTTTACTCTGATGTTATACTGTTAGGTTCCAACAATGAAAATGTGTAAAATGTAGAGTATCTGTATATATCTGTAATATAAACGAAAATAAACTCATACTAGAGTTTGGAGTCGGTTGCGAGAATATTGTCATAATTATTATAAACACTATTGCTAGATGCGGAGCATCCGATCGGGGTCAATTGCACTTCTTCTTGGCCAATATTTAATAACTATTGCGTAATCAAAATGAATTTTGTGTTTGTATAAATTCGATACGCCAAGGTAATTACCACCTGCTGAGTTCTATTATCTATTTCTATGTTACGTAATTACAACGATATAATATCTTAATTCAAACCAAATTCTTTTTTGGAAAAGCTCAGAGGTCTGCCAAAATGAACAATTAGTTTAACGGTGAATATCTCTTTTTTGCTTTTTTTGTTATATACTTCCATCCATTCCATTGATCCATATCCATACTAGTATTAAATAGAGTTTGTGTCTGTCTTGCTGCCTGTCTGTCTGTCGTACTGCCTGTCTGTTTGTCTGCTTGCTAGCTTTTCACGGCATGTATGTTTGACCAATTTTGACGCAATTTGATACAGAGATGGCTTGCATCCCAGGAGCGAATATTTACGAGAGTTTTCCCCCGAAAATCAATCAGTTCTCACGAGATTAAAAAAAAACTAAATCCACGTGGACGACGTCGTGGGCATCATCAACGTATTCATAAGGTCTGTATGCAATACTGATTCAAAAATTAAGCGTTATGAATATGTATATAACACGAATCCATTTTCAAAATAGTGAATCAAATTACGAGTACGGTAACTATTAATTAACAACTTCAAAGTTATTGCAAAATGTCCGGTCGCTATAATTAAATTGGCAACATCAGTTAATTTAATAAGAAAAAGAACTGGAGTAATCGTTTTTTAAATTAATCATAAATCTACGATTTTAAGGTCACGTTTAAAATATTTGAGAGCTTAAGCTGATTACACATTACAAGATACCGCACGATGTAGGTGCACTCTCATAACCTTTTTTTTCATTACAAGATAAAGTTCAAAACTCAAACCCGACTAAGTACCTACCTGCCTACCTACTCCATATAATAAACGTTGAAATATACTTAGTTTTGTGCTTGGTGTTATTTTAATAATATTATACTTAATTACTATATTTACGCTTGATTATTTTGCATAAAATGTACCCTATGTCACACAAATCATAATAAAAAAAGATTGACACCTCATTCATCAAAATCGGCACAATAGGTTAGGTACTATGGTGAAACACATATTTAAATATATAAAAGGAAAAAGTGACTGACTGACGGACCTAACAACGCACAGCTACTGGACCAACGGATCAGGCTGTGCATGCATTTAGCTTTTATGACGTGGACATCCGCTAAGAAAGGATTTTTGAAAATTAGACATCAGGGGGTTAAATAGGGATTTGAAATTTGTATAGTGTATAGACGAAGTTGCTTAATCTTGTAAAAACATATATACATACAGTATACACACATAGATTGCTAAAATTATAACCCGTTTGGCTTTGCCGTAGTCGGGTAAAGACGCGACTGACGTCAGTTGCATCAGAAGAGACGCGTGCGACTCATGTGTCTTGTAAGGATTGTGTGATCAGCATAAAACATGTATTTACACCAATAAATTATTATTATAGTTCTTTATTCCAACAGAATTGGAACTTCCTTCCGCACTTCACATATAACGGGCTTAAAAACTTGTTTCGTGCACTCGAATAAAATAAGGTTACTTTTCTGTCTCATTAATTTTATTTGAGTCCGATTAATTAAAATCGAGATGATTGTCTTATACAATATGTCGAAGTTTCCGCATTACCAGCACTAGTACCTGAGTATAGACACTGAGTCTGCAAAAATATCTGCTATTTCCCGCCTCACATACACCTTTTACCTACGCGTACGCACATTGCAGTTCAATTACTACCCATATAAATGCGAAAGTGTGTTTGTTTGTTAGTTTTTGGTTTGTCCTTCAATTACGCCGTGGCGTAGCAACGAATTGACCTGATTTTTTACTCGGTTTTAGTTCAACACCTTGATGAGTGACAGAGACTACTTTTTATCCCGGAAAATCAAAAACTTCCCGCGGGATTCCTAAAGACCCATCCACTTAACCGATTTGTATGCTTGGTACCAAAGTAGCTTGCGTCCCTGTAATCGAAATAGGCAACTTTTTATGCTGGAAAATCGTTTGATTAAGAGTTCCCACGGGATCTATAAAAATCTAAATCCACGTCGACGAAGTCGCGGGCATCCTCTAGTTTTAAATAAATCAGCAGTGGAAGTGAATAAGGTAAAGTATCCCTTTTGGAGTAAACAAGTATATAAACCCGCGGTGTGACTTAGTTTCCTCGTAGGGTTTTTTGCTCCAAAATTTATTGCACCCAGCAGTACTAACGACAGCTTGCACCTGACCGTTGCAAAACTTGTCGGCTAAGTATTGCGCGTGGTTAGCAATTTAAGCGCGAAACCGTTCCCTATTATTAAATATCAAGAGATACTACTTTATTCTAACCATCTACATATTTGTATGTAGTATAGGTACAGGGTGTAACCAACACTTAGCGTTATTAATATACTACCTTAACACAATCCAATGCCAATAACCATTTGCCTTATCTTATAGTTTTAGTGATTTAGTATTTTTTAAACCCGCATTGTATAGCGTGTAAAACTCGGGTGAGTGCCTCACCTACGATGCGGCAGTGACTTTGAGTAATCTAATTGCGGAAAATTCGTTGACCTCTAGCATCAGCCAGATGTTTTATATGTATTATATTGTGAACTTTTAATTAATATAGGATTTTTACTCTTTTTCTTAGTTTTATTTATGGTACCTATCATCAGTACTATCACCTGTCTTTTTTTGCTAGCGTTCTGGTAACACCGTGTATGAAGTTGATGTAAACGTGTTCAACGGTTGTCCACTTCATGAGCAATTCGTGCTCGAAAAAAATTTAAATTAAGAATCCCTTTGTCATATTGTGATGTGAATTGGCATGCAGGATACGCAGGGGTTTATTTTCTAATTTTAAAACTTTTGTAGTATTTGTCTCACGTGTGTTTAATTTTGTTTTAGATATTTTTTACTAAAGCAGTAAACATAAATATCTCAAACAAATTATTATGTTCAAAATGTTTTCAAAATATCCTACCGTTGGATATACCTGTATGCGACGAGCTCTTTTTCTATTGTTGAAGGGTTGCGGTTTTTAATGGGTGTGTATGCGCCTTATGAATTCAAATTATTTTTAGGTAATCAATTCTGTACAAAAATTAAAGCGTTATTGCCATAACTAACAGATTAATTACTTATTTAAAGATACAGGATACATTGATTAGTTTTAATACTATGAGTACGGTTAGCCATCGATTTCCGTTAGAATATAGACTGGATGACCTCGTCTTAGAATGTCATCAGTTATGTTTTCAGCCTTTCACTTTTTAAAATTATTTTATTACTCAATATCGTTTATCTTAAAAGTGTAGTTGACAAGTTTAGTTCGCCGTGAAAGTTCAAGGACTAAAATTATGTACTGGATTTACGATTTTCAAGAACAACTGTACCTATACATTGCGATACTATCAATACCATCAATATTTCCCGGATACAGGTTCGCGATATCGCATATCGTATGACCGTGTAATAGAATCCTTTCCGAGGTATTCAATCACGATTCACTTGTCATTCTGTCAAAGAAAACAGTAAGTTTTGGAATGATTACGTAGGTATCATGTGTCCTCCAAACGTCTTAAGACTTAACACAATCAACCATCGAATCCTGTGAACAAGTTTAAATAAAAAATTTATAACACCCCCGACAAGTGAAGGTTACAGTAACTAGAAAAGAGCTGATAACTTTCAAACGGCTGAACTGATTTTCTTGGATGATAGCTAAGAACATACTCGATCAAGCCACCTTTCAAAGAAAAAAATTGAATTAAAATCGGTTCATTAGATTAGGAGCTACGATGCCACAGATAGATACACACGTCAAACTTATAAAACTCCTCTTTTTGGGTCGGGGGTTAAAAAGATGCAAATTAACTGACGAACATCACGAACTACTTAGTAGGATGATTATTTGTACATATTCATCGACAGATAAAACCATTTATGGAAGCAATATTTTATAGTGACTTCTAGATAGGTACCTATATATCCTTCCGTTCCATTAAATTTGTATGGAAAAATTAACACACAGTTATCCGAGGTTGAATCTTAAGTGAGTAGTATGTCTACTTACGTTTGTTCTGTATGATATTGTACCAGTATATTTATCTGGTATTAATGAATTAAGTATAAGTTTGTGTAACATACGCTATTAGAAAATATATCTACGGTCTTGACTGGTCTACGCACTATAAGAAATCATTACACACCTGCCTGCCTTGCAATTTATTGTATTAAATGATAATAGTGTGTATTTTAAATAATCCCATATTATTATTTACCATAATATGTATATGTACACCATCGTCATCAATATGATCAACTAATATCGCCAGCCCGAGCTATCGCTGAGCACGGGTCTCACGAGTCAATGAAAACGGTTTTGGACAATTTTTTTTTTTAAATTTGTTTACAACAGTGCACAAAAATTCTTTAAAAACTATATCCTTTACGCTGGCTTGTGAATTGGCAGACTTCACCCCCCTTTGAGACATTATAGAGAACTCTTAGGCTGTCAGGACTCCTCACGATGTTTTCCTTCACCGTTAAAGCAAGTGTTCCCACGTATCAATATTTTCCGCCTAACATCGAGGCGTCATTCGTTTTTTTGTACTGTTAAAAAAGGATAATGTCAACGCTGTCAACGGAATTACATAGGTAGATTCATTAATCATAAAAATATTAACTTAATAATAAATTACTTTAACAACCTTGCTATAAACGTCCCAGGTTTGAATGCTGTCGGCTTTTTTTCATTTGGTAAATATACAATCTTTTAAAAATCATAAGAATATACATGCAGTTTTAAGGTTCTGTACCAAAATGTTAAAAAAGAGAGGTGCCTTTTGCGTGGCGCGACTGACGAATTTGGTGCGGAGTGCACTTGGTCAATTTTTAAAGTTATAACGGCTTACTTCATTATAATTTACTTCAGTCTGTACCAAGTAATTACATTACCCAAGTGGATAATTTTGCAAACATAACAAGGTAAATTGATTCAGAATCGCTTGTATGGTAAAACTATAATTTTATGGAGTGCTTAATATTTCGAAATTCATGCATATTTCACAACATTAATGTTATAAAAATTGGAAATATTACATTTTTGGACAATTTGGACTCATACTTATCTATCTTGTTTTAACAAATCAAAAATTTAATTGATATTTTAGTCCATATTTTTTTTATTATATGTTTGAGAAAAATATGATTCTGACAAATATAGAACGTGGTTGAATTTAAAGTTTAACTATGTTCAATGAATTACTATCAGCTTATCTATCTAGTCTTAATTTAGGTCCTACGAGTTTCTGTAACATATTCCTATATCGTGACCCATACTCGTTGGTTTGTATTATAAATTATTAAGTATTGGTTGTGGGTACAGCTGGCGTTGCAATGTTATTAAACTGCCGTGATTTATGTGTTACATTGAAATGTTTATTAAAACCGCTTTAGTATTACGTCACTATATAATTTGTGTTGCCTATTTTAGTAAAGCCTATTTTGAAGTAAAGATTTAAAATTCATACATAATTTAGTTATAAATATTCTAGGTCTATTATACTGATTTAGGTTTCGGGGGTTACAACGCAACTGAAATGATCCATACCATCCCATAGTCTACATATACTGCTCAGTACAAAATTTATTATATATATTATTTAGGACGATAACTATTTCTCTTATTAGCATAGTATCTTCTTCAGTTGTGATCTATAAATTGGTATGGTGCGCACTATACCATTTTTGTTTTCTATACTAAATGAACGAACATATGAATTTAACGCAATATTGAATATCATCTGGGCAAGCGTATTCTATTTACGTAACTATTTTGAATAATATAATATGTGATATGTATATAATAGATATATTAGAAATGTGTAGTGCAGTGGTGATCGCTGTGGGACGTCTCAGATTCGATTCCCTGCAGGGACAATTTGGGAATTTATAATTTCTGTATTGTCTATGGTCTGGTTTGGTCTGGTGGGGCAGCTAGTCATCGCCCTACCGGCAAAGCCGTGCCATTAAGCGACTTAGCGTTCCGATACGACGCAGTGCATAAACCGGTAAGGGGTATGGATTTAATTACATTGCCATACTCTTCCTAAGTTAGCCCGCCTCAATCTTGATAACATCATCACTTACTACCAGGCGATATTTCAGTCAAGGGCTAACTGGTAATGGAATTACAAAAAGGTAAACTCAAAACAACATTGTATATTTTAGATGTCAGCTTGTTGAGCTTATATCAATGTTAGCGTTGGTTGGATATAAAAACATACAGTTAGTGCAGTATGCATACTGGATCAGCAATTTGTGTCACAGTGGACGTTTTTGTACTCGCTTTACCACATTTGTGAAATGTTCGAGATTTGATAGCCTAATGCTACTCTTATTTTGTAACACTTTGACCTTGGCAATACTTTGGATTTTAATCAGGTGACTAACTAAATTAAATTATGCACTTCATGATCAACCGATTTCTGGCGCACTACTGAGCACGGGTGTCCTCTCAGAATGAGTAGGATTTGTCCATAGTCTACCACGCTGGTCAAACGCGGATTGGCAGACTTTGCACACCATTGAGAACATTATGGAGAACTCGAGAACGATTTTTTCCTTCACCGTTAAAGAAAGTGATATTTAAATGTATCAAAATAGATGATTCCCGCGACTTCATTTTTTTATTCATTATAGGCAAGCGCTTTACCACAATCACACCTGATGGAAAGTGATGATGTGGCCTAAGATGGGACGCGTTCACCTAGAAGATGCCTATTCACTTTTGTTTTAAAGATACCCGGATTGTAATTTGTAGAAAACACAGATCGCGGAAGAATATTCCAAACCTTAGCCATACGTATGAGGATTGATGACGCAATTCATTTGTGTGACTTATTTTTTTCGAAAATCCGTATGTTCTTCCCTAGGATGCAAGGAAGCTATCTCTGCAAATACCAATTTCATCAAACTCTGATTAACGGATGGGGCAGGAAAAATAAGCAGACAAACAGACGAATAGACACATTTCCACATTAATAATGTTATGTGGTATGGATTTACGCTTTTTTCAATAATCGTATCGTAAACCTATCGTATTTCCTAATTCCTATTCATCGCGGAGTCATAATTTTCCTTTTATCAACCATGATTTTTGAAATAAACATTTATTGGTGTGGAATATTTTAGGGTCTATTAACCCAGTGATCGTTGACTCCGAACGCTTCTTATTTAAAGTATTTTGTTCTTTTGCTATCTTAATGATACACATAAATCACGTTTATAATATGAAAAAACTCTACAGTCTCCATAATATTATTGATCAAATATCTATTCGATTTATTTTGTAAACTGAAATTATTTCTTGTCATTATCACTGAAAATAAATGAAGATATCAAAATTTTGAGCCTTTTTTGAACTTTTGTTATACAGCTACAAGGAAATGACTACCTAGTGTTTAAATAAATTGAGAGTGCTAACTTTCTAGCATTTACGTAATAGTAGGTACATCAGATTAAAGCTTAAAGCATTTCACATTAGTCTTATCACTTAATGCTTATTACATAAAATTAATAATAACTTGTGTATTATATTTTATTATTTGGTTAACTTTAATTAGAGAAATCTTAACAATAAACATGAAGTATGAACTGACAATGGATATAGGCTTCATTCAGATGGAAATTCTGAAAAATCATTTATTATTTGGGGGGTTGATATGATTAAGAGAGGACCTATGCTCTAAATTTTAGGTTTTTAGACCTAGCATTTGAGCTGTGCATTTTATATTATGTAAGCCCCTTAGTTTATTCTTTTAAATATTATTATAAGATGATGCCCCGACTACGTCTACGTACATATATGCGTTTGAAATTCACGTGGGATTTATTTGATACTCCGGGTTTAAAAGAATTATATGTATCAAGATGCATGCTATATCTTTGTACCTCGTCAAAATTGCATAAGTTGATAAACCCTGAAAAGGTAACAGACAGACTTATTTATAATATTAGTATGAATGAATGTAAGTTTCATAATCTTGGTGCGATTGCAAAACCATTAACAAAATGATGTGTTAATCCTCATTTAATACAATCAGGGCAAAAAGCCCACTTGCTTATTATGAATGCTATTTACACGATGACTCTTGAATAGATAATGCATGCATGGTAAAAAATAACTGCTCATTAAGTAGCGGCACATTGTAAATCATTCATCACCATCACGTTGTAAATCATTAAATAGTATTGTTTTGGATATAATAATTTAAAACAGAATTCCAAACTTTTATTCCCTTTAATCCTCTTATGGGTGGAATTTCCTGAAATTCTAAAACACACATTCGTAAATTTTTAAACGAAAGCCAAGTATCAATTTGATGTACCTACTATAACTTGAAAAATGATCGACTCACTTATTTAATCGTTTTGGGTGGAATTTTCCTAAAAATCTGAAGCCAAATTTCTTTATTTCTAACCGAAAGCTATTACCAACCTTTATGGATAAAACTCTCATCCCCTATTTAACCCCTTCGGGAGCAAAATTTTTCGAAAGCCTGAAACATGTATGTCTCAGTTTCAGTCTCATCTCTTATTTAGGTCACACAAAAGGTTTTGTTAGTACTACAAAAGATTTTACCTCTACAAATCATTTTCCTGATTCATATCTCGAAAAGAAGCGTAAAACTGAATCGCGATTACATTCAAATTGGTCTGTCGTGCTTTTTTATGACTATGAAATTGCTTCAGAGTCACAACAATAACATAAACATAACTGGTTATGTCATCCTAAGTTTGTTTCTGTAGTCGATCTTAATTTCATCAAATAAAGTCTCATTTCCTTTGCAGCGTTATAATTGCTTACCTTTGACCTGAGACATGTTAGCATGTACTCCACTTTCGCTGTCTATTAAAAGGGATATGTAATTACATATAATCTTATATAGATAGTATCTAGTTTAAACTGGTTGAGAAGATGGAGGAATTACCTGTTATTGAAAGCAAAGGTACAGATAAACTTCAACTTGTGTTGAGTAATTTTTTTTTTAATAAATTGGACAGCAAGCTTTATTTTAACGGGGTAAACTTTTGTTTAGACAAACCCAAATCACCTAGCAAGGTACAGTGAATGATGTAGGTAATGAGAACTTTGAATATCTTTGTAATCAGGTAAATCCTCAAAAGCTGATGACAAATGACCACCTTCAGAATTTTGAAATTTTAAGATTTTGATTATGATTTTGACTTTGGGACATTCGATGACTATTTACAAATTTTCTTTTAAAAGGTCTAGAATAGCGTAGTGAGGAACAAAATTATACTTAAATTTAAATAAAGTCAATCTTTTTTTTCATGTGCTTACGTTTAACAGGGCTCTCTCCGTCACTTACTCCATACAATCGTAGTTCCCATTTCATTTGAATATTAAGCAACCAAAGTCCATGAAATTTTGCAGACATAGTCTAGAAACTAATATCTGTGTCTGTGGTGTTTTAGATTTTTCTAAAAATATGTAGTTTTAAAATTACAGGGGTTCAAAGATTTGTATTTTTCTTTAAAAAAAGGCCCAACTTTGTGCTCGTTTTTCTAGACAACGAAGCAATTTAATGAAATTTGGAAAAACCACAGACCTAGAAAATTTAATGAATATCATGCAGTAAAAAAATTATCGTTATATATTTTATATTGTTATAATTATGTTGGAACTACGAAAACCAGAAATTACACCCAGAAATCTTGAAAATTTCGTGCTGTCTCGATTTCTGCAAGAGGGGTGGTGAGGTGCGGGGGACGACCAACCCCCGACGGTGACGGGGGGCGGAAACTGACAGTCTAAACTGGTCTAAACACACGGGCCACATTTAAACTACACCCGACTCTAAACTTGTCGATAGGTCTAACTAAATACACTGGTACATTTCAACTTGCGTTAGACGTATGCGTTACCTACTCAGACGTTGCCTGTAGATAAAAATATGTCTCATGTTTGCTGACAATAGCGCATGCATCAAACCCTGCAAGTTGCACCTATTCCTCACGCAATACGCAATTCCTCACGCAATACGCACAGCTTTAATATTATAATTTTTGACAATGTATACTATATGTAATGCCATATCACAGGTCACTCTCTGATTTATTGCTAACAATTTACTTCCAAATCAATTCCAAATGCAAAGAAATCTAAGTGTGTTCAATTCACACTGCCCAATACCAGGACCTTAAATGACATAAATTCATTGATTAATAATCATATGTTAAAATAAAGGAGAACCCCGTGTTTCTCGGTATAATGTTAGATGCAAAGCTTCTATGGAACACCCACATATCAACACTTGATGGTAAACTCAACTCTGCTGCTTACACTGTTAGAAAAATTCGACAGGTACTGACGTGGAAACTGCAAAAATTGTATATTTTGCCTATATTCACTGTATTATGTCTTACGGACTCTTGCTATGAGATAAAGCGATAGATATTGAGAAAAAATGTATTACAGAAAAGGACAGGACGTGCAATTTATAATTTAAAACCGCGCGCTGCCATACAATAAAAATATAAGGAAATAAGTACCTTATTTATTATCTTATAGTAGCTTTTAAATATATTTACAACTAGCTAATGCCCACAGCTTTGCTCGCGTGGATTTAGGTTTTTGAAAATCCCGATCCTTTCATTTCCCAGAACAAAAGTTGCCTCTCCGTAATAGCCCGTCCCCGGGATGCAACTTGTTTCTGTATCACGTAAGAACATTTAAACGGATGATCCTTTTCAAATCCCGAGGGATCACCAGGATTTAGGAATGCAATTTCTTACAGCATCAGGGTTGAGGTCAACGACAAAGTATTTACTTGGTATAGATACCTTCAATATCAATTAATAATCGACACTTTTTAAATCCCATTAGCTTTAGTAGTCAGGTCCCCTGCAACATCAGGATTGAGGAGTTGGAATCCAAATTTTTTATTGAACAATGTCGCAAACTTTCTTTATCGATTAAAAAAACTAGCCAAAATTACGCAGTTAGGTTACCTGCCAAATTTCATGGTTTTGAGTCAACGGGAAGTACCCTAGAGGTTTTCTTGACACACACAACAGACAGACAGATAGACAACAAAGTGATCCTATAAGAGTTCTGTTTTTCGTTTTGAGGTACGAAACCCTAGAAATCGTAGGAATGGCATTCCGAACCAGTGGTAAATTTTTCTGACCATTCAAAAACAGTTTGAAGTTTACCTAAAAGTTTACAGGAATAAAAATTTATCATTGTATTCCATTCCATTTCATTCTATTCCATTCTGTTCAAAGATAAATAGATTATAAAAATATTTGTCACCGAAACAATAATTTACGATACATCAACCAATATCAATTTTACTGATGACAATCTGACTATTACCAAAGTGAACGACTACTATAATATCTATTATATACGACTAACATAATATGTATTATAAATTGTGTGCCGTTTGCATTCTCACTAAGTTCTCATTAAGTTTGTTTTATTTGGTTAAACTTTCTGGCATTTATATTGTTATGACGTTTAATTGGCAAACAGTCTGTTTATTGGCTGAAACTCAAAAATTCAGCCAATCACAACAAATAAAATATTGTAATAATGATTGATGCAGCTTTCTGTAATCGAAAACAAAATATTTGACATTAACTTGAATGTGACAGTGATTTCCGAGTAGGGTTGCCAGAGGCCCCGTATTTTACTGGTTACTGGTTGGTATTTCAGGATACAGAAACCCGTAATTATGAAAATAAAATATGGGGCAAATAAAACTAAATATTTTTAGGGTTCCGTACCTCAAAAGCAAAAAGGAAATAGGATCAATTCGCTGTCTGTCTGTCTGTCCGTCTGTCTGTCTTTCCGTCTGTCCGTCTGTCTGTCTGTCCATCTGTCCGTCTCTTCGTCTGTCATGTGTTCATGAACCAATATTAGTATTTTCAATTTTCAAAGTAACTAAATATTAAATCAAGTGGGTTATTATATGAAAGGACTTTACCAGTACATTCTAAGACAGATTTTTATTTATTTTTATGCTTATTTTTTTTAATGCATAACAGTTTTGATTTCTTGTGTAAAATGTCGAAAAAAAATACCCGAATACGGAACCCTCGGTGCGTGAGTCTGACTCGCACTTGGCCGGTTTTTTACAAATTCAGCCGGGCTGGCTTGCGAAACCAAACGCTGACGTTATGTCCAGTAGAAAGAATACATATTTTCCTTGTGCGACAATGCGTAGAATAATACCTGCGTAGCCGAAACCCACTCGATTTTGATCATGGCCGTAGCCAAAGAGGCGGAGGTTGGTTTTAGGATCTAAGCCTTTTTTTATACAAGTTAGCCCTTGACTTTAATCTCTCCTAGTGGTAATAGTGCAGTCTAATTTCTTGGCCGGTAGGGCCATACTAACCATATAACTAGCAATGACCTAAGCCTCCCACCAGACCAGAAATTTAGAAATGGCCACTGCGCCTGGGAGACCGTCAAAAACCTAAACCTAAAATAATACCTTACACTATTTCTTGCATTTGCTTACCAATTTTTTTTTGGAAATATATCAAACATTTCGCGCTCGCTTCACTCGCGTTTTGAATTTGTATTACTTGGTGTATGCCCCGCAATTTCGTCTGCATGAATTTAGGTTTTTAAAAATTCCGTGGGGGATTTTCCGGGATAAAAAGCTTATGTTCGTTTCTGGGGTGCAAGTTACCTCTGAATAGTAAGTATCAAAATTTTGGTAAAGAAGTATCTTGCTATGGCTAAACTCGTTTCCCTTTCACTTAATTTTTTCTGTATTGAACCAAAAACACTTACGCTCACTGCGCTGCGCTTTTTCATTGTTGTATTTTATTCCACTATCAAATTGAAAGGCGAAATTCAACTAACCAGGTAATTAGCCCATAAAGTTGAGCGAACGTGTTTTTCCTCATGACAGGATTCAGTTCCGGCCCTGATAAAACCTCTCCCGAAATCAATTCCTGGCTACGGCCATGGTATTGATACTTTGAAGGTGGAATTACAAGTTAAATGTAATTTTAAGTTAACATGCAAAGATTGTATGCATGAAATGTATAACATTTTGTTTTACAAAATGAAGAGTTTTTAAAAGCTATTGAAATAAATAAATAATCTTTTATTTAAAACCACATTGCAAACACAGTTCACCAATCAAGACCCGGCAACATACAGAGAAAAAATACAAAACATACAAATAAACTGAAATATCTTAATAAGCTTTCAGAGAGAACCACCGCCTATTTCTTCAAATACAATAATAAACAATACAATAATACAACAATAAATAAGAAACAATGTCTCCCGTAAACAAATCTAAACCCCGTATTTTTGATGGTGGTAGCTTGTAAATCAAAAAGAGGCAGGTGGCAACCCTACTTCCTAGACAGAATGAAAAATTAATTGTTTTCATTACTCGGCAGGCCTACTGCCAAAGTTTGACAGAAAGTGTGGCGGTAGTTGTGACCTCTGATTGGCCGACTCTCTTTCACTATTTGCTAAAATTGATGATTGCAACAACAATTTTTGCTTTTTTGTAATCGAAAACAGAACACGGACGTCAAACAGGTTGACTAATTGCAATCATTTCTGACCGGCTAACATTGTTCCGCTAGTGGCTCAAACTCACTGTCGCAGCAAGAACATGGTAAATTCAGCCAATCACAGCAATTTGAATTGGTTATCACAAAAGTACCGATCTAGGAACCGAGAATGCACGAACCAGGGCAGATAGAGATAAGAACAATAATATCATACGTAGGAAATCGACGGGGGCTCGTTGACAAGTCTCCTCTTAAGTCAAAGGTGAGACTGACTGACTGACTGATCCCTCAAAGCACAGCTCAAACTGCTAGACGGGTCGGGCTGAAATTTATCACGTCGATAGCCATTATGATACAGACATCTACTAAAAAAGAATTTTTGAAAATTCAACCTCTAAGAGTTACTCCCTCAGTATTGAAATTTGAGTAGTCCACGCGGACGAAGTCGCAGGTATAAGCTAATATTTTATTTTAAGCATAGGAAAATGTACAGTTTAATTATATACAGAAAAACTAATGCAAATAAGCTATTACGCCAATTAAGTTTCCAACGCAGGTATTCAGTTATTTAAGCTCTATACTTTTGGAAATGCGTCTTGGTTCAAGGGACGGAATGTATATGGGGCTGGACTTAGCATTATTAATATTATTACGATATGAAATATATTCAAATAAATATTATTAATCAGTTCAAAGCGTCGAAATCTAAGTGCTACGTTTGTAGACGCGTAGCCGCTACGGAGATCATCGTACTCGTACAAAAGAGTTCAACGAGTTTGCGAGTAGCGCTTGACAATACTAATTTTAATTACCAATATTATGTTTGAATTTTTAACTACAATGACTTGCTATTATTATTCAATATTTCTTTATTTCATACAAGGTTTAATTAATTTTTTTAATGTTTATTTTTTATTCTACTCGAGTTGTATAAGACATTCTATTATTTAAAAGCTCATTTAAGTTGTAAAGTATGTAATTATGTATTATTAACCAGTAATATTACAAAAATTAATAAAATATTATTCGATTTTGTTTAAAATATATGTGTAAATAAAAAAATATGTATAAAAAAGTATCCAAAGGTTTACCTCGAAAACATCATGAACCCGATGAACAAAACACAAATAGTTTATAACACTATCACTGTAACACGTCAGTTTACAACACCACCATCATCGGAACCAGAAGGACGTGCTGTCGCTGCAGCGTCGGCGATAACACTGCGGCAGATACGGCGAGCGCTCATGAAGACAACAAGAAAGCAGCACGTGACGACCCCGGCGTGGCTGCCGGCCCATTGTAAATCATATACCAAATTGCCAACAATCTTTCATAGAACTATTGTAACAGAATCAAACACGAGAGAAACTATTTATATGACGATTATGATAGTGTTAAGGAAATTTCTAAATAATTTTAAATACTACTATATTTCCATTTGTTCGTTTTCTCCCTAGCGTTAAGGTTGTCTGGACGAGATCGCTATTTAGCGATAAGACCGCCTTTAAGTTTTCATTAATCTCATTTATGTTTTGTAGTGCAATAATGTATATTATACAATATACATACGTACATACCAGTGGCGAAATGTCCATGTAACCCGATTCCAATCGGCTTCCCTTTAAGAATTTGTATAATATAACGTAACAACTCACTACGTACTTAGTGACAAATGTAGGGCAAAAGTTCGATTATTATCATGCAGGCTACCAGAGTGAATGATGCTACCGTACCAAAGACGCCTAAAAATTTATAAGTGTCAGGGAAAATCTATCATCAATAGAAAATAGCTTCGATAACCCGTAACCATCCCGGCTTACTACTTAGCATTCCATCTCTTTCATTTCCCTATGAAGCGAACTAAGTCTGTCTCACTCTACGGGTCGCCAATATGGAACCACCAATTAAAGTGGCCCCGGAACGAATACGAATTCGTCTCTCTGACAGGTCAGATAAATATGGTTCATAAGCCGATGCTCACCGGCTTATCGTACCTCCAAATTAAAAATTTATTTATACTACTATTTTAATATTTTGTTTTTAAGGGTGATTTAATACATTCGTTTACCTACGTGAAACATACATGCGTGCTTGAATTTAAAGTTTAGTGATTCTTTGATTTTGATATATAATAAATTGGGGTTAGTGATTTTTAATAACTACCTAATAAGTGTAAGTTAACGGTGATTTAGTTTCAGTTTGTTTAGTGTAGGTATGTGTTAAACTAAAGACTAAAATGATTATAGTTTTCAATTCCGTGTGGGTTATGGGTCGTATTTAATAAAGCAAGCAAGCATGGATGTATTTCACAGCTACATTAAAAGATTTTTTCAAAGCCACAGAGGTTTTCAAAATGTCAGTGCTTTTTATATTATTAATGGTAAAATTGGGTCTTTAAGCACCATAGAAACATCAGTGACGACGGTGCTGATATTCTGTTAGGTCAGAACTTTTTTTGCTCCGGCTTCCCTTTTTCAGATCTCCACCCTTCGCCACTGGTACATACAGATTACTAGATTGCATTAACAGTTGCTTGCAAATTCTGCCAGTTCCGCAATTTCAGATAAATGTATCTAAAATTAACGAGAGAAACTTCATCAAAAGGTGTTCTTAAGCGGAATTTATATTATTAAATTAGTTGCCACTGATTTAATAATATAAATTAATTTCATTATCAATTGCACGTGTGAACATCTAATTTCGTAATGCGTGCATTATGAAATTAGATGTTTAGTTAGTTAGACGTGGAGTTTTACATACGATATTGAGAGATTCATTATGTTATTTTACGACGAGTTTTCCTGTAATCCTTAAGCAAAAATACTATCAGTAATTCACATCCGTGTTCATACAGTAATTTTTATGTGCACTAAATTTCAACTTAGGCGGTCTAGTAGATTCAGAGAACATTAATTAGCTGTGACAGACGGACATACAGATAGTCAGTCACACGCGGGATCCTATAAGGATTCTCATTTGTTTCTCAAAGTTACATATGTATTATTTATTATGAACATAACTCACGGTAGTGTAAACGCTGTTATACAAACAAGTAGGTATACCAGCTACTTTTGGACTAAACATACTTTCTAATGAGAAACATAATGCCATTATTGATTTAAAATTCAAATTTTTGTAACAAAACAAATTAAAATTGATTCTGATTTACCAATTTAGAAAACAAGTTTTGGTGTAAAAGTGAATGTAAGACATAAATAGTAAATTTTTTCATTGCAATTCAAAACACACGTAACTTGAAGATAAACGTACAAATTCAAAGACTTTAAGCAGTTTGCGAAAACCACCTACTTAAAATGTAAGAGTTAATATTAGTTGGTCAAGGTTACATTTCTTTTACATCGTTCATGTTTTTCAGACCATGATAATTATATTATTATTAAGCTAAGAATCTTATTATATTTTTATGAGTCAGCAATCAGCATTAAGCAACACTTTTGTTTGTCTATGACATTTATATCATTTATCAAAGTTATACTAGGTACTGGGCAAATGCACAAAGGCCTTCCTTTCTTTTTTTTTGTGTATTGTGATCTTGGTCTGTCTATCGGATAAGTCGCTCATAATAAGGGTTTCGTATCACTGACCTCTATACTAATACAAGTACGATGGACTTGCTATTGCTGAGGAACTTGATTATTGCCATTTTAGCGCTGATAATAGCAGTGAGCGTCATGTGAGCGTACTTATTCGGAACTTAAAATTAATGAGAAATCTGTCAACGAAGTGTCAATCCGAAGACCATTTGACACAGAGTGTGAATTTTAATTCCCGGTAGGTACTCTCAGTGGAGCGCTTCGAATTGGTCAAAAAATAACTATTATTTTGTATAGCACACCTCTTCCAGCGTACTTGTCATAATATGTTCATTTGAGATATTTCGTATTCTTGTCGTCAACAGCACCTAGGTCAATTATTATAATACTGGTTTTCGCTCTACGCTTCATACAGAGTCCATTCATACATTGTATTATACAAGACGTTAAACGAACCTGCAATTTGTATATTGTACTTGTAATCGTTGCATTTGCCTCCTTTCTGCCCTGCATTGCTCTTAGCCTACAAACTGAATGTCTGTCTATCTGTGCTGTATCTATTCTACTCCCTATACAACCTCTCGCACTGCCAAGGGTCACTGGTAGAGATCTCTTATAGAGAGATACGTGTTTCCCTGTCCACTTTTTCTTTCTTTTTATTTATATTGTTACAACTTTCTGGTACAAATAAAAAATAAATAAATAAAATTAATTTTGTAAATATAACAATGTTTGCTTTACCTACAAACGGAACACAGTATGTAACTTAGCACTTTAATAAAAGTACACATACGTATATCACTGCATATAAGTTACTAGGCTATGTTGGTACTTGTTAAACGAGGGACTTAATAAATTGGTTCTCATTTAGAGATTGATTTGATGCTATGTAATTAGTAGAATATTTACCCATTTATTTCAAACCACTTTTCTATAAATCACGTGTGGCAATAATAATTAAGAGAGATTTATGTGGTAATTATTTATTTTAATTGTAAAAAGAAAAAAAATATTTCCTAGGCCATTTCGAGTTCGCCTTGTTACATCATCGAGTCATATGACTGTATAGATTACGGTGTACTTTGAACGACTTAAAGTTCGAAATGACTACGACTTACAATATCGAAATAAAAGTTTATTTGAATGCCAACTACTACCTACAATGAAAGCTCAAGAACCTCAGAAACGGTTGTTATGCCATAAATCCAGTATACCTATCGTTCTACGTAAAGTAACACTTACTTGTTAATTAACAGTACAAATAAACGGGATGTCAAGCCATTTGAATAGCTTATTTATTTATAACAGAACTTAGATAGCCAGGGAACTGTTCTTATAACATCAATATTGTCATATTTCATAGCACTGCGTCACTTAATCCCATTCTTGATCAAAGCTTAACCGGCACTTAAGTAGTTCAGTTTACTGACTATTTAAGAAACTTACCCATACATATACGTGTATTCTAATAATAGCCTACTTTAGTCACACGTACTGTAATATATCGTACTACTTACGAATATTTTTTTTGTTGCTTATGTATGTAAACTATGGGTACCTACATAATATGGGAGGGAAGGTTTAGCATTATAAATTATTAATTTCAGATCTGTTTTGAAACATGTCTAATATTGTTACTATAATAATATAATAACGGCAATATTGTGTAAAAAACTACCGAATGAGTCATATTCAAATAAGAATACCTATTGTAATTATTTATTTCTCTTTTAGTTTAATCTTGTTCCTATTGTAGGTATGCAATACCCCGAAAGTCGATAGATGAAAGTACTACACCTATTTTGTGATATAGTTATTCAATTATGTAAAGTTTAGCAATTTTTTAGAAAAACTGTCAAAATTACATTAAATTAAGAATAGAAATGAAACTGTTTCATTTCTTTATACATAACCAGCCAAGTGTAAAGCTTGTGCAGAGTGTAACTACATTTAATGAGAAATGTCATCATTCTTTTCAACACATCTATCGGTTCATCGGCGACTGATCGAAATCTAGTGAATCGAAACCCATGACGTCGACATCACAGGCGATTATGTGAGCGAGTCGAATAATTTCTTGTTCATTTACAAATAAGGTTGTGCAAGTAAAGCACCAATTTTACTCAACGAGAATCGAAAATGCAACGCTCGTATTTTTCGCAACAACTGCAACTGTATTCACACTTTTTATGCGCGTTACATCCTAAAAGACCGCCAAAGCTGTCCTAAATATTTCAGTCTCTTTGGTATTGCAGAGTGATAGACGGGTTCCGTTTTAGAATTAATTTGAACTGACATATCGGTATAAATATCCTTGGTGCGTAATTTACGCGTATCTAGCTTGATTATTGCCGATGGGCTTTCTCGTTGTGTCATTAGAGAAGGCAATTAAATATTTAAATGCTATTTAGTATTTTTTATTATTGTCTAATAAATATTTTTGTCGATCCAATGTTTGGTTTATGGCTGGGTGTGACGAGGCCACTAGGAATCGGTCTGCTCAATTCGGTAGGTATGTCAGTATTTCAGCTCATATCGTAGGTAAATATCATATGTTAAAGTTATATTTTTTATTTAAATCATAATAATTTAAATAGACTAGGTACTTAATAATATGTGAACTGTCCATTCACTCTATTTCTATTTCATATGCTTTGCTAACTTATTATACTTACTAAATACAATAACTTATTATCCCTACTTAGTGTGATTGTTATCAAACCCACTGTCAGCCAATGTGTTGTAATAAATCCATCAAAATAGGTACGCGCTTAATTAATGATATGCAAAGCAAAGATTAAATCCGTTAAACCAAAAAACAATGTGGCAAGCACTTAGGCATACACAATCAAGATCAAGTAGTTATCATTAAATTGAAGTACACGTTTTATGTAAATTATATTTTTTTAAAAAGTAGAGATAAAAATTTACTTAAAAACCTTTTGGTACTAATATACTTATTTACTCTCACATTCTGTAAAGCTTTTAATAACCTCTATGAATCATAAACAAATTATTTAACAAATTCAGAACGACTCTTAAGTTTGTTTTACGCAAAGGAAAGTAAAGTAATAAGTATTTAATCAAACTTTACTATTACTTTACTTTCGTTGCTTAACATTTCTAATTAGATTTGAAAATTTAGTGGTTAAAAGTAATATCACGCTTCATTAAATGATACTGAAACAACATTGTTGATTAAGAAAATTGTGCAATAAAGACCTAGGTGGCTACACCTAGATGTGTATTGGAAAAGTCAAGCTTACTTGTAGTGCGTGGGTCTTCCTAATTTATTTAGACTTGTTTCACAACTTCTATTTCATATATAAAATAAGTCTAAATAAATATATTATACTCAATTAATTATTATTACTCTTGAAGTATAATAGGATGATAGATTTTGTTTTTATATTTAAAAAAAAAACAAACAAATCAAACTATTATGACTTCATTAACAATGAAACCAAAATAAATTTTGTTCCGTGTGGTTTTTCATCGTTTTTGTACAAATTCATAAAGCGAGTTGCAGTACACTGAAATTCATTTTCGGTAACGGGTTTTTGTGAATTTTAATAGTTAATTTTCTCTCGCAATTTCGGCTTCATCACAAAAATAGAACTTTGTCTATGTTTTTAGCATGTTTTTATTTGGATAAAGTACGTGCTGTAATTACCAGCAGCTGGCAACATTTATTTAAACAATAAAGATATCACAGGTAATATGTAAATTGTATAAAACCAACTGCTCACATCTATGATGAACACGATTATAACATGCTGTTGGTCGTCAAAAAGTACTCATTCACGATTCCACACTTATTTTTAACCCCCGACCCAAAAAGAGGAGTTATAAGTTTGACGTGTGTATCTGTCTGTGGCATCGTAGCTCCTAAACTAATGAACCGATTTTAATGTAGTTTTTTTTGTTTGAAAGGTGGCTTGATTGAGAGTGTTCTTAGCTATAATCGAAGAAAATTGGTGCAGCTCTTTTTTAGTTTTCTTATAGAGGTTTTTGTCGGGGTTTTTTTAAATTTGAGTTATTGATATAAGTAATAGTTTGCTGCTGAGAAAGGCAAAGTGAACAACTGTCGTACAATACCGCACAGTGTGTTATAAAAGTTTCAATAAATAATCACAAATGCATATAAGGTTTAAAATTGTTTCAAGGGAAATTAATTTTTGCAATTAGTTTTTGTATGGGACTAACACGAAAGATACCCTGAGTGGTTAAGACATCGGTCTCCTATTCAAGGGGTTGAGGGGCCTCTATCTTTTCGGGGTAATGTGTGTGTGTGTGTGTTTTTAACAATTAAATATCGCATGCTTTAACAGAGAAGGAAATCATCGTGAGTAAACCTGCATGCCTGAAAGTTCTCTTATAATATATGTGTGTGAAGTCTGCAAAGCCGCACTTGGCCAGTGTCAGTGGGCCACGGTCAAACTCTTTTCATTCTGAGAGACCTGGCCGGCGACAGGTTGGTGATGATGATGAATACGACAGATGGTTCCTCACATTTCACATTACACTGGCTCGCACGGCAGCTCCATAAGTAAAATTTTTGGTTGGTGTAGACAGACGTGCCTCGCGATTTTTCTGCCAAGATAAATTACGCCCTAACTATACTCTACGCCGCATAAGGCAGGTGCTTGAGCCCGTACGATTATTGTGAAGTCACCCTATTTGTTGCATGTTTATTTAATAAAGTTCAAATCACTAATTGCTCTCATATCGAGTTGATTATCGCGTCAGATATCTATAGATTCTGCTTACGCATAATTAAATTTAAAATTGCTCCATAATATAGATAAGCCAAGTAGGCGACCTACTTAATCTTGTATTATATTTGCTGTATAGGACATGTTTTATTTTTGTAGGTAACTTCCTATGTATACGGATATGTGTATACGGATATGTGTATTGGAAAAGTTAGAAACGACAAAATTGTGTTATAAATCTAGTAAATTAATATTGTGACGATCACCAGGAGGCTGTAGTTTGCAGCTAACAACAGTACCTTAGTTTCAACTAGAGTACCTTAAATTCAGCCAGTTACAACAATTGAGATTGTAATGATGATGTAGCTTTTCCGGTATCGATCAGCAGAATGCATTTTCATAATGATCTTGTATACAACGGCGACGTGAAAGTTTATTGGTTAGTATCAGTAGTCCACACGAGTATATTTTATTTGTATAGCAATATATGTTAGGTCAAACTGAATGATTGACTGATTCATATATTACAAACGCTTACTGAGTGCTGCATGCTTAAGATGACTAAGAAATCCGGGTAATCACAGAAAGGGTTCATTGAATTATTGAGACTATGCCTGTTTTTTAGGTATTTTGAAGTGCATGCCGTAAGTAAGAACGATTTATTTAAAGTACATAACAAATAGGTATCTCACATAGCACTGGCATTCGTACGGGTGTGTAATCGATCGTTAAGACATTCTACAACCATAAAATACTTTGACTATAATTAAGGCTTTGAAAGATTGCTATAATTTATTATATTATAGCTTATCAGATTTAATTAAAATATACAGGATTAGTTAAAATATTTGAAATGACACCAATATATTTAAATTGTATTGTTGAATTAGGTATTTTAAAATTAAAAATATGGGCAACAAATAACGAATTAAATCAACCAGTTGTGACACTATTTCGTATGTATATAATGAAAGTCTAATATTCATGTTAATTAAATAAATCTCTGTCTCAATTAAAATGTTAGTTTCATTTTATAAGGGTTTTTACATGTCGAATAGGATCCTCGTTAGTCGTTTTTTTCGTTAGTTTGGAAGTCGTTAGTCGAAATTAAGAAGGGATTGCTTCCTCGTTTCTAATTTGAACCTCCAAGACGTGGTACGCTCTTCCGGCACCATCTATTCCCTTCACTTTTAATATAAGGAGTTATTTTCAAATCAACTGACAAAAGTCAAATGACTCCAGGAAGCGTCAGGCGCCTCCATGACTCTCTGTGAAAGTCTTTAAAGCATATCTACCTGCTTGTATTAAATGAATAATAATATGAGCCTTGAATGTCCTAACACGTGTTAATTGTTTTACAAGTCATCTGAGCTTAATGACTTCATGAAACTAGGTCAGTTTTGTAACTAACGATGTGTTATTGAATTTTTTGTATAAATAGCTCTAAGGCCATACATCTACTTTCGCCAATTCTAATTAATTGTAGCTAAGTATACATAAATAATGTTTTATAAAGTCATTTTTTTTAAACTGGAATGGGAAAAATCCTGAAAATATTCTTTGTTTTCTAATAAGCGGAATTTGTAATTTGTAACATTATTGGTAAGTAAGTAACTTGGTTATTGGTTTTTACCTACTAAATCAGTCCTACAAGTTGAAATAATATAAATAATAGTCAAAAATATTTATAGGTGAAGTTTCTATATAAGTAAGTAAGGGTATTTCTTGGTTATCTATATAAAAGTTTATTTTAAAGTTTTCACAACTGACTTAGTCTTTTGGTCTACCTAAGTGTCTACCTACATAACATGGGTAAGTATGAAAAACGCGCAAAATTAATTATTGAATCTAATTGCACGTAAAGACTGCGTTTAATTCTTTTAACAAATGCTATAGTTATGCTTATAAGGGTTCATTGCGTATTGATTTGTTGATGATTTAATTATATAATATGTACTTTAAAAAATCTAATTGAGCAAATAGTTGAATAACGTTTAAGGCGTGGAATGTTCGTTAGCTTATTGATTTCATAATTAATGATAGCCAGGAGCTACAAAGATTGCGACAGGCTTGATAAGACAAACCGACGCTTAAGAGCCTAATATACGAGTATATCGACCTCGGTCTACTTGCGTTCGTGTACGAGTCATTTGAATTAACCCGCCTCAGAATGTAGTTTTTTAACGAACGTGGCCGTTCACTTAGGCACATTGAAAGCGCAAAGGTATTTAGGTCTTTTGTCTTTAATAATACAAAATAACCCAAAATATATAAAGTAAAAACTAAGTGAAGAGTTAAGTATAAATATTTATGTGTCTGGAAAGTAAGAAAACCGACGTATACCTAAAAGTTGTGTAAATTGAAATTTAAATCGCCCCCGGTTGTAATAATAATAACAATAATGAATATGAAGTCCAGTGGGACGGTCGGTTCGACGTTATTGATGTTATAAGATAAATTTTAAGTAGTTTGGAGTGTTTAAAATCTGCATCAGTAGGGTTAATCATATACCAATAGCGAACCCAATTCATTCGAAGGTTGCTAAATGGTTGAAAATAATCACCTGGTTTTATTACTTTTTTGTGTCGTATAATCATGTCAGTATAACACGCCATAAACGAGACGGAGCTCTAAAAAGCAACTATTTGTAAAACATATCATCGAATTATGTTTTACTAGATGACGCCCGCGACTCTGTCCGCGTGGATTTAGGTTTTTCAAAAATCCCGTAAGAGCTCTTTGATTTCCCAGGGTAAAAAGGTGTCTAATATGTCAGTTTCCGGATTGTAAGCTATATCTGTACCTTTCATATAAATCAGTTAAACAGATGGGCCTCCTGGGAACTCTGATTTTCCGGGAGAAAAAGTAGCCTATGTCCTTCCCCGGGATATGTAAGCTTACTCTGTACTTTATCAAAATCATTTAAACTGTTGGGCAGTGTAAAGGTAGCAGACAGACAGACAGACCTACTTTCGCATTTATGACATTAAGTATGGATATGGATTGGCAAATGATATTACATAGTAAGTATATAATAAGATCACCTAAATCTCTCTACTTACACGTCCTTATAACCTATACTTAGCGTGGGATTATCTATTCTACTCGTATACATAGACTGAATGTGTTACTACGTTTAATATATCCACCTTTGTACTTTCTCTTGAAATGTTCTCAATGACGGAGAAACCCGCATGGAATGGCATTGATATCCAGCAAAAAGTTTATGACTTATAAGCACAAATGCGGATTACTACTTTGTTTTTAGAGATACTTTCTGATTATTGTTATTTATTTAACCATATCTCACTACACATATTATAAATGAGATAATGTGTTTGTCAGTTGGTTTGTCCTTCAACCACGCCGGAATGGAGATCAATTGACATGATTTTTTGCATAGATTTTTAAAGTCCTGGAGAATGACATAGCTACTTTTTATCCAGGAAAATCGAAGAGTTCCCGCTGGATTTAAAAAACCTAAATCCACGCGGATGAAGTTGCGGACATCAGCTAGTTTAACTATACGGTAATAGCTAATAGGAATAGGTATGACTCATATTATTGTCGATTGGCTAAGTTGAAATGTTGGTTCGTTGTTTCATTTGCCGTAGAGAGTGCATTGTGCTGTGTTGGCACTCCTAATTGAAAGTTGTAGGTAGTCGAATAACATGTTTTGATTCTGACAAAACTGGAAGTTGCAACTATAACAGTCTCAGAATCTTATGTATGTAGTGCAAGAGCTCGTTTTTTGTAAGTGCTTTTTAATGAAGCTCTACATAATATTCGTACAGAATCATGTCTGGTCAATGTACAAAAGTTTTGAAAAGATGGTACCAGCTTTGAGCCTACTGGAACCTATGAAAACTATCTATCTATAGATATTAAAAAATGAGAATCTGTTAAGCTGACACATCAATGTACCTATCTACAGCTCGAACTGCCGGGTTTATTAACATGTCAGGTCTCTCTATTACCACAGAATACTAAGGTTGAAATCTATAGAGCGCACTTTTACTTTGCTTAGACTTAAGTTTCAGTTAAAACGAGACAGATTTATGCCAGCGGTATAACGCTGTCCTGTTTTAACAGCGTCTTAAGTCTAATCGAAGTGCGCTCTATAGATCTCAGCCTTATTGTTACCTACTGTGTAAAGAAGCGACACTAACTTCCTTCGCCAATTTATAAGTCGTTCGAAACGTAATGGTATGGCTACTGGTACTGCTGCACTGGCATCACTCGGTTCTCACCTTATCGCCCGAAAAAGAAGGACCAACTGATGTTACTTACGTATAGCGTTTTCCTTGTCCCACTCAATAGTCTTCAGTCAGACCTCAGTCATTACCCACACACACAAAAATCGTGTGCGGACATACCGGTGCTTCGGTAGTAGTAACAGGTAATCAAATCAGTTCGCTTGTACCTATATAGAGCGTTGGGGACGTGCTAATTCATAGACCCCACTAAGAAAGAATTACGAGAATATCTATTGGGATCCATAAATCTTAAAGAAGGTACGAAAATAAAGACGCGGAAAAAATCTCTAGTTTAGTGTGTGAACACTATAACAAAAAACAGTTCCATTTTATTATTGCGGGACCTCAAAACTTTGTTATATTAATAGCCGTTAACTAGTTAATTCAGTAGGTAATTAAAGATATATCATAGTGATGAATCTCCGAAACTGGAGCGTAGACATTTCCTACATTTAGCAGCTTTTTGCATAACCATTATTTGCTCAACGAAGTTAGCGAATTAGGTAGGTACCTACTTGATGACATCACGTGTACTCGGGCATTGTTCAGATAGCCACAATAAAATGTGAGATAGCTCCGAAATGGGCGGCGTGGGACAATGCTCTTGCACAACTGTAGTTCTATAACCGAGCAAAGATATTCAGACCAAAGAAATTGTCGAAAAATCCAAATCCATACTAATATTGTAAATGCGAAAGTTTGTCTGTCTGCTGGTGCTGCACGGCTTATCCCAGGGAAGGACATAGGCTAATTTTATCCCGGAAAGTCCCATGGGATTTTTAGAGTTCAGTACCTCAAAAGGAAAAACGGAACCCTTATAGGATCACTTTGTTGTCCATCTATCTGTTTGTCTGTCTGTCTGTCCGTCTGTCCGTCTAGCCGTCTATCGTGTCTGTTAAGAAAACCTATCGGGTACTTCCCATTGACTTAGAATCATGTTTGGCAGGTAGGTAGGTCTTGTAGCATAAGTAAAAGAAAACAGCTGATAACCGTGAATTTAACAAATTATAATATTTTCATGAACAAATAATAATTAGTATTTTCAATTTTCAAAGTAAGATAACTACACCAAGTGGGGTATCATATTATGAAAGGTGAATTCTAAAACAGATTTTTATTAAATTTTATGCATAAATGTTTTTGATTTACCGTGCGAAATGTCGGAAAAAATACCCGAGGTGGGAACCTTAGGTGCGCGAGTCTGACTCGCACTTGGCCGGTTTTTTGAAAAAAACTAAAACTTACGCGGTTGAAGTCACGGGCATCATCTAGCACTCTAAACTTTCGAGTAAGTTGATATAGTTTGTTAGTTTAAAAGTTCTAAAGTAATAAAAATGTAAATATTAAGTTATCTTTAATTTGTTTTAGAAAATAAATCTCTATTATTTATGATTTTATGACGACTTTAAAATATTTTTAATTTGTTTTCGCAAATCTACCTTAAGGTTTCAATATTCATGATTATTTTATTAATATTAAATAATTGATTTATAAAAACAACTTTTACCGTACAGAAAAGGAAGGCTATACCAACTGATACCAACCAACGACCGATAAAATTAACAAATAGTCTATAAGTACAAAAAAACGGTGATTATCTAAAATCGGATAAAATTCGGTCTCAAACAAATTGTGGTATAGATACTTAATTTATAATTTCTGCATTAAATAGGCGGACCGAGGCCTCAATAAGCGTTTTATCAATAGAGAAGGACGTGAGAAGGACTATACCTTGGCGGATAACATTAGAAATGAGGAAGCAAAATATTTCGTGCGCATTGATGGAGCTTTCATTACGTAAAAGCTTCGCGGACCCTTGTGTTTTGATGACAAGGCAAAGACTGTGTGGTTCCTTGATCGTCACATTCAAGCAACCGGATAGAAACGCAACTCTAAATATCGACTGATTGGATTTAATGATGATATTATGAAAATCAAATTATTTTACTGTTTTATTTAGTGATATTTATGTTGGGGACAAGAATTGATATTCGTTGTTAAGTACAAATAGTAACAATAAAAAGTCACGTGTGTAACAATAAAAAGTCAAGTGCATAATATTGAGACGTCGTATACGCCAGAATAATGCGAGTTAAACTTGGTTTCTACCACAAACATCGACAAATTGATAATATGAAGATTAAGATAATATAGAAAGGAAGTATATCTTACCTTAAAACACAGTTTTTCACACGTGCAAACACAAAACACCACGCAAAACTATCTATTAATTATAATGAAATGATAAACGGTCTGTAGCTATTGCTATTAAAGTTTGTGCAAGTTTGAAATATTTACATACGTAGGCGGATTGTTTGCTCATAGTTAAATAACTGTGAGAGTTGTTTGAAAATTAATAACCCAATTAAATAACAGTAACAAGTATTGAAATTTCGCACTTTACGTGCCAAAAATGGAAATGACTTGGATTTAAATAATGCCTAAATTATTAATTATTATTAAACCAGTAAAGTCGATAACGCAATCTTGATTAGTTCACAAAACTGTACAGTTCACAAAACTAGTTTCTAAAAGTTCTGTTTGCTTTTTGCCAAGACTGTGGTATTTGACATTCAAATTCAAAAATAATAATATGTATTTTATGTAGTCCAATTTGTGACTGAATGATGAATCAAAACTCTACCACCCTGTTTGGAAAACATATCTATTTACTATGCTTAATATGCAGTATATATACCTAGATATTGTAACATTCAATCTTCAGAAAAAAGAGCAAGTTTTTTGCCAACTCTTCTCAATAGAATCAGCACTCCGAACCGGTGATAGACAAATCATAAGTGGCACAAGTTTTCCTGATGATATGATAAAATAAAACTAGATACTTAAATTAAATTTCAAAACATTCCAATTATGTGTCTTAATAATTTACTTTTATATCATCACCGATTTCAAATGAAACTTACTTTGGTCAAAATACAAACAAAACATCAATGTACAAATTCATTATAAGTACGAGTAACTACCACTTGTCAAGGAAAATGGTAGCGTCCAAATTTACGTCAACAGTTTGCTTTTTGTTATATTTTTATTGGTCCATTTTCTGCAATCGCTTTAGCAAGAGAATATTTAAATTGTGAAACAGTAACGTACTAATAAGCAAGAACGTCGATGTTATGCAAGATGAACCCAGCGCGGGTCGAGACTTAAGAACCTTTTGTTATGCTTGTCTTTCCCTCTGAGCACTTAAGCAGTTCCAAACATGAGCAAGATTGTCTCTCGTAAAATGGAAGTGAAGCAGTTTTGCTTTTGGTAATCTTGTAGACTGAGAGACCACAAAAATAGTCTAATGTAATATTAACCACTGAGAATTATAACAATTGTATAACACGTTATTATAGTATGTTTAACAATTTATTTTAGTTTTTACTGAACATAAAAACTTAGTTATATCGTTTAAACAATCGTGAATCGGATTCACAACAGCCTACTATTGAAATGTAAGCTATATTAATGATAATAATATTTTTTTTTATTTTTAGGCTATTTTTATGTTTTTTGTCCGTCACAAAAATTATAATAATCTATTTAATTAATATTTATCATTTTTAAAACTTGTGAAATATTTACTACCTGTTTAAAAATATTATTGTGACTGTGTATTTAAAGTAAATCAATCATCTTCAGTATACCTACTACTGTGGGTGGTTCTCATAAAACAAAACAATATTTTGGCATCATATTTCTCATTGCTGTGGGTTATACCTCTTCCATTAATCGCATAATGATAGGGATTATAATAATAATTAATGGAGGTAAGTATAGGCCCATATTCCATACAAAATACGAATAAGTCAGTATTCAAAAAGCCTCATAATTGATTCGACTTGGTGTAAATATAAACAGTTATAGTCGGTCTCTTTGACTAACATGATGACCGAGAAGCGATAGAGCGACTATTACATTCAAAATTGAGATCTGAGTACAATTTTGGCGTCCGTATCAAGTTTCTCGCGCAGGCTTGGAATATTTGTGGCTTAAAAGTAAAAGTATTACGTAAACTTCAACGCCGCAATTAGGTACCTACTTCGACTTTAACCTTCCTTAATTCGATGCCGTGAGAATTTAGCCTTCGAGCACTACATGGTATTATTTATCAATGGTCTGCGGAACTGACGCAATTGTCAGCGGGTCTTGTTGCTAGCATTAGACTAGACGCGGTTTATACAGATGTCGTAAAAACTACATGATTAGTATCTACACTCTACAGACGAGGTTTTTATAGAAGTCGCGATGGCTGATACGTGGCATGGGGAGGTACCTGGTAGGAGTACGGGTAGGGCTCCTGTAAACTTGCGAAACTCTAGAGATAGACCAAAACCGAATTTCCGGAAATAAAGCCCCACGCTTAACAGGGCTCTCTCCGTCACTCGTTTCATACAATCGTAGTTCCAATTTCATTTGAATATTAAGCAACCAAAGTCCATGAAATTTTGCAGATATATTCTAGAAACTAATATCTGTGTCTGTGGTGTTTTAGATTTTTTTTTAAATTTGTAGTTTTAAAATTACAGGAGCTCAAAGATTTGTCTGAAATTTTTTAAGACCGCGTAACTTTGAAACCGAATATTTTAACAGAAATCTGGAAAACCACAGACATAGATATTAGTTTCTAGAATATGTCTGCAAAATTTCATGGACTTTGGTTGCTTAATATTCAAATGAAATTGGAACTACGATTGTATGAAACGAGTGACGGAGAGAGCCCTGTTAACTAACGCGGTATGGATGAAACATAATATTAAGTCAAGCGTTTCTATAGACGGCGCCGTATACTAGTTGCATAAGATTTAATTTTGTTTATGGAAAATGTATAACGTGGTAAACCAAATATTTATTACGGTTTTTGAATACTGTCACATCACATACGATAATGCGATGACTCGGCATAAAATTAAAGTAATCACGATTGCGTCAGAGATTACGAAAAGCTTACGAAATTTCTTGTAATCAAAATCAATTTATTCAATCAGGCTTTTCGGTTACGAATGTGTGATATCTTGATTCTTATTAAAGTAAGACGTAATAACTGATGTCTAAATTAAATAATTTAAATATTATAATGATGCTCGCGTGGATTTAGTTTTTTCTAAGCCCCGTGGCAACTTTTTGATTTCCCGGAATAAAAAGTATTAAGTAACTAAGTTTATGTAAGCCCCATCATAATCTAATAATAATAATAAATAAAATAAATCAATAAAAAAATACAAACAAAATAAATTTATTTTATATAAATCATGAATAATAAAGTACAAACAAAAATTAAATTAACAATAATATAATAATACTCTTAACGAAATAAGACTTATGGATACGAACAAACTTATAGCATCCTTAGATACTGGACGGGCAAGTACCTAGATATATTATATTTACAATGGAAATACTTTATGTGACTTAGACTTCTTCATGGTAGACTATTTATTCATTGGAATAGTACTTATTCGCACATAGATACACTATTTCAAAATCCTGCGCCAGCGGTCAGTATAATATCGATCCGGTTTGATTCAAACGGAATTCCTGAAGTAAGTAGTATGAAATTGGACCGAACTGCGAACGTGGGCCTTTTTCTTAACCACAGCTGCAGTTGATTTTATATCCTCTAAATTGTTTCGTGCAGATTTCTTAAGCTATCCTTACACGGGAGAAATCGGATCGCAGCATCAACGAATGTGTTTTTGACTTGCTTCTACGCACTAAGCACTAGAGAGCTGTGCTTAGTGCGCGGGACTGCAATTACTTATAGGTACATGACATAATATTTTTTCTTAAAAAAGCAACTGATCCACATGGTTTCTTGTTGGTTGTTCTCAGTAGAACCAGTCATCTAATTCATTTGACGATTCAGAAGGACTTGTAAAAGTCTATTTGAAAATCTTTCTATTTCTATCCCACCAATACGTAGCTATCCCAAATTCAAACTTGCACGTTGTATGTGTCCAAACCTTTAATTATCCTTGTACCTCTGATCCAGTAAATAAACTTAGGTATTAAATATTCGTTGATAAACCTGGTTCGGTAATAATGCTAACAAAAAGCGAAATTAATTGTTAGTATACGTTGTCTGAACATGGCTATTGCAATCTGCGTGTGTTATTTATAATAGTGTTCCTAACGCCCACGTTGTTCAAGTAATTTTGTAATGTTGCTGAGTTATTCAATTATGAGATATTTCATTATCGTAGAATAAACGTAGTTTATGATAAGTGAATTAGTTTGGACAGCCATTACTAATTACTAGATGATGCCTGTGACTTCTTCCACGTGATTTTTTTTAAATCATTTGGGAACTCAGGGTATATAAGCTATCTCCATTGAAAACAGCCAAATCGGCTAGGTCATTATATCACTATTTTTCCAAGGAAAAGAACCCTTGGTGCTTGGAAGAACTCGCACTTGGCAGGTTTATAAACTTGCACAGCTCAATTTTGTTAAACAGCTCATAAAGATGTGGAGAGTGACATAGGTTAACCCATTATAGCCTGAATTATTTTAAGGTCTCAGAATTGAGTTTTTCTTTGATATGTTGTTCTTATGTACCCTCTTAGTCATATCTGATCAATAGAATTTTGGTTCAAGCCTTACTTCTGGAAATAACCATGGATGCCGCCTGGCACCGCTAGGCTAATATCTTGTCTTTTCAAAATGTCTCATAAATTCCTTTTAACTGATTGTTCCCTAAATATTTTAACACAATTTGATAAAAATTATTAAGGGATATAGTCTTTTATATTTTAAGGTTAAAAATTGATTAAAAGTTCCAGTATATTATATGAACATTTATATTTATTTCCATGAAATTACGTATTGTTTGTGTGAAACTGTAGGTTGCAGGCCGCACAGAGCCCCACGTTGCATTTATTGAACTGCAGCCTAGTCTGACTATGGCAAGACTCTAACCCACACTTGCGTCGTGACCCACCGGGTACCAATAAATGATTCCTGCCGTCATAACGTATGCTGTCAGAGACTCGATTGCCAGTTCTGGATGTTTTGGAAGCTGATGGACGGCCAGCACCTCGTGGCTCAGATCTAGATGCCAGTACCACTTCACATCTAGCATTGAGTTGCCGACCTGTGAGATTATTTATGAAACCACCCTCATCTTCGTCGGCCGAATCTTCGTCAAATAGGATTGCAGGGTCTGGAGGTTCAATATAAAGCAACTGAGGCTCGAGTTCGTCGTCTTCTTCAAGTATGGCAAGTGCCTCATGTAATGTACAACCCCTGTTGAAACAAAAATGCCATTACACATGGTAACACATAAAGATACATAATTTAGATTTGTAGTATACATAATATGAAAAGACACGATAACGACCTAGCGGTTCCGTACGGCACCCGTATCTTTTAACATGTTAAAAACAAAAAAGTAAAACAATATACAACAGTTTTATTGTATGAGCAAGTCAATGAAAGGCTTGGCATCAAGTTTAAATGCTTAAAAGTATTACATTACTCAAAATAATTTAAAATATGGTCCACTTACTTGAACACTGCATCCATTATTGGCAGATATTTTACAACACTGATTTACCGACGCTCGTACAGGTCACAAAAAGCGTATGGGTCAAAACAAACTAAATGAAGTGATTTCTACCTCTCTCAAGCATGGCATAAACAACAAACCACTTGATTTTACTTCTTATTACAAGAGCAGGGCGCAAAAAACTAAACATATGAAATTGGGTGTCAAGTGGCACCGCTAGGCTATAATGGGTTAAGTACTTCTTATCCCGAAAATCAAAGATTCCAGTGTGATTTCTAAAAACTAAATCCACGTGGATGAAGTCGCGGACGTCAATTAATAGTGCAATAAAACGAAATGTGATAGAGGAAACATGACCATTTATACACACAATTAAAAATATATAAAATACCTTACAATACGTACGCTGTATTAGGTACTTAATAGGAAAATATTTTACGGCAATAAATTCAAGCAAAAACTGATCGAAGTAAAACTATTGCGAAATGACAGATTACCTTTAAAGCTTAACGAACTTTAAAATAGTATTGTTTTAATTAAAAAATAGCGCGAATTATCAAGTTAAATACCTTGGCAGTTACTTATTACGTCTAAATGATTTTTATTTGGACTAGCTCTAAGGTTGTGCTAGCAATGTTAATTTACCAGTACCAGTATGTGACCGATACCACAAAGTAAGGATATGATATTACATACAGAGGTTCAACGAAACCGTCTAAGTAGATACCGTGGGGCTCCACTGCGCGAATGTTTCGAGTTTGGGCACGTTAGACAAAGATAATTGCGGCTAAAGCCAGGCAACCTTGCTGTAATCATTTTATCACTTAAAAAATAAGCTTATCTAAAAACAGGTCGGTACCTGCAGATTCAAGTAGCTGGATCTTAGACTAATTTTCTTTGATGCGGGCCAAACTGCCGCCTCAACACGAATGTTTGGCAAATGTTTTGTGAATATCAAATTATACACCGGCCCCATCAACGAATGTTTGCCGAATGTTCGCCAGTGGAGCCACACCAATAGAGCAATCGTGCGGTGCCTAATTAGTGTGGGACGAAGAAGCGACCTGGGCTTACTAGTTTTAGGGCCCTGTGCTGAATGTCTTCGTGTTCGTCATTTATCATGAAATCCAAGGCGTCGGACTACTGTATGTCTTTTCATACAGTGTTGATACCAATAAGAGTGTCACAAAAAATATACCTACAAGTCTGGGTCTCGAAACCAGAGACATATAAGGATGTGCATTTCAAATATGGTACATGTCCCAACGCCTCTATTCGTACAGGCCTGGCACTAAATTATATGTTCTATTTTACGACAAACTATAAATATCGATTTGTTCTATTGAAGCCATCATTACATGAATAAACATTAATAGGCGTTTGAAACCTTAAAAGTTCTTCACCTAAACGCGTACCTATAGCTACCCTGGTAAGTATGTACCTACATATTATTATATTGATTCGATCTTTCGAAGTATCATATAGTAATTTTAATGTAGATCATAACGATGTGTAGGTAGTTAGGTAGTTAGAGGTATGATCGCCTTAGATTAAATGTCTCAAATTTAATTTCAGCAATAAACCTGTCAGCATTCTTTCTTTGTGTCTACGACCTCAAGCTACTTTTTGCTGTGTGGTTGCGTTATTTACTTGTCAACAAGTTGTCGATAGAGTGATTCTCGTCATACCTAGTTATCTCCAAATCACAGTTGAGCAATTTAGAGCAACATAGCAACATGTGTTCAATTGAATTTGCCTTAACTCGACCTTGACAATAATGAAGAGCCTAGATTTAAAATATTGTTCTGCTGAATGTTACAACGCTAAATTGAGAGTTAACATGCTGAGTTAAAAATATTGGTCATCATAAAAAGTTTGTTGTGACTTACCACCAAATTAGTTGGTTAGTAGACTACCTAAGTTTTAGGATAGCAAAACTCGAAACAAAAAGGTAAAGTCAATCTTAATCATCACGTATTAGTACGTATATACCTTCCTGTTATGGTTTTTGTTTCTACTGTAGTTTCTACTAAAATAATAATATTATCATGAGTTGCAGTTTATTGGCAACCATTCTTCAATTTTTGAAGCACGCTCGATCGAAGATGTCAAAAGGTGCGTACGCCAATATTTATGTACCTACTCTGAGTCGCTACTACACATTATGTGCCGCACAAACAAACGTACAACTTTGTCTTCACTTTTTAAAAGACCATTGTATGGGCTTTGCCAATCTGGAGTATTCACACTAATATTATAAAGGTGAAAGTTTGTATGTGTGTGTGTGTGTGTATGTTTGTTACTCCTTCACGCAAAAACTACTGGACGGATTTGGCTGTTTGGAATGGAGATAGATAATATCCAGGATTAGCACATAGGCTATTTTTTATCCCGGAAAATCAAAGAGTTCCCACGGGATTTCAAAAACCTAAATCCAAGCGGACGAAGTCACTGGCATCATCTAGTATTATAATAATACCTTTGTTTACGAATAGCTAATCCCATTCCTCCAAGTCACCTCTGTCACTTTTCGTTAGAAGCATTTCGATATTTATTAAGACATCCACCGAATGTGTAACATGTGTTAGGCGTTACGAACACTTGTCTTAATAGCAACACATTACAGTAAGATAGATGTGCAAAGATGTTACGAAGTGATAGAGCGCTTGATGAAGGGCAACCTCGCTGGTGGGAGTTATGAAAAGTGGATCATGAAGCTCGCAGTCATGTGACTGCGAAGGCCGGCCGCTCTAGCAGGGATGCCAGGCCATTCTATTTGCGAATTTAAAATGCCATATCACACTATCACACTAATATTATAAAGGCGAAAGTTTGTATGTGTGTGTGTGTGTGTGTGTGTGTGTGTGTGTGTGTGTGGGTATGTTTGTTACTCCTTCACGTAAAAACTACGGGACGGATTTGGCTGAAATTTGGAATGGAGATAGATAATATCCTGGATTAGCACATAGGCTACTTTTTATCCCGGAAAATCAAAGAGTTCCCACGGGATTTCGAAAAACCTAAATCCACGCGGGCGAAGTCGCGGGCATCGGCTAGTATTATTATACTTCGTTACATAATCCTACTAACATTATAAACGCGAGATGTAGTTTGTTACACTTTCACGCAAAAACTAGTCGACCGATTTGGCTGAAATTTGCAATGGAGATAGATTATACTTTGGATTAACACATAGGCTACTTTTTATTCCCGAAAATCAATGAGTTCCACGGGATTTTTAAAATATCCTAAATCCACGGAAACGATGTCGCGGGCATCAGCTATGTAGGTTTTTTACATTACATAAACTATCTAGTAATTAAGGTTTATTTTTATTTTTAACCAAGTTTACTATATTATATTATTATAACTAAATATAGTAATTATCTTTTCGTTGTGACTTCGAAAGCTTAAATAAATGAACTATCTACGCTTATTTTTAATAGGACTTT
The DNA here is from genome assembly GCF_905333055.1 of Maniola jurtina. Lineage (NCBI taxonomy): Eukaryota > Metazoa > Arthropoda > Insecta > Lepidoptera > Nymphalidae > Maniola > Maniola jurtina. The sequence goes on from NC_060038.1 coordinate 10,801,987, forward strand.
TCAAGTAATTTAAGTTAGGAATTGATAGATACTCTCTCTCTGGATCTCTTTGTGGGAAATGTAGGTATACATTTAATAAATACTTACCCATTGCTGACTTCAGCAAAAGCTACCCATACTTTTGCTGAAGTTAGCAAGGCGGAGATTTCTTAAATTTTTTATCCACCTTTTATTCTATTAGGCATATATTTTAAATAGGTACCTTATTTTATTAAAATGTTGTAGAGCTATGGCACTTTAATCCAGTCCAGTAAGAGTAATTTTTGTTATCCCGCATAATATTTGCCTCGTGAAATTAACTACCGAAGTAAATCTACTGTATACAATTTTGTTACAACGTGGTCATAGTTATAATAATAAATCTATTCATATCTATTTATATGATTTCATGCACTTACATATTTATGTCAAGCACGCGTAGACTTTACTGAGTAAAACTATAAATTATTAGTATGGTTATATCTTATAGAAGCAAATAGCGAATGACATATCTTTTTCAAAGTGTAAGTATATTGAGGTTCCTTGACTTTACCATGTAAGTTACATTCTTAGTAGTTGTCGTGAAGTTCAGAAGAGAAGGGAGTGATCTAGTTTAACTTTATTGCCATGCTTCGGTTGAAGCGTTTGCGCAATATAAATCTGTAACATTAAAATTAGCGAATCTTCTCTGGTCACGATTAGAATCGGTATAATAAATCGATACCGTTAAATTACTGGTTAGCTCACTTGGCTTTCATTGCGCTCTGTCTATTGGATTTTCGCAACAACAGTACCTAGGACCTACCTACTATGCAAATTATTATGCCCGCGACTTTATCCATGTGAAGTACACAAATTTCAAACCTCTATTTTACCCCCTTAGGGGTTGATTTCTCAAATCTATTCTTAGCAGATGTCACGTCATTGTGAATGATCTGAATGGCAAACAGCCCGATCCATCCAGTAGTTTTAACTGCTCGTTTATAGATCAGTCTGTCAGTCACCTTTTCTACCTACTTAGAACTATGTACTCCATATAACTAATGTTATATTGGTAATCCACCTATAGGCCGTAGTACGGTTAAGTTTTTAAGCATATTAAAAAGTTAAAAAATATTTTTCAGTCCACCCCCCATGTGCATTGCGCTTACAGACCTATTAGGTATATGTATATCTTTCTTTATAATGAACCTATTTTACTGTTAAATTATGAACCTTCATATCTAGGTACACTCTGATAAAAATCATAGGCTCCAATTTCCTACATATTATTTTACCAGCATTAGAGCCATATTATGAGTTGTGTATCCGTTCTGCTAAGGTCAAGCCCTATATAATTTTTATAGCCCCAATACAAGCAAGGAAAACAATTATCTTAGATTTTGTAGGACAGTTCCATATTATTTTTATTATAGCTGAAACAGTCTCACCTGCAGCTGGACACATAGCTGAAATAATAATATAAAACACACATTGTCAAATGTATAATTTTATATAAGTTTGAATAAATAATGTACTAAGTACTTACTTATTAAATTACCTACTAGCTGATGCCTGCAACTTCGTTCCCGTGGATTTAGGTTTTTAAAAGTCCTATGGGAACTAATTAATTTTCCGGGATAAAAATTCCAAATTTCATCCAAAGCCATCCAGTAGTTTTTGCGTGAAAGAGACATCCATACATCCATCCATATATACAAACTTTCACGTTTATAATAATATTAAGTAGGATTATAGTTTCAGCTACAACAAAAAGTCCTGCACTTTTAAGATTAAATTTTTGGTCATCTTAATAATTTTATAGCTCATGATTTGGCTAGGAGCTACTCGCGAACAACTGACCATAAAATACTTGATAGGCACGTACATGTGCGTAAGCGGGCGCACCTAGTTAGCTTTGGCTATTTGGTGCAATTACATAATTGGGACAGCTTTGCAAACACAAGGCCTAATCAAGTCCTGATGACAGTGAAAATGTAAGTATTTGCTAGGTTGTTCCTGTGAGCCAACATGTAAATTGTCGCCTTGCACACAACAAATTCTGCTTTATAGTAAATTCGAGTAGTTTAGGCTTAGCAAATAGCAAGGCGCGGCGAATGGCAAAAAGTATGTAACGCCGCTGATCGCACCCGTTCGCGACGTGAAAGATACATAGGTAGATAGGTACATCACCTTCAGCAGCAATGCGCCGTAGAACTACGACTCTGATGTCATGCTTTGGTGATGTTTTCAGGCCCTTGGACCGGGATATATCACCACGGCAGAGTCGTTTCATAGTCCATAGGACTTACTCGCCTGACATATAATTTTGATTCCCGCGCTTCTTGTAGTTCTCGGTTTGTTATTACCTACAGCTGTAGGGTACCTATCAAAACTGAAACGGAATGAAAAGGAGAGGAAACTTGCTTGCTTCGACTAATATATTTTGAGAGATGATATGACGTCTCGCTCCACTTTCACCGTCTCGTCTCACTTTCGTGGACAGGCACCCTAAAAGTTAGGCTGTACGCGTGGGATCTTTCTCGTCAGATTATGGCTTTGATTCTAAAGACTTCGAGTGACAGATGTCTTCGTCACTAGATGGCATCTTATGCCAATCAATCATCTACTAAGAGCAGCAGGTTTCTCTAAGCTGATAAGCTAGGCATAATATGTAGGTAACTGCACTTAAGTAAGTATGCATTAGTAATATTCGTACCTCGTATATTTATAGAAAGCTCTGAATCGGGGCCACTCAGAAATACTTATAATATTATATTCTTATATTCTAATATTATTTCTTATAAGTATATTATATAACTTACAATATTGTATTCTAAAATAACTTGCGAGTTTTTACAAGAAAAATTAATGGGTCCGATCGAATATTTGGATGTAGTTGAAAATTGCCAGTCACGTGCACTATTACATCTATTAGCTAGCTTGTGCGTGCCACTTCGTCTCCGTAGGATTAGGTTATTTTCTTAAAAATCCCGCCATCAGTCAGTCAGTTACTTTTTATTATATTTTAAATGATTCCGTATATCTAGTAGTAGGTAGATATACCTATAGATAAAGTGGTAGATTGATGAAAATCTACCACTTTTCGATTGATAAAGATATAGGACGCAATTAGGTAGTTAGCTGAAGATAATGCAACATTATTGACGGATAAATTGAACAAAATAACTAAGTAGTTAGTATTTTTTATTCAGATACAAGTTAGCCCTTGATTGCAATCTCTCCTAGCAGTAAGTGATGATGCAGTCTAAGATGGCAGTAGGCTAGCCTGGAAGGGCACTTTTTGAAAGAAACTTAACTTATTAAATTAATTTTTTTATTAAACCCATACTACTTCTTTGGTTTCTACACGGCATCATACCGTTACCCTAAACCATTTGGCGGCACGGCTTTGCCGGCAATGTGGTAACTAGCCACGGCCCAAGCCTCCCACCAGACCAGACCAGTGATGTAGAAATTATATAACTCCAAACCTTGCCGGGAACCGAACCCGGGACCTCGCACTAATAAGACCACAGCGCTTACCACTGCGCTATGAAGGTCATCAACCAAGACAATAAATTATGACTTGAAATTCATTACATTTTTGTCTAGATGCTACAAATACGGTCGTGTTAGAAAATGTGAAGAATGCGCTCTCGAACGTGCTCGGACGCCTGCCGCTGCAAATTAAAACATAACGTGTAATGGACTAAATGAGCTTGTACGCTCTGCATTTAGCCACACTAGGCACTACGGCCCAGCCCATACATTCAATTCAATTAGGGATTTTCAGGTCAAAGTGATTTTAACTCAAACACATTTACAAGGATTCCTAATTATAAGTTACTAGACGATGCCCGCGACTTTCAACGAATCGAAACGATCTTACTTTGCCTTGATCGTCGACTTTGTCAGGCCTTAGAAATTCCGTGGAAACTCTTTGATTTTCCGGGATAAAAAGTAGCCATTATTCGTCTCCGGGAGGCAATCTGTTTCGTAGATTCCTAAAAGATTCCTAATAGGCATATTATGATGTCCGCGACTTCGTCTACATGGATTTAGGTTTTTTTTAAAATTTGTGAGAAATTTTTACAAAGTTTAACTGTACCAAACGTCAAATCAGAAATTTTCACAAAGTTGAACGGCCAAACGTCAAAATCGGTTCAGCGGAAAATTGGAAAAGGTAACAGACAGACAGTCACACTTTTGCATTTGTACTATTATTAGTATGGAAGGATTTTTCTTGAAGGAATATAGAAATTAAGTAGATTCTTGAAAAAATTGTAGGTAATAAGGTATACGAACAGAAACTTAATAATACCTACCTACTTTTCAGGTGATAGATGCAAAACCTACTTACGTGGGCGGTCCCAGAATGAATTGGCCTGATATAGTTCTAAGCAACATATCGATACATGTTATGTTATATCGAACAGTACGTTTATCGTGTTACTTTATATACTAACATGCATCGACATGTAAAGCGTAGTATCAGCTCAGCAGTGTTTTGAACATCAAGAGTCGCGTGTTTTTCGAAAAGGTCGCAAACCGAATACCGAAGCGTCACAAAGTTTCTGTTTAAAGAAGGCTTATCTCCCGCTCAAATAAAAGATTGATTAGGTGGTGTATACAAGGAGTCTTTCCCCTCGTACAGCACAGTAAGAAACTGGGTGAAAGAGTTTTGCCTCGGGGGAGAAACCGTCGAAGACATCGGCCATGACGGTCGACTGGTGGAAGTGCTTTCTCCTGAAACTATTGCTCTAATGGGAGAGGAGGTTTTAAGTGGCCGCCGTTTGAAGATCAGAGTAATTGCAGCTAGATTTAGGCTCTCTAAAAGTACCACCCATCGTGCAATCCATGACTATCTTCATATGAAAAAAGTTAGTGCAAGGTGAGTTCCGAAACTTCTTTCAGCTGTGCAAAGACAGGAGCGAATGCGCTGTGCACCGAATTTTTAGATTTTTGTGGAGAAAACGTTCACGAAGCTGGAACATTCACCGTATAGTCCAGGCCTGGCCCCGTTGGACTATTATTTGTTCCCAAATTTAAAGCGGGGCTTAGGGGGAAAGAAATTTTCAAACGACGAAGAGTTGCAGGCGGCTGTTTTTAGTCATTTTGAAGACAAAGATTGCAATCACTTTTATGAAGGTTTAGAGATGTTAGTTCGCAGGTTTTAAAAGTTTGTTTATATTAGTGGAGATTATATAGGAAAATAAAATTGGTTTCATCTCATTTTCTTAACTATTTCATAGCTAGGCCAATTCATTCTGGGACCGCCTAGGTAGAAAGTACAAATTGTGTGAATTTTATTTAGTACTGAAATAAATTACTGAAACACTAAAACACTTAAATGAAATTAATAAAAGTCTAAAATAAATTACCTACTAAAACTCTAATTATGTGGCAAAAGTTTGGTACAATTACTAAAAAGCTCATTTCCTCAATTAAATTTAACCTCCTTTAACTTCCGATTCGCGTAAAAATGTTACCTAATAGCATAACTAAGTTATTAGGCTTGCTAAAATGCTAGGCTCGAATAAAAGTCTCACGTGAAAAAGGGTAACCGCACACTAAGCGGGAAAACGCTTGAACATCCCACCTGTCGTAATCGTTCACTAGATGTACCTACCTATTCTAAGCTAGGCTGAAAATGTTACATAATATTTTATAGTCCAGGACTCATTTTTTTTAGACACGCGCGTTATCCATACTAATATTAGGTATCTTACTAATAAATAAAATTTAAGTGTCTGTCTGTAATTTCGAAATAACTACCTCATATTAAGCTCATATGGTTATTTGAACGATACCATAACTGAATCACCCGGTTTTAAAATTTTTGTCTGTCTGTCTGTCTGTCTGTTTGGAAAGGCTAATCTTCGCAACGGCTAAACCAATTTTGACGGGATTTTCACAGACAAGTAGAGGATTGACCAGGAAGTAACATAGGCTACTTTTTTAACCGACTTTCAAAAAGGGAGTTTTTCTACCTATATACACCGAAATCTCCGAGATTTCTGAACCGATTTGCGTAATTTTTTTTTAAATCGATAGAAGCACTTTGCGACATTGTTTCGTAAAAAATTTGGATTCCAACTCCTCAATCCTGGTGCTGCAGGACCAGGCCACCAAAACTGATGGGATTTAGAAACTGTCGGTTATAAAATATAAACGTGAAAGTGTATCTGTCTGTCTGTCTGCTAGCTATACACGGCACATTCGTTTCATCAATTTTTACAAACGATACAAAGATAGCTTACATCGTTGGGGCCGGGGACGGACATAGGCTACTTTTTATCCCGGTAATTCAAAGTGGTCAAACGAATTTTTATTGAAACCTAAAACCTAGCGAACGAAGTCGCGGACATCATCTAGTTACTGATAAATCATAGTTTATATCTACGTAATGAAGGTACCTATGATATTAGATACTCGTATTCCAAATCGATGGTGTGCAATAGCCGCAGCTTTTGGTTTCTTTTGTTTTGCTTAGAGTGAAGTGAAGTAAGAGTCTTTCATGGGCCAAACATCGATAGAATCAGCACGATTTCTTTACAAGCGTTGCTGTCAAAACCTGGCCAGGGTCGAATCAGCACCGTATACGTGTGGATAACGAACATGATAACTTATTTGTTTCTGCGCCGACATCGGATAAGATCGAATAGGCACCCGTTTTAGATACCTAGATAGATTTAGCCTAATCTGTTGAGAATTGGGCAATGTTAGGTTGGCTTGTAAGTTGAACCCTTTGTGTCAAATTGTTTCACAATAAACCACAACAATTTTTGCCATGTCATATTTTGAAGTTTATGTATCACCAATTAATATCTGCCTTATCTTTTAATTCTGACATACAAGCGAAGCTGTGACGAGACCTATTGATTAAGTAGAACAAAAGAAATAACAATTAAAATTATAAAATGTTTTGTATCGCATATATTTCAACATCCCATTCATTCAATCATTTTTATTAATAAAGCTATAATACTAGATATAAAGAAAGAGCAAAAATTTTGCAAGTATTCTCCGAAACAACTGCACGTACTTATTTAAAAAATTCTTTCACTATTTGAAAGGTGCCACATTATTTCAGATGGACGTAGGCTATGTTTTACAAACTAGTAAATTGATGAATGCAAGAGTGGCATGTAGAGATACGGTAAGGTATTGAGATTAGTGAATCATTGTAGGTATCAATTTTTGAACCAAAATAAAACCGGAATTTTCTTTTATGTAGTTACTTTGGTTCTTCCCAGTAATTTCCTGATAGTAAATTAGACGCCTAAGAGTAAAATTACATAAGCCTACCAACGTAGTAGGTAATTTAAACTGGACTACGTCAGATTAGAGTCTTAGTTAGAGCCATACATATCGCATGAATCATGATATCGTACGTGAAATGACGTGAAAGGAAGTCGCTACGGATATGGCGGGTGAAATTAATGCTCCTCGTGATCGTACCTTTCTAACTAAAGTACTTTCCGTTCTGAGAGGTTACGTGTTATACTGGTCTTCGATTTATCAATTTGACAACCAGGAATTATCTGTCGTTTTTAGGGTTCCGTATTAGTAAACAAGGAACAATAATAATTATAGTTTCGCCATGTCTGTCTGCCCGTCCGCGGCTTAGCTCTATAAACTACTTACTAGAAACTACTTACTAGAAAGCTATAATTTGACATGGGTATGTATGTATTAATCACGCACATAAAAATAATAAAACGTGGTAAAATAAAATAAAAAGCGCTAAAATAAAATCTAGATTTTTTTTTTGTTTTGAGTGCCTCGCCTCTCCTATTCGTAAAGTGGGGTCAATTTTTTTTTCTCGTCTATCTAATGTTGTGGGCACATGAGGTAGTGTGAAAACCTATTTTGATTCAGGGATTATTTTGCGAAATAATTATTAAGCTCTAAAGTGCTAATTTTTGTTGAATTAGATTCAAGAGCCAACAATATCCCCGAAGATAAATTTTATTAGAGACTAGCTGATACCCGCGACTTCGTTCGCGTGGATGTAGGTTTTTTAAAATTCCCGTGGGAACTCTTTGATTTTCCGGGATAAAAAGTAGCCTATGTGCTAATCCAGGGTATAATCTATTGCCATTCTAAATTTCAGCCCAATCCGTCCAGTAGTTTTTGCGTGAAGGAGTAACAAACATACACACACACACACACACACACACATACAAACTTTCGCCTTTATAATATTAGTTAGAGATGTTACAGGGGCGCACCGGCCCGAATACTGCTCTTCCCCTCGGACGACTCCAAAAGGACCAGCAGCACCCAGCCACACTGGGAGGTTACCTGGCTGGCACCCCTAGATACAGAACCCTACACTGCGCTTAGCCCGACACGCACTTGACCGGTTTTATTGATTACAGTCTCATAAATAAAATATTATTAGGTACGCATCCACTATTATAAGTTCGCAATTAAATTGCATTTTATGCTAAGTATCAACTCTTATATAAAAACTAGGTTTGCGCAAAAGTTCGAACGTAAATTACCTAAACCTGCCTAAAACACCGTAATTGGATTGGGTAATTACTTAATCAGAGCATTAATGAAAGTGTCCTAATAAGAGTGATTACACAATCTTGCTAAGTAATAAAAATCTCAATTAACACACCATGATCTATGATGTACGAGTATATTCAAGTGATATCAAGTAATGAACTTGTTCTTATAATGTCAGGTGATAAATCCTATGACAAGTTGGCCGCAGTGATTCAAAGGTGAACTAGTCAGCTGATGGGCGTCACTTTATGACTATTTTGTAATTCAAAAGCATGGGTACGCATGGGTATTTATCAATTAGTTGTAAAACTTAGGGCTGACTCACACGATTTTATGATTAATCCAAGGCTGAGTTCTATAGCGTCCTTTGACTTGGCTCAGACTTATTCGTATAACATTGTTAAAACGAGACAGCGTTATATTGCTGGCATAAATCTGTCTCATTTTAGCTGAAACAAAGTCCAAGCAAAGTGAAAATACCTACGCTCTGAAGATTTCAGCCTAAGGGCGGCCACACAACACAATCTGAACAAACTTTTTAACTAACCGGAAGTTTAGTTATAGTCGATTATTTAAATGTTCGTAGATTCAAATATGATCAGATTGGTCCGATTCTCCAATCACCTAAATTATCCAGACCGTTTAGTTCAAAGCTTAGGTACTCCGCCGGCCAGGGGCTTTAATTTATTTATTATAATATAACTGTACCTACCCACATAAATGATTACATTAATGTAGTCGCAAGATATTATTATTGATGATGATTGCTAGGTTCATCTCTTATAATTTTTTGGCGAAAGTTTTGAGATTTATAATTTAGGTAACTATCTTATGGTATCCGTACGGCGTACATGCACTAGCTTTTTGCCTCGACTTTGTGCCTACTGCTTGTGGATTTAGGTTTTTAAGAATCCTGTTGGAATTTAAAAAATCTCGTTCTTAGTGGTGTCTTCTTCTACATGGAGTATAGGTTATAGAGTAGGTTTACATGCAAAAACTCGAGTTTTTAAACCGAATGGTTTGATTTTATCTGCATCTTGGGGTCTTGATACACCAGTCAGTCAATTTCTCTTTTTATATTATAACTAGCTGATACCCGCGACTTCGTTCGCGTGGATGTAGGTTTTTTAAAATTCCCGTGGGAACTCTTTGATTTTCCCGGATAAAAAGTAGCCTATGTGCTAATCCAGGGTATAATCTATCTCCATTCTAAATTTCAGCCCAATCCGTTCAGTAGTTTTTGCGTGAAGGAGTAACAAACATACACACACACACACACACACACACACACACACACACACACACACACATACAAACTTTCTCCTTTATAATATTAGTGTGATAGCATAGTAACCTGCGGCAGGACTTACAATAATTATTATGAGATTGACTCGTAAAAACTACATAACTTGTGTCGTGCAGAGTGCTAAGCCATAACTGAGTCCATAATAATTATAACAGATACGATCTCTTTATTTTGTGAACAGGTCACGAAGCAGGTTAAATCACTATGGGGCCTTAACGAATTGATAGCCTGATAGGCAGTTACCTTCTAGGGTGCCTGGGGGGATCGCTTCAAGAAATAAAGCCGCGTTTTGTATGCTAGGTCGCTTTAAACTTTGTATCTTGTTTTCTTTACCTAGTATACTTATATTCCTATGCGCCGACACCTTTAAAAAAAATTTAATTCATTTTATCTCAGTAAATACATTAGTTAGGTACACGTCTTTACTGTAAAAAGCATTATTATTGAGAGGGACTCGTTTTAAAAAAATATCGATACGGCCCAATAAATATGATTCATGCCAAATCATGGCGAAAAAAATCAAATTAGGAAGGAACTGCAGTTGAATGTATCAATGACTTCACCACTGAATCCAATCAGTAGGTATACATTAGTTGTAATAGTATAGCAGGATAAATAATTATAGTGTCTTATAATATTATGTATGTATATCTTTGTATTAGGTAAGAGTCTTAACTTACAGCTAAAACATATAGGAAAGGAGACAGGTGTTAACCGCAAGCCTTTGCAATCGTTGCGTTGTCTTGTAATCATTGTCTTAAGAGGTAATCGATCACGCCTTCGAAGCCTATCACACGAATATAAGGTGCTTTGAATTAGTTCACGCCTTGTCTCGTTATCAATTTCAATTCCAACTGATGTGTGAGTTGCTGGAATTTAATAGGTGGTATACCTACCATGTGATTGATATAGGTGTAATGAGCTTTTCCATTAAAAAACAGTTTTTATTTAGAATAAATTGTGATTAAAAATCAAAATTTAAATTAAGAAGTTATTGTTATAGTAATAAATTGTGTTCACTAAGAAAACAAAAATGGAAAGAAATATTATACATATATTTGTTGCTACTGTAATTATAAAATTAAAAATTCGAATTATGTAAACTTACCTAAAAAGCATGTATAACTTACATAATATTGTATTTTAAAATGTAAATTTTATTTTCAGTAATAAAAGGCTTATATTATTATTATTATTATTATACCTACTTACCTATTAATCATATTTGACTGAGTACCCCTGAAGTAGTGGTGAAAATATATGTATTTTGTATATTAAATAATAACTAATTACTTACCTTTAAATTATATTTGACAGAGTAGGTATCCCCGGCAGCGGTAGTGGTTAAAGTATATTTTGTATCGTAAACAATATAATTGGCTTCGGGTTTGATATATTTTTAAATGTCTCATCCTAATAAGTTCATACTTCATAGGCATAGAGTCATAATTATTAACAGGGCTCTCTCCGTCACTCGTTTCCACTCGTTTCATACAATCGTAGTTCCAATTTCATTTGAATATTAAGCAACCAAAGTCCATGAAATTTTGCAGACATATTCTAGAAACTAATATCTGTGTCTGTGGTGTTTTAGATTTTTCTAAAAATGTGTAGTTTTTAAATTACAGGGGTTCAAAGATTTGTATGAAAATTTTTAAGACCGCGTAACTTTGACACCGAATATTTTAACAGAAATCTGGAAAACCACAGACATAGATATTAGTTTCTAGAATATGTCTGCAAAATTTCATGGACTTTGGTTGCTTAATATTCAAATGAAATTGGAACTACGATTGTATGAAACGAGTGACGGAGAGATCCCTCTTAAAAGTATAGGTAAGCTGTATCTATTTAATTACTTCATTAATTATTTATATATACTGCCTTTCATATAACTCGTTATTTATGCCTATTTGCTTATACATTGTGAATATTCATTGACGAAAATTTTATCAATATGAAAATTATACACATAATCGAAATAATAAACAGTTGAAATGCTTAGGTAAACGAACGAACGGAGAAAGCGGCTAGGCTCTGGAATTCTGCCTACACACGAGCTTCTTTCCATAAAATTGAAATTATAATATCACTAGTCACATGATAATATGTTACGTCCACGGCCAAGCCCCAGTGAATATCTTTTATTAACTTATATAACAAAAAAGTATAGTTTGTAAGTTGTACCTATGTATTTCATAGGCAGGCAAGTAAGAAGGTACTTACTAGCGTTGGCCCGCGACTTTATCTGTGTGGAGGCCTTTTGAAAATCCCGTAGGGAGAGACCCTACGGTCTTTTTTTCCCGGTATTTAAATGGTAGCCTAGATCACGACTTGCATAGTTCTCAATAACATCATGTGCCGGCAAAATTTCCCTAAAAATAGATTCAGCCTATGCTCTCTCCATTGCTCGCCCGCTGACTATTGGTACAGAAACGATGATAATAATATTATGATGGTAGATACTCGTATCTAATGGCGATTGGTTATGATGGTATGATGGTAGATGATGGGTGGGGAGTTAAATGTCTTTGATTAGGTACCTACTTCATCTGGTTAGTGCCGGGTTCTTCCGGTTCCTTTAGCCATCTAAGAAGAAAATCTATGAAATAATATTCTATGAATCTATAAAATGATCTAGATTCTGAAACCTGTTTACTTCTTACCTAATTTTTTATGTTCTAAAACTCTTTATTGTATCAGTATGAATAGGTGCTTTGTTATAATAACAATGCATTTCACTGAAGCGAAGTCATTGACTTTATGTCACAATGATCATGTTCATTGTAAATGAAGTTGTCCAGACTGATACCTTTTTGCTTCGAATCGGCATAACGCATTTGAGTTGTTTGCGGCCGTATTCACAATCCTTACTATGACGTCTCACAGTGCGCTCGAACGCATAGTAGGTTCCACCACTCAGATTATTGTAAATTGACGTGATACAGTAATCTGATTGGTGGAACCTATTCAGTGCGTTAGACCTCATAGTAACCAAGTAGGTAACGTATGTGAATACGGGTGTTAGATTTATTATTTTCACTTCATGGTTCCTCTCTTTGATCAAATCAGAAATAAGGAGATGTATAGGAGAAACAGAGTAGGTAACCGACAATCGACATTCACGTAGCTCAGTGGGTTGCGAAGCTGAAGTAGCAATGGGCAAGGCTCATAGTTCGAATAACCGATAGACCTTGTGGTGGTAGAATGACGACTTCGCACTGGAAAGCGCAGCGTTTAAAGACCTCTTAGGTGGACACACGATAACAAACGAGTCGCAGGGAGCAGCTGAATTCAGGCGGCGCACGCAAAATAGTGCCATGTGGAAGTCTCTACATGGGCAGGGCACATACCTACCTACATTTTTCGAAAAATCGATAGACGTAAGATTTTTTATACCTTTATTACGAGTAGGGTTATCTCGCAAAGCCATATGATCCTAACTTCATAGTCGGTGATCGTTCCTCCCTGTGTTGGGGACAATACGCCTAGAAACTTTCAGCTTGTATAAAATAACAAAGGTCTGGCACGCGCTGGCTCTCCCTACAATAGCTCTTTTTGCATTGGATTTTTCTATCACTTTTATAATGCCTTTAATCTGGATCACTGGTTCTGGTTACGGAATTAGTTAGTTAAATAAAAATTACGCATCCACTGAAAAGAAATATTACGAAATTATAGTATTGATTCACCACCGTGAAGGTATCTACGCGGATTTCAATCTAATCCAAGCGGAAAATTATTATTTTCATCGTAAAGTAACGAAGTCTTTACAAATCAACAGCATTATCAGTTCGAGTCGTGACATTGTGCAGTAATGAGTAATGAGTTACGTTACGGCCTACTGCAGTCTACAAAATATATACCCACATTTTGTATGGAGTTCAACTTCATACTATTAAGTATTATGATTAGGTAAGTATACGTATTTTTCCGATACAAGTTTTCCCTTGACTGCGATCTCAGTTCTCACCTGGTGGTAAGTGATGATGTTGTAATCTTTCCCCTAATCGGTCTCTACGCGACTTTGGAAGTAGGGTGGTCTAACCACGGTCGAAGTCTCCCATCAGACCAGACCAGGGACAGTTTAGAAATTATAAATACATACCCCAATTACCCTGCCGAGAATCGAACTGAGGACCTCAACTTATAAGACCACAGCACACACAACTACGCCAGTAAGGCCGTCGTGTACGTAACTTAAGTGGCATGCTTTTAAGTTGAGAAATTACATTATACACCTAAGTATATCTAAAGCCACATACCTACCTTTTATTATTTACGGTGGTGAATCATATAATTACTAGAACCTCTGAAATAGAGGATGGACTGATATCTGCTCCTAGCATAAGTTGAAGCTTAGTTGGAGGGAAAAGGGGATTATTAATCAGTAGCTGATGCCCACTTCGTTTGCGTGGACATTAGTTTAATAAATCCCGTGAGAGCTCTGATTTTTCGGGATAAAAAGTAGCCTTTGTGTTAATCCAGGGTATAATCCATCTCCATTCTAAACAGCCAAATCTGTCCAGTAGTTATTGCGTGAAGGAGTAACAAACATACACACAAACTTTCACCTTTATAATATTAGTGTGATTATAAACATGGTAATACGACGAAATCGGAGGCTTGGAAGTATTCGACCGTTTTTTTCAAAACAGTCGAAATCAAACAATTTTTTTAAACAGTGTATTTTATTGGTAAAAATAGGCAAATAGTAGCCATTAGGAATAGGAAAATCGTTCATAAAAAATAAAATATTAATAAAATTTTAATACAATTTTAACAAACATATTGTTCTCTACATATATAACTTAGCATAATTCATTTCATTTATTCATTACTTGGAACATGGTATAATACTTATGTGTTGTGATTAGATTTTTTGTATAATAATTACCTGCTAAGTTTATGAACCCCTATTTTTAAAATAAAACTAAGTTTAAATAAATAGGTAAAGCTTTTCCAAGCGCGAATCCAAGAGTGTAAGCGAAGGAACCCCAATTTTTTACAAAATTTGAAAAATAAATGATTTATAAAACTAAAAAGAAGAAAAAATAACAATTTCATCATGAAATAAATAAACTTATTTAATTTTTTCTGCTTTTTACAAAACAAATATGAAAAAGCAAAAAATAATTCAAAAATATATTTTTTCCTTTGTCTACCACCGAGACGCCTCCGGAACGCTAGGTGATTCGCTAACTCAGTGTCTAACGCTACATGATAGCCACCGAGGTTGGTTGGTTCTACATTGCTGCTTCACTGGGTGATATTCAAATATTGTTTCGTACCTTCCTTGGATTAAAAAATGGGCTTGGTGGCTATTATTTATTGTTAGACATTGAGTTAGTGAATCACCCCGCTTGAGCGACCGCTCCGTTCCCTCTATAGTAGGGCCGGCCCTATAGGTGGTAACCTTGAGAGATATGTTTATATTTCTCAGACATTACAAATAGCCTGGTACGCCTCGATATGTGACCCCTCAGCGGGTGTGAGCGTGAGTTGCCGGCTCGCCTTTAGAAACAGAACCACCCCCGGCCTGACGGGTAGGGGTTCCGTGTCGCACGCCTGCCCTGAACCAGACGTGATGATGATTACACTCGGACTGGGCCGCACTATTGTGTTGTACGAATCGCCACTTTGCACCTGTAGAACAAAAAAAATTACATTTTTTTTTTTATTCTATACCCTATAAGATTTTATTTCTCACTATCAATAAAATTTTCCTTGTCTTTTTAATTTCCTTACTCTTCTTTTTTGTATAACCCATACACAGGGGCCATTGCAGCTTACCTTTATTTTAACAACAGCAAAGTCTGGCACAGGTGGTCTCCATATGCAGCTGTTCTCGTCTTCCAAGTGCGGCGTGAACAGCATCTCCTCCTTAGTGTAGCTCCTGTAGTCCAGCATCTCAATGAGAGTGGGAACATCTATGTGCTTGGGCGTGAGACCAGCTCGCACCACGTTGTCGGAACACGCCATACATTCTATACAGTCTGCCAAGAAAAAAACCGGTCAAGTTCGAGTTTCCAAAGGGTTCCTTACCATCATACAAGAAATCTCAAACCAGTATGACAAAAAAATATTGTTCCGACAGCTAGCTATACAACATTGCAAGTTAATGGCGGATAGCACCATCTTCATGTGATTTAGTAAATAAATAGGATGTATTTTCTGAAAACCGACCTTCAGTTACCAGCTAAGCCAGCCACAGTAATAATTATTATGTCAATTGTGACTCGATTGTGGATAGGAACGTTTTTCAGAAAATACATCCAAGTCTCCTGTCTGATATAGTACAGTTGGCGACAGGTAAAAGGCCTTTGGACGAGACGAGAGAGACGAGAACTGCATGTATCTTCGCCTGGGAAGCGAAAGGTTGATTGACAAACAATAGCGCGGTAGCATTCCCGGAATTGGCGGCGCGGCGTTATCGATCTATTGTGATCGCTACCTTCTACTGCTTTCGTGCAATATTACGCGCCTTACCACCAAATAAGTCACCCACTGCGCAGGTTCAAGATTCATTTTAACTGACACCATCTGTACTAGCTTTTTCGTAAGCTTCTAAGTTGAATAGATTACGTTTAAATTACTAATTAACTAGTAACTGCATTCTGAACAAGTGGTAAATTATTTTGACGATTCAAAAGCACTTGTAAAAGTTTCCTTGAATAAAAATATATTCTATTCTATTCTAACATACCTCCACTAATATAAGCATGTGGCAAGTTTGGCTTGAGGAAGATAGCTTGGCCGGGAGCAAGCTTCAAATAGTTCATAAAGTATGGCGCCCAACACCCAACATCCCCTGGAAAGTCGTCGTGAAGTCTTTGCACCAAGGGATAGAGAAGCGATGTCTGCGTAGATAAATCTAAAAATACAAAAAGATCTTCGTTAGACGTTTCCGTCAATCATGAGTCATGAAGGATTGATGGAACTCTGACATCTTTCATGCAAACACCAGTCATTGTACTAAACTGTGGCATAGATAAGGCATGAATTTTACATTTGAAGACTCTAATTTTAATGCACTCTACTGATAGGCTCGCTACTGGCAACTGCAGTCACTAAGTTTGAGAGCTCTAAATTAAATTTACTGCCAAACTGTGTCTGTCCTTCTCATATTACATTAGTAAGAAGAGGATGCAAATACTCATAAATAAAATTTAGCTGCCAACAGAATTAGTACCACTGTTCAAATATTGTAAAACATGATAGAATATTTTCCAAGAAATGTACCTATATTTTGTATCAAACTATAAGTTGTATTGTTGGTTATGTTGTTGATAAGAAATCATTGTGTTGACTGATAAATGTATACAATGTGGTTTACCTTCTTTTTCCAGTCTAGATAATAATTTTTTTAAACTTGATGTTATTTTTTCTTTATCGCATGTCATAAGAGAGTGAAAGACTGATTTCAATTCCTTTTCATGACTTTCAGCTCCTTTCAAACTAAGGAACACATTCAAACTATTCTCCGGCAAGATATGTGCAAGTTCAGGCAGATCTGCAAAAACATACAGATTCCTTAACTGAATTATTTAAATATATATTACTACCATTATGCCAAGTCTATTATAGAAATTAAAGAGGTTACTAAATGGGTAGTCTCTTGTAGAGATGTCTCTTTCTCTTAGTCTCTTTATTGTAGTCTCTTGTAGAGATATCTCTTTATCTAGTTATTTAGGATGCCATATTTCCAGAGAAAAAAAAGGAACCCTTATAGAATTACTTCCTTAGGCCCATCAATGGAATCAAAACCTATAGAGTACTTGCCAGTTCCCATTGACTTAGAATCGGGAAATTTGGCAGGTAGCAATGTCTTATAGAAAAATTCGAAAACCGTGAATTTGTAGAAACATCACAAAAAAAATTAAGTGTTGTTTCTAGTGTCATACTAGAAACAACACTTAATTTTTTTTTGTGAAGTACGGGAACCCCTTGAGTGCGAGTTCGACTCGCATTTGCCCCGTATTCCGTAAGACCAAAGAAACTATTAGTAAAATATTTGGTTAACAAACCTTGTAAAAACTTCATAATTTGAGTGACCGGTCTAAAGCCACACAATGCTTCAAATGCAGTCAATGCTATGGCAAGCTCTGGCTTATGGTTGGGGTCCTTATACATATCTGGTAAGAGTCTATGTAGTTCTTCTGCATGATCCTATAATAAGAAATATCCAAAGTTCAAATTTCTAAATTAAATTGACAGTTTTAAAAGTAGTAAAGTTAACAACAAGTTTTTAAGTAAATATCTCTGCGCTCTTCCATGGGTTATTTTCTGCACTTAAACTTTGTTTGCCCATTGTATATGTTAAATTCTCTGCTGGTAAGGATTTATAGTTCATCGTAATAAAGAAATGAGTTGAGCTGTGATCTGTTAAAATCACTGTTTCACTAACACACTGTACACAGGTATACCATTTATGTGAGAATCGTTTAAAAGGTTATTGCATCACAAGGTAATGTAATAGTTACATTGCTTATGTTACCAGTTTACACAGTAGCTGATTGAAACAAAGGGTTACCTATCTTCATATTTATTACATTCCTTGTAAAAAGTAGATAATATTTATTACTATAAAGTTATTGTTCTGTGGCTATCATTAAGTAATTAACTATGTATGTGGTTCACGAACTAGATGCCATAGTAAAAAAAAAATAAGTCATAGTTTTGAGCCATTAATTTTTGTTTTGTCACGATTAGGTACTGATAACCACTTTACCTATGAACAATATACAATGTCACAATATTCTGAAATAGAGTAAATGCCCAACACAATAGAACGTGGCAGTAGAAAATTAAGTAAATAGAAGGTATCTCTAATAACAATAATTATTATTATTAATTATAATCCACACCTTATACTAGTAGCATACATCCTCATATTTAATAATATTAAGTAGCAGGCAGTATGGATTATAATTATTGTTAATTATAATTATTATTAATTATAATCCATACAACTTAAGATTATAAATATGAAAGTGTGTCTGTTTCCTATCTGTCTGTTGCGTTTTCACAGACCATCAACTTAAAATCAATTATGATGAGATCTCAGAGACAGACATATTATGTAATAGAAAAGACTAATTTTTACTTTAGGAAATCAAAGACAAAGTCGCTGGCATCATTTAGTTAGTTACTTACTTATTATAAACTAGCAGTTGTCTGTGACTTTGAACACACAACTTCTAATTTTCAAAGTAATCGTTTGAGAAATCCATCTGTAAAAGGCCTCAATTACATACTTACTCCCATCTCTCTTGCCATTTTAGTTCTTCTTTTCTTACCAAATGGTACAGAACCCTAAGATACATAATTTAGATATACTTATATTGCTTTTTTAAAAAAAGAGCAACTGCTAAGTTCACTATATTGGAAGCTAGTTGAAGTCAGTTGTACAATGTTTCACTCATAACTGCGAAAAATTCTTTTCAACTACTAAATAAATACAAACTCCTATGATAATAGTAGAAATAGTAAAATGTCTTGACAATTTGATTACCTTAGCTGGGTGTGCTTGAATAGAAAGCGCTTTCCGAATTGACAAAACTTTAAGAAGGAATGGGACTGTGATACCAAACTTCCTTTTAACATCAGGACCTATTGCATCATGATTATCTTTAAGGTACTCTGACAGAAGAATGCCTCTTTCGATTATTAAGGAAGGTCCATTTGGATGGGTCCCCATCCACAGTTCAGCATAAGGCTTATCAGGATCAATTGTAACATTTGGGTTCCCATTTGCCAAGAGTTGTGCTACAATGCTTTCTGACCCTAGCTTACCCCATTCATAGTTTTGAACTTTGCACTGTAACTCCATGATAGATCTGTAAAAAGTAGCAGAAACAGTTCACCATCACTGAATTTTAGTACTTAGTAAAAAGTAGAACTTTATTATGTATTTTATAAATGACAACATGACATGACAACATTCTGTTTTACAACAATAAAACCCAAATGGAGTGAATTAACCACAAATTAACTTACAAGAAGTACAAGGAGAGATAAAACCATTTAGAAAATCACTCTTTCATCTATAAATTGCACTTAACTACTTAACCAACGGCCAAATTATTATAGGTACTTACTTAATTGCTTTTATTAACTGATAAAAAACTTTTCCTATATTTACAGAGTACTCTGAAAACTCAACTCAAATTAAATTATAATTTACAAACAAATTAATATAGCAGATAGGTATAGGTATGGAGGTACATACTAAATGTCACTGTCAATATCAACTCAGTCGATTATTGTCATTATTATTGTCTTTTTTTTTTTTTTTCTCTCTCGTCTGGCTTTTACAATGATTAGCCAATGTCAAGTTTGTAGTTATTTGTAACAAGTTAGCTAAACTATACAAGTATGGACCCCGTCTGTGCCGGCGCTCGCCGACATACGCACGGCACCCCCTTAGAGCGCTTTCCAGTCAGTTTTAACAAAAAAAACACTCCAAAAAGTCACAACACGCGCGCCAGCAAACGCCACCACAGACGAAGTCCTATTATTGTCTTATCACAATAATTGTACTCGTCTCCATAGACGAGTACAATAGTTATAACGAGTCCATACTCGACCACGACTCGACCATTGATTATAATATCAATCGTTCTAAGGACTCGACAGCACCATGCTTCCCACTGTTCAGTGTGACCATCTTGATTATAATTTGCCGAAATGTGCCAAAGGACTAAAATATGCCAGTTATTAGTAAACAAATCGTGTAGAATTTTATTAAAACATTAACCTTAATTATTTATCATATTAATAGCTAGGTGTTAACCCAAACAACCAATAGGCCGATTTAGACCACTTCGATAACATAATAACTGTCGATTGATTCGGTAAGTTATCGTACGGAAAGATGTATTTTCAATTCACAATAATCGTATCAACAGTGAAATTGTCGAAACTGAAACAGAATCGAACCAACACGTAGATATCGATCGATTACACCCATCAAACGCTATTTACAACAATTTATTCGAATAATATTTTCCGAGATCGATACCAAATCGTACGATACGGAATGTTATCGAAGTGTTCTGAATCACACATCTGCCAAAATCTGACACTTTTCTGGAATAACTACCATGATCTGCCAATTTATAAAATAAGTACAATAAAATCTGCTCAAATATGTAGCAAAAGTTTACTACAAAATATGGTCACACTGGGAACGTCAATGACGCAGACGCGGGCTGTTTCAAATTGACATTTGAAAATCGAATTTGAGTTTGACAAAGATTTAAGTGGATTTAAGTTTTTAAGTTTGAAGGCGGCTTTGGTTAGAAAGCGATAAGCCTTGGGGCATTTATAGTTCGCGATAGGTCAACATGGCAATCGGGTTGGGGACGCCCCCCACACCTGCACAGCCTTCGTACTAACCGTGCGGGATAGTGAGGGCGACGGGCGGGTGTGCAGGGCGTCCGTCTATCCGTCTGTCGTGCCTGTCAAGAAAACCTATTAGGGTACTTATTCCCGTTGATCTAGAATCATGTTTGGCAGGTAGGTAGATCTTAGCACAAGTAAAGGAAAAATTCCGAAAAGCCGTGAATTTGTGGTTCCCAATTCACATCACAAAAAAAAAAAAAAATGAATTCATGAACACATAATCACACTATCACACTAATTTATACTTAGGCGAAAGTTTGTATGTGTGTGTGTGTGTGTGTGTATGTTTGTTACTTCTTCACGCAAAAACTACGAGACGGATTTGGCTGAAATTTGGAATGGAGATAGATAATATCCTGGATTAGCACATAGGCTACTTTTATCCCGGAAAGTCAAAGAGTTCCCACGGGATTTCAAAGTTCACGCGGGCGAAGTCGCGCGCATCGGCTAGTACCAAATAAGATGTAAAAATCCCGAGTACGGAACTACGAAGACTCATCGTGATGCAATCCACTGCTAGGCTATAGGAGGTGAACAAAAACTTTTTTTTTAGTCTGCTGTTGCAATGTTATAGTACAGTTTTATTTAGCAACTTTTCGTTCTATGTAAGTATTTATATCATCTTTTAAACTTTTCAATACATTAGGATCTAAATCTAGTGGAACGGGTACTTTCGGATGTGCATCCTCGTTCAATTTTCTTTCAACGTTATCTATAATTTTTTTATCTGAAGATTCTGCCTGCTTTGCTAAATGGGGAGGTATGGCAAAACCAGACAATCCTCGATTTGTAATTTCGACATTTAGTAAATCTTCTGCCGTGTCGCAGTGAACTCCAGGTTCATTTTGTAAACGATCCATAGCCAATATTGCACTTTGTCTGGTGTTTTTCGCAGGCAGTGGACTATATTTCATTTCCAATGCTTTTAAGTCGAGATAAGGATATTTTTTCATTATAACCAACTCTTCATAGTGTCTTATTTCATCTTCGGTAATGGCGTCTTTATTAGCCATGTTTTTGATTCCTGTATTTAATTGATCATAAATACTTTTACCAAAATCCTGCGTAGAGTCCTTGATTCTACGTAGAGTGTTTTCTAGATTAGATGCCATTTTCTTAGTCCTTTCAATCAAATCGCATCTTTGACTCACTAAAACCAAATTAAGCGAGAGAGACTTTAAAGACTTTATATAGTATAAACACATAAGAGTTTATACCGGCCCATCTTCCAAGTGGAGGAAGCACCGGGATAACTAAAAGGTAAGTAAGTATAAAGGGCTTCCAAAATTTTCTTTTCTTTCTAATTATGAGGGCACTTACGATTATTGTGATAAGCCTCATGTGTAGCTTTTGATAAATCTCTGGAAAGTGGAAGAGTAGAATTAAATGTGAGACACACAAATATACAGGCCACAATGAAGATACCACCACATTTCTGCATATTTGTCACATTTAGCGAGTTTTCCACCATTGAAGAACTTAAGTACCTACTAAATTAATGTTTTGATAATATCCTTGCGCTTTTTCAAAAAAATTGTCTACGTGCTTTTCAAAAGTCTTATGGTTGGAATAAGTATATTTCGCACATTTTTGACATTATCTATCTGATCTTGACAGATCTTGATCAATCTTTACAAATTTTATTTTTTGTGAAATTAACCCTTAAGAAAAGAGGACATTCAGGCCGATAAGATACTCAGCATCAATTAATCTAAATCATATTCATCAACTGTGCTAAGACTATGTTACAAAAAAAGAATTTACGTAGCAAACTTAAGCTCAACAAATTTTTATAAGTCGTTAAATCAATTGGCGTGAAAGTCCCGCCTAGTGGGATGGATTCGATAGCACAGGCGCTCTCATTGGCCGGGATTCACCCTTTCTACCATTTTCCGGTTCCGCAAGGGATGAGGGACGTAGAGGGCGGCATTTTGCCCGACGGAATAAACACCTGATCATTTCAATCCACGTGTTTTGTGGGATAGAATAGCACGCATGGTGCGTTAAGCGGGATAAGTTTGATAAAATAATTTATTGCGATTGAATTAATTAAGGCGCCGAACTGTTCGCGTATTTTTAAAATTATTTAGTGGGGTCTAAGTGTTGTACCTATTTAGTGATTTTACTAAACATATTATATTTTTTTAATTTTAGTTTTAAATCTGGAAGATTTTCCTTTGACCAAACATTATTTTTAAATGGTCTTCTATAGCTGGATAGGTACAATTGAGGCAAATTAATGCAAAAAAAGATCTATTAAATTCAAAAAATAAATATAAAATATTTACTATTATTCTTGAACAATATATCCACGATGAGCGACAATAACTACACGGATAAAACTAAAACCACAACAATACAAACACCTAGACCGTCTTCACCACGGAAATTCTTCGCACGAATATACGGGCACCTTGAACAGCCCAAGAGTAAAGTGAAAGAGAGTCAGGGCTCGGAGAGTGAGTCATCCTCTGACGTGGAAATCGGAGAGAGTGAGGGAAGAGAGATTGTGCAGGTATCGCCGCTGTGGCAGCCTCCGCCACCACTGCCGCTTTGTCCACGGCCGGTTCTTTTACCACATCAGCAATTGGCGTTTGGTGCTGGTCTTGCAGCTTTCCGTAAGTTCAAAATAAAATTAATACTTATGAATAAGTAGTTAGGTAGGTACTATATCTACCTACCTCATGGTACCCTATTAGGTATATGGTTACCTATACCTAACTACAAAACACATTTTTTTATTATGTAGCCTTTACCTCCATTATTCATTTATTTTATTTATTTACTACCAAAAAGTACAGTAAAGAGAAAAAGAAAGAAAAAGTGGAAAGTGGATTCAATAATGTGCCTACTAAGAACTCTGCCTTGCAATGTCGGGTTAAACCACATTTACAAAATTATTAAACAGAGTGTCGCCCTTCCACCTCCATCATCATAGATTAGAGACACTCAATGGTGCCATAACCATCGCGATGTCATCCAAACCACAGGTTTTTTTAAAAATAATAAAATAGCGAGCAAACAAGCAGGCGGGTCACCTGATGTTAAGTGATTACCGCCACCCAAGAACATTTGCAGCATCAGAGGAACCGCCGATGCGTTGGCGGCCTTTCAGGAATTTGTTGGCCCACCCCTTGAATAACCCCACGTTGTAATCTAGTGGGAACACCGCCGATGGGAGTTGATTCCACAGTTTGAATGTGCGTGGAAAAAGGATGTAAAATTCCAACTAAGTTGATGTAAAACCTGTTGCACATTTCAACAAATGATAACATACAAAAAAAACAAGTCAAACTATTAAAAAGTTTTTAAAAATAGCGCATACTTTGGCAATGGCAATACTTCGTACAAACATGTCGATAAAAGATTGTAGTCAAGTCTCTTTGCAAACCGCACCAACATATAGGTAAGACTTATCTTTATTGAGATAACGTTTATATTTTACTAACTTATGCCTGCAACTTCGTCCGCGTGGACTACACAAACTTCAAACCCTTATTTTACCCCCTAGGGATTGAATTTTCAAAGGGATGTCTACGTCATAATAGCGATCTGTATGCCCAGCCCGATCCGTCCAGTAAGTAGTTTGAGCTATGCGTTGATAGATCAGCCAATCAGTCACCTTTTCTTTTTTAACCCCCGACCCAAAAAGAGGGGTGTTATAAGTTTGACGTGTGTATCTGTGTATCTGTGTATCTGTGTATCTGTGTATCTGTCTGTGGCCTCGTAGCGCCTAAACGAATGAACCGATTTTAATTTAGTTTTTTTTGTTTGAAAGGTGGCTTGATCGAGAGTGTTCTTAGCTATAATCCAAAAAAATTGGTTCAGCCGTTTGGAAGTTATCAGCTCTTTTCTGGTTTTCTTATTACTTTTATCCCAGGACCACCAGAGGTTACGTATTTTCTGACACAGGAAATATGTACGATTGAGTAGTGTTAGTAAGTACTAAGAAAGCATGCCTAGCCTACGTGCTAGCTTGCTTAGACGGCCAATTTTCAGGTATCTGATAATCAAGGTACATAAAAACATTACTTACCTCACGTAAATTCGCCAAACTGATTTTTACGTATATTTTAGGCAATATCCTTAAAAATATGTCGCCAATACTCCCAGACACTTCCCGCGTCAAAATAAGTAATTACTTAACTGCACGTAAATTCTGATGCTCCATTTTTATATATGTCCACCAGACAACTATTTTAAAACCTTTTACAAGAAGACAGACCGATCCAGAGGGCCAATCATCCCCTAAATTCAATTTTAATGCCTCTGTGGGTTTGAGCGCGAGGGCATCATTATCTACGCGCATGAGACTGAGTAAGACATGTATTAGGATATATTGACTTCTCTCTCACTCTCTTATAGTTTACTTATGTCAATTAATTATTAATATTAAAAAAAAATCTGCTAAAAATTAAAAAAATTGGAGAATTCACGTGAGGTAAGTAATGTTTTTATGTACCTTGATTACCTGATACCTGAAAATTGGCCGTCTAAGCAAGCTAGCAGGTCTGTAGGCATGCGTTCTTAGTACATAGTAACACTACTCAATCGTCCACATTTCGTTCGTCAGAAAATACGTGACGGCTGGTGGCCCTGGTATCTTTCACTATTGTAACAGAGGTTCATAATATTATGTCAATTGGCAAATGTCAAGCTGTCAAGATGTACGTTGCTTAGATACATAATTATTTATTTGAAAATAATGTTTTGGAAAACTCCGATACTTTGGATCGTAGGCGCGGAGTTTCTAATTTATAAAATATTATAATCACAGTTAAACGAGAAAACATCAATTCAATTATAATATCCAACAGTCAACCAAAGGCCACGAACAATCAACCCAAACCCAAACCATAGTCAAACTATTTTTAGGGTTCAGTAGGTATCTGTAGAAAAAAAAATGTTGTAGCCTCGACTGTTGTAGTCGCGTAGGTGTGCATGGCACCATTAAATATCGTAGGAGGCGATGACCCTCCGCGCGGCTGAGGTTCCCGCATCGTAGTCGCTTTGTCGCGCAGGTTTGGATGATGCATTAGGCGCACCGTCTTTTTATTTTATCTGCTTGAACTCAGCTTATTTACTTTGACAAAATACGTTTAAAATTCATCATCATCAGGATCAACCCATCGCCGGCTCACTACTGAGCAAAAGTCTCCTCTCAGAATGAGAAGCTAGCACACTGACCAAGCACGTATTGGCACACCTCACGCACCTTTGAGGGAGCATTATGGCCAACTCTCAAGCATGCAGGTTTCCTGACGGTGTTTTCCTTCACCACTTCGTTGTCTGTCTGTGTGTCATCTTTCAAGAGAATCAAAACTTATAAATTGGGTACTTCCCGTTTACGTAGAATCATGAAAGGCAGGTAGCAATATCTTATAGCCCAAGCACTCTACTCCTGTGGCCCAAGTAAAGAGAAAAATCCGACAGCTGAATTGTCATTACATAAAAAAAAAAACTTGTACGGAACTCTTCATGTGTGAGGCAGACTCGCACTTGACCGGTTTTTGAAAGTTATGTCAAATAAAAATTTGACATGCAATAACAAACAAAATGAAATACAAGCCACTTTATTCCTTATTTCATCGGGTGAAAGTCGATTTTAATTTAATCGTAGGTATATCTTGAAAAGCGAACTATTATATGACTACGTAAAATGGGCACATTTTTAAAGCAACGACGTGTTAGAAACAGATATTTCGTTTTGGTCGTGTTAAACTATGTGAGTCATTCAGATAATTCTTGATTTAGTGATGTTCGGTCAAAAATATTTAATGGAACGTATAATTAACATAACATTGATGTTACTTTTGAAGAGATATTAGCTGCCTTATTAGATTTATATTATTACAAGCCGATGCCCGCGACTTCGCCCGCGTGAATTTAGGTTTTTTGAAATCCCGTGGGAACTCTTTGAGTTTCCGGGATAAAAAGTAGCCTATGTGCTAATCCAGGATATTATCTATCTCCATTCTGAATTTCAGCCAAATCCGTCCAGTGGTTTTTGCGTGAAGGAGTAACAAACATACACACACACACATACAAACTTTCGCCTTTATAATATTAGTGTGATAGAAATAAGGTTTTAGAATGGCACAAATAAACGGTAATTTATGAATAAAGTTTAAAAAGCGTGAAATAAAAATTAAATTAAAAATTTAAAAAACCCCCGACACATAAACCTCTAAAAAGTAAAAAAATAATAGGTAAATATGTATGGGCCCTTTAAGAATAGTATAAATAGTAAAGTTTTATCCAAGCGCTCGTTGCGTCGGGGGACCGCTAAAGACTATTCTTTCTACAGATGACTTTCATAGTTTATCATAGGTAGCGGTCCCCTGGCGCAACGAGCGCTTGGATAAAACTTTACTATTTATACTATTCTTAAAGGGCCCATACATATTTACCTATTATTTTTTTACTTTTTAGAGGTTTATGTGTCGGGGGTTTTTTAAATTTTTAATTTAATTTTTATATACTTAGTTACTTATTTAGTTTTCATGCTAAGATGCTCATTTTTTCAGATTAAGTAAGTATACTTATAGGTAATAAAGTCGTTTATGATTATTCTAAGGCTGGTTCCTACTTAGGTAGGTATATTCAACTCGTAAGACTGCCACTTTGCGACTCATTATTTCGTACGGTAGACTTTTCGAAAAACTGTACAAGAAACCTCTTATTTCAAAACACCTATCTCGTTAAGATCCCACTATAGATGGTATGCCAAAAAAAATTTGACCTAAGTACTTTTCATGCTTAGAATCCATTTTCAGACCATCTTAAGATTTTTTTTGGCCAAATTTAATTTAACTTATGTGTTTAAAGGTTTCTTGTTTTACAACGGAACCCTACAAAGTAGTAGATGGCACCTGAGTACTGTCTAGTACTTACCACTAAAACTGTGGTAAGTACTCTAACCGCTAATAAATAATTTTAAGTATGATGTTGGTGGATAATTATGGTAATGAATGATATTTACTTAATATTATTATGGAATAATGATTATAATATGGATGTGGAGTGTGGACCATTCGACCTCCGTCTCCCCATCATCATCTTTATTTACTTATTTTAACTCTTGACCCATCGCCGGCTGATGATATCCATTCTCAGTAGTGACGTAGTGAGCCAGTAACGGGTTAAGAGGGGTCTCTTCGTCACTCGCTTCATACAAACGTAGTTCCAATTTCATTTGAATATTAAGCAACCAAAGTCCATGAAATTTTGCAGACATATTCTAGAAACTAATATCTATGTTTGTGGTTTTCCAGATTTCTGTTAAAATACTTATTCAATTTCAAAGTTACGCGGTCTTAAAAATTTACATACAAATCTTTGAGCCCCTGTAATCTTAAAACTACATATTTTTAGAAAAATCTGAAACACCACAGACATAGATATTAGTTTCTAGAATATGTCTGCAAAATTTCATGGACTTTGGTTGCTTAATATTCAAATGAAATTGGAACTACCATTGTATGAAGCGAGTGACGGAGAGAGCCCTGTTAATGTGATGTTGACCTGACTGTTAGATAGGGTCAGATCTGTAGTTACATGGTAGGTAGTAGGTACATAGCTAGTCAAGCCGTCGGATTAGGTTCGTTTTTTTTAGATTTAGATTTTTTTTCAATGTACCTAATTTGGCATCGAAAAATTTTGGTAAATTAAATTAATCTAAAATGATTATTTGCACACTGCGGAAGTAGGTTGTATTCGGGTCTAACTATTGCCCTAGGTACTACTTATCTGTTATCTACCAACAATTTTGCAAAATAAATATGATTGTGGTTATGATTATGATGGAACCACAAAACATACTACTGTCCGAATACTTACATACTTACTTGTTTTGTGGACAGCTACCACAACCATTGTGTCCCACATCACTGACGACATAATATTTTTAAGATCCGCTCTGACTTCTCTGCAACATATTAATGTTATTAACAAATTAACATTTCAATGTAAGTATTTTTCATTTCTGAGAGTCGCGTTTTCCAATGCTAGTTCTCTTGTAATAATGAATTAAAGTAGTTGATTATGATGAATTATAAATGGTAAAGATAAATAACACTTTATGATTTATTTGACTTGTGATAAGAAGGACTTGGGTGTGACCAAGCTTTGCTAGTCGTTTTTCCAGAGAAAGATCTAAATACATCTACAACAATCTACAATCGAAATACATAAATATGTAAGTACTGGGGGATTCCGATGAATATGTACCTACTAAGTAGGTAGGTATGTAACAAAATACCTAGGATGGTACAGAAACTTTTCAGTTTTACTTGCACAAACCATCTTTGTATTTACCTACGTAGGTAGCTATCACTCAGAATAGCTTTAAAATAAAATAAAATATAATATTATTTTCAAGGAAATGTCTTAGAGAAAGTATCTCGGAGCCCGGAGAAGCATCCTCTAAGAAACTGAGATGAAAGGGATCTTATATCTCATGGACTTGCAAATAAAATATCACTAGAAAAATACTTTGAATAAGTATAATAGCGATGGTCCAGATAAGCTGCGGTGGGAGATACGTAATCCCCGCTTACTCAACTCTTTGCCGGACGCTTTCCTTTACAAATAAAATCAGGGAAAAATGTTATAACTTTAGTTATCACATTCATATTTTCTTCTCCAGGTACACCTACCTAGCTAACTGTTTATTTCGATGTCACGTTAGGTCTAGTACCTACCACCTAGGTACTTACTTACCCTTTAGAACTCTTTCAAACGGCATTGACATCGAACGTTTTTTCCAGAAAAATTCTTACTCAAAGGTGCATAGTGGCCTTGGATGAATTTTCATCCTAGATGTGGCACATGCATTGAATACAGATAATAAAACCATTCAAAGATTGATAGGTACTGCAAAAAACCGTACATACACAGTTCTTAACCGTGTCAACGGTTCTACATTCAATGTGTGCACCACTATGTATTCAGTAAGGTTTTTCCTGCAAAAAAACGTAGGTACACAGTTTTAACCACTGAAACCTACATATTATACCTACAACCAAGGAGCGCCAAAATGGCGAAAATCAAGTTGCTTTAAAAACAGGTCGGCAATCGCAGATCCAGCATACTTGTAAATTAGTAGAGGTCAGTGGTTAAACTGTTGTGTGAACAGTTTGGTGCTCAGTATACTCAAAATAGGTAACTACCATACTGATGGTGAATGAAGTCTAGGGCCAGCTCAAATACTTACCTATATCGGTAAGACATGCGCTTAAAATCGCGGTCCCAATAGGTACGAGTACCTATGACCTGTCTTTAGCAGAACATTCTACGGTCTTACGGAGTGACATATTTCAAACGGAAGAAAACTCCTTAAAATAAAGGGTATAAAAAAATAGGTACCTACCTACTTACTTCCTATCTCAATATTGTGTAATTAGCATGGCAGCAGAATTCCGCGCGCAATTTTCCACTTGATTGGTCCCTAAGATGTACCTACGTGTGGTCTGAAATAGGTACTTAGTTACAGAAAGTGAAGAAACGCGTTTAACATGGAATGGGTGGGCTAGTTTGTTTTATCTGGCATCGCAGATATCCATGACGGATAATGCTAAATCATTAGGGATAAGTACGAATTTGCTGGCAACTAAGTACAACCAGCGACAGTCGAAACATCCATAAAAATCTTAGTTATGAACTTACTGATTGACCTGGGAACTCAATCATTAGTCATTACTTCTGTACTGTATGTCGCCGCAAGGAAAGTGTCACGTTTCGCGGTCGTTCACCCCAAATCACAAATACTCTTTTTCCATCGTCGCAATCGTGCATCACTGTCGCGTAGCTCTAAGTCAGCCTTTAGCCTGCCAGAGCAGCCAGACTACGGCAGCCAATCCAAAGCCGACTTGCAATAGGACGCGAATTGCATAGATCGGATTGGCAAAGGCTGCCTAATACACGGGAACTCTTAGGGACTTCCACTTCCACTGGGAACTGCTAAACACACAGTTAATGAGCCAGAAACGTGAAACTCGAGCCAGAACAAGTTCGTATGTAGGCATCGATTGTGAAGCGCCAATATAGGACTAACAAGTTGGAAAGAAGGATGGAAAGGAATTGCTAGGTATATCTGCCTACATTAGTTTTTAAAACGAATTTCCGTTGAAAACAATTTTTATTAAGTAGGTACAATAATTAGAACTGTTTCGCTCAACAAAACAATAGATTTAAGCCCTATTTAAGCTTATTACAATAAGTGTTGTGGTTGTTCTGAAATTGAATTAATCATAATGGTTTTTCGCGTCGTTTAAAAAACGTCTGGGTTTCCAGTTTGTAGATGCGGAAGGCGAAGCGACAGGCAGCTTCGGCGTGATGCGATTACAACACCACGTTTCGCTGCTTCGCTATAGAAGCAAGCCGTGTCTCATTCAAACCCACCCTCGTATGAAAATTGCCAGCACTGTTCTACTATACAGCTATAAAACTCATTGTTCAACTCTTATAACTATTACGGAACAACAGTCCGTGAAAATGAAACGAAAATTAGCGGCTCAGTGGCGAGTTTTGCTGAAAATTGTTAAGGTTTTAATATTAGAGTTGGAAGGTACCATCTACCTACCGATAATAATTTGTACAGTACCTAAGTCACCCTAAGTGCCCAATGGTCGTTTTTGGATAAGTATACTTTAGTGGTAAGTTTATGCCTACTTAAAACGACGTTGAAAGGAAAACTGCCACAGCTAAGTAGGCTTTGCAAGTTAATGAGTAGGAAGGTAACTTGTATAAAATGCACCTACCTACTTACTTGGTGTCGTATCTATTTTCATTGAAAATTACAGCTAAATAGTTAAAAAAAAATTTTTTTTAAATTCTTTTACTAGTGAGCCTGCAATCTCACCTGGTGGTAAGTGATGATGCAGTCTAAGATGGAAGCGGGCTTACCTGGAGTTGACCATCCAAAAATTGATAAAATAGTAAAGAGGAACTCGGCCATTTGAATGAGTTTCTTTCCTTCGAGATATCTCCCTACCATCTCTACCTCCTATAAGTCATCTCTACCTACCTTTTTATAAGAATATTAGTGTAGGTACTTAGATTCACAAGAGCAGCTTTTTATTAGTTTGTCTGGAAAAAAAACAATAAAGAACCTATTTGAAACCAATTTGAACGTATCTCGTAACTTTAGTGCCGGTTGGATGACCATGCCTCTCAAAATTGTATATGCATTGTGTTCAAATCTCAATACGTTGTGAAACGAGCACGAATCACGATACAAAATTGCGGCTAATGCAAATCACAATGTTATGTTTCCAGCGAGATGAGCGCACGTGTTCAATCCCACGGCGACACCGCTTAAAGATTATAAAGGCTTGGAAAGACACAACGCGATACGATACCGGTAACAACGCGACGACGGCGACAATTATTTCACACTCACCACCTGGGTGCCTGGTGCACAGCGACCGCCCATTGTGCCAGATCCTTTTTTCCACGCACATGCAAACAGTGGAATCAACTCCCATCGGCGGTGTTACCACTAGATTACAACATAGGGTTATTCAAGGGGCGGACCAACAAATTCCTGAAAGGCCGCCAACGCATCGGCGGTACCTCTGGTGCTGCAATTGTTCATGGGCGGCGGTAATCACTTAACACCAGGTGACCCGCCCGCTTGTTTGCTCGCTATTTTTTATAAAAAAATTATGACGACTCTGCTCTTAGAAGTTGTACAAACTACAATAAAAGATGCTGTGTGTAGTTGTGCACAGTTCATACATACCTACATACCTACTCGTATTACAAATCGTTCTTCAGTTTTCATTGTTCTACCATTCCGCGATCATGCTTTCTTCATGTCCAGAATCCAGATCTTAAGAATTTTTATCGTACCTACAAAATATGGTGGTTACGGTGGTTGACCTGGGCTTACGGGGGTTTCGTGATGCGAGTACTAATGCCATATGGATCCAAGACATCGTCGCTAACTATGAGCCTCTTATATGAAAGCTCAGTCATTTAACATTTTATTCGATGAAAGAAAAACCTGGTGGAAAGTGATGACGGAATCAAAAATTGAAATAGTTTCACTTAGAAGGGGCCTATAGCAGTTTACCCATAGCTACTTACCCCATAACAATTCACGTAACAGAAATATTATCGCTGCCAGCCATTTTATTGTGAAGAATCTACCTATCATTGAAATACCGGACGCTCTAGCGTTCAATTGAAACTTACTCAAGCAAACATTCGTAATATCAATATCTCAGCGTAAACGTGCATATTGAGAACAAAGAATAAACAAGTCAGGTGTACTTCTCTCATCTCGATGGGAAACGGTCGAGCGAATCTGTAATTAGGATTTAGGGGATAGATAATGAATATTAAGGGAGGCAACCCCAAACGTACACGCTCTATTATCGCTTTGTTAGCGTACTTGATTAATCACAATCATTTTTTAATCGCGGACAACAAAAGTGTTTGGGGGAACACGGGATGGACATGTTTAGTTAAGGATTATTAAGACAAGGAGGTGCTCGCGACTTTATCTGCTTTTATTTCTAGAAACATTAGCAATTCAAAATCATTACATCAGCCTGTGGGTGTCTACTGTTGGATATCTATAGGTCTTCTCTGAGGATACGATCACGAATCTTCCTCATCTAGAACTTCCTATGGTCGCGGTTAAACGACTTCGAAGGCGCCTACCACTGCCCTTTCAAACCCAGCCTAAGATAGGTAGGTTTAGGTATATCGTACAATGTAGATATAGGTACTACGCAGTCTCCACTCGACTTTCAGTAGGTATCCAATGGGCGATCACTTGAAATTATTTTCAATCCGGCTACAGTAAATTATCGTAAAACTCTAGCTCATAAAATCAAATCAATCCCGCTGGCCGCTCACTTTCAGCTCGATTGGGCGCGTGATAATTGAATGTGACAACACTCAGCCAGATTACGCCCTCATTGTGGCTCTATTACATATGCTTCGCCCAGCTGACGGCTCCCATGCTATCCCTTTTTATTTTTATTCCAAAATTACGATTAACATCTTTGGTCACATTTAAATGGATTTGTAATAGGACATTTTTAACAGCTTCCAAACACTTTTTTTTAACCCCCAAAAAGAGTAGGTATCTGTGTATCTGTCTGTGGCATCGTAGCTCCTAAACTAATGAACCGATTTTAATTGTTTTTTTTTGTTTGAAAGGTGGCTTGACCGAGAGTGTTCTTAGCTATAATCCAAGAAAATCAGTTTAGCCATTTGAAAGTTATTTTCTTTTGCTCTTTTCTAGTTATTATAACTTGAAGGTTACATTATAACCTTGTCGGCGGTGTTATAAGTTTTTAATTTACACTTGTACTTCTACATTATCCTACCTACCTAGCTTCTTCAATCAATTACTCATCGCCAGCCTGTGCCTCTCAGAACGACGGTTTAGGCCACGGTCTGCCACGCTGGCCCAGGGCAGATTGGCAGGATAGCTGCTTGGTAAATTCTAATTCTTTTGCACAAAAATTTTCTTATTGCGTGTTTACCTACCTACGAGTATGCCGCGTACGGCACTACGGTTTCGCACTCATACGATCCGAATCGTGAAAATACGGATATAAAAAAACTTGGGCCTAATTCGAATATTGCTTCCGCACTAATCCGATCTCTGATCCAAATCCAAGCTATACAGTGGATATCTTACACACATCTATGTCATATTGTGTTCGATTATCCGAGGCATATCCGAAATATTCTCACGCATGACGGAGAGAAATGCGATGACGG
The DNA here is from genome assembly GCF_905333055.1 of Maniola jurtina. Taxonomy (NCBI): domain Eukaryota; kingdom Metazoa; phylum Arthropoda; class Insecta; order Lepidoptera; family Nymphalidae; genus Maniola; species Maniola jurtina. The sequence goes on from NC_060038.1 coordinate 10,836,923, forward strand.
AAGTCGGGTCTAGTGCGTAAGCTACCATACAAATAGTTCTGTGACTATTTCGGAATTACGAGTAGTATGTATTTTCACGGATTCGGATCGGATGAGGGCATGATGAGGGCGTATAACCGCCCTAACATCCGCCCGTTAGCGCCGTCTGCGCTAACTTAAAAAAAAAACTTCGCGCTAACTTTAGCTTGATTATAATATTAATCGAATAAAAAAGTAAATTAGTTAACATTCATAATTAATTACCTACTTAATCATCGGGAAAATACTTATTGAAGGTAGGTCTACCTACCTATTGTGGGGTTGTAGAAGTTGCACGGAGAATTTATAGGTAGGTAGGTATCTGAGTCTAAATGAGCCATCATGGTTAGAAGATAGAACAGAGAATAGAATTTGGTAGATAAAATACATATAGATAATATTATATTATCATGGGCGTCATTAGATGGACCATGATAGTCGTACAATAAACACATTCGGAGCGATCTCTCACGCACCGTATCTTTATTCTTTTAACGACGCAGATCATGCGAACTATTGTCCAAAAGAATACAGCTTTTGTCTGCGTTTTCATCATTTTCCGCACTCAATATAAATGTTACAATATCATTAGTTCTAATATGTATCTACCTACTTATACAGTAGGCTTGGATGAATTAAACACTAATTCATCCAAGATAGTAGGATAGTAAAAGTATTTTGTGCTAATATTGTTTGAAACTTTGCATATCTACTTGTTGGAAAAGACCAGATATCAGCTTGCTGTTATTTTTTTTAGGGTTCCGTACCTCAAAAGGAAAGAAGGACTCCTTATAGGATCACTTTATTGTATCCGTCTGTCGTGTCTGTCAAGAAAAAGGGTACTTCCCGTTGAGGCAGGTAGGTAGGTCATACGAGAAGCACAAGTAAAGGAAAAAATTCGAAAACGTGAATTTGTGGAGTCGAAAAATCTGAAATAACAAAGAAGTTTATGTGTAAAAGAAAAAAAATACCTACCTACCTTTTTATGTAGGGTCATCACAGATAACTCCGCTATAAAATGTTAAATTAGATACATAAAATCAGAATCCTTCGAATCATTCTTACTTAGTCTGAGGAATCATTCAATGAAATTGACTGGTCATACATAAGTAACGTGTAACAAGTATGATACAAGTCGATATTTACTGCAATGCAAACAGATCGTGGGAATACTTACCTAGGTAGATAGATTTCCGAAAGCTTGACCAATAGGTAGATTGTTTATTTTTCATTTATTACCTAAATTACCTTAATAAAAAATAAACTTGTAACTAGGTGTCTTTCAAATGATGTAGTCCGAAATTTAGAATGCTGCTAGGAGAAGCTTTTGTGTTTTTTTAAGTTCCTTCCAGTTACACTTGAAAATAAGTTTCTACTTAGTTTCGAACCACGCAAACCTTTAAAATCAGTTTCCTTACACCCCTTAGGTGTAAATTGCGAAACCTAATCCCTGTATCCTCGTATCATAATAATCCTGTCGTTAGTGAATATTGTGTTACAAAAAGTTATTAAAATGATCGTGATTCACCGCGGGGTTTCGCGACGCTTCCGGGAGCCGGCAACATGCTGCGGAACCAGAGGACTTACAAGCTCGTTCTCAGGACCAAATCACTTCCCTGACACAGGAACATCGGGGAAACCTTAGATAGACCAAATGTTCTGCTAGTTTTTTATAAGTAGGCTTGGTAGGTAAGGTACCTAATTAATTATTGTTCTTATACCTAATGTGACATTCGCAAAATCTTGTACAACTTCCGTACTTTAATATTATAAATGCAAGTGTTCCCGTCTGTTAGCTTTTCTGTCTGTTTAATCTATTTTGACGTTTGGTACATACCTTTGTCCCGGAAAATTAAATAATTCCCTTGGGATTTTAAAAAACCTAGATCCACGAGGACATTATAATTGTTATTCTATTAGCCCGTTAAAATTAAGGAAAACTTCTCGTCGCGGACTAAGGTTGAAATCTATATCGAGAGCACTTTACCTTTTTTCAGTTAAAACGAGACAGATTTATGTCAGCGGTATAACGCTATCTCGTTTTAACAGTGTCTTAAGTCTGAGCAAAATCAAAGTGCGCTCTATAGATCTCAGCCTAAGATCTGCGTAAGTAGTTTGGTACAGGAATGCTGCAGCAGTGCGGTCACGTAGATTTGCATCCAGGTTCCAGTTCCATTTCCATAAGACCTCTAAGTGCGAGCGAGAGGTCTGATAAAAATGATCTATGACCCACTTCGCACGTTTGTAATGGCTCAACCATAGCAATAGAAAGTGTTTTTAACCCCCGACCCAAAAAGAGGGGTGTTATAAGTTCGACGTGTGTATCTGTCTGTGGCATCGTAGCTCCTAAACTAATGAACCGATTTTAATTTAGTTTTTTTTTGTTTGAAAGGTGGCTTGATCGAGAGTGTTCTTAGCTATAATCCAAGAAAATCGGTTCAGCCGTTTGAAAGTTAAAAGCTCTTTTCTAGTTACTGTAACCTTCACTTGTCGGGGGTTTGTTATTTACAGTGGCTCGCAGGAGACGCAAGGAAAGTCGGCCGCGTCGGCAACGCACGACGTTCTCAGCACATCAGACGTTGCGCCTTGAACTGGAGTACGCAAGGGGCGAATACGTTGCACGAGCACGAAGGTTAGCCAAAGTTATGAATAGGGTTAAATAAATATTATGCGTACAAAATGAGAACTCACTCACCATTTTAACTCGACTGTCATGTCAAAAGTAGGTACTATTTTAGTCTTTATTTTAAAGGTGAACCTATACTATACCTATACCCTATAGGTACTAGGTAGGTATAGGTCGGTACTATGTATTCTGTTTCAGATGTGAACTTGCTTCAGCTCTATCACTGAGCGAAACACAAGTAAAGATATGGTTCCAGAACAGAAGAGCTAAAGATAAAAGAATAGAAAAGGCTCACTTGGATCAGCAATACAGGTCAGTGATTTTTAGGATTTCGTACCTCAAAAAGAAACAAGGAACCCTTATAAGATCACCTCGTTGTCTGGCTGTCTGTTTGTCTGTCAAGACCCGTCAAAGAAATCAAAACCTATAGGAAAGACCATGCATGTTTTTCAGGCCCTTTTTTATCGACAGAGACAGATAACATTGCTTATTAGATAGAGACAGCTGCTTACAGATTGATAAATTATTATTATTTACTAGCGACCCACCCCGGCTTTGCATGGGTAGCTTATTACAATTTCCATTGAGATCTCTATTTTTTTCAAATAAAATATAGCCTATGTTACTCAGGAATAATGTAGCTTTCTATTTTTTTTGGAATTTTCAAAATAAGTTCAGTTTTTCGAAAGATTACCCCCTACAAACAAACTTGACCTCTTTATAATATTAGTATAGATTAATTTCGGCCGTTTTCATAGAAGTTCGTTCCAAGATCGATTCTTTTTCTACCTGGAATGTTCTTATGATTTACTAGCGTATGCCCGCGACATCGTCCGCGTGGACTACACATATTTCAATCCCCTGTTTTACCCCCGGAGTTGAATTTTCAAAAATCCTTTAGCGGATGTCTAGTGTCTACGTCATAATAGCATGCCTTTCAGCCCGGTCCGTCCAGTAGTTTGAGCCGTGCGATGACATATCAGTCAGTCACCTTTTCTTTTAACGAAAATTATTTCATTTTCCAGACAACTGGCAGCAGCAACCGGATTCTTCCCACCAATGTTCCCGGCCCCGTACGGGCCGCCGCCGTGTCCGTGTTTACCCGTACATCCTACGCCAAATCTCGATAAATAATCCAATTTAAGTTTTTTCTGATCTCATACTTATCTAGGTAGTAAATAAATAAAAATTAATATAACCTTTACTAATAAAAACTTACACTTTGCATGGCATATAAACACATTTAAATAAGCTGCTATAAGTATAATGCTATAGGGTCATGTTGAAATGCCATATGTATTTTTTTATTAGTAAAGGTCTTAGAAAAAGAACTAAAGGTAAGGGCCAAAGCTTTTTTCTTTTGCAATTGTGGCTAATTCTACTGTACACAGTCTTGAAACTAAATTATTGACTGGTTCAAACCTAATGCTATTCTTTTCTGCAGGAAGCAGTATGAGAAGGATAGCAGCATATTTAGATTTGCTGCTATCCCTCTTATAGAATAGAATTGGCCACATTGTAAAGTTGAGATCTATCTATTTTTGTTTAGAATATGCTAGTCAATGTTACCATCTTTTTCAGTTGGATAAATTAATGTTAATGTATAATATATCACTTGAATGAAAAATAAAAGAAAGGAAGGGAAAATACAATGGAAGGGAAAATAAAAGATGTTATTATTATTTAATGTTTTTATTTATTATTTATTAGTCATAACTTACCATGGCCTTTTCCACAGACGGAGGCTTGTCCAAAGTGTAGAAGAGTCCATGGAAAACAGTCTCAATTTAATTAATGCACACAAAATAGGGAAACAAATGTATTATTACAATTAATGGCGGGCGGGTGCTATGCCATCAATATTGTCACAACGAGACATCGCGATCGCGAATTGAGGAGATATTGGTAATGACTGTGTTGCAACTAGTGTCCGACCGAACTTTCGGCTTTGGATTCGGCCACCTTCGGCCAAAAAACGACTTTTGGCTAGACGTTTAGCTTCGGTCGAGTAGCCCAAGTTTTCGCCGAAGCCGAAGGTTTCTAACAAGCGCCGAAATAATTTTACATAAGTAAATAAATTTTCACTTATTTATTTAATTTAAATGTATTTATTGCTTACAATTACATTGTATTTGGTATTTATTGTTAAACAAAGAATAAAAACACGGGAGACTTAAAAACAAAAACGACGTACACTTTCACTACAGTGTTTTTTAATTAAGTCAAGTTCAACAAGACAGCAATCAACATAAACTTAAAAAAACACCATATTATTCCTACCACATCTATACCACAACCTTCGGCTTCGGCCGAAGGTTGTTGTAATGACCGAGTAATCGGCTTTGGCTTCGACTTCAGGCAGCAATCGAACTTCGATCGGACACTAATTGAAACAATAGGTATAGTATAGATATGTACGATATCAGAACCACGAAACGGTATTGACAGAATGGCATCCCCCATTACACTTGAGTAAAATATGGAAAAAACAACAGTAATATATTTGTTTAAAGTTATAACAATCAATGCCTTCATTATAATATATTAGCTAGGTATTAATTAATTTCATTTCACGAAACCCCAATAAAACTTTGACACCCCATTGACCAATTAAAGAAAACACAGTATTACGTCATTTATCTTTATAATTTTCACTTATGTTTAATGCAATTATACAAATTACCAGATTATACGTTACAAAAATATTGCACCTCTAGTGTTTTCTTTTTAAATTAATGGAATGTTGATATTTGCAAAGAGATTTAAACTTAAAACTAGGAACACAAACCCCATAATAAACAGCACAGTTTTCACATTATAACAACTCAATTGAAAATTATAAACTTCTTTTAAAATAAAATATTACAAAAAATTTAAGCAACTTCCGAAGTGAAAAACTTAAGGCTTGTTTAGCGACCAAAGACGGAGATCGGCGATCGCTCATTATAAGAAAGGCGTCCACTAGAGACGGGTCGGGCCGCGACGGTGCGGCGAGCATTTCGTAGTCTATGTATCATTCACGGGCCGCGCCTCTAGTCGATGCAGTTTCATATAAATTGTATAGCAGGCGGACGCCATCAGGTGCTTACAGACGAGTGGCATTTTGTCGACGACAGGGGTGACTGCTGCCGTCGAGTTGTCGCGAGACGGCGGCTACTGTCGACGCATTGACAACTGCCGTCGACAAACTGACGGCTGTCGACGCGCGTCAACGGCAGCCGATAGCGCGTCGACAGCCACCACCGACGTGCGATGACGGCAGCAGTCGACAAAGTGCCGCTTTCTCTTCCCTATCGTTTTTAAGGAAGATAATAAACCAATTAATTCAATCAAAACTTAAAAAGGTTAATTGCAGAATGCAATTATTATTAATAATATATTATTACCAGCAAACCGATCCGAATACAAATACTAGTAATTTTGGGTTTCACGTTATTACATTTTTCCAGGATTTTTTATTTTTCCACATAATGTCATGGACAAATCTAACGGACTCGCGGAATTCCTGCATTGCGTTTTCTACCCACAGACATGTTGCGTCCCTAATATTTTCAACATAATATATAACATTGCAGTAGAATCCCACTAGCGTCCGTGGCCTGATGTATGGCACTGCACGAACATCATAGAGCTTTAGAGCGGTTAGAGCGGTTTTAGATTAGCGTTTTTTTGCGCACATAGGCTCGTTTTCGTACACGCGTACCACTTTTGTTACTCGTACGAGCGTAGACCCACTTCGAAGCTTGTATACGCAGGAACCGCGAAGACGCCAGTCTATATATTGCTACTGACTGATTTACAGGATCGAGCAAACTAATCGGAATAAGAATATTCACGCGCGTATGATTTATATATACGCGTGTGTCAAAACGTCTGTAAAACGCACAGAAAAACGATAGTCTGCAACTAGCCATAGACGCTAAACAAGCCTCAAGTCATCCACAGACGTGTCCTTAGCGTTGTGCCAAGTGTACGTAAAAATATGCAAAAACTGTGAATCAAGAAGTGCTAATCGATATTAAAGATGAAGAAATTCTAGTGCCTCACAATACCTTAAACAAACCTTATTTGTGAAATAAACGTAAACTGACTAAGACGATGGTTAGTCCGCTTCCCTCACTAAGCTGACTCCTTGCCTACTTGTGTCTATTCTATCTGCCTGCCTAGCTTCAACTATGCGACTTGAGACCTAAGCATTCAACAAGGACCGTTTAAAATACGTACTATATACAGTTGCTGTCAGGTAAAAAGAGCTCTGGACAACAGGGAGGGGGGGTTATGTTCGCGCACGGGTACATTATCCGGTAAGAAAGATCTTCAATCTTTAGAAATAGCTAATTGGCAACTTCGGTTTTGTAGTGTTTTTTCAAATCTATCTTTGAGACTACGTCGTCAACGACAAAACTCAGTGACCTCTACTAATATCAGTAGGTATGCTGGACCTGTGATTGCCTAGCAGTTTAAAACAATTTGAGTTTCGCCATTTTGGCGCTGATAGCAGCAGTGAGTGTCATGTGAGCGTACTTGGAACCATATGTTAGTGATGAGACATCTGTCAACATAGTGAAGGTACGAAGACTATACTTCAAATCGAACAAAAAATAACTATCATTTTGAATGGCACACATCTTTCAGTGTACATATACGTTTGTATACGTCCATTACGGTGGACAAAACGACACAAAGGTATCATCAACAGAAACGACGCTCTATAAAGATGCCGCTGATTAGCTCTTTCTTTTCGCTGTGTAATCTTTCCTGCCGAATACTGTATTGTACGCGAAAAGTGAAGGATGGCTCACAAACAATAGCGCGGGAAAGAAACCGCGCGCTTAACTTCGTTCCATCAAATAAATCGATAATTCACCCACTGCGCAGGTTCAAGGACAGCGTTCTTTTTACCTGACACCTACTGTACTTAAAATAAATAACGCTTAAATAACAGAATCATAGTAAGAACCGAGAACGAATTTTGATGAAATTATCATAATCATGTTCGAATTGTTTTCTGCTGTTCATACGATGTGCGTACGGAAGGCAAATAATACGGAATAGTACGGAACTCATTTGTTATGTTGGCAAATTCTTTTCCTACATATTAAATTCCGTGGTATGACAGACTATAGAAAAAAAAACTAAGGGATTAATGAAAGTATTACTAAGACAAAGTTAAAGCCATTTATCATATTATGGCCTTAAACATAGCGTGAAGTCCGCACATTCTTTTCGTATAAGGGAGTGGTGTGTTAGCATATATTAAGTTTTTTTTTAACAAACACAACTAGCTCAATTTTTAAATCAATTCGTTTTCCGTCTGTCACTATGAGATGGATTATACTCAGGGCTATATTAAAACTAATCTTATGATAAAGAAATAATGAAGAATAGTAGGAAATGTATAAATGCAATACTTACAAGACAACCAGCGTTGGTTTAGAAACGTCGTTGATTAGCGCCGGTAGGAGCGGCGGCGGCGGCGCCCATGTTATTGAAACTTTGAGCCCCGCCGGTAGAGTAGCCTGTGCCTAGTGAAACAAAACCAAATGTAAATTATACAAGGAGCTGGCGAACGAAATGGTATAATTGCACAAAACAAATTTTTACAGCAGCAGCAAAAAACTGGATGAATGTTGCTGAATTATAATATATGCCGTTGTGATCAAAATCGCGAACTTGGGACTCAATTTTAGTGATTGACCTCCTGAACTTAGAGGACTTAATTTCAGTCATTTTAGGCTGTTTTGCTTGAAAATTAGTTCAATGGACTAAAAACATCAGTATTAATATAAAGGCGAAAGTTTGTATGTGTGTGTGTGTGTGTGTGTGTGTATGTTTGTTACTCCTTCACGCAAAAACTACTGGACGGATTTGGCTGAAATTCGGAATGAAGATAGACAATATCCTGAATTAGCACATAGGCTACTTTTTATCCCGGAAAACCAAAGAGTTCCCACGGGATTTCGAAAAACCTAAATCCACGCGGACGAAGTCGCGGGCGTCAGCTAGTCAGTATTAAAGAAAAAAAAGTGTAATTACACCATTCTTGTTCACCAGCTTCTCATTTAATATCGATCTATATTGAATCAACATGATAACTGTGAAGGTGTAATGTAGTTCTATCTGTTACCTTTTCACAGATCAATCGATCTTGAAGTGTCACAAACATAGCTTGCGTCCTGGACTTGTAAACTAATCTGTTAATTAAGATGACAGGTCTAAATCTAAACATAATTATTGCCATCTTTTTTACAATGTTCAATGGTACCACCAAGTTGATCAGTGAATCACTTACTAATTGCTAGTGTCTCTGTTAGAGATAAAATCCGGCATGAGGAAATTCGTAGAACTACAGATCAGATGTGTTTATGGCAGTGAAATCATCTGTCGCAGTACCAAAGTCCAAAGGAGCAGACATGTTTTAGAGTAGAAAACCTGCCATCGGTCCAGCCTGGACCCATAATCTCAAGGCGGGAAACTGGTAGATGAGTAAAGCGCAGGACCGTGTTCAGTGGGGCACTCTCAAAAAAGCTTATATCTAGGAGTGGACGCAAGGCTGATGGATTTGAGTGTACCTGCGTTATACGGCTGCTGGCGGGCGGCGTTGTAGTTCGGGCATGGGCCCGCCAGCGTAATTCTGCTGGTAGCACGCACCGAAGCCGTCCGCCGCCGGGCCTCAGCCCTGCTTCACCGTAGCCCTGGCCGCCCCAGCTGTCCCACGGGTTCTGAGTGTACCTGCGTTATACGGCTGCTGGCGGGCGGTGTTGTAGTTGGGGCGCATGGGCCCGCCGCCGTAGTTCTGCTGGTAGCCCCCGCCGAAGTTGTCCGCCGCCGGGCCCCAGCCCTGCTCGCCGTAGCCCTGGCCGCCCCAGCTGCTTGAGTTGTCCCACGGGTTCTGGTTGCCCCAGCCACCTCCTCCTTGGTTGTCATACCCTACATTTAAAATACTGTTATACTATAGGTAAACCCTTCTCACTCTGAGCAGAGACTCATGCTCAGTAGTGTGCCGGCAATAGTTTGATCATGATGGTACCATTTTACCAAGACCGAACGTGAGGCAGGGCGCGGGTTGCAGGAGGGTGACAGTTGACATAAAAACCAAGGAATTGCCTAGTCCTGAATTTTTTTCGTCAGAGCAAGCGATATTTAATTTCTAAAAATGCACATAACTCCGTGCTTTCGTGATTCCTTTCGCCAAAAGTCCCAGTGAGAAGCAATTTTGATACCATAAAATATAACTCCATGCAATACATTTTTGACATCAGCCTTAAATAAAACCAGTGACTACATTTTAAATGCATTTTAATCGTGTATATCCATCCATCCAAAATGGCTTTATGCGCTTTAATGTGCAGGTTGAAAAAGATGGAGTACAATTTTTAAAAGTTTTTGTTTGCGAAGTGTAAATATGTATCAAAGTACATACCTGACCCGCCCCACTCATCGCCTCGGTTGCCCCAGCCGCCGCGGCCGCCGCGCCGGCTGCCCCCGGCGCCGCCGCCGCCGCCGCCACCACCACCGCCGCCGCCGCTACCGCCGGCCGCCATCTCGGACTTCGATAACGCTTTCTTCACGTCCAAACGACGCCCTTTGATCTTGTGGTTTGGTTCCACTGAAATAAATAAAATAAATCCATACTAATATTATAATTGCGCAAGTTTATCTCTGTCTATCAGCCTGCTAGATATTCATTGCCCGTCATTAAAACCAATTTTGATGATATTTGGTACCTAAAGGATCCCATTACATTTTTACATCCCAGGGATGGGCATAGGTCAGAGTTCCCACCGGAATTTTTATGACCCTAAAATCACGCAGACTAAGTTTTTTTTTTTTTTAAAGAATATTAGCCATGCTTATCATGACTAACACTCCCCTTTCCTCTCCAATTAAGCGTAAAGTTTGTGCCAGGACTGGGTACGACAATAGTGCAACGGGTGGGGTTTGAAGCGCCAACCTTTCGGAATTCAGTCCGCTCCTCAACCGTTGAACTATCGAGGCAGTTGCGGGCGCCATCTTGTAAATAAATAAAAGCTTAAAGCTCAACACAGATAAAATGCAAAAAAAAATTACATTGGCCAGAGCAGATTGGCAGATTTGATTTCATTACTTTAATCGGCAGGCCTAAATCTTTAACAAGTGTGGATTCAACTAAAAATTCCATAAACAACACGTAAAATTCCACATGTTATAAGCCCAACATACTTACAACATAATATTCTATCAAACCAGATCATAGTCATTAGCTCCACAAAACAAAATGCTCTCCCTTCTTAGTGACTAAATATGCGAGGTCACAGTAAGGACTGAAGTATTCTTTGAAGTCTTTGTTCTCAAAGTTATTAACGAAAAATACTCACAGCATATTCTGTCAACCGGATCATAGTCATCAAACTCCACAAAACCAAATCCTCTCTTCTTGCCCGTCTCTTTCTCGGTGACTAGACTGACTGATACAATGTCACCATAGGAACTGAAGTACTCCCTCAAATCTTCCTCTTCAATGTCTTGCTTGAGGCCGCCCACAAACAGCTTCTTAACTGTTGCGCTTGCATCTGGCCTCTTTATCTCCTCTCGGGGCACTGCTCGTTTTGGTTCCACAATTCTGTAATTTGATTTTAAAGTTTACCTACATGAAATTTTATTGCTTGTATGTTTTAAATAACCACCATTGTGTGATTTAATCCACCATCACCATTATCAACCGCTAAATGGCCACTGCTGGACATAGGTCACTTTTAGGGGCTTCTATATCAGTCTTGTGCTGTCTGAGTTCAGTGACCTCATAAGATGTCATTTGTCCACTTAGTAGTTTAAATTAGTTATGTTTTCATTTTAGTGGTTAATTTAAAAGAACTACTTCTTGTCTTCTTGTGACTATATTGTAGCCACACTATAATGTGCTTCCTTGGTTTTATTTTGTTAAAAGCATTGAATGGGTATCAGTCTATAATTTTAATTACCTTCCATCAATTTTATGCGGCCTGTTTTTCTGAGCATCATCAATCATGTGCGCTCTAGAATATGTTATGAATCCAAAACCCCTTGATCGTTTAGTCTGTGGATCCTTCATGACGACAACATCCACAATCTCACCCCATTGCTCGTAAAATTCCTTGAGAGAAGTGTCTGTTGTCCTGTAGTCAAGACCACCGATGAACAGTTTCCTAGTATGTTCAGGTTCCTCCTGGAATAAATTTATGTATTTATTTTAATCTAGGCTAATTTTCTAAAGAGGGAAGATTTGTTGTTTATTTGTAATTGGTAAACTTTGAAACTACTAAACCAGATAGTCCTTTCACTATTAGAAAGCTACTATATTCACAAGTATCATATAAGCTATAAAAAAATATATGTACAGTGGACAAAAGCTATTGATATAAATATAGGTTGCATGCAATCAATGGAATACCTTTTAAATAATGTATATTAATACTGACTGGCTGACTTTGCACAATCACAAAATAACTTTTAATATATTTTAAAAACAGAATCAATGAACAAATGATTTTCTAAAATCTCTGTAATGGTAATTTTTTGCTCTTTGAAAACCAAGAATGCATCTTATTTAATATAATTATTGTACTTTTCAAACTGGCTGGACAGGATGCTGCCTCACCTTAATGCTATATTCTTATCAACCCATCACAGCTCACTACTGATCACAGGTCTCCCCTCTCAGAATGAGAAGTAATCTTAGTTCACCATGCTGGCCAAGTGCAGATTAGCTGATTTCATCTTAGCAGACCATTGAGGGAATTATGGAGAATTCTAAGGATGCAAGTGTCCTCACAATGATTTACTTTACCGTTAAAGCAAGTGACATAATATTATAATTGCTTAAAACACACATAGCTTTGAAAAGTTAAGTGCATGCCTGGGATCGAACACCCAACCACCCGATTAGAAGACAGAGATCTTAACTACTAAGCTATAATGCTACAGACTACAGTCAATATCAACCATAACACTGATTTTCAGCCTTCAGGCATGATCCCAGTGACTTACAGGCATTTCACATAATACTAATTTATAACCTTCAGAGTTTTGAATGGATGCAATTTTATGCATATTAAAGTTAACTTCTCATTTTAATTGAATTGTTATTCATCAAAAAGCATCATGTTGCCCAATGATAATGTTGATCACGATTACAGATCAGGTAAAATAATATTGTAGTCAACTTTTGTTGTGTTGATAAAACACATTCTTGGTTGATAACTTTTAGGTGTGCCAACAAGGCATTATTCTACTTAGTACTTTGACAAATTGTTGTGTAGAGATGGAAGGAGAGGAATGTGACAAATCTAGATTTCTTACTATGTATTGTGTGCCACATTACGTAGGTATACAAAATGGTACACGTAGCAAGTGATCATAGTTCTACTTCAAGTGGCAGTATTCAAAATCCAATAGACCACCGCGTCAAAAGGTGAAGAAAGGTAAAGGTTATGAAGGAAAGTTTGACATATTTAAACGTTTATATACTTACATAGTCATCATCGCCGCCCCCGGGTTTCATTTTGACCTCGATTTAACAATTTAATCGTAAATCGGAACCAAAAAATGTAGGTTTACTATAAATTACGTTCACGCTCAATCTATAACAGTGAGAGCCAGAGCGTAATGTTTAGTGCCAGACAGTCTGTAGATAGAGTTAAAGCAATTGTTTTCACTTCTATAGCTATTAATATTTTTTACGGAATTAAATCCACAGTCCACACCACCGAAAAAAACAGTAAAGTTCTAATTTTGTAGGTTCTGTCTATTGTGAAAGGAGTGAAACGAGTAACGACAAGGCACAAGCGACAACATGCGACAAACAGATGAACACCGTTAAAAAAAAGCAAAAAAAGTGACTATGCAAATTGTTTGTCAATGTCAATGTCAAAATACAGACCATCGATATTAGCGCTAACACACACTACAGCTAACCGCGGATAAGATTTTGTGATGATGTAGAGGCATGCAGCCTCTTTTAAGACCGGCAGCTGCGAAGAAAGCAACACACTTTGCAGCTGTCATTTAGAGAACACAATTTGAATTCGGAACAATTCGAATATCCTGCTGGCCTGGACGAACCCCGGGCAGCATATTCAACCAAATTCACTTCAGATTATCAAGACCGAAACACCTCGGTCTAGCATCAAGCTCCGGACCTCGTTTTTCTACCACAGTTTTAATTGTAACCAAGACACATATTGTAAATACAGCACAAGTAATACAAGTTAATATGTAGCGGTATTTTTATTTATCAAGTTATCCATCATACGCTGCATGGCTGCTACATATTCTGGTGACCCCGACGTGATCAGTATAAATGGTGGCCTGTTGACCTTCAAGAATGTGCTTAAAATGTTGCACGCTTTCATAAATGGCCAGAAGCTCTCTGTAGTAAGCCGGCCATTCGGATTGCTTTACAGTTAGCTTTTTGCTAAAAAATGCAATTGGTTGCCAAGCCTTATTAACTTGTAATTGTAAACAAGCGCCGACATGAGAGCTAGACGCATCGGTAAATAACCCGAGTTGAGCGTCGGCGACTGGATGAGCTAACAGAGTTGCGTTAGCTAAACTCTCCTTGCACGAGTTGAAACAACGCTCTAAGTCAGGTGCCCAAGTAAACGGCTTGTCGCCTTTACCTTGAATGGCTGACAGAGCATCGTGCATGCTCTGCATGCATCGTGCATGCGCTGCATGGCTGCTACAATAGTTACATGAAGTCGGTTAAAAAGTAAAAATACGTATAGTGCGTGACGTTGAGATAGCAACTGGGGTGGAGACGCCCCGCCTCATACCCCAACTGCCATCTCAACCTGCCGCGTACTTTTCACGATTCAACAGTTTTGCGGTTGTTAGTTACATTACAACCGATTACGGGACAAAATGCAGTGCGTCTTTAGGCTCACAGATAAAAAAAATATATTACAGACAAAGACACTTACCACTTACCAAGATTACCAAAGAGCTTTTGGAAGACAGGATGTGGACAGGATTAATCTTAATGCTGATCACTTACCTAGTAAGTGTCAGAGATGTGCTACCTAAACATGATTGTGCACTTCAGATTTAATTCCCTGCAAAAATAAACTCTGTTGCATTGGCATAAAGTCCAATTTCTAATACAATTATGCTAAGCGGAAAAACGAGCCGAGCGAGAGGTCTATAAATTGGATTGTGTCACTGTCTAATGGATTGCAAGCATAAAAAAATATTTTCTATGGTACGAATTATGATGTAGCTCACAAAGTTCTTATTCATTGTTTATTTAATTTCAAACAACAAGATTACTTTCTTTTGTTTTCGCAGTAATTTTCATACCGTTATCTTTATTTTATAATGTCATTAAAATATCATTTAGTTTAAAAAGTATTATAAATATTTTTTTTAAATTAATAGGATGACAACACTGGATGTCAAGCAAAACAATATGGCGAACATTCTGTACTATACTATACAGAAGTAGTAAGGTAACCATAATTTGATTGTTTAATGGAAGTGTTTTTTTCTGTTTATCGATAGATTTCTCAAAAATGAAGACTTAAGGCAAAAATGGATCGCTGTCGTTCCAGGAAATATCACCAAATATTCGGCAGTTTGCGGAATGCATTTTAAAGCGGAAGATTTTGCTACGGCTTCGTGTGCACTGAATTTTTTTTAAAAAGAAACGCTGTACCATCAATTTTCCCAAAAGTATGCCTTGCTTACGAACTTCCTAAAACTGTTTAGGACCTAAACACATGCACCAGATTATACAAAATAATTTTACTTACCTATATTATAGGTACCCATACTTAACATGACTGGTACTTTTTCGCAGAACAAAAAAAAAATTGAATTTCTCTACTTTTATAACTACAGCGCGGCAGACTATGGCCTAAACCTTTATCATTCTGAGAAGAGACCCGTGCTCAGTAGTGGGCGGCGATGGGTTATCATGATGATTCATCCTTTCCTATTCTCATATAATCCCTCAAATGTCTTACATTATCAAATCGTGTTGTCACCCTAATAGAAAGGGACACACTCCAATTTAGCGCTATCTCAATAGGCTCGTTTTTGGTGTCTCAGTGCACAATCTAGTTTAGGTAGCATGTCTCTGGTAAGTGTAGATTTGTTACCAATATTTACACTTCTTGCATTCTGTAAAGATCGACCAAAAAAAGAGTAGCTAAAAAAAAGATTCCGACGAATTGAGAACCTCCTCCTTTTTTGGAAGTCGGTTAAAAACCCATTTGAATCCACAAAATAAATGTTTTCATCATTGACAGCACTGATATTATTTTTATGATTGCTCTATATAATTATTATATAAATCAATTAAGTTCCAAAATATTTAATTTATATTCTAAACGGTTGACCTATTCTGAATCACTCATATTCAGTCATCACTAATTTTGGTCAATACCAGCCCTCATGTGTTGTACAACCTCGAAGGAAAGTACAACCAAGGTACAACCCTACAAATAAAAATAGCCATAGACCACATAGACTACACTTGAACAAGACTTGAACTTCCGGCTGACGCGTGGAACTTGAAGCAGTGTTTTCACTTTTATGGATATCTCCCAATTTTAAGGTGAATCGACTAATACTGCTTCTTGCTTTTTTTAAGTAGCACTTCAGGTGGAGCCTGATTTTTCATTTTGTATATGGCCATCCAATGCTTATTTAATTGTACTACTTACTTCAAATATTTTATGAAAGGGGATAGATTCAAAAGAGTTCGACAATTTTACCCTTTTTCAGCATTTAAGATGACGAAAATATCTTTCAATAAGACGCAAGACGTATTTTTATAGGTAGATACAATTAATTGGCTAGGTATTAACTATATTATATGAATTTATATTTCGGAATGGAGGAAATTAAGAAGTATCATCGTCTTTGTATTAATACGACTCTACACTTAGAATACCAATGAAATTCTATTTAAAATTTGAATTAGTGATGTTGTTCTTTTGAATAATAATTTTATTAATAATAATGAACTGCACACTCAAATAAGGATATTTTGAAAATTTTTAACAGTAATTTAGGTCGAATTCCAGCAGAATCTAGGGTAAAACAAAATTCTAAATGGAAACACTGCTTGGAAGTGAAAAGAAAAGAAGAAGTCGTCCATCTTTCTTTTTGGCGTGGCGTCGGTCGGCAACGGACGTGAAGTGATTGTTTTACTTATTGATTTTGTAGTCGTGACGCGTCAAAGAAGCTTCCGTTGGAACTTATACGCTGAAAAGAAGTAATTTTTAATTTAATTGTTGATAATTTTATAAGCTTTTACTCTACGTGGTCAAAATGAGGCCGCAACAGAATGGTGACGATGGTTTTGTAAGTATTCCTTTTTTATCTTATAATTTGAGTCATCATCTATTTTCGTAGAGGTTTGCCTTCACAGTTATCAGATTAGGATTTGTCATTTAATTAAGTAGTTTAGTTTTGCAGTAGATGATGGACCTACAGTAGTAATTGTTAAGAATTGCATATTCTGTTGTAAATGAGCATGCTATGAACCTTAGATCGCTGTAGTTGCCGCCCGCCATTTTGTTCAACCGGTGTTCTACTTTTAGGACGAGCCCGAGGTCCACCGCAAAATATTTATTGGTGGTCTTAATTATCGCACTTCGGACGAGTCTCTAAAAGCTCATTTTGAAAAATGGGGAGAAATCGTGGACGTAGTCGTAATGAAAGATCCCAAAACAAAGCGATCTCGTGGATTTGGCTTCATCACGTACTCGAAGGCGCACATGGTAGATGACGCGCAAAACAACCGACCCCACCGGATCGATGGACGGTAAGTTGCTGTTTTGGCAGTATTTTACTGCAGTCCAGCTATGCAAAAGCTTTAATTCTAGTTTTTGCATCGTTTGTTACTGCAAAAATTAAAATAAGACACCACTTGGTGATTGTCTTGTGTAAATAAACACGTGGCATTTTCTGTGGGGTCAACAAGTAATTTACCTACAATGACCTAGTGATGAGGTTGGCGTTATGTTTGGTTATTTATTTATTTTTACAGAATTGCCTTGAGAGCAGTTCTGTTATTAATTATTATTCAGTGACTGATTGAATGTTGACGTCAGATTTTTTTTTTCTCAGGATTGTTGAAACTAAGAGAGCTGTGGCAAGACAGGATATTAAAAACCCAGAAGCTGGGGCCACAGTGAAGAAACTGTTTATTGGTGGAATTAAAGATGACCACGATGAAGATCAATTAAGAGAGTACTTTTCCAATTATGGAAATGTACAAAATGTTAGCATAGTTACAGACAAGGGCACTGGAAAGAAAAGGGGATTCGGTTTTGTAGAATTTGATGACTATGATCCAGTTGACAAGATTTGCTGTGAGTATCCATTGATTGTATGCCTTCAATATTCCACAGTTTTGCCCCAGAGTGGAAGAATTGTGTCCAAGTCTGGCTTCCTCTAACTGTGGATAGTAAAGTATTGATTTTAGCTATACCTGGCTGCCATTTTTCAGGCAGATCAGGTACGCAAATTAATTACATGCACAGTTATATATCAAACTTAAATTTTAAATTTTCCATGTACAAAGTGACAACTTATAACTGTTTTTTAATGTGTTTTAGTGAATGCACCCCATAAAATTAATGGAAAACAATTAGATGTTAAAAAAGCCTTACCTAAAGATGGATCTGACCAGAGAGGAGGCAGACAAGGCTCCGGAAGAAATGACAGTTGGGGTAACGGAGGAGGTATGTATTTAAATTCTTACAAACCTAGAAACTTACAATTTTCCATTGTTCCTTTGTTAGGCAATTTTTAATTAATTTTCAGGAGGTTATGGAAACAACCAGGGTGGCTGGAACAATTCCAATCCATGGGATAACAATCAAGGGGGTTGGGGTGGAAGCCAAGGGGGTGGTGGCTATGGGGGTGGAGGCAATCAGAGAGGGGGTTGGGGGGGTGGTAACCAGGACTTTGGCAGTTACAACCAACAGGGTTACAGTGGGGGGCCGACCCGTAACCAGCAGTATAGCAATAACCGTTCCACGCCGTACAATGTGAACCAGAGCAGTGGTGGTGGCGGCGGTGGCGGTGGCTATGGCGGCGGCAGCTACGGCGGGGGCCAGGGCCGTGGAGGAGGCAGATTCTAAATTCCGTGTGTATAACTTTTTTTATTCTTTACATTCATTTACACAAACTATTTTTAGGCACTCCTGATATTTACAGTCATTTACCATCACATTACACTAAAACACAATTCTTTCCTAGGTATAGTGAATGCGTTTTGGTTTTTAGGTCTTAAAGCACTACATAGCATTAATACGTACTGTATAGGATGAGATAGCTGTTTCAGATACTATACTAAATAGGATCAGATATTGCCAGATGATTAATGCTATGAAGGTAGCCTTCGACTGTTAGTGTATTTTCTTGTGCATACGTGTCTTATTAAAGGTTTTTTCAATCTCTAGGTTTCGTGCTAAGTCCACTAGTAGTGCAGAGTATATCGTGCTAGTGTAGGCTACGCTCCGGAGCACTAGTTACTCTACTCTGGTCTACACGCGAGACCACCTAGGAGAAGCCGTCAGGAAACCCATAGATTTAGTTGGACCTCTATTCTTATCTTTTAGAAAATATAGATTTTTAAATATGTACTGATATGTAAGTTCTTCTATTTATTGTAGTACTTAGGTACTTATCGTGACATACTTGTAAGGATTTAGCATAGTTTGTGAAGTTAAAAAATAGATACTTTTTTACGGATATATAAGTACAATTTAGGTTATCTTGTAAGAATACCCTTGAATTAGACGCTAGGAAAATCGATTAAGCAGACATTGATTTGAAATGGATCATGATTTTTTTAATATCTTTTACTCAGTATTAAGTTCTCAAATAGCTGTTACATGATAGGTATAGTGATTTTGTAGGATAATTTATGTAATAAAATTTTAAAACAGCAGTAGGGTTGTTTATTTAGCACTGATCTGTAAATATACCTTTTTTTGTGAGAATATAGTAGCATAACATAAATTAATTGCTTGAATATCATAATAATATGTTACTTGTATTCAATCTTAAAATGTTCAATTTAGAATTATAGAACATTTGTCTTTAGGGATAATTAAAATTCCAATTAATTATGATAGTTTTATCACTTGATTCCTTACCCAAAAATTCCATGGCCAACTGTAGTTAGTGCACACTAGAATTAAAACTTGCGTTACAAGTACAAAAGAATAGACTGGTAGGTATTTTGGATTACTAAGAGTTAAATAAGAAATTCAGTGTCTAGAAATTAAATAATTGAAAAAAAAAAATCTAACTAGTGATTTTCCTGATAGTGAGTAAAGCAGATGTGGAAGATTTATACACTGCCCTGCCAGGCGGCGTATATCTATCCAAGAATAAAATGGTGTAAGTAGGCACTTAATTTTGTATATAATTCATGTTGAAAGTTGGTCAATTTGTGGAGGGGAGTATCCTCAGCAACCTACCTACTAAATAAGGACTTTTTTTTAATTTTCGAAAACAATAGATTCTAGTAAGAAATACCCTAGGTGCAAAATATGTTGAAAGGTTTCGTATTCAGCTAATCATACTTTTGTGAACAAATGTTATAGTGACACGGAAATAGTGTAAATGCTTAGTTTCTCCAATATACCATTGACAAAATAAACTACTATGTACTTGCTGTATCTTGGTCGCTATCGAACTAATTTTTTGACTTTCGGGAAAAGTACTTGCACTGTTTGCCAAAATACCTCTCAGAACACTTAGTGCGCTCTTAGCATTCTAAAAATGTAATATTTTGGTTGCTCATAAATAAGAAGTATCTACTATCTACCAAATTGCACCACATCTACAAACTGAATGTAGAGAATTAGGTAAATTATTTTGCTGCCAAGAGAAGTTTTGCTGAAAATCAAACTTAATCCTATAAGGGTTCTTTTTGAAGTACCCCTATAGAACTAAAAATCACCTAACTCCCGCCAATCATAGCTAATCCGGGATCCCTATGAATTTTTTAAGTAGGTACTAGGTAGGTACCTACCCGAGTTTATCGAACTATTAGAAGAAAGAGCGAATCCAGTGTTGTAAGTAGTCTCAGTAAGTAATGTCAATTGTATGCAATTGTTTTTTTATAAAGTAAAACAATGCATTTGATTCTCAGTAGGTTCCTTTCTTGTCGTTTTGTTTATGCAATTAAAACCTCCACACGAACGAAAATTTCCATTATGTCCAAAATAGCGTTACTTTCACCAACCTAATAGCCTCTACTTATATTCCTATTGAACTTGAATCCTTTCACAAAATGGCGACCGGCCCTTAGTTGACACTTTAAATTTTTGACTAAAACCCTAGAAAATAACCAGTAGGTGTAGGGTAGGTACACTTGTTTGCCTTGCCCTTTATTGAATAATCAATGAATATCTTTTCATTTTGGGAAAATGATAATAATTAATGATGTTCTCCAATGTCAGCAGTGTCGCACTGTCGAACTTTTAATGTGAACAAGAGATTCACGTTAAAGTTCGAGACTTCAACGATAGATGTCTCGAACCATATTCATTGCAGTTGTACGCAGTTTTATATTCCGAAAACAAGCGTTTTTCTTTGACCCCAATTACTGAAATCCCATCTAAAACCCCAATTAGATGTTATCTATTTGTAGAAATTAGTTAGGTAGGTACTTTACCTACCTACGTTTTTGTGAAAGTATGTTTCTTAATTAACCTTTTCTTTTGATCATGTAGTTCCCCAAGGAAACCATAGAGGTCTCCGTCTCCGTAAAGATGTTTTAATTGATTTTATTCATTTAGTTGATAATATTTTAATTAAAGATTTATTTGCCATGCATATCAAACTCACTTGTTTATGTATCTAATTTAAAACAAAACTGAAACTAACTTTAGATGTCTTTTCGAGGAAATATTTTAATTTTCTGTTAGCATGAGAGTAGGTATTACTAAAACTAATGTTTATTATTTTAGTTTATCTTCTAGTCAGATATATAAGGAGGCAAATCCACAGGACTCATTCAGATCATAACAATTTTACCTACTTTATCAATTTTACACCTTCATTACCTTCAGAAAGTTAAAACATCATCAAATATTATGTATAAAAAAAAGTTAACCATCTTTTAATTTTTTAACCTATTTAATTTTATTTTCATGATGACATCTCGAGACTGCGGGTTTTACTACTTCAACTATTTTTCCTATCGTAGAAAAGGTAAGTCGTGTGTTTTTATAAGTATTCTATGATTTGAATGGTTTTTTTTAAATAAAGATAATACAAATAAATGTTGTTTTTTTGTCTTCTACCCTTGATTTAGATCGCAAAGCAGAAAGGCGTCATTATGAAATCAATGTGGTACCGTGAAGTAAAGCCTCGTTGTTGAGCTTTGAAGTCAGGAACTAGGTACCTATTCAAAGAAAGAACACTTATTCCCTGGCACTAAGAAAATTATATTATTGCAGGATATTGAAATTAATTCTTATTCAAAAGTTTTATCTAAGTAGGTAGGTAAATATATTGTGAGTTGTGACTAACGGCCGTATTCACAAGTGGTACTATGAGGTTTCACAGTAAGCTCTAACGCATAGTGTAGGTTCCACCAATCAGATCATTGTAAATTGACGTGATACAGTCATTTGATTGGTGGAACGGACACTGCGTTCGAGCGCACTATGAGACCTTATAGTAACGTTTGTGAATACGGGTGTGACTTATCTATCGACGCACAGCTCTAGGTAGGTACTGGACTGATTGGGCTGAAACATCCGCTAAGAAAGGATTTTTGAAAATTCAACCTCTAGGGGGCAAAATAGGGGTTTACAATTTGTTCAGCCCACACGGATGAAGTCGCGGGCTGATTTATTAAAATAATTCTAATTTATTAAATTAGTCGTGACTCGTGTATGGTCCTGAACGTCCTATGAAAGTTATTAGTCCTATGAAAAGCGCCTATCAAAATTAAAGAGCAATAGTTTCAACGGACGCATCAATAGCAGGTAATAGTAATAATGATTTATCAAATATAAGTACTTACCTATAATTTGATCTGAGTACAGTAACTTATTTATACATTGGCTGTGTAGGTAAAGGCCAAAGGGTAAATAATAAATATGCCAAATCGGTAGGTAGTAGACAGGTAGGTACACTAAGGGTCATGCGAGAAATCTGACAATTTTTTTTATACTTACAATACCTGCAGTCCGACAAGGTCTTTTGGCGTGTGGCCAAAATCGGAACTAAAGCCGCCACTCGAGAATTGTGCACTTGTACTGATGGTTCGCTGTGTCGGCATTTAAAGCGACAACTGCGCCCTCACTCAAGTGCCAAAAGAGCCTTGTCGGACTGTACCATCATTATATGCGTTAAACCTTGACTGCGATCTCACCGTGGTCTCAGTGGTACAGGCCTGCCATGGTTTAAGACCAAACCTTCCACTTTTATTAGGGGTTTTAGAAGCTATGGCACTTTCGTTGATGGGATTTTAAAGTTGCTACTTCCGGGTATCGATCACGGGAACTTCCAGACCACATTATTAAACAAATCATTTAGCAGCGCCAGGGAGGTTGTCAAGGTAGGGTACATGCCCTCACATGGGTAGGTAAGATTAATATAGTTAAGGTTATAGGTAGGCACACTACTATTGATTTTGGAGCGCCGGATAATACCTATTCCTTCTTCAGCGTGCAAAGTGAAAGGTTGATTGAAGAGCCAATGCGTGGCGGGGTAAACACCCCTGCGCCATCGTATTTACTTACTACCCAAGTACCCACCAACAAAAAGGTTGTCAAATCAGCCAATGCGTAGTTTTTAGGGTTATACCCGAAGGGCGCGAACGGGACCCTATTACTAACCCTCCACTGTCCGTCCGTCTGTCTGTCAGCGGGCTGTGGATATCTTGTGAACTGTAATAGGTAAAGAGATGAAATATTCACAGAATGTGTATTTCTATTGCCTCTATAACAAATTTCTAGTAACAACAAAATAATAAATATATATAAATTTCAAAATGGGCGCCATGAAAATTAAAGAAATTAAAAAGTGTTATTTCTTAATTCTTGTACGATGGTACGGAATCCTTTGTATGCGAGTCCAACTCGCACCTAACTGATTTCTTTACCTACCGAGAAAATTAAGATTTTAATCTGAAAGAAGGTAAGTAATTTCTAATGCCATGCAAATATTATCGTTGTTACATTATGTATAGTTTCGCGACAGGTCGACATGGCAATCGGGATATAAAACGTGGGGACGCCCCACACACCCGCAGGTCACCCGTGCTATCCCGCACCCGGTTAGCGCGGGGGCTGTGCGGGTGTGCGGGGCGTTCCCATCCCGATTGCCATGTCGACCTGTCGCGAAGTGCGAACTATAAGTATTTTGAGATGAACAGCATCTCGTTATGCGGAACGTGTTGCGGAAATGTCGTGCAAGACTAACTAGGTAGTATAAGACGTAAACTAACTATAACTTCATTTCACTTTCATTTATCATAGCGTGGAAAACCCAGCATCCGTGTCATGACTTATTGGCAGTTTTATGTTGCTTTTTATATGAAATACAGCCGCTATGTTTGAATTTTTTTTAGTTTATAGCCAGTGACACTCGGGATACATAAGGATTCTAACGATACCCCATATAACATTCAAATCTGTTCAGGCATTTAGAAGTTATGGTGGAGTGAAGAAACTCACATACAATAATACATGCATAATTATACACTTACATGAACTTTGAAAACATTGCATCCCTCTTTTGGGCAGTGTTGTAAAAATACCACCACCAGGTGAGATTGCAGTCAAGGGTTAACTTACCTATCTGAATTTAAAAAAAATACACCGGCCGTTTTGATGGCCTTACATGTTCTGTTGAGCCTATAGCCAAAACTGATATAATACACCCAATCTAGCCCTAGCTTTTTTTCCTATTGGCATAGTGCCAATTTTTTAAAATATAAGTAGCTACCTAGGTATTACCTATATTTTTTTTTTTTTTACATACCTACCCAAGGTAGACATGTGAAAGAACAGTTCAACTAAAATATAGGTCTAGGTAGGTACCTACCAACCGGATTAATATATACTTATGTCGTATTACTTCGTGCTTAATTTATCAAAATGAAACGATTACCGTTCATAATAATTAATGTTCTGTTGATAACATAAAACAGCTGTGTAGTATAAACAGAATAGTGGTGGCGACGGGTGGGGTTCGCTTTTGGCCCGAGGAGAAAGTACGCGAAGCCGAAGACCTCAGCGCAGGAACCCGCGCGGCCGCGGCCGCCAGCGACAGTCGCGCCTGCGTTTTATTCGCGAAATATTCGAAATGTCATAACGCTGAATTCGAGAGGAAACGTCGCGAGGAAATGCCGCGTAAATAAATACCTCGGCGACGAATCGCGACAGCCGAAAACCGACAATGTGCCCATGGAGATCAGTGGCTATATTTTTTGTGCTCACGCTAAGCTGTTTGGAGGGTAGGAAGATCACGCCGCAGGATATACATGATAACCATGTGAGTAAAAAGATTTTCTTTATCGGTCAACGCGCGCGTGCATCGACATCCAATGCACTTTTACTTTCAGTGGATTGCACTCTCTTGATACTTGGATGTTAATTATTGTTACCTACTCTATGACGTCGATCGTGTTAATGAGGACTTGAAGACCGCAGTTTCTGTTATTAGGTACTATTCAAAGTCTAGATTTTATAAATTTGGTGTTTCCAGCAAAAATTATGGTTGCAATTTTTGTAGTAAGTAGTATTAATTTTGGTAGTAGGTACGTATTTTTTACCAAGATAGAACTAAAATGTTATTTTTAAGTATCGTCTGGGGTAACAAATGAAAAGGGCTGCTCGAGCTAATCCCAAAACCATTGAGGAGCTCTTCTCCATCTCCGAAGACATTCATAAGATCTTCACCAAAGTAAATGAGGCCACCTCTAAAATGTCACTTACCAAACAAAAAAATAATCAAAATCGGTTCATATTTGGCGAAGAAATTGAGTAACAACATACAAAAAAAAACCGACCAAGTGCGAGTCAGACTCGCGCACCGAGAGTTCCGTACTCGGGTATTTTTTCCGACATTTTGCATGATATATCAAAAACTATCATTCATAAAAATAAGTACAGGTTAAGCCCTTTCATATGATATCCAAACACGTTTTACATTTTTTTTTATGATGTAACCACAAATTCACGGTTTTCAGATTTATTCCCTTACTTGTGCTATAAGACCTACCTACCTGCCAAATTTCATGATTCTAGGTCAACGGAAAGTATCCTGTAGGTTTCTTGACAGACACGACGGACGGACGGACGGACGGATAGACAGACAACAAAGTGATCCTATAAGTGTTTCGTTTTTCCTTTTGAGGTACGGAACCCTAATAAAATAAACAAAAACATACAGTCGAATTGAGAACCTTCTCCTTTTTTTGAAGTCGGGTAAAAGCTACCTAGGTACGTAGTACGTACCTATTTGAAGAAGAGTAGTTGTGTCTTCCAAATATCTTTCTTTAAATAAATACTTAGGTAAGTAAGTTATCTAAGGTTCTAACTTCCTGTAACACGAACGCTGACATTAAATACAGCTAATGGACCTTAAAGAATTATAATGATTCTATAGCAATAATATTCGTAGATGAAACGGACATGCACTACTTTCGCCGGTTACGTCACGTTACATAAGAATATTTTACTTAGGTACTTGGCTGCCGCACGCAATATCAGGCCATTATTATATTATTTTGGCCATCCTCATTCCGAATCGGCTTTAATTAGTTTCTGCCTTCAATGTCCATGTATAACTACATTTGATCTCCTTAAATTATCCGTAACTAGGTAGGTATCTAAGCACAATAATATTTAGACTAGTGGGTTAAAAGCGGTGATAGCAGGGGCTTTGGCCTCCTTCGGGGTTCGATGACGAGCACGACTCGCTTCTAACTTTTACCCAAAACCAATTAGGTAAATATCAGTTGCTTTAACAGATAAAGGAAGACATCGTGAGGAAATCTGCATGCCCGAGACATCTCATCCATCATGTTCTTAAAGGTGTGGAAGTCTGCCGCATTGGGCTCGCTGGACTATTTGCTTATCCGTTCTCATTCTAGGAGGGGACCAATATACTGAGTATAGACCAGCGATAGGATGAGAATTGAGATGATGATGATGACGACTAGAACTTAATTTTTTTAACTCCCATGGACATCGCGCAAAGAAGTTATTGATGTACCTATCTACCTACATTAGAAGTTAAAATAAGACGTACGTTTTAAAGGTGGTGCCAGAGCTTCCGAATAAGAATCTATAGACTATAAATACGCCGAGGCTGGCTACCGAGGTGATTGTAGCGTGGGCAGAAATCCCACAACCCAATCTCTCCCCCATAAAGTCTAGACTCTAGGAGGTAGTTATCTATCTTAAAAAGATTTTCCCACGTTTGATAAAAAAGGTACGGAACAGATACGAAAGATAGTTAGCGAGAAGCTTTCTCTTAAGGATTTTTTTATCTGATATTTTTAAGGGGCTTTTGTACGACGTCTGTAGTTGTGTACAACACACATGTTTAAAATCATTTTATACAGCGCCTAAAGTTTTTTGGTTTTGTGGTAAGATTTTCCGGCAAAATGTATGAAACCTCAACAACTCCGCGACGCGGACAGCTCCGCGTCGCTCTGAACGCGCTGTTGAGGTTTCACACACTCCACCGTCCGCCGCGGACGTCCGCGCAGGCCATCCGCGTCGCACTGAAAAGGCCCCAAGGGTTAAGCTGAATTTGTTTACATGTCAATAGTCAATACCCAACAGTATCACACTTATATTATAAAGGCGAAAGTTTGTGTGTATGTATGTATGTGTGTGTGTGTATGTTTGTTACTCCTTCACGCAAAAACTACTGGACGGATTTGGCTGAAATTTGAAGTGAAGATAGAAAATATCCTAGATTAGCACATAGGCTACTTTTTATCCCGGAAAATCAAAGAGTTTCCTCGGGATATCGAAAAACCTAAATCCACACGGACGAAGTCGCGGGCATCAGCTAGTATAGGATAAAGTACGGGTAGGTGCATCTCTGAAGTACACTGATTTTACAGACTACACCGACGATAAAGACTTTGATTAATGCGGCGACGCAGGACTGCAAAACAACAATAATAACAACAAGCAGAGAGAAGCATATCTACCCTGGATTGTTTAAGACTTGTAGACCACATCTATTAGACACAATCAAGTAACTGTAACACTGCCCACGGGTACATTGTCAGAACAAGCTACGAGCAGAACTAAATGGTACACGGGAACAGGAAGAGCACGGCTGCATCCATTTATCTAATAACAAAACACAAACCACTGCTTCTAATGAACTAACAGATAATGATGGTGCTCTACGGAAAGCTACGGTAGGTAATTAAATTGATAGGTACCAAGTTACCGACTCCATTATTGGACGATAGGTACTTGCCGTTCAAGAGCATTGCTTTAGACGAGTTGTATCTATAATATGGTTTTATTAGCTGATGCCCACGACTTCGTTCCCGTGGATATAGGTTTTTAAAAATCCCATGGGAACTCATTGATTTTCCGGGATAAAAAGTAGCCTAAGTACCTATGTGATAATCCAGGGTTAAATCTATCTCCATTCCTCAGTCCTGTAGTTTTTGCGTGAAAGAGTAACAAACATACATCCATACATACTTACAAACTTTCGCGTTTATAATAAGTATTAAGTAGGATTTGGCCCAAGTAAGCAGTAAGTGCTACTTACCTAATAGGAGTGCCCATTTTTTAATGGAAAATGGGTCAATTGAAAAACTTTCAGTAACTTATCATACTCAATATTATACCTAAATAGATACAAAAGTGTGTTTGTTTGTTGGTTTGGTTACAAAGGCGGCGGCCTTTACAAAGCTATGGATCGACATAATTTTTTTGCATGGACACAGGCTATTTTTTATATCGGAAAATCAAAAAGTTTTCTTGGGATTTTTAAAAACCTAAATCCACGCGGACGAGGTCGCTAACATCAGTTAGTTATAACTTATAATATAAATAACGGCTGTATACCAGGATTAATAAGATGATTTTGAATTATCGATATTTCGACCCAGTTGTATGAGTCGTGGGCATGACAGGACTTCAATGGTGCGAAAGATGAATTTCGAGCTATCACGGGCATTATTGAACCTACCCGCTCTCTAGTTCTTTTCGCTGGTATCTATTTTCGAAAAATTAGTAGACGTGCCTAATCAGATGATGGCGTTTATAACTCAGCTAAAATATATTTTCTCACTAATGTAATGTTAGAAGATAAGTACCTACCTAAGTACCTGCTTGACACTGAAGCCAATCAATCGATCAAAAGCTCTTCATCTAATTTGATTCGCTTCATTGTTTGGTTTTCTTTTGCTTTTAATGCTTCAGAATTCGTAAGGTCAATCATCAAACTACTTTCCAATGTAATTGCAAGCCTTTCACGAGGTAATTGTTATTGTACTCTCGTTTTTGTTATCCGGAGTCGTTCATCAAAAGCAGAAAGTGTTGTACGAGTAAAGTGTTAAGCAGAAATCGAGGGCAATCGTGTTGGTCACATTTCTTGACCACTGAAAACTTCGATAATTAGATGCCTATGAAGTAAATCAGTGAAAGAAACATCGTAAGGAAACCTCAAAGCCTGAGAGTTCTCCATAATATAGTGGTATTGGAAAAAAGAAACTTATTGTGAGACTAAATGTCTAACTAAGTTAGTATAAGTGACGCTTTTTACATTGAGAAAATTGCTTTATCTCATGGAAAATTAGAAATTGTACACAGATGAAATCGCAGGCAACTGCTAGTAGGCTATAAGAGCGTCTACAATACTTGAGTACCTATTTAAACTGAAATACCCGATTAACAGAAGCACCAGCACAGTTTAATTTTTCATAAGTGGAACAAGCTGAAAAATTTTTCTTTGAAAGAAAATGTTTTCTGTTACCTACTTATCAGGGGGCACGGCAGTGCCCCCGTCAAGACGAGCCAAACGGCGCGGCGGCCGGGGCGCTGTAACTTTTTCTCGAAGTTTTAATAGTTCGTTGATTCGTTCGTTTGATGGTTAGCAGTTTTTGCACAATCGGTCTACGACCTGACATTGAAATGATATCTAGGTACCCGTAAGAAGCAATTACCAAGGTCCGTTACGAAATTGACCACCAATCGGTTCACGGCTCAATCCAGATTAGTAGAAGTTATATAAAATCTAGAACCTCTTTGTGATGTTTTTGTTGGTTGAACCTCGATATTCGAACACCTGACATTGATTGACATTGGACGTAGCGAAAGTTTTACAGGTCACGACTCATGAACAGGTCACGATCTGCTTGTATTCAAACTAATTGGTACAATTTTTTAAGTACAATAATTTTTTGTCTTTGCTGAGTACCTATATACCTACCTAATTAATGCCATTGACACTAAGGATTTATTAGACGCAGACGCAAATGCAGATAAAAAGGTTGATAAATGAAGTAAATTCTTTCGTGTAGGGTAACTTAGAAAAGTAGATTCCTAATCGCTTGATATTCTAAAGATTTTGGTACGTAGGTACCTACTTACATCCTACGAGAGTACCTACCTATATCATGTTTGGAATTTATCATTAAAGGAAAAGACATAGGTACTTACTTATAGTTATTGGCTCATAAACTACTAAACCGAACTGGGCTCTGCAATTCTAAGTAAGGTGTAAACTGTAAGTTTAATCATACATCAATGTCTTAGAAAGTAGGCGTCTAGGTTTGTTTAAGCTCCTTTCATAAAATAGATCTTATAGGAAGCAAAGCTGGATCAGTCACTCCAGATAATAAAAGTTATGACGATTTCGACACTGTTGAAAAGGAAACACGTAAACATCAGAAGTGTCACCATTTGGTTCAGTAGGTGCTAGGTAAGTATAGAAGCTTGCATAAGCTAAGCTTACGAAAATAACTATGGTCCCTCAATCGCTAATGGAAACTTGTTTCGAACCAAGACGAAGCTTAGGTAGAGCTGCTTAGATATCGAGGTTAAAAAAATAAAATGTGCTGACCAAATCGTAGACTTTGTTTACATAATATGGTCAACCTTAGCCTTGTTAGCGGGTTATGTCACAGTATGTTAGCTAATATAAAACATATATGTACGGTCGTTTCGTCAGCATTACGTGGTCGCCGGTGGCTACTGGAAAGGGAAAGCGCATAACATTCGATTCCAACTTGCGGAATGCAAAGACACGTTTCTTGTATTTGCAAAGATAATCGTACTTACCTTTTTCATTAAATCCAAACAAGGGTTATGCTTAACTTCCCTGATGTGGCTAAAGTAACCAAGCCTGGTATTCAGTCAGGCTTTCCCAACGAAACTTTTTCTTAATTCCTTAGTATTATGCATTATCAAATGAACGTACATACCTACCTAATTTAAGGTTGTATTGTCAGGCTGTCTGTCTGCTAGATTTTCAGGAAATTTGGTACAGAGTTAGCTCTCATTTCAGGGACGGGAATAGGCTAATTTTGTCCCGGAAATTGAAAAAGTTCCCTCGGGACTTTTAGAAACCTACGTAGATGAAGTCGTACACATCAAACAGGGATAGCTTGCATCGTAAGTTTTCTATGTAAGAAAAATAGTAATCCATCAAGCAACTATGCAATGTTTTATAAAGAAATCTAGAAATACAAGTAGGTACCTAACAGCTGCCGCACCTCAATGTTTCTTGTTCTTGTCTGAGTAAATACTAGCATCGAAGAGTGGATTGAACTCGCGACTTAGATAAAAAAGTAGGCGTTACGTGTGAACTTAATACTTATTTAACATAGTCACATGCGTATTGAATGGAGGTTCAATAGAATTACAGATTATAAACTGTCGAGATTCTACCGGCTCTTTCAGGAATTCTGAATTGAGCGGTTAGGTCGGTGATAACTGATTAGATAAGTAGGTAAGTATGCCTATACCATCTCTCGACAGCTATTGTGATCCAGCCTAGAAGTGAGTTCTAGGCTGTATCATATGTAGGTAAGTAAACTTGGCAATTTTTTACTTTGCATACGTCTACATATTTTTCATGCACTCGACCCAGAAAACCTTCGCAAAGTACTTATTATTTTAATACAAAAAAGCTCTACAATGTAGATATGTACCCGCTTTGAAAATAAAGGATTTTATTTGACATTCAGATATTGCTAAACTAGCTATGTATAAGCGCGTTTACTTATTGTTTTGAAGATATGAAAAGGCGATTGCGCACGCGAAATAATCTTTCTCCTTTTTAGATTCGCACGCGCAAAAAATATTTCTCATTAGATAGGTACTTATAGTCTCTTTCCCCACTATGAGAAAGCATATCAAACTTATGAAAGAATCAGGAAAAAAATAAAAAATAGAACTATCCACCAAGCGACCGACACGTGCGTTCTACGTGCGGACATGCTCGACGTTTTAATTCCATTATACTTCAAGCTTTTCGGTTATTACTTACCTATCTTTACTTATAATAAACTAACTTTTGACATCGTTTGTAGAAATTATATTTATAATTTTCCACGGGAATTCTTTGTTATCTTGGGGTAAAAAGCACGTGCATACCAAATAGGTAAATGATGCCTGTGACTTCTTTGGTGTGGCCTTAAGTTTTTGAAAATCTCGAGAGTACTCTTGCTTGCATTTTCCGGGACAGAAAACAGCCTCAGTCATGTACCTACCCGTCAAAATCGGTTAAACGGATGGGTCGTGAAAAGCTAGCAGACGGACAGAATATTAGCATGGAAGTATGGGGTATGGATTTAATAATAAAATTATAATGATTAGGATCTCCGGGTACCCGCGTGCAAAGACTACAATATTATACTGGCCCGCGTGCTAGTTAGGCGTTTAAGTGTCAGTAAATTAGATTGATCAGACTTTACCATGCTGTCGATCAAGCATGCTCGTCGAGCATGTACATACGTGGGGAGCCAGCTTAAGATTGTGAAAGTAACATTGACATTAGCTCCGCAATTATCTTATTGCGTAAAAGTTCTTCTGAGGTTGCATGCGAAAGTAAAGTACGCAACAAAGCTTATCTTACGTAAGTTATGTATCTCCACGGGTTATATCCGAAATGCCCCCAAAATTCATGTTAATTTGTGCGTGATGTAACCATATTGTTGTTTCGCAATAATTGTTTTGAATCTTAAATTCAGATTAAGTGTCTTGTATCCATTTGTATCGCTTATCATTAAAAATGCATTCACATCGAATCAAACCAAAATCATTTACCTACTTATTTCTAAAAGCATTGTTATGTTGTGGTTGGTTAGCATTAGGTCTCTTAAAATAAAAACAAGTCATTAATTTTTTTATTTTATTTATAGACTAGCGCTTGGCTGCAATCAGACCAGCTAGCAAGTGATGGAGCGCGCTTGCCTAGAAGATTCACTCTTGACTTAAACAGATTCTAGATTTCAAAACTAAAACCCGACTACTAATGAAATGTACTAATTGTTTTCTGTCGCTTGGTATATATTAAAATTGTGTAACTATAAAATAAATTAGAATTTAGAATTTTTTCTTCTTTCATTTGACATCGCACTCGATACGATAGAAAAAAAAATCAAAGACTCTCCCACTTTTAGAATGTAATTTTTTGGATAACATCCGCCATATTGATTTTGAATGTAGCCTCTGTCACCCAATATTATAACGAATCGATATCAATATCGGCTCAGTAGTTTAGGCGCTACGATGGAACATGTATAAATAAACATACCTACTTACTTTAAAAAAAGTTTACTTAAGCTTTGTAAGTATTTAAAGTTTTTTCTGAACAAATTGCACTTTAAATGAATGGTCCTATCTGCGTGATACGCACGTTTTAATTTGCTCTTTCAGTCTTCGTTCTTGAAATTAATTTAGTATAATAACTGCTTGCAGGTTTCCACGGGCAACAGATCGTCAAGGTTTTTATTCGACCAAATCTTCGGTTTGGAAGTACCTCTGTTGGAGGAGCAGAGCGTGGAAGATGACGAGGAAGATACCCAGGTCAGGAATTGTTCCTGCGGTACGTAATTACCTATTTGTAAACCTGCAAGTAAAAATACCATGTTAAATTTTGAAATATCTGATGAATTTTTAGTGTTTCGTACATTAAAAGGGAAAACGGAACCTTTACGGGATCACTTTGTTGTCTGTCCGTCCGTCCGTCCGTCCGTCGTGCCTGTCAAGAAAACCTATAGAAACTTCTCGTTGACCTAGAATCATGAAATTTGGCAGGTAGGTAGGTCTTATAGCACAAGTAAAGGAAAAAATCCGAAATCCGTGAATTTGTGGTTACATCATTTAAAAAAAATTAAAATGTGTTTCAATTTTCAAAGTAAGATAACTATACCAAGTAGGGTATTATATGAAAGGGCTTTACCTGTACATTCTAAAGCAGATTTTTATTTATTTTTATGCATTATAGTTTTTGATTTATCATGCAAAATGTCGGAAAAAATAGCCGAGTACGGAACCCTCGGTGCGCGGGTCTGACTCGTACTTAACCGGTTTTTTATATTTAATTTAATTAGTAATATTTCAAAACATCTCTATTAAAAAAAACTTTTTAGGTACTTAGTACCTCACTCAGTACTGAGATAGATCGCAGGTACGATCGGTGCGGAGAATAGACCATATCTAAAGCAGAACAAAAAAACTTATTTCTTTTCATCTTATAAGACTCATTCTAACTATTGAAATTGTAATTTTTTAGCATTGTTATCTAGTAAATAACACAATTTTTCAATTTCTTAAAGAGTAGATAGATACCTACATATTATTCTACTTTATATAACTATCTAGATTTATTTTCAGTAAGATACTATATCAAAGTAGGCACTTACTTTTTTTGGAATTTTCTTCTAGAAACCTAACTTTTTTCAATCACGTTTACATTCTAGAATGCGGCAGAGCAAACCCACTTCCTAGAAAGTTAGGTAAGTTACGCACCGGAATAAAGTAAATCTTACAGCACTTTTAGCATGTACATACTTACCCTTTGCACCCCTTTAAATAAAAAGCACCCTAATTGTAGTAGTTCAACAGCTTCATACCTACTGTTAAATAATTAATAATACCTACCCGGAAGCAGGTAATTGCGATATCTTTCGTGTTTTAGACCCAAAAGCTTCGTTACACATTTATTTATTTATTTTTATTTTTTATTTGTACCAGAAAGTTGTAACAATATAAATAAAAAGAAAGATAAAGTGGACAGGGAAGCACCTATCTGTATAAGAGATCTCTACCAGTGACCCTTGGCAGTGCGAGAGGGAGGGGATTTAATTCCTTGCATCAAAACGGATCTGTGTTCTTCTCTTATTTTTCATAAGTTTTTGTACAGTAAATAATCTTATGCACACCCTTTTTCCAGTTTATCATGCACATCTTGTAAAATGCACACAAAGTATATATTTTTTGCTTGTAATTTATATGAATACGGTCATCATTTTTTGTAACTAACTACTTATCGCAATACTTATCGTTTAAAAAAAGCTTTTTTTAACTGTAATGTTTTTGTGCGTTCGTAATAAGTAGGTAATGCTCGTATGTAAAAATGTAGGTACTTACTACTTAGGTATTTAATTACCCCAGACTTTTACTGACAAGTATAATTCATCTTTATCATCATTAGGATCAACTCACAGACAGCCCACTACTAAGCACGTATCTCTTCTCAGAATAAGATGGGTTTAGGCCATAGTTCGCCACGCTGAAACTTTCAGACTATTACGGGGAACTCTCAGGCATGCAGGTTTCCTTACGATGTTTATATTGACCGTTAAAGCAAGTGATATTTAATTGTTTAAAATGCACTTCGAAAAGCTAGAGGTGCCTGTTCCGGAGTAGGCGGACGTCTTAATCACTAGGCTATCCACGGCTTTTAGTAGAGTACTAGCTGTGCCCGCGACTTCGTTCGCGTGGAATAGTGACTTTTCGGGCAGCATGTACGTTAAAAATGTTCGCCGTGATTCTTTAAATTGACATAACTTTTTTATTTATGAACCGATTGACATGAAATAAACACTAAATGTTAAGTGAAGCTTACTACAATATATTTGTGAAAACCGTATTTAAATCGAATAAGCCGTTTCTGATATTAGCGTGCACAAACACACAGCCAAACAGAAAAAAAAATTAATTACAATTTCGGGTTCGGCATCGATATAATAACAACCCCTGCTACTTTTTTTTATATATTTCCATTGTACAGACACCACTTTTCTACAATTTTATTATATGTATAGATAGATAATAATAATGTTTTAGAAAACCTAAAACAAGCGTGTATTGCTCGATTGCTTTTGTTAAGGAAAAGTCGCTACAAATAAATCCTTAAAACGGTGAAATAACTTCAACACAGGTATTACCCAGCAATAATACTTCCGATATACATTTACGCAATCCAATCAAGCCGTAACACAGGTCCGGCTTCCTGCAACTCGTTAATTAATTTCACTTTCTCGCTGCAGAGTGCGGTGGGCCGAACCAGGAGAACCGCATCGTGGGTGGAATGCCGGCTGGTATTAACCGGTACCCCTGGATGGCGCGGCTCGTATACGACGGGCAGTTCCACTGTGGAGCCTCGCTCCTGTCTAAGGAGTATGTTTTGACAGCGGCACATTGCGTTAGAAAGTAAGTAGATGGTTCAAAATGGAAGTACTTACAGTACTTACATTGTTACTGTCAGTTCTGCCTGTAGGTATTGTGGAAATTACTTTTCGAACCAGCGCGGTATGGAATCAGACATTCTGATTCAAGGCTGTCTTTCATGAAACGAATAAGAGTTTTCAGTTTTATTGCATTAAAGTGAAAACTCTTATTCGTTTGCTAAGTAAATGTTTCTGTAACATGTGAAACTAAAGTTTGCAAACGTCGAAACACTTGAGCGAAAAAATGCAAAGTTATCCATGTTGTAACTGTAAAGCAGTAACTTGCTGAAGTCTGTGCCTTCTGCACGCTCCATATTATGTACATGAAGTTCGTATTACTTTGTTAGTCGTTTTCCAAGAGAGCTCTTTTTCATCATGGCTGGATCATTAGGGGAAAAATATACCTACTTACATACTACAATCCTGTGAAGATTATTGACGTTGTTTTTACCTAATTCCAGACTCAAACGATCGAAAATCCGAGTAATCCTGGGCGACCACGATCAAACGGTGACGACAGAGAGCGCCGCCATCATGAGAGCCGTCACCGCCATCGTGCGACACCGCAGCTTCGACGCCGAGTCATACAACAACGACATCGCGCTGCTCAAGCTGCGCAAACCCGTCAACTTCTCCAAGATCATCAAACCCGTGTGTTTGCCTCCAGCAAGTATGTGTATTTTTTGATTATTAACAACTCTAAAACCTATAATAAAGAAAATCTGAATAAACCTGCGTGACCACGACCAAACGGCAACGACAGAGGACGCCGCCATCATGAACGCCGTCACTGCCATCGTGCGAACATCACAGCTGCGACGCCGAGTATAACGCCATCGCGCTGCTCAAACTGCGCACACCCGTCAACTTCTCCAAGATACTCAAACCCTTGTGTTTGCCTCCAGCAAGTAACCATCTACCTTTACCATATTTTGATTTTGAAGGCATTCCGAACCAGTGGTAGATGCTCTTGATGATTCAAAAGTACTTGTAAAAGTCTAATTGAATAAAAATATTTTGAATTGGATTAAATTGATTTCTTTGTAAATGGTTTTCTTTAGTTAGTACCTCGTCATCATCATTAACAAAGCACTATAGCCCTGGGCGTGCCTTGGCTTGGTCAAGCAAACTTTTCCATCTGGGCCAGTCAAATGCAGCTTCCTTCTAGAACACACAAAACCCTCCTGTCCTTCTCCACTTCATTAATCCACAATCTTCTAGATCGTCCTCTACGGTCCTCTGATTTGCTGTCCAACAACTTTTCCATTGCTCTTCTGTGGTCCGTGTTCATCATGAATAAGCCATCGCCGGCTTACCTACTACAGAGCACAAGTCTGCTCTCAGAGTGAGAATGGTCCATGTTGGTACCTACTAATTGTGCGCTAATTACAACGCATACACACCAGGAAAATTTAAGTTGTTATAATAAATTCTTTGTTTTTTTAGGT
Source organism: Maniola jurtina (assembly GCF_905333055.1). Lineage (NCBI taxonomy): Eukaryota > Metazoa > Arthropoda > Insecta > Lepidoptera > Nymphalidae > Maniola > Maniola jurtina. The sequence continues at coordinate 10,874,685 of NC_060038.1, forward strand.
GTAGAGCCATCAGGTAAAGAGGGCATCGTGGTCGGATGGGGCCGTACATCGGAGGGTGGTCACTTACCCGCAATTGTGCAAGAAGTACGGGTGCCTATTCTGTCACTCACGCAGTGCCGGGGGATGAAGTACAGAGCAACGCGAATTACTAACAACATGGTCAGTATAACTTATTTTGCCCGACTCTGCCTGACTTGATATCCCTCTGAACCGCTAAACAAACCGTTGCGATGCGATGTAGGTCCGGTCCATAGAGCTTTGTCTTAGTACGAAAGATTTTAGCCAACATCAAAAGAGTGTCAGCCAGTAGAATGCCGCAATCAGACATTGCGAACTACGGCGATAGGCTTGTATCATTATTCCTTGTAAATATTGGACATTTCATGGTAAAATCAGTGTCTCTTTGCCAACCCTGAGGACTTATGCATACGAGGTTAAAATTTAAAAAAGAAATATTAACTTTTCAGCTTTGCGCGGGTCGAGCGTCCACAGACTCTTGCCAAGGCGACAGCGGCGGTCCATTGCTTATACAAAATGGAGACAAGTTTCAAATCATAGGTCTGTATTATTTTATTAACGACATGTTCTTCCTGATACGAACGCGTACTGGAGGGTATTGAATGCTTAAGTCAATTTGTTGAAGCCTAAGTAGGATCCAGAACTTTTTTAAATTATTTTGATTAAATGTGTAGATAGGTATGTACAACTAGGCACCATTTTTGGTCCGATAGAACTTTAAATAAATTACGAAAGTAACAACTTACAAAACTTATTTACGTACTTCTATACAAAATACATGGTAGGTTTTTACTGCCCAAAGGCTTTAATAGCCTGTAGGTATTAAATACACACCAGTAACCTCTCATCCCACAGTAAAAAGCAACTAAAAACAAAAATATTTTAGAATTGAAGTGTGTGACTTTGGACTGGAAAAGTCTGATTGGTAGTTTTTTATTAGATTTCAATTTATTTTATTTACAGGTATAGTATCGTGGGGTGTCGGCTGTGGTAGACCTGGGTACCCTGGAGTTTACACTCGGATAACCCGGTACTTGCCCTGGCTAAGGGCGAACCTGCGAGACACCTGCCTTTGTGGCAATTAATCATTTTATTTATTTGTATAAAAATGTTTTGTTTGTTTGAAAGATTTTCATTTTATTTTGTTTTAAGTATCGTTCACAATAATTATTGTGTAATACTTTTGTAAAAAAATATTTATATTACATGTTGATGTACGATATTAAATTATTATAGGTACCAATCGATGAAAAGTTTGTAAAAAATGTATATAACTTAAGTAATAGGTATGCGAGCAAATGTATAATAATTTTTAGGGTACCGTACCCAAAGGGTAAAAAACGAAGACTTATAATTAATGTCACTCTGCTATGTGTCCGCGTGACACAGGTCTCTAGCTCGTAGGCCAAACGAGTTTCAAACCAGATTTTTTTGGTATTTAAGTTATTTCCCATAGTTATATATACATTTATAAATTTAGGAATACGAAATTTTGGTATATTATGTAGCATACACTGTATTTAAACAGCAAATACTGAAAACAATGATTTATAAAATAGTCCGTAACTGTAAGCTGTGACCAAAACGAACGAACATTTTTTGGATTTTTCTTTCACGGTTTTTTAACGATGTTCTATCTCGGAAAAGAAATATTTCACATACCTACCTACTCAAAATATTATGTTTATAATAATTATGTACGGAACCATAAAAATTGAAGTCCGACTCGCACTTGACCGGTTTTTTATCTAATATTTACATAAACGGGAAGTTTGCCATATTTGATCATAGAATCAAAATACTTAGGTACGACCTTAGGTAATACGGGATCGATAAAATAAATAATATAATATCCATAAAAAGGGACCAAAACTATTACAGTCGTTTTGTGCCACTAGAATAATTTGTCAAATTACTAACAATTAACACTCTCCTAATAATAAAACTTAACAATAAAAGCTTCACTGTTAATGTATTAGGATTATTATGCAAGGATGTACCTACCTTAGCCTGTATCTTGCAGAGTTTAACTTACAGTCTGTAAAAGTACATAGGGGTATTACTCACTAGCTGATGCCCGCGACTTCGTTCGCGTTGATATAAGTTTTTTTTAAATCCCATAGGAACTCTTTAATTTTCCTGAAATGTGTTAATCCAGGGTACAATCTATGTCCATTCTATACAGCCAAATCCGCACAGTCAGCCTTTGCGTGAAAGAGTAATAACAAACATCGTGAAAGTGTGATAAATGATATCCCTGTGTACTTTTAGGTAGGTACTTTTTTTAGAAATTAATACATAATTAGTCTTATTGATAATAGTATTTATGTAAATATAGCGAGCAGGCCGGTGGTGCAGATTACCAATAGATATTAAGCAACTGTAGACACTACCTACGTGTTCAATGTTTTGTACATAAAATGTTAAGAGAAATAAGTATTTGTACATATTTGCTATCATTATCATTCACCATTCATCACCATAAATGCAATTTGTCATTTTAATTATCAATATCAACTTTATCATAATCATCAATATTATCATCTTCATCATAATCATCAATATCAATTTTATCATAATCATTAACATCTTCTTAATCATCATCAGGACATTAACCATTATTGATCATCATTCGATCGCCATTATAATAATTCTGTCGTTCATTAAATAAATCGCGAATTATATCAATCAGATAAATAGTAGGTATAATGTATCAATTAGATTTCGGATTTTAACCGTTAATTATAATTATAACATACACATCGTAAGTGCATATACAGTACAGAAAACAGACTAATCGATAGATAAAGATTTATTATTATTCGCATGAAACTCAAAATTGTGATATTTAAGCGCGGTTTAAATTAATGAACGACAAAAATAAGTAGGTACTTACCTACCTACTTAATTTTATCACATCATTTAACATTAACATTTTTGTTATAATTAATAATTCGTTAATCGCGACATTATGAGAAGAATAGAGTCAACATACCTTATTTATTTTTGTTAATTTTATTTAATTTTATATACCTACTCAGAGTGGTTAATCTTAAGTACTAATAATACATTTATGTTGCTATTAATAAATATTATTGTAACCCTTTGTTATAATATCTTAAATAAATAATAACATTAAATAATTAAAGTTTAAAAATCGCTCTTTAGGCTGTAACTGTGATCTACGTCACGATAAAATTGTTTTATTGTAATATCGTTATTTAATTTAACTTTTGTTAATTAAACTTATAGGTACCTAACTGCTTATTTAACAAGTTGTGTAGATTTAAGAAAAAAATAGGTAAACCTTTATATCGTATATTTTATAGTTAACATAGTTTAATTTTTAAAATTTTATAATTTGGTTAGTTAATTTTATTATTGTTGTTACTTTAACTTTTTACTGGTTTTAAATAAATATATTTTTTCTACAAAGTGTTTGGTATTTCCTAATTCACAAGATAAAGTTAGAAAATTAAAACCAAATGTACAAAATATAAACCTACTCAGTAATTTTTTTAATAAATCCATATTAATATTTTAAATGCGAAAGTGTATCTGTCTGTCTGACAGCTTTTTACACTTTTTATTTTTGAAAACCAAAGAGTTCCCACGGGTCTCTTAAAGTCCATAGTTTAACAGATTTTTATAAAAGGTACAGAGGAGCTGCATCCCTGCCATGACTGACCTCGTCACCCGCGCTATCTCGCACTGGGATAGCGCGAGGTTGTGCGAGTGTTCGTAGCGTCCCCCCCGATTGCCATCTCGACCTGTCGCGTACATTACGTTGCTCTGAGAGAAACGTGTCTAATTCGGAATGCAAAGACGCGTAGAAGTGATATTGCTAAGGCGATTGATATAAGATTTTATTATTAAATAGGTACCTATAACAATTCATCTTCGCTATGAAGCGCTTTTAAATTAGAGTGGTTATAGACCTATCACGGACCTACATTACGTCCACGAGGCCTAGCAAAGTTTTATAATGGTTTCTACAATCACATCGCAATGATCTTCATTCATCATTGTTATAGCCGAAACTTTTTCGTCGTTCTAAAAGCGCGCCCTTTAAAAATACAGAACTTTTCTTTTCCCGATTTCAGTTGAAACTTCGCAGTTTTCCGATGTAGTAGGTACCTAATCGATAAAGAAAAAGTTATTTTCCCTTTTGAAAAAAAAACGCTTTGGAAGAAAAAAAGCAGAAAAAAATTACAGTACCTACCTATAAATTTATAATTTAGAAATAGCTTTTGTAAAAACAAAGTTATAATTTTTTTCATTTTCATTTTTTAAGCCTAGCAGTTTGGTCATTTTTGACTTATAGACTTTTCGCTTAACGGGGATTTATAAGAATTTGATTTCCGTAGAGTAAAATTAAGGCAGAAGGATACAGAAATCGACTGCTGGTATCTTAATATGTCCCACAATGACAATGCAATGAGGAGAACAATGAGGAGCACAATGACTTAAAAATTCTCTCATTAAAAAGTATCACAACCATCAGGAGTGAGGATATACAGGTGTCTTTCTCTTTCTCTCTGCATCATATATGATGTATAGCTATGTCTACTTCGGATAGCCACAATTAAAAGAAAAATACTGTAATCAGGCAGATTCTGATAACGGGCAGCGAATTTTAAACATAAAGAGAAGAAAAATGACATTTTGAAAGATTTTAAAATTATTGGGCCTATTAGATTAGATTGGGCTGATGCAAGCACAGTGGCTGGAGATTGAAGAAAACCATATTTTTAAAATTTAACATAATTGCAACACAAATAATTTAGGTAGAATGAGTCAAGAAAGACCTAAAGTTAGGTAAGTATTTCGCAGAGTAAAGGCACAGAGTGAGGACAGTATCTATGTAATTACCTACAGAGGCTTGACGAAGCCATCCAAATCAAAAAACCAATCTAAAACAAGTCCCAGTAATTCCGGGACCTAGGTAGGTATAGGTATGCCAGAGTCATGGCAGCTGAGTCCTCGTGGTCGTCATTTACCACGAGATTAACGACTCTGGAGAATTGTGTCTCCCTTATACTGTGGTATAGGTATCACTCTTTCGTGAAACTATAATATATTATTATCTCTAGACTGGCTAGTGGGGTGCCTAAGACTACCCAAATCACGTCCAATGTTATGTTAATGTATGTCGGCATACGCGCGATCACCAATACATCTCAGTGTGTGTTAGCTTGTGAGACCGTGCGACAAGTTCAAAGACGGGCGATGTGCAAATTGTGCGATTTCTGAATTCGAAATTTATTTTTTTCTTTCTTTTTTTTTGTATATCAACTCCAACGGCACTATGTGGAGGTGCTTTCTTTTCTTTGTGTTTGTTACGTACACTTTCACTGACGCGCAGGTTAGTGATGGATTGCGATTATTTTTTTTAATTATATTATCAAATGTTTTAGTTTTGGGTGTTTGTTTTAATTTAAATATATTTTACTTTATATCTTCCAATTTTTTTAATTCTTCGCTGGGTTAAGTTAATATTTTTTAGCACTGATCTAAGTATATATTATTTTTATTTCAATTTCCTATTTGTTTTCCTCAAAAATTCATATAATGCAATAAGCTATACTTTTATCTGACTATACCTACTTAAGGGTGGATATAAATCGGAAGGGTGTCGCTTCAAACTTCCCTATTATTTGATTCTGTTGCTGTTATTACTGTTAGCACAATATGTGCTTCATGCTTCTAGTGCCTTAAGAAAGAGCGATATTTTTTGTGCAAGTTAGACTTACCATTAACGATAATCGTGCCTGATGGAAAGCTATGATGAGGTCTAGATTGGAGCGTGCCTGCCTTGAAGATTAAAAGTCAAAAAGTCAAAATTATTTATCAAAGTAGAAGTAGTAGTTTATTGTACACCTTTTGTTTGTCAGATTTGAAAAGTGATATAGAGGTAATAATTAATTACGTTAACTTAAAACTAAAGCTTTGAGGGTTCCAAACGCGCCCAAGTCTGAGAAGAGCTCATAACAAACTCACGCCGGGTATTCTTTTTTTTATGATATACTTAACTATTAGCGTTGAACAATAATTTTATTTATTTCTTATAACTAAGTAATTAGTAGATAAGTAATACTGACCAAGTTAAAGTGACGGCAAAGAATAAACGTGGATGATGGGAAGTGTCTGGATGAGAAAGGCGAGGACTGTTTGATGGCGCGCACTCGGAAAAATGTATGTCCCGCAGCTGATATTACAAATAAGCTGATGATGATGATGAAACAAGTGATTATATTCAAAAAAAAAATCAAAATATTTTTGTTCAATTAAACTTTTCCAAGTTTTTTTGAATCGTCAAAATAATCTACCTAGAAAAACCAGCAAGAAACTCGGCGGTTGCTCGTTTCAAGTATTCAATTTACAATAATATGCCATAATATCAAAGTAGTACTTACATTACACATTTTTTTATAATTAACAGGCTGAGTTAATACGGGACAAACGTGGTGTGTATACGAAGAACTTCTTTGGCGGCGTTTGGGGCAACCGCCCGCCATGGCTGGAGCATAACCAACCTAAGACGTCATGCACATGCAGTTAGTTTATTTTTGTATTTATCATGCCAATCCTTTATCATTCCATCATTGTACTAATTTTCATGTTTGTCTATTTCTTGTTTGTCACGCCTCATCGATTCAACCAATTTCAACAAAAATCTGCACAAAAATAGTTTGCATTCTGGAAACGGAGAGGAACGAATATTTAAAACTTATAACAATAGATATTATTTTTTATTAATCACTACACAGTACACACCTTTCAATATTGATTTACTCATAGCTGGCATCCCGAGCAAGCTATCCCTGTAGGTAGGTACTTTTCATCCAAATCGGTATGAAAAGCTAGTGGTCGGACAGACACTTTCGCATTCATATTATTAGTATGGAAGTATGGATATGAATCATAAGAAGGATACTTCTATTCAAATATAAGTAGGTAAATTAATTTGCTTTTTTCCATATGCGATAAAGTATTCTCAGCTTTTTTATCCATTCTTAGTAGCGTTAACCGCTAAGCTGTTAATGATTCAATTTTTAAATGACATGTAAATTAATTTCACCAGAATTTTACGACTCCGACAATATTATCACGTGAGAGCTTAAGGCTAGGCTAGTCTGTTAAAAGAATATTACTAGTCTTCATTAATATTTAGCTAAAAGTATAGATTACATTTTCATCGGCATTTTCCTGAAAATCAGTTATATAGCGTATCGCAAGGTGTCTCGCGTGGACCTGCGTTTCATTTCGTAGCTTTTCTGAAATCATAAAAGAATAAAGTATCACGTTCTGTTTCAATTACTTCCTACCAACCGCTAAGTTGTTATGGTTTAGTTTTTAAATGAGATGAAAATTAAATTCACCCTCTATTAAAAAAAAAAGATAATACGAAACTTATAATGTTTTAATGTAAATTTCAGAGTGCGGCGAGAGGAATGAAGTGTCCCGCATTGTAGGCGGCGAGGAGGCTGGCATCAACGAGTTCCCATGGATGGCCAAGTTGATTTACTTCAAACGCTTCTACTGTGGCGGTATGGTCATCGCTGACAGATACGTGCTCACTGCTGCGCATTGTGTTAAAGGGTAACTGTTACTGCTTTTATCTTAATATCTGGCATCGCTGGCACAGCGTGGACACTTAGTGAGTGGTAAGGAGGCTGGCATCAACGTGTTCCCACGGATGGTTTATTCAAGTGCTTCTACTGTGGCGGGATGGTCATCGCTGACAGATACGTGCTCACTGCTGCGCATTATGTTAAAGGGTAACTGTTACTGCTTTTATCTTAATAACTGGCATCGCTGTCATAGCGTGGACGCAGAGTGAGTGGCAAGGAGGTTGGCATCAACGTGTTCCCACGGATGGTTTATTCAAGTGCTCTACTGTGGCGGGATGGTCATCGCTGACAGATACGTGCTCACTGCTGCGTATTGTGTTAAAGGGTAACTGTTACTGCTTTTATCTTAATAACTGGCATCGCTGTCATAGCGTGGACGCAGAGTGAGTGGCAAGGAGGTTGGCATCAACGTGTTCCCACGGATGGTTTATTCAAGTGCTTCTACTGTGGCGGGATGGTCATCGCTGACAGATACGTGCTCACTGCTGCGTATTGTGTTAAAGGGTAACTGTTACTGCTTTTATCTTAATAACTGGCATCGCTGGCATAGCGTGGACGCAGAGTGAGTGGTAAGGAGGCTGACATCAACATGTTCCCACAGATGGCTTATTCAAGTGCTTTTACTCTAGCGGGATGGTCATCGTTGACAGATACGTGCTCAAGACCGCGCATTGTGTTAAAGGGTAACTGTTATAACTGCTTGTATCTTAAACTTAACTTAGCTTAAGACTACAGCTCGCATTTCTGGCATAGCATAAGCACACAGTAGGCGGCGAGGAGGCGGTATCAACAAGTTTCAATGGATGGTCAAGTTGATTTAATTCAAGTGCTTCTCCTGTGGCGGGATTGCCACGCATTGTGTTAAGGGTAACTGTTACTTCTTGTATTTTAACGCATGTTTAACTAAAGGCGTAGTTCGTATCGTTGGCACAGTATAGACGCATACAGGGCAGTGCGGTGGATGGCATCAACGAGCTCCCAAAGATTTCAAGCGCTTCTTATGTGGCAGGATGGTTATCATTACTGACAGATACTTGCTCACTTCTGCGCATTATGTCAAAGAGTAAGGCCTTATTCGCACGAGAGCTTTTTTAACGGCCGTTAAAAAGCATTCAAATAGAACAAATGCATTTCCAAGTATCTGTTCACACGTCAACGCTTTTTTAACGCGCACTTTGTATTTTCAACGCAACGCCGGGTTTTAACGCAGCGCTTTTTTAACGCTCGTGCAAATTAGGGCTAACGGTTACTACCAGTGTGTCAATGCATAGCAGTTGACGTTGCTGGCATATGATAAATACAAAGTAGGCGGCGAGGAAGCTGGCATCAACTAGTTCCCATAGATAGCCAAGTTGATTTACTTCAAACACTTCTACTGCGGCTGGATGAATCATCATTTGAGCACGGCCCACTTCTGAGCACGGGTTCCTCTCAGAATAAGTAAAAATAAAATTAAGACGGCAAAGGATTAAGATGCCCTGGCGGCAGCGTCCCTGGCAAACTAGACTGGAACGAAAAATTAATTATTTATTGCTGATGGGTGAAAAACTGGTGTGCCAACGATGTGAAAATGATGCTTAATAACTCTGCCCAAAATAAAATAACATTTCCACCTAATTTGAATTCTGTGGTTACCACCAATCAATCGAAATGGCTAATACCTACTTACATGTTAGGTCTAGTCAGACCAGTTGCTTAGAAGATTAATAAAGATAATGGACCTAAAACAGGTCGTAAAATACCTACCTGTAGATTATTTTAAAGCTCATATCAGACGATATTATGCAAATTCTAAGTGATGTAAAAAGTATAAACGTGTTAAAATATTCTTTAAAATAAAGTAATTAACAGGGCTCTCTCCGTCACTCGTTTCCACTCCTTTCATACAATCGTAGTTCCAATTTCATTTGAATATTAAGCAACCAAAGTCCATGAAATTTTGCAGACATATTCTAGAAACTATTATCTGTGTCTGTGGGGTTTTAGATTTTTCTAAAAATATGTAGTTTTAAAATTACAGGGGCTCAAAGATTTGTATGAAAATTTTTAAGACCGCGTAATTTTGAAACCGAATATTTTAACAGAAATCTGGAAAACCACAGACATAGATATTAGTTTCTAGAATATGTCTGCAAAATTTCATGGACTTTGGTTGCTTAATATTCAAATGAAATTGGAACTATGATTGTATGAAACGAGTGACGGAGAGAGCCCTCTTAATAATTTTTAGACAGTTTAAGTATTGAAAATAGCTTAAGTTTCATTTATAAAAAATGGCTAATTGCTCAGGAGAAAATTGCAATACTCTACCGAGACGAATCGTTATGCAGTAGGAATTCGAATAATTACATTATGATCAATGGTCTACGCAACAGCCATAACTCTCCCCCATGGTAGGTAGAGGTAGGTATTTTATTAATCTCGTTTTCTTCTTGGGCTCCATTACAAATCTCCATTGCTCGTTTAAAGTAGGTATACGATATTTAAATACTATATAAAAACTATAACTAAATAATACTAGATATTATGCCATTATTTTTACAATTTCATTATTTGTATATCTAAATAGAAAGAAGCGTTTTCGTAAGAAATTTCTATCTATAGCTGATAATTTTATGGTCATGAAAATTCTTGCTTTGTTTACATATTTCCCATGTTTGTTTGAGTTCACTTCACCAGTTGATTGAATCACCGGTAAGCTTGAACGTTTTAGCAAGTCGTTTTTAAGTATTTGCACAAAACTCAAGAGGATGTTGACTTTACACCTACTCTTATATACAGCTTATCTTTTGTATTTTGTACTAGCTGACGCCCGCGACTTCGTCTGCGTGGATTTAGGTTTTTGAAATCCCGTGGGAACTCTTTGGTTTTCCGGGATAAAAAGTAGCCTATGTGCTAATCCAGGATATTATCTATCTCCATTCCAAATTTCAGCCAAATCCGTCCAGTAGTTTTTGCGTGAAGGTTTTTAAATCCCGTAGGATCTCATTGATTTTCCGAAATAAAAATTGGTATGTTAGTATCCAGGGTGCAATCTTTTTACCAATTTTAGCTCCCGTGGGAACCAGAAAATCACCGGGATAAAGTTCATCTCAAGGATGTAAGCTAACTTTGTACCATTCACCAAAATCGGTTAAACAGATGGGTCGTCAAAAGCTAGCAGACAGACTGATACTTTTGTAATTAGGTATAACAGTTTGGAAGTGTGGATTACAAATCTAGTCACGAATTTTGTTTTTGGTTAATTCTAATCAGATGTATGTCAAGTAGGTTTAAATTCAAAGGGCAATTAAGGTTAATCGATGAAATAAAATTAGGACTCTGATTTCGACGTATTATTTTGAAGTAGAATGTTTTTCTGGTAATGTAGGTTAATGGTATACAAATGACGTGCCAGCTAAACCACTGAAATGGGCATACAAGTACCATGGAAGACGTGTGCCATCCAAAATGACAGTTATTTTTTGTTTAACTCTAATATTTGTAACATATTTATAAAACATTACAAACGGACCCTTAATAGAGGTCAGTGGCTAAAACAAAATAGATTAAATCCTAATTTATAATGATTATACCTATAATATTAATCAAAGGAGATTTGGAGGACACTAAATGAGATACTTGTTCTTGTTATTGGGGTTCTTTATTTTGATGGAAATGTAAATGCGTCTCCAAATTACAGATGACATCGTAAATCATCGGAATACGGGTCCGATAACCGGGGAATGGCAAAACAAGCCCAAAATAAGTGCTTGGTCTGAATTTGTGAATTCCAATCAGTGATGTCAGTGCGTTCACCTTTAAACCGGCCGAGAGGCAGGCTCCAAACTTTATACGAGTTCATTATCCTCACCAAATGTCCACTTTGAATCGTTGGTTAGCATCTTGTTAATTTTTTTTATTGTCAGTAGACGAATCGAAGCAAATTGAAAAAGCAAAATGATAATGTAGAGTTGACGACATGTACCTAATTAAGAAAATTCATTTGATAACAAAATAAAAAATATAAAATTCTTACCTATAGATTTTATAAAATTAAGATTACGATGATACACAATATCAATAACTGCGATATATAAATACTATAAATGCGAAAATATGTCTCTCTGTATGTTTGCTAGCTTTTTACGGCCCATTTGTTTAACTGTTTTTGACAAAATTCGGAACAGAGATATCTAGCTTGCAACCCAGGAAAGGACATTATTATTATAAGTTAGTTTTTGCCCTGGAAAATGAAACAGTTCTCACGGGATTCACGAACATCATCTATTCTGTACAGAGATAGCCTCCATCCTAGAGGCATATTATTAGGCTAGTTACTTTTTAACCCGAAACATTAAAGAGTTCCCACGGGATTAAAAAATCAAATTGACGTGAATGAAATTGCGGGCATTATCGAATTGTTATTGTCTGTTTATTGCAAGATTGAAGAAGAGATTAATTCAGTCTGATCTCTACCTTATTAGACAGAATGAGAGGGTGAGATTTAACTTTTAACAATGCCATGATTCTCTAATTAGAATGTAAACTATAACTTCAAATATTGACAGTAAATAAAGGTGCATTAGTGATTCTAATTATGTGAAGCTTAGTTTAGTTATGACCTTATGGTAGGTAGTAGGTAGATATACAGATATTTATTTCAAAGATAATAAAATATTAAATGAAAATTTTATATAAAAACTGGAACTAAAATGAAGGCGGTTAATGAGGTTCACTTTAAAATAACTACAAACGCCCCCAAGACCTTTGTAACCGAGTTCAAACTATTGTTAGAGAAAGCGTAAACGAGTAGCATTCGAATCCGAAAATATTTTGTGTCACTTTCGCTCAATGCCAATACAAACAAGGCATTGTAATGTCACAACATGCTAATAACACGTAATGTTTCTTATCACACAATGGATACAAAAAATGAATTATTAATTTTTCAGTCAGTAAATGGTCAGGAGCTATATTTACTTAGTATTGATATACATAACCATTAAAACTTCTTGAATTGTAAGGACAAAATAAAAACATTTTTTGCTATAAGCGGGAGATCTCGTAAAATGACTGAAGTCTAATGTAGGCTATGACCGAAGGTAATGGTTGTTATTTCCTAATATACTCAGATGATAATTACTAGGAATATTCATAGACATTAAGATTATAATAACTAGGTACAAAGTTTAGGAAAAGTAATCCATTTTTAAGTATGACAAGATATCCTCCAAATTTCATGTCTCAAGGATCAGCGCGGCGGTTTAGTCTGTGCGTTGATATATACTTAAGCCAATTATTCAGTCAGTCAGAACTTTGAATTTTATATATACAGACAGAATATAATCCATACCGTACATATATTATGAATGCCAAAGGGTGTCTGTCTATCTGTTACGTTTTCTCGGCAAAGTTTCCAAATGTATTTTAAAAGTTCACCTGCTCAGCACATATTATTAACAAAATTTGGTATAGAGATTGCTATCCCGGAAAATCGAAGAGTCTCACGGGACTTCTGGAAAATCTAAAACCACGCGGACGATGCGGTGGGCATCACCTAGCAATAAACATTTTTATTATAAGCTCTTCTAAATATTTTGTCTTTTTGATTCCAGCTTTATGTGGTTTATGATAAAGGTGACATTCGGTGAGCACAACCGGTGCAATGCCACAGTGAGGCCTGAAACTCGCTTTGTGATACGTGTCATCGCCCACAACTTCACCCTCACGAATTTCGACAACGACATCGCCTTGCTGCGCCTTAATGAGAGAGTCCCTATGAGCGCTGCCATCAAACCAATATGTCTGCCTAAAAATAATCGTAAGTTTTTTTAATACTACTTAATACAACTTCAAGAAATCTTGGGTTTTTCACACAATTTTCCTACTTTTTTATTAGACTTATGTAACGAAAATCCTAATCTCACTTCCATTTTCTGGTTTTAGTGCAATTCAATAGAAAGGGCTTATCTAATTATTGTACGTTTGTACTAAGTAATGTCACAGAATACATAATGTCATAGAACTGACGTAGGAGTGTTTCAATTCGGACTAAGCAATTTTTCTTGCATGCATTAAATTATACATATTTTAATCGATTATTTACAATTATCGTCAAAGTTAAACCTCATGAAGATACCTGAAACTCAGGACATTGTACAATCACTATAATAAGAACTTCGTTAGATCAAAGCTTTAAGTTGAAGAATATTTTTTATATAGTACAAGGTAGTAGGATATTAATCAAGAACAAATAATAAATGGGGCTTGGATCAAAGTACAAAATATAATATAGGTAATTAACCTCTGCACTACCAAAACACACACTTGCCATACTTGCTTGTTACTGCCAAAATAACAAGTTTTGTTCTGTGAACGCAAATAAATCATTAATCACTCTCGTTTGTATTTTCTAAGTTTAAACTTTTATAAAAAGCTCAAGGATTAATCGAGAGAGAAAGTGATTAATCATATTCTGTTCATAATGATAGCCTACCTTATGAAATTAACAAAATACATTAGAAAAACGATTGCTTCTTTAGTAACTAATCGTTATAAAACAAGTTTAATATACTGTTAAAATACAGAATAACACATACAGAACATCATAATTAATTGATTTTTAAAACATGCAAACTTGCGGATATAATTTTATTATTGTTATATTAATATATTATTTTATAGATTTTAAGTAATTTTTTTAAAGCACGTTCTAGAGTTGATTATTACAAAAGTATTGAAAAACGTAAAACTTTTTCATTCAATGGAGAAAAGAATTTTCCTGTTTTTTTTTAGATTTTTTCCTATTGAGTTACAGGTCTGGAAGCCCTTGACTGTGATAATAATTAATATAATAAATAATAATTATTATGTGTCTAAATTAAAAAGCTGCTATTCTGGAACACATAATATGTTTATAATCGGTTTCTAGACGGCACCATACAGGAAAGCTTTATAACTTGGTGGTATAATTTTTCAATAGGGGCAGACTCTAGACAGAGTGACACCAATTCCAGGATTATTAGTACTCAAATTCACAAATACACTACTAAAGAAAACTATTTGTTTTTATAACAGTTGTTTCACTTGAGAAGTCCTCAGAAATATTTTTTTTACTATTGTCAGAAAATCTCTACGTTGGCTCCAAAGCAGTTGCATCAGGATGGGGTACGTTGACAGAGGAAGGCAAGGTCTCGTGCACGCTGCAAGAAGTCGAAGTACCGGTGCTAAGTAACCAAGAGTGCCGGAATACCAAGTACACGGCAACTATGATAACTGACAACATGCTTTGCGCTGGATACCCTAAGTCTGGGCAAAAGGATTCTTGTCAGGTGAGTCCAAGTTTTTTATGAATTTTCCGAGACCAGTAACTTACCTTATCAATCAGACTAATTGAGATTTTGCATGACGTTTTCTTTAGTACGTAGCCTGTCCTCATAAAAATAGGGTTTTCAGAAATTTCACCGGAAAAAAGCGGGCCATGAAAAATTTACTCTGTGACATTGTTTTGGCTGCGACTCGTTAGATACTACATAGAACCAAATCAGCAGTTAGTCTTTAACAAATAAAACTGTTATTCCTCTTCTGGGTTTGCTTAAACTTTTTTTAAACGATTTGACATTTAATATATCATCAGTTAAAACTATTGCCGGCTCAGAATGAGTAAGATCCACCCCGCTGGCCAAGTATGGATTAGCAGATTTTATACACCTTTGAGAATAATATGTCACAAAATGGAATGTGTGCAATTTTGTGTGGCAATTTTGGAATGGATGCAAGGGAGTGCAGTTTCATTCTATTACTCAAGGCAATCAACCCTGCCTGTTAATGCTCCCTGTTAGACTATCGATGCTATATAACCGATGGCACTTCTATATTTTAGAAAAACCTATACAAGAACAAATTGCAAACTTACTCAGTTGATTTCAAGCTGGAGCGACACAGAAGGCAACCATACTTTGAGATTGCCAACTGTCTGCTTGGCGATTTTGCTCGGGTCGCCTGAATCAAAACAAGACCGTGTTCTTCAGAACTTTCGTGTCTTTGCAAGAGACCTAGGAATTTCCATGGCCACTACTGCATGTCTATCGATCGAAATGACGCCGCTGTAGTTCTTCATGAGGCAATATGAAATAGAATGAGAATAATCTGCAAAGACTGATAAATTTTTCCAAATCTTTACATAGAATCCATACTTCTATGCAATAATATAAATTATAAATCCGAAAGTGTGTCTGTCTGTCTGTCTGCTACCTTTGCACGGCCTAACAGTTTAACCGATTTTTGGTGCAGGTTTAGCTTATATCCCAGGGACGGACATAGGCTACTTTTTATCCCAAAAAATCAAAGAGTTCCAACGGGATTTCTAAAAACCCATCCGCTTAACCGATTTGATTGAAAGGTACCGAGGTAGCTTGCGTCCCTGTAATTGACATAGGCATTTTATTCCGAAAAATCAAACAGTTCCCACGGGATCTTTAAAACCCTAAATCCACGCGGTTGAAGTCGCGGGCATCCTCATTAATATATCGCTCTCAATCGCCGTACCTATTGTAATTGTTAAATTTGTTTCAGGGCGACAGCGGTGGACCTCTCATCACAGAGAGAAAGTACGACAAGCGGTACGAGCTAATAGGTAATGAATATGGATACCTACTTGTATATACTTACTTTGCAAATCCTATTTCGTCCGCGCGGCCTTCTGCAAACAAACTACCTACATTGTCACTTTCACTGGTTTATAAATTGCTCCTCAGAATTTGTTTATTTTAATTTAAGTTTTATTTACACTTCACTTTCTTATATTTGATACAAATCTTGCGATGAACGTTTTAATTTCTTCTACCTATTGAACCAATTTTTATGGAGCTTCGCTCATGAGTTTCATTCTCATGAAGTTAATTGAACTCTGGGTTCAATCTTCTATCAACTGTAAACTGAAATAAAGGATCTGCCGATTCTGAGTGCAAAATTTTGGGTACCAATTATACATTGTGCTATTGATGTCGCTAGAGATGCTGCACTGGTATAGAATAATTATTAATCTAAATTTTGAACTTATCAGTTTTTTCAAGAGTTGTTTTTAACTATTTTCTTCAAAAAAATTGGTTAAGCAAAAAAAGAAATGTTAAAAAAACACCAGCCGAAACCACACACGGTTTATTTTACTGGTAGATAAACTTCATATTACTTTAAGAGAGATTGAGTTTTTTCGAAAATATTTTTTTTTTTCAGGGGTGGTGTCATGGGGTAACGGCTGCGCTAGGGTGGGCTATCCCGGAGTATACACAAGGGTTTCCAACTATTTGGACTGGATTAGAGAGAACACTCGAGACGCTTGCTATTGTAACAACTGAAATACAAGTTGATCGGGGACTGAACACATTTATCCGCAGAAATCTGTCAACAATTTATTAAGTACATAAACAAGTTTTAGTATGATTTTTGGGCGCTCAAAAATTTAACTGAGTCGTATTAATTCTGAAACGTATGGTCTAACCTAACGTGATCTTATCGAAACATTTACCTAAAAGTATTATGTGCAAAAATATTATATCGAAATTTATAGTAATCTCTACGAATGCATATGCTTGATGTTTTAAGGTCATTCTTGCATGTTTAAATGGTCAAATGCAATGTAACATTGCTATTTACAAGGAGTATGAGATTGACTGTAAGCTTTGAGCGAGTATCTGTGTGGGGATTCAGTTAAATTGTCCAAAATAAGTTTTTGTTTTATTGACCAACATCAAAAGAAATCGTAATTAATCCTGAAATTTTATTTATTACACAAAAGGATACTTTATATAAGTTGCTAGAATATTGCAGTAATTAAATATATAATAAACTCTAAAATCCTGCAACAAAATCGTAAATTTTAAGTGATTTAGTCCCTGAACAATAATTTTAAATCATTATCTGCGATATAAATTATACCATAAGGATATAAAATAAGTAATTCTCTTTTATTGATCAAATTTTTAGGATATCGACGCCATTACTAGAACTAAGTCGACGAATGGCTGTTTAAGCTAATAAAATATTGTTAGTCATATGAATGACAAAAGAATACATTTATCAGTCAATGAACTTGTGTAAATAATAATAATGCGAAAATCTACTGATTAAGTGATATTATTTTAAAGGACGACTAAATTTTATGTAATCTAAGATAAACGTCGTTTTTAATGCAATAAGTAAGAATATTGTATTATCATTCATGATGACTTTGGCAATAAGCTTGTCTAGTTACGTTAAAATAATTGGATCTTCAGATTTATATCCGGCATCCACTGGAATGAGACTTGCTATAAGTTAAAACACTCGTTTTAAATATTTGTTTTTAAGACAATGCAAATCCTAGGGCCAACATTCCGCCATTCAAAACTTTAAAGCGAATACATATTATAAGTTTCAAGTTTATAAATCAATTCCATTGTACTTAATATTAATATAGGTATGTATTAACTTTATTGTATTAAAAATATTTATTGCAAATTGTACCAAAAATAGGTATATCAATAGGATCCTGTTAGATATATTTTTATATTATTTTGGACTGTAATATTTATTAGTCATGAAATATATACGTAATAATAATGCCATATTATTTAAGATTTAGATGTAAGTGGAATTGTAAAAAATGATAAATAAAGTACCTCACATTTATAGTTTTATTTTTGCCTGGGAGATTCTGGTCCAATAAATTGGATCTTTATAACGGATGGATCGATTGTTGAGGAAAACACGAAATTAAAATAAAATGTTGACCATTTTAGTAGCTATTAAAATCAAGTGGTTTTTAATTAAGGTGAATGACAGTAATAGGTCACAGTGTTTTGATAAAATTGTGATTGAACAAGTGTAAATTAAAAATTTATAACACCCCCGACAAGTGAAGGTTACAGTAACTAGAAAAGAGCTGATAACTTTCAAATGGCTGATCCGATTTTCTTGGATTATAGCTAAGAACACTCTCGATCAAGCCACTTCTCAAACAAAAAAAAAAACTAAATCAAAATCGGTTCATTAGTTTAGGAGCTACGATGCCACAGACAGATACACAGATATACACGTCAAACTTATAATACCCCTCTTTTTGGATCGGGGGTTAAAAACAGATAATTTTAATTCTGATACAAGTTATGGACTAAGAGCCAGCGCTTGCCAGACCTTCGTTATTTTATAAAAGCTGAAAGTTTATTTGCGTATTCTTCCCGACACAGGGAGGAATGATCAGCGATGATGAAGTTTGGATCATGGTGGCTTTGGGAGATAACAGGTAATAAATGTGTAAAAATCTTACGTAAAAGTATAAAATCAAATTTTTTATATTTTCTTTGGAATAGTATTAGAAATCACGTCATGAACCTTAGTATCGTGGCAACTCCCTGCCAGACGTCCTCAAAGTTTAAGGGTGTCTGGCAGGCAGTTGCCACGATACTTTTCTGGCAATGCATGACGTGATCGGCATTCTGGCACGGGCTGGCTCTCTCTCTCTATTAGCTCTTAACTGCGATCTCACCTGTTGGCAAGTGATGATAGAGTCTAACGCGAAAGCTGGCAAGTTTGGAAGGTTGGAAACCGCTTAGGTATCGGTTTCTTCGCGTCATTTTACCGGAATGCTAAATCACTTGGCGGCACACCTTTGCCGGTAGGGTAGTAACTAGCGACGGCTGAAGCCTCGCAGCAGACATTTTTTAACATTATTTTGTTTAAAACTAACTATAGAAAAGGCACCTTTATGACCCCTGACCCAATTTTTTTTTGTTTGAAAGGTTGCTTGATCGAGAGTGTTCTTAGATATAATTCAAGAAAATCGGTTCAGCCGTTTGAAAGTTATCAGCTCTTTTCTAGTTACTGTAACCTTCACTTGTTGGGGCTGTTAAAATTTTTTAATTTACCCTTGTCTGTATTTAAGACAAGGTTTAATTATAGCAAATCTGTTTTTACCAGAAATTGATTCGAAAAAATATCAGTAAAACGTCAAGAGATGATATTGTTTTATTATTGTAATTATTAAGATTACTTACCAGCAATACACAGTGAGTAGATAACTCCTTACTTAGTTATAAGAGATTAAGTATTAAGTAAATGGTTTGCTAAATTATCTCATATTTTATAAGAGACTTTTAAGATAATAAAGATACCTACCTATCTACGCAGCTTTTAGACACGTGCAAAAATCTTATTAGTATCTACACAAAGTATTATATACTAGCTGTGCCCGCGACTTCGTTCGCGTGGAATAGTGACTTTTCGCGCTTTATATAGCCACGGACGCTCAGGCGCGAGGCGCCGTGATTCTTTAAATTGACATAACTTTTTTATTTATGAACCGATTGACATGAAATAAACACTAAATCCTAAGTGAAGCTTACTACAATATATTAGTGAAAACCGTATCTAAATCGAATAAGCCGTTTCTGAGATTAGCGTGCACAAACACACAGACAAACAGACAAACAGACAAACAGACAAACAGACAAAAAAAAAATTAATTACAATTTCGGGTTCGGCATCGATATAATAACAACCCCTGCTACTTTTTTTTTATATATTTCCATTGTACAGACACCACTTTTCTACAATTTTATTATATGTACTTATAGATTTTTTGTACAAAATAAAAACTCTAAATGAACGGTAATTTACCGTTAATAGACAAACATAGTAAAAAAAATTGAATAATCGCTTGTTTTTAAATATGTATACAACACGTGGTCGTTCGCGCCATGGTGGATAAAACAAATTGAGATGTCGAAAACACCTGTAACGTCGTCAATAAGACGCAAATCAGCAATGAGTTCATATTTTAGACTAGTTTATAGTAGAGTTAGATACGTAGGAGGTCATTGATCTGTGCGGTCATTGCCAAATAACATGCCCGACCATACAGCCTCTAATCGGCGCCTAAAACGCTGTCTTAAAAAGCTTCTTCAGAGATAAAAGTTTTAATAAACACTGGCTGCTGCAAAATTTACCAAAAAGAGACATAAATTCTGTTTTAAAATATAGCTTCCAGATTAGTCGCGACGGGTCAAGTATATATCGGCTATAACTTTAGTGTTTTAGTAACGAAATGCCACATTTTAGGGTGCGCAATATTCATAAGATCGTTCAGAGCTCAGGCATGAGTTAGTGTATTAAAATCTTTGAGCCCTAAGCACTACTTTCCATGTGTGTGTCATCCCATTCACCTGTTTTGTCTAAGTGTCCACAAAACTGAAGTAAAAACGAAGAAAAAACAATGTTTTGTTTTTTAGTTTGTTTTATTTTGTGTGTGTCTATCGGTGCCGGGGACACATTAAGTAAGGTAAGATTTTTTACTTTTTTCTCTATGCATAATTTGGTTCGCGCAGATTAGATGATTAATCCTTCGCTGTTTTTTCTGCTACAAGACTGTCACAAAAATTGATGGCTTATATATTTTATCTTGATTAGCGAAGCGGTAACTGAATAATTTCCCACTTTTACTCAGTAAAAAATGTAAACTGAATACATTCGTCTTACTCCTATTTTTTTGTTAAAATTTTTACTCTAAGATTTAAATAATAGCTGAAATATTTATTATACACGTAATGAATAAAAATAATTAGTAACATAAAAGCCTACTCGGAATTAAAGATAATAAATTTATTTTATACTTACTATTTTTTCAATTATTAAAATATTATTTTGTTTAAGTTCTGCTTAAGTTGAATGATGATTTATATAAATATAACTTTACGATTTTGCATTCCCAATGTTCAGTAAAATAGTGGATTTACTTTTGGTAACTACTTACTAGCTATATTAAAGGTACAAGTGTAAATTAAAAATTTATAACACCCCCGACAAGTGAAGGTTACAGTAACTAGAAAAGAGCTGATAACTTTCAAACGGCTGAACCGATTTTCTTGGATTATAGCTAAGAACACTCTCGATCAACCTTTCAAACAAAAAAAACTAAATTAAATTCGGTTCATTAGTTTAGGCACTACGGTGCCACAGACAGATACACAGATACTCAGATACACAGACACACAGATACACAGATACACACGTCAAACTTATAACACCCCTCTTTTTGGGTCGGGGGTTAAAAATTAATGTTTGGACATCTAAGCTTAATACATTTTTGTAATTGTTTGACTAACAGGTTTATAATGATTTAACTGTTTTAAATTGCTTGTTTTAGGATTTGCTTAGAGTAAGTGATGAATATTACGCATATGGACAAGACCAAGAGTTTCAACTGCCTCCGTGTCGAGATTGTAGTAAGTAACTTACTATTTTATTGTTTACAGTAATTTTTATTTCTTATTCCTATTTCTTAATCCTTCAATATGTACATTGGCTAAAGCGCTAACATCAAAGCACTGTGGCGTTACTGTGAGACCGATTGAAGATACATTTTCACATTGAAATAACAAATATCATCTAATTTGTAGTTCTAGCGCAGAGTAAGGATGGTGTGTTATAACCTAACAGAGATTCGACGAAGCCATCTAGACAGAACAATCAGCGGTAACTCTTAACGAGCGTCCCGGGATCTCCATAGTAATGCCGGGAGAGGCGTCGGACGATTGTGTATTTTTAAACTGTGGTTTTAGTTAGCTAATTTGTGTACCACTTTGCCAAAATAGTAATAAAAACTCATGTCTCGACAGCATTCGATTCGTGCAATCTTTTTTTTCTTTGAACTTTGTCTTTTTTATGCCCGAATGCTCTTGTTTGTCGATACAATAAAATGGTTAAGAGGATAGTGGCCATGTTATTACCCATAAGTATGGAAGTTTGTTTGTTAGATTGTCCTTTAATTCGAAACCGAGCAGCGGATCCACGTAATTTTTTGGTATGAATAATAATAATATACATATGTAGTTAAAGTCCTGAAGAGTGGTATAGGCTCCTTCAGTATCAAAGAACTCAAAGAGTTTCCATGGGATTGTTAAAACCTAAATCCGTGCAGGTGCAATCGTGGGCATCAGACCAGTGTTTGAATCATTTTCGGTATACCTTGGAACCGAGCGTGAAAATTTAACGATCTGTAAAATTCAAAACTCAAAACTTTTTTTTGCAGGTTGCGGTGAGCGCAACGAAGAGGCTCGAGTGGTTGGAGGTTCTTTAGCTGATACAAATGCATTTCCGTGGATTGCTCGACTCATCTATGGGAATTCTTTCGGCTGTGGAGCATCTCTCATCAATGACAGATACGTTATATCTGCAGCACATTGCGTAAAAGGGTACGAAAAATTACTTATTTATCTAATACTTATTTATCATCATCTGTTTACGACTTTACTGTTTACTACTTTATCTGCTGTAGATCCGTGTATAGTTGAACCGATTTTAATCAAAGTTGGAGTAGTGTTCAGTCTAACATGCTTACAGAATGCAAAATATTCGTCTCCTTTGTCATATCCATACTAACATAATGAGTCTGTCGGTTTGTTACCTTTACCTGTTTTGTTTTGACGATTCGATTTTGAAGTTTGGTACACAGATAACTCATATCCCAGAAAAGAAAATAGCTACTTTTTTGCCGGAAAATCAAAGAGTTCCACGAGATTCTTAAAAACGTCCTTCCACATGGATGAAGTTGCGGGTATTGTAGTAGGTAAACAAATAAACTTTGAATATTAGGTACACTTTTATAGTTATTATTTGGCTATCTAAGATGTCATATGGTTTCAGGTTATCGTAACTTTTGTTCATAGATATTATGAAACCACTCTGTTGCTAGCATCTAAACTCGAATTCATAGACCTTAACCTCATTAATTTCATAGACCTACGCCTACTTTACAAGTGCTTATGATAGGTCAAGTCTACCTCCGGTTCAACTGGATTGGAACCAGATCTGACAATTAACTTAGAAAAAGTTTCAATACTTGCCCGAGGCGAGCATAATATCTCTACGCCAAAGAGGTTTTAAGCTTTTAAAGGCTGCTACACATATTTAAAAAAATCCCAAAAAAATACTTTTTTAGTTTGTTTTCGTATTAGGTTACGGTTACTGTGACCACCCCGATGCAAAGCTTCTTCAAGATAAATGTGCCATGTCAGCCACATACTGAGTAAATGGATAATTTAACTAATTTAATTTCACACATAAAGCCACAGCTGGACGGCGTGATTTTATTCAAATTAATATCTTCTCGTTGGTCATCAATATTAACTGCGTGTCTTTGTTTACAAATATAATAAATATTTAAATATAAAAATTAGAAACAAAAATTTCACTGTAACGAGGCAAGTTACGATAAATTGCAGCGAACTACCGTCAATAATTATGGTTATTAACAGTATTTCGCTGAATAAATCCCTATTTAAATTGGTTTACCTTATTATCTTTAAATCACTATAAACCTACAACCATTAAGTTTATCTAGTTAAAATAAACTATGCTAAGTAAATGATACTAAATGTATATATTTTAGTATTTAGGGTGACTTACATACTATGAGTTAGGTAGTGCGCGATTTTTATCAGAATTGGTTGGGAAGTTAGAAGCAGAAATAACCATATAACAAACCAATCATGAGGGCAAGCCTCAGTTTCCTTATGATTCTCTCTTTAAAATTTAAATTAATATTATTGGATATTTTAGATTAAATATTATCTAAATTTGTATTACCAGTATATAATTGGTAGACACTTATTTTTTCTCGATGCCATGAAGAAGTTAAATTAAGCAAAAAGGACTAACTAAGATTTTTGTCTTTAAATTGTACCCGTGTATTTTAAATACACACCTTTTAGGGAACATTGGACAGGAAGGAGATATCTTGAAAACACGATCGTAAGAAGTTAAACATATTATTCGGTTCCAGTAGTCATTTAGGTACACGAATTGAAGAAAAATATCAGGTTGCTTCTTTGGAACTGATTATACCATAACACGCTAAATGTCAACCCACAAAATTTATTCACTTACCTAAAAGGATTAAAGGTTCTTACACACGATTTACATTACCGAGTATAGGAATCTAAAAAAAATCTCTGTTTTTTTTTGTTAGAGTAGAATCTGCTTTCTAAACTGGTGATAGAGTCTTGACATATCATTGAAACATCCTACATGAAATAACTTTTTTTATCTTCAAGTCGGTAATGACGATAATGTAAATCGTATGTCGTCAAATTAAAATCAGGATGACTTCATTTCGTGTGTTAGATTCCAAGCTTAGGTCTGAATTTACCTGACCTAAACAGGAAAGTCAAGGGTATATATAAATCAAGTTTAGAAACTTAAGAGGATCCCTTTACCTTGTGTTTTTATTTGATAAATAATTATTTTCTGTTTTGGATTCTTTCTTACTAATTTAACGGGTGGATTGTTATATTTTGTGTTTAACAGTTATTCAAAACTAAATAATTTAAACACTTAGGTTCGAAAATAAAGTGAACATCTACCTAGATAATAAAAATAAGAGTAGACTGAAGGAGAGAAATTACGAGTAACTTAACATGAATTTAGTTGAATGAAGTCTACGAGCAGCTGCACATGCGTTGAACTCTAATGTATTGGTTAAAATGAAACTCCGTAAATCTTATCGAAATCCGTCCAAATTAGCAGTTGTGTATGACAGTCTCGTCCACCACTATTTCATACATGACATAGTTTCACAATATAGGCCCGTGCTTAGGAGTAACTCACGTTGATTTAAGTTTTTTAATTTTCCATGAACTCATAAATTTTCAAGTCAGGTACTTACTATGTCCATCTTTGGGATACAAGGCTACAAACTACATCTATAACAATTTTTTTCAAAATCGGCATAGAGATAGCTTGATATTGGTCGACTGTACACATCTTTTCTCCACTCCGCTTAGGTGGAAACCGCGCCTAAAGCGGATGTGTACGTCATAATAGCTATCTGCATGCCAAACAGCTCGATCGGTCTTTGTGCGTTGAGTCAGGCAGTCAGTCAGTCAGTCAACTTTTCTTTTTATGTATTTAGATTTATGTTTTCAGTTTCATGTGGTTCATGTTCCGAGTGAAGTTTGGTGAACACGACCGATGTGATAAGTACCACATACCAGAGATCCGATACGTGACAAAGATGTACATCCACAATTTCACACTGACTGAATTGTCGAATGACATCTCACTGCTGCAGCTCAATAAGCCCATGGAATATTCACATGCCATCCGGCCTGTGTGCTTGCCTAAGTCAGGTTAGTTTTTTTTAATAAAACTTTTGTTCCATCATAATCATCACAGTGAACTAGAATGAGTGAGCTCTCGTTTGACCTGGAATTGACGTCCTGTCAGTATCTAACACTAGGGCTATAAATTATAATTAGCCGAATTGAAAAAGTTGTCTCACTCTCATCACAAGATTTGTTCCAAGCGTCACAACTGCCATGAACTGTGACATCATTGTCAGTTCATATATGTACCTACGTCTATCAACTAACGATGATGCAATCTCCGCCGCTTGAATCCAGCAGCTCCCAGTGACTTGTTTCATGTCTCTGTCTCTGCGCTATGTGGTACGAGAACGCCATTTTCAAGACCTTGGGACCCCAACCTCTATCAGTTTTTTGAACTATATGCCCTGCTCATTGCCCCTTCGGCTACTTTTTTGTTCACTCGTTCGTTATTCTGTATATATGGCTCACATTAGGTCTAGGCTACGCAACGTTGCGTCGCTATTATATACCTACATATAAAGCGTTACAAGATTTCAGTCTTTTATATATATACGACTTTGGGCGCAGGTTTTTTAAGACTTCCATTGGACTCTCTGAAAATTCAGTCCGGAAGATCAGTCTATGTTATGAAAAAACTGATATACTCAAGTTTTTAAACCGGGGTTTGAACTGTACGTTAATATGACATTTAGTAAGTTCTTCTTTTAAATAATATGCCACTATTTAGAATGCCATTATTTAGATCCTGAATAGACATTAATTCCGTCGGCGTCAATTATGTCTTGGGATAAGAGCCCTTATCAAAAATGCCTGATATCCCCAATTCATATAGTTAAAAGGGTCATTTTTATTAAGGTGTTCCTTAATTGCATTACACCCGAGATAAAGAATTAAACATTTTTATCAATTAATATACCTACAAACGAAGAAGTCAAATTATGTGAAATAAAATATTCTTAATATCAAGATTTCAATTCGAATTTATGATCTATAAAATTTAGGATCTTAGCTTTTTATATCAAGTCATAAAGATAGTAATTCCGTAGGTGTTATGATTCATTTTACTCATATTGATATCCAATGACTTTCATATGTTATTGGCGAATCCCAAGGGTTTTATTATCTAAAGGAGAACGATGTCTGTAAAGTTAAGTAATATAAAAAAAATTAAAATTCTAAAAAAGATTAAAATGTTCCCTGAGCCGATTTTGTATCAGTCTGTAATCATTGGTTTCTCCACACCATATCATTCAATGGCTCGCGTAATGGTTTGACTCTTGATTCAATCGGCAGTAACGTGTACTTATCATGCAAACTGATGCCTTACATAATTATTAATGTGTGCCGCGAGTGCGTTTGAATTAATAAAACTGAGGGGATTTAAAATTGATTCTTCTCGGTAGGAACGGCATTCCGAACCAGTGGTAAATTATTTTGACGATTCAAAAACACTTGTAAAAGTTTATTTGAATAAAAATGTATTCTATCTTATTCTATTTTTATGTAATATATAAAATATTGCAGATTATTATGACTACGCGGGTACATTAGCAACGGTGTCTGGATGGGGAGCAATGGCTGAGACCGGCAAATGGTCGTGCACACTCCTGGAGGCGCAGCTGCCGGTCCTCAGCAATGAAGAGTGCCGCAACACCAAGTATAACAAATCCAAGATAAAGGACGTCATGATGTGTGCTGGCTACCCGGCCACAGCTCATAAGGATGCTTGTACTGTAAGTGATTTTGAAAACTACGTAAGTATGTACTATGTAATAATTACTTATTACATAGTACATATACTTATGTACACAAAACGGTTTCAATCCAAGCAAAAAATTTTGTAAGCTGCTATTAGTTTTTGTTTACAACTTTATGTAAAGTTTCATACTAATTTTGAAAGCTTCACCATTTTTATTTGTAATAGCCCTTCTACAGGTCTTTTTTACCCGTCTGCGGCGAAGCGCAAGTGGAGGGTTATGTGTTTGTATTGTATGTATGTATATTTCGTCCGTTTCTACGTCCGCTCGTACCGTAACTACTCAACGGCTCAACCGATTTTGATAAATGTCACGGCATTAGAATCGTCTTGATGGCGCGAATGTACCTACATAAAATTCTTAAAAATCGGATTCATGCGCTTTAATGTGCAGTGAAAAGGATGCAATGCAAACCGCAGTCGGGTTGTTTAGAAAACTTGAAAACTTGTTTAGACAGAACTAACGTTCACAAGTCACTTCTGTTGAAAATGGCTGCCAACAGAACAGCTGTTTTGAAACGGCCAACTTATATAGAGGTGGTTTAAAAAAGATTTAAAACTCTATTTTTTAACCCCCGACCCAAAAAGAGGGGTGTTATAAGTTTGACGTGTGTATCTGTGTATCTGTGTGTCTGTGTGTCTGTGTATCTGTGTATCTGTGTATCTGTGTATCTGTGTATCTGTGTATCTGTGTATCTGTGTATCTGTCTGTGGCATCGTAGCGCCTAAACGAATGAACCGATTTTAATTTACTTTTTTTTGTTTGAAAGGTGGCTTGATCGAGAGTGTTCTTAGCTATAATCCAAAAAAATTGGTTCAGCCGTTTAAGAGTTATCAGCTCTTTTATAGTTTTCTTGTAGAAAAGAAGGTTAGATAACCGTTAGGTTCATAATATTATGTCAATAGACAAATGTCAAGCTGTCAAGATGGACGTTGCCTAAATACATAATTATTTATTTGAAAATGATGTTTTGGAAAACTCAAATACTTTGGATCGTCGGGGGTGTTATAAATTTTTAATTTACACTTGTTTACTTACTAAATTAATTATTATTGAAGCGACCTTAGTATTGCGCAGGAACAAAAGTGGCAGCAAAAAATATGTCCTAAGTAAGTTAATAGCTCTATCGCAGGCGCTCTATGTTTCTACTTTTTAAGCTAAATATCTAAGGTGAAATAAAAAGGTTTTTGTGTAGTTTAATTTGATTTAATGTAATGTAATTTAATTTATTTTAATTATTTACTTCTAAATATAAGGTAAGCTGGGAACTTGAAATAGGTACCATAATAATTGTAGGAATAGACGGCTGATCAAACGTGACCAAACGCCTAATTTTACTTCTTCTGCAAATTTTTGGACCAATAAAAAGCTTTTCATTTTGTTACAGGGAGACAGTGGTGGACCTCTGATAGCTGAAAATATTGATCATGCATATGATTTAATTGGTACGTTACTCGTATTAATAGTTTACACAAAAATAATCCTCAGGTCATCAATCAAAAAACCTTTATTGTAGGTTTATAGATTTTTTAATTAGTTTTGTAATAATTTTATTTTGGTACTGCGGTCTATAAAGTAGGTTATTGATCAACAGGTGAATTGCAATCCTTTTTAATGTTTCTTTCATTGTTCAAGGAATCGTGTCATGGGGATATGGATGTGCAAGAATTGGATATCCGGGTGTCTACACGAGAGTTACAAAGCACTTAGGCTGGATTCAAGAGAACACCGCTGACGCATGCTATTGTGCTTATTAACTTTACATAATGTGCCTATACTGTATTAATAAAACGCTTTACTATTGTCTTATTTATTTCAAGAGGCTCCCCCTTATTTGATACTATATGCATAGAAGATGATTAGTAATTTTTTTTTTTAAGTAGGCATGTACAAAAGTACGTAGGTATTGTAAAAGCGATAAGAAAGACGGTAACCGGTACGGTAGGCATCCGAAGGCATCAGGAAGTGAATCGATTCATATGCGTTTCTAGAATGCTTTCATGAAGTAAGAGATAGAACAAATCTTCTGACAAAAAATTGATGGGTGACGTCATCTACTCTTGTTAAAAGATCTCATAGGTTAGAAAACTTATGGATGTCCGGTGAGGTATTCATATGTTATGAGAGTACTCTATATTACACAAGAAACATCTTTCACAAATGTTTGATAGACAGGAGAGGCCTACAGTCTCTAAGTGCCTAGCGCTATAACTTTTTTTTCGAACCCAAAAATTGTAACAAAAAGAAAAACAAAGATAAAAATTGCACAGAAAGGCATTTATTTCTATAAAAGATGACCCCTGGAAGTGGGAGAGGTTGTAAATAAAGAAGAATAGGTAGAACAAAGATATGAAATGGAACGGGGCCATTAATATAATAAGTCTATGAACGGGACTTTTTTCATAGCTATAAGTGTAAAAAAAACCCCCTTTTGCAGTGTCGAATTAATGGAACTGTATCCTTCAAGTAAGATTGGACGAGTTCAGGTTATAAAACTAGTAGTAACCTAATAATAGTCACCGCGCAGTAACGTGGTTGCGAGTGCAATGTACTCATTCCTGTGCAGCCTCATCTTGTACTTAGTATTTACTTGCATTGCGCCTTAGGGATACTAGACTCTAGATAATTTTGTTAATAAAGAAATTAGTGTATTTCAGATACAAACATGTGGATTCGCAGTGTTGTGTTTATTTTGTTGGTCTGCTATGGGATTATTGTAAGTTTGTGCTTTTAATGGTTTTCATTGTGATCCATACTTTTAAATATTATAAATGCAAAAGTGTATCTGTCTGTCTGTTAGCTTTTCACGGTCTATCCGTTTAACCGATTTGAACGAAATTTTGTACATATATAACTTGTATCCTAGAAACGAACAAAGACTAATTTTATCCCGGAAAATCAAAGAGTCTCTATAAGATTTTTAAATACATTTATAGTCGAAATTGTGAGTTTCATCTAGTATCTACTTATAGAATTATCTTTTTCTCTAATACTAATGTTTGATCGACCGACAAACCGATTTAATTCAAACATGTGAGTTTAAGGTATATTTTATATTAAGGTTCAGGCTGAAGAAACTGCTAACTCCACAGAAGATTATGTTAGTGTAAGTGCCGCTGAAAATGTTGTAGAAGCCATCCCAGAAGAATTGCTTACAGCGGATATCAACAAGTGTAATTGCCGTAAGTTTTTAATTTTTTTTAGGATTCATAAATTAATTATTAGGCAGTATTATTGGTATTAAAATATGTATTTATTCAGATACAAGTTAGCCCTTGACTGCAGGCTCACCTTGTGGTAAGTGATGATGCAGTCTAAGATGGAAGCGGGCTAACCTGGAAGGGGTATGGCAGTTTTTATTAAACCCATACCCCTTTGGTTTCTACACGGCATCGTACCGGAACGCTAAATCGCTTGGCGGTACAACTTTGCCGGTAGGGTGATAACTAGCCACGGCCGAAGCCTCCCACCAGACAAATTTCTAATAATTAACTAGCTAAATCCACCCGTACGAGGCAGTCACGAGCATCATCTAGTAATATAATAAAGACCTATGTTAGATTTCCCTTATGAACTTAGGTTGTGGAGAGCGTAACGAAGCGTCCAGGATCTTGGGTGGTGTAGAGACAGGCGTCAACGAGTTTCCCTGGGTAGCCAGGCTGACGTACTTCAACAAGTTCTACTGTGGGGGTATGCTCATTAACGACAGATATGTTTTGACTGCAGCTCACTGTGTCAAAGGGTATGTACTAAACAAATCAATTTAATGATTAATAAGATATCTGTTGCTCGATTGTGGTAGAATGACAGCTACAATTCATGATCGCAATCATCTCTGATTGGTTGACGGTCGCTCACTATTGGCTAAAATGCATTGTCGCAACAATATAGCATCAATTTAGCCAGTAACAACAATTGCGACTTCAATAATGATTGATGCAGGTTTTACGGAATTGAGTTACTGGACTTAATCTTTTTCATTTATAGCCTTAGGTACTCTTTTTTTTTGTTCATGAGACATTTTCATTTCATGAATATATCATGATCCTAAATCAATGATAATTTTCTCTATATCCAATTAAGTAACATAGCTAGATTACTTTTATTTATTACTTAGGTGCCTACTTACTATGAATTCAATGAAATAATTTTACTCATTGGAAGTAGAGGCTAGAGGCAGGTACAAGTTGGAAAGCAGTTGTAGGTCTTGTAGAATTTTTTTAAATCTAACAAATAAAAACAAAACTTATCCATTGGAAGTAGAGATTATATTTTTATACATATTAACAAATTGAATTTTTTTTTGTTGCTGAAAGTATTTTAAAAATAGATGCTATAATAGTAACCATGAAATATTGTATATTTTTTCAGATTAATGTGGTTTATGATAAAGGTGACATTAGGTGAGCACAACCGGTGTAACAAAACTCACAGACCAGAAACCCGCTACGTGATAAACGCTATAGCTCACAACTTTACATACCTGACGTTCAGGGATGATATAGCACTGCTTAAACTCAACGAAAGGGTTCAAATATCTGACACCATCAAACCGGTGTGCCTGCCTCATAGTGACGGTAAGTTAATCGAAGAAACATAAAACAGCCATATTTGATAATTTTATTTTAACTCCATATTGTAAGGTTATTTTTAAAAATTGATTTGAGTTGTCAAAAATAATATAAAATTATTAATTTATCTAATGCAGGTAGTTTGATAAAATCGATATTTGGCTCATTCGATGTCATACAATCTGTTGCTAGGAGGCCAACAAGATTGAACTTGCATAAATACGGGTGTTTCGAAGGTTTTAGTTTAGTCTCCTTCTGAGATTCGGAGCGATATCGCATATTTTCGGTATTTGGATTGTGAACTGGATAATTAGATGTTGTGATAGCAATCACGCTCTAATTAAATTATTTATTTTGGCATTAGTTTGTTTAGATTAAGACTCTCGGATAACCTTTACACATTGAACTTGTGTTTTTTGTGTTGGTTTTGAGAGGACATTCCAATATTCCGATAAAAATATTTAAATAATACCTGCTTTTCTGAGTGACGCCAATAATATTATCTACGGCCAGTTTTGTAGTCAATAATTTCTAATATTGCAACTGGTCTGGTCTGGTGGAAGGCTGGCTGATTACCACCCTATCGACAAAGTCGTGCCGCCAAGCAATTTAATGTTCCGATGCGATGCAGTGTGCATCATCACTTACCACCAAGTGAGATCGCAGTCAAGGCCTAACTTGTAACCAAAAAAAATTCTAGGGGATGCGAGTTTACATACATCTTTAGTCAGCTTTAGTCTACATCAGCTAAGATTATAATCGTATTTATAAGAAATTGAAAAAATCCTCCATGCTTACAGATAAAACATATGCAGGAGTAAAGGCTATAGCGGTAGGTTGGGGATCGATGGCTGAACAGAAGAATCACTCTTGCAATCTACTGGATGTAGAGCTACCAATTTTAAGCAACGCCCAATGTAGGAACACTAAGTATGAACCTAGTATGATCGTTGACGATATGCTTTGCGCTGGTTATCCCGAAGTAGGAGCCAAGGATACTTGCCAGGTGAAACATATATTATTATGCTTTACATTAATGTATATTTTATTATATTATTATGTATTTGTTGTTTTTATTTAAGTTTTAAAATCTCCTACTCGATATTGGTAAGACATAATGATCTTGTTGGCTCACCATGAAAGCCTAAAACCAGAACTAAAACAACCTACCTACATGTTTGTTCGAATTCTTCATCCATACTTAATATTATAAATGCGAAAGTGTGTCTGTCTGTCTGCTACCTTTTCACGGCCCAACAGTTTAACGGATTCTGACGAAATTTGGTACAGGGTTAGCTTATATCCCGGGGACGGACATAGGCTACTTTTTATCCCGGAAAATCAAAAAGTTTCCATGGGATTCCTAAAAACCCATCCGCTTAACCGATTTGTATGTTTGGTACCGAAGTAGCTTGTGTCCCTGGTTATTGACATAGGCATTTTATCCCGGAATATTAAACAGTTCCCACGGGATCTTTAAAAACCTAAATCCACGCGGACGCAGTCGCGGGCATCCTCTATCACACTAGTAATATTATAAAGGCGAAAGTTTGTATGTGTGTCTGTGTGTGTGTGTGGGTGTGTATGTTTGTTACTCCTTCACGCAAAAACTACTGGACGGATTGGGCTGAAATTTAGAATAGACATAGATTATACCCTGGATTAGCACATAGGCTACTTTTTATCCCGGAAAATCAAAGAGTTTCCGTGGGAATTTTAAAAAACCTACATCCACGCGAACGAAGTCGCGGGAATCAGCTAGTTGTACATAAAATTAGAATTTACTCGTAGGTAGGCACATGTGAACTTCATCTTGAGATATTATTCCACTTTGGTAGTGAGGATAGGGTCATTTAGAACAGGGCGTAGTAGAGAGTGGTCTTAAATAAATATACATTCTTCAACTTCTTAGTTGTTAAGTAGACCAAAAACAAAATGTGTTAATATTTTTAGGGAGACAGTGGTGGGCCGTTGTCAGCTGAACGAGGTGATAAGCGCTACGAGTTATTAGGTATGTATATCTGCCAATATTATGTCATACAGTTCGCAAACAGCTGTGTCCAGCAGTCCATTTGTTAACAGGGCTCTCTCCGTCACTCGTTTCCACTCGTTTCATACAATCGTAGTTCCAATTTCATTTGAATAATAAGCAACCATCAAAGTTCATGAAATTTTGCAGACATATTCTAGAAACTAATATCTGTGTCTGTGGTGTTTTAGATTTTTCTAAAAATATGTAGTTTTAAAATTTCAGGGGCTCAAAAATTTGTATGAAAATTTTTAAGACCGCGTAACTTTGAAACCGAGTATTTTAACAGAAATCTGGAAAACTACAGACATAGATATTAGTTTCTAGAATATGTCTGCAAAATTTCATGGACTTTGCTTAATATTCAAATGAAATTGGAACTACGATTGTATGAAACGAGTGGAAACGAGTGACGGAGAGAGCCCTCTTAAAGGGGACTCAGTTCTTTGTTACCTGAATTGGGGAAACGATGCCAAAACTATCTCTCGATATCACTCTTTTAATGTTGTTTTTAACCCCCGACCCAAAAATAAGTTTGACGTGTGTATCTGTGTATCTGTCTGTGGCATCGTAGCTCCTAAACTAATGAACCGATTTTAATTTAGTTTTTGTTTGAAAGGTGGCTTGATAGAGAGTGTTCTTAGCTATAATCCAAGAAAATCGGTTTGGAAGTTATCAGCTCTTTTCTAGTTATTGTAACCTTCACTTGTCGGGGCCCGTGGGTGTTATAAATTTTTAATTTACACTTGTTTATAATGTTTTCGGCTTTTCAGGTGTCGTTTCATGGGGCATTGGTTGTGGAAGACGCGGATACCCAGGAGTCTACACCAGGGTCACGAAGTATTTGAATTGGATTAGACATAACGCACGTTACGGCTGTTTCTGTGCTGACTGATATTATCCCATTAATTTTCTATGAAAGACTCAATAAAAGACAAGTTATTATACAACAATTTTATTTTAATACAACTGTGACTATAAATTTGATTTTAAACTTATATCTTAATTTAATTATTACTATAAACTATGTTT
The DNA here is from genome assembly GCF_905333055.1 of Maniola jurtina. NCBI lineage: Eukaryota > Metazoa > Arthropoda > Insecta > Lepidoptera > Nymphalidae > Maniola > Maniola jurtina. The sequence goes on from NC_060038.1 coordinate 10,909,848, forward strand.
AGTAAGTATTCTCATTATTAAAGAAACATAACTTGAGTAATATTTTGTTTAGTTCACAGCTCCATATTATGTTTTTCCATTTATGTATCTAAATGAACACACACTTGCATATAATTATTTATTTAATCGATTTCCTTATCTTTAAAAATTCATTCCATCCAATTCATTTAATCTCACTACATTCAAACGAACTTCTTATACAGTAACATCCTATCGAAGTATTTATGCAGTTGCAGTTTTCCTATTCGCCACTCTAGGGTCAAAAACATCATTTTCATCGTTCAAAGGCAGCCCTTTATCTTCTAATACCGCTTCAGGCGCTGAATAAACAACGTTGTATGAGGGATTTAGGGGATGTAATATTCCGATGGCTGTAACCGCATTCCGGTCTTTATCATTGCCCATCTCGTAATGTGTTCCATCGCCAGTTTTGATTACTCGTCTTCTTACCTGAGTAGAACAATAACAGTATTAATAAAAAACACTGAAATACATTTTGCGTATGTTTATCAGCCATGTCAGATAAACTATCCACACTTCCATACCAACATTATAAATCCGAAAGTGTGTCTGTCTATCTGTCTGTCTGCTAGCTTTTCACGGCTCATCCGTTTAACCGATATTGACAAGATTTTGTGAAGAGATAGCTTGCATGCTGGGGAAAGACATAGGTTACTTTTGGTTCTGGGAAATCAAAGAATGCCCACGGGATTTTAAAAACCTAAAGCCTTTTGCATGAAGTCACAGGCATCATCTACTTAGTATTTACATAGTACAGAGATAGCTTGTATCCTGGAAACGGACATAGGTTATTTTTTACCCTGAAAAATTATAAAGTTCCAACAAGATTTTTAAAAACCTAAATCCACGCGGATGAAGTCGCGAGCATCATTTAGTAATTCGAAAATACTTTACCATTTCTGGTGAAGCAGTTTTCAAATCATAAGCAAGTCCAATTTTCTCGAAGAATCTGATGAAGCTTGCTGATTGGTTAAAGTGCATAGAGAGTTCAGCAGCTTTGTAGTCCCAAGGAAAAGCATGGTGGTAGTTGTGCCAGCCCTCGCCTAAGCTTATGAACGAGACGAACCATGACTCTACGGGCTGTAGTTTCCTGAAAATATAATGTAATGTATACAAATATACCTATATTATGTCAATACCGAGTATATTTATTTTTGTTTTATGACAAAAATCTTGATTGTATGAAGTTTCCTTACTTGTCATACGGTCTTGTGCCATAAAGATGTGCAGCGCTATTGACGAGCCAGGTGCCATTTAGTTGTGTCATATAACGAGCAAAGTAACAGGTGAGAAGACTAGTCCTCAACGTTTCTCCGAAATAATAACATGGCACAAACACGGGTATGAATACGGCAATTAGGAAATATAAATAGTAGTAGTACCTGAAACCGTCAAATTAATTATTATTAATTACAAAATAATATAAAAACAACGTGAACACAACAGAAATAATAAATATTAGATACTAAAAAGGAAAATTTTCCATTGATCAATTAATTCACTATTCTGAAAATTAATGTGCTCTGTAGTAGGTACATAATGACCATTCGACTGAGTTTTTTTTGCATAAATATTATTTAAACATCTAAAGTCAGTTTAAAGGCAGGTAAAGCTTATTATAAATTATATAGGACATTAAATCAATAGACTAGTAAATAATAACCATCAGAAAACTTACTTTATTGCAATCATATAAAAACTCGCGAAAAAATTAAATGAAATCTAGTGTCTTACTTTTTCTGAAACATAACGATCGGATCAGCTAGTAAGTCGCTCATGTCGATCCTCATTCCTAAATTGAGGACGTAAGGATGCTTCTTCATCATGAGCCAGCCCATGTGACAGAAGAAAAATCCTCTCTTCGAGTTGTGAGGGTCACCATCTGTATCCGAGTAGCGGTGATGAAGACGATGGTCTCGAGACCAGATGAAGACGGAGTTCTGTTGAGTCAATAAACTTTATATTAATTTGCCGTCGAACATAGAGAACTGCTTATGAGAGTCGTTAGACAACCCCTTAACAACTCGCATCCGGTGGTCTGTACTACATAAGGATCAACTCCCAATGTAGTACAAACCACCGGATGCGAGTTTGCTATTATTATAAGTTATTTGCGCTTGATTAATTGAATATTATCTATACTAATAAATAAAATTGAATGTCTGTCTGTAATTTCGAAATAACTACCGCATATTAAGGTCATATGGTTATTTGAACGATACTATAACTGAATCACACGTTTTTAAAATTTTTGTCTGTCTGTCTGTCTGTCTGTTTGAAAAGGCTAATCTTGGGAACGGCTGAACCGATTTTGACGGGATTTTCACAGACAAGTAGAGAATTGACCAGGGAGTAACATAGGCTACTTTTTTAACCGACTTTCAAAAAGGGAGTTGTGTTTTTCTACCTATGTACACCGAAATCTCCGAGATTTCTGAATCGATTTGCGTCATTTCTTTTTTAATCGATAGAGGAACTTTGCGACATTGTTTCATAAAAAATTTGGAGTCCAACTCCTCAATCCTGATACTGCAGAGGATCTGACCAATCCACGCGGGCGAAGCTGCGGGCATCATGTAGTAGCAAATATAATATCATTTAAACAATTTCAAAGTTACCCACTAATCGTAAAATTTTATTGGGCTTAGACACAATACTCAGCAATAATGTAGCAGATAATCATTTTATAATAATGAACATGTTATTGGATTTAAACGCCTAGAAATCATTTATCGTTTTTTCGTTTTATTAGCGACAACCCTTAGCTTCGGCGAAAATATATATATTTTCTTTATTCCTTCTCCTGTGTGAATTCCTGAAAATGCAGCCTTGTACTCGTAAATTATTATCTACATTACAAACGGAATCTCTGTAAAAAATTCTAGTTTTTTATATTTAAGTCGTCTACCAGGTTGATGAACTACCTAGTCTAAATTACATAAAATATTTGTCTTGAAATTCAGTGGTTGAGGGTGTAAAAAGAAGCAAGAAGTTACCTGTCCAGCCATCGTCTGACCAAAGAGAAGAATGACTTTTAAAAGAGGACTCGCTTTAAAAGTTTTGTGAGCGACAAGTCGGTGAGCGCCTATTGTTACTCCTTCTGTAGAGATGAACAACAGTAATACAACTGAAAACAAATACACAATGAATTCGAAGAAGCAAGAAGCAAAAGAAAACTATAAATAATGAACAAACAAATTAAATGTTAAAAAAGTTAATGTAAAACTTACACCATAAAAAAGTTTTAAAGGTGATACCACCCGTAAAAATTATGCCTAGTCCCCATAATGCCATTAAATGTAAAAAAAGGAATCCGATAGCATTTTTCCATACTATTTGATGTTTGTAGGAATAATCAGTTCCTATGCGTTTTGTAAGAATAATTTCATTGCAATCGTCACTTTTATCCTTCGTTTTTTGGACATTATCTTCGTAATTATTTTTATTTGTAGTACTAGTATCTTGGGGAGTCATTTCGGTCTCAGTAATTGTCTAATTACTACTGATGACGAAGAATACCGATTGCTCTTTTAAATGTTTTTATTTCAAATGTGTGTCTTCATTGCATTGTATTGTTAGAATACGTTTACTGAACGTATTGGGCAATCCAAACTTGAACCTCAGTTTTGTATGTAAATCAATGTTACAAATAGATAGTGTTCAATTGACATAGTTGTATTCAATTTGCTAATTTTTAGGTTCTTGTGAACTTGGCTTTTAATGCTGTTAATTTTATCAGGAGATTCATTTAGTAAAATTTCAAAGAATTGGGTTAAATTGGTCATTTATTAAAAAAAAATTTGTTTGATTTAAAAAATACTTCATTGCTTTTTGCTTGATCTATTTGCCAATATAATATTGGATTAAAATATAGTGCTGAGTTAACTGCTGATGGACCTACTTTTATTTAAAGAATTGTAATCTTTCTTTATCTTCTTATTAATAACTTTTAAACGGCTGAACTAATTTTTTTGGATTATAACTAAGAACACTCTCGATCAAGCCACCTTTCAAACAAAAAAAAAACTAAATTAAAATCGGTTCATTCGTTTAGGCGCTACGAGGTCACAGACAGATACACAAATACACAGATACACACGTCAAACTTATAACACCCCTCTTTTTGGGTCGAGGGTTAAAAACGTGCCTTTTGATGTTTTTTTCTTATCGATTACCTCATACCTGCACCTGCAGATTTATGTGAAAAGTCAATCTACCTTGTGCATAAAATTGACGATGAAAATTAATTCGCGTCATGGCTTTGAACATCGATATCAACTCAATTTTAATTAAAAATTCTGAGTAGGTATTTCTTTTCCACGCAATCGTTCCAATTTTGAACCATGCGTTTCCTTTTATTAACGACGCGTATAAAATGAAACCTATATTATATTATGTTTTAATTTACTTAACATTTGAATTTGTAAGTTTGATCATGAAGAAGTTGCAATTTTTTTTTCATTAATTTTGTAATTTGCGTTAAAAATTGTTCCTTTTATAGGTTTATTTAAGTGAAGTCAGCAGCTCGTGCGGTAAGGCAATTTGTTTTTAATTTTTCTTTAACGTTTGAATTTTCATAATTTTTTTAAAGAAGCACGCAAATCATGACTAATACTCTAATTTCCCCTCCAATTAAGCGTAAAGCTTGTGTTAGGACTTAGGAGTGGGTACGACAGTAGTGCAACGGGTGGGGCTTGAACCGACGACCTTTCGGAATTTAGTCCGCTCTTCAGCCGTTGAGCTATCGAGGCTCTGAAAGTCTTTGTTTTGTTCATAGTTTAAAAAATCCAAACGCTGCCTGTTTTATTTAATCATCATCCGTCGTGTATCGCCGTAATGGTCACAAAACTTTACTTACTTACATTTTGCTTTATTTTTACCTGATCTTCAAAGAATGTGGTATCGCGGGGAAAAACCGTCGCATCGTAGGTGGCAGCACAGTTCCGCCACACCAGTATCCATGGCTAGTGGCCCTCATGTTGGGATCGAAGCTCCACTGTGGAGCAGCTATTATCACCGACCAGCACTTATTGACTGCAGGTCATTGCATCACTTTTGGGTTCGTAACTTAAAATAAAACTCTTGTTGCTAATAACTCTATATTGACATGATCAACGGGTCTCAGAGTGACAAGGGTTCACCACGCCACGCTGGCCCAATGCCGATTGGCAGACTTCACACACCTTTGAGTACATGGAGAATTCTCAAGCATGCAGGTTTCCTCACGATGTTTTCCTTCACCGTTAAAGCAAGTGATATTTCATTGCTTAAAACGCACATAACTGAAAAGTTAGAGATGCGTTCCCGGGATCGAACACCCGACCTTCGATTAGGAGTCGGACGTCCTAACCACTACGCTATCACAGCTTCACAGCTCTATATTGTGAATATAGTACGGAAAAAAATTCACTGTAGAGTTAGATAGAGTTCTTACCAACAGACTATATTGATGTTTCACGAGTACTTTTACCTGTTACCATAATTATGACAACTTTGTGTGGTGTGACTTTGTGGAGCCACAAAGTGCACAACTTAAATACAGCCAAAATTAATAAAATCGATGCTATCCGTAATTTGTCGATATTCAGCAATGCACCGCAACGTTGTTAGGTATTTGTTTAAACTGTATGGTCTTTCTTGATAAACAACAACGTTGCTAATTACAGATACTTAGATTGAATATCTACTAATTTCGGCCGATAGTCAAGTACATACTTAAGTGTTAAGTAAGTAAAATTACTATCGTAATAAAGAAATGATTCTCATTACCCACCTTAGGGTTCATTACAAAGATCTCTCCGCGCATATCGGAATGCATGATCGCTTGGGATCGTCACACTCCGTGCTCGGAATAGCATACGGCGAGAATCATCCGAATTTCACCTCGAATGCTGTGCGAGATATCAACGATATTGCGGTGTTGACGCTGGAGAAAACACTCAAGTTTTCTGACAAAGTTCGGCCAATATGTTTACCTAGTAAAGGTACGAGTGCAAATTAAAAATGTATAACACCCCCGACAAGTGAAAGTTACAGTAACTAGAAAAGAGCTGATAACTTTCAAACGGCTGAACCGATTTTCTTGGTATAAAACTAAGAACACTCTCGATCAAAAACTAAATTAAAATCGGTTCATTAGTTTAGGTACTACGATGCCGCAGACAAATACACACGTCAAACTTATAACAGCCCTCTTTTTGGGTCAGGGGTTCATAAAATTCATAGCTTTTAACCCTACTTTTAACCTTTAATCCTGACAGAAGCCAACACTTTCAAATTGTTTTAATTATTTGCTAAGTGGCGTTAGGGCGTCTAGCATTATTGCTTTAAGCAATTGGATCACTCATTACAATGTACAATGTACTTAGGTGCAAGTGCTATTGATTACATACAAAATCAACGCATATTTCTATATATTTCACCCTAATGCCAATCCTTCATTGCTGGATCGATTGTATGCAGATGGTGGTTCTGGTGTATCTCCAGGTTCGACTAGGAAGGATTATTTTCATTCTGTTTTTGGCCATGTTGACTATCTGATTTTTTTTAAATGGCTTCCCTTAGTTGGCCGTTGAAATCCTTCATTGCTCAACCATCTTGTTCGGTCTAGTGTCGTCTCGTTTCTTTATCTCACAATCGCCCGCTATGCTGAAGAATGCTATTAAGATAAGGATTATTAATCGGTAGTCAACTATTTTGTTTATAGACATGGACTTCCGTAATCTGGCGCTGACGGTAGCGGGGTGGGGTAAAACGAGGCAAGGGGCACTAACTTCTTCGCGGTATTTGCTGGAAACCAAAGTTAAAATCGTGCCAAGTGCTACTTGTTCCAGATCCGCCATATATAGGCAAAATCTTGTATCGGATTCAATGATGTGCGCTTACAGTCTGGGGAAAGATGCCTGTCAGGTAAACTTACCTTCTATTTACAAACAATGACATATAAGTCACATACTTTATTACACAAGTGTAAATTAAAAAATTATAACTCCCACACACAAGTGAAGGTTACAGTAACTAGAAAAGAGCTGATAACTTTCAAACGGCTGAACCGATTTTCTTGGATAATTGTTAAGAACATTCTCGATCAAGCCATCTTTCAAACAAAAAAAACTAAATTAAAATCGGTTCATTCGTTTAGGCGCTACGATGCCACAGACAGATACACATACACAGATACAAACATCAAACTTATAACACCCCTCTTTTTTGGGTCGGGGGTAAAAATTTAATATGCTTGCACTTGAATGACGAGGTCTATGTTGGAGCGCATTTGGCCAGAAGATATTTTGAAGGTACTCAAATTTTATGTAGCAGGAAATACAGACACCATAAGTCCATTAGCAGAGTATCAATAAGTTGAATACATCTATACTTAATATTATAAAGAGGAAACCTTTGTATTTTTGTATTTTTGAATTTTTGTATTTTTGTATGTTTGTAATGAATAGGCTCAAAAACTACTGGACCGATTTCAAAATTTCTTTTACCATTACTTAGGGGGATTCTTCCGAATCCGTATAGACTATATTTTATCCCGGAAAATAGATAGGATTTTTTGTGGTAGTGAAAATTGTGGAGTAAGGCGTCGAAAAAACTGCCGTACGTTAACGATTCTCGCGAACGCTGCCTAAATGGTTAGAGATGTATGGTTGACTTCTACAGAAAAGTTGTAGAACTCAATAATGCCTACAAAAAAGTCCGCGATAGTATAAACCAAACATTTATATTTTAGCCATTATAACCGCTTTTCCATAGAATAAAAGTAATTAAAATTATTAGCCTATGTTTATTGATCATATTATCGTCAAATACTAATCCTTATCCAAATAAACTATTTATTGAGCAAGATTGTTTCAATAGCTATAAATTACTTTTTATTTTATTCCAATCGGACAATCCATTCAAAAGATATTACGAATTTAAAATTGTAATTGCTATTAAAATGAATGATGGTGTCGCACGACTCGCACGGCGAAACCGCAGGGGTTCAGAGAGCTTAAAAAATAAATGTCCACCCGTGCGAAGCCGGGGCGGATCGCTAGTATTCTATAAATTAACTTCATTAGCTCACGAGAGTACATTAGGGGGAGATATAATATAATATCATATTTACACCTAAAGTTATCTTCAAACTACGGAAATGTAATATAATATATAAATATCGCTCACCCTACTTTTAAATGTCACTGTTCACACTTAGATGTAATATTGCGATGTAAACGATATTTATGTATTATATTATATTTCCGTAGTTTGAAGGCAACTTAATGCATGAAATTAAAGTCAAACAAGGATAATTGCAAACTCCTGGCAGTCGACGCATTTTAAATAACTGGCCCTAGTGGCCCTAACTACCAAAAGACCGGAAGAAGTGGAAGGATAGATACAGGGGACCCTTGGTCAAACATTGGCACATATTAGGTTATAAATGTAGTCTTTTTATAGGGGGATAGTGGTGGACCTATTTTTGCCACACATTCGCGAACCCATAACAAGAAATGGTATCAAGTAGGTAAGTTTATTTTAATTCTTGCAGTGTGGCTAACTGTTGTACAACAGAATTAGCCCATAATCCCTGAACTAAACTAAAATGACAAAGTAGTCTCCCTACAAAAAAGGATGGCAGACTCAACGACTAAGACCTAAGAGCATGTGAGAACAATACTTGATTGAGTTCATTTAAGTTACAATAATGAAATTTCTAGCCGTTCTAATTATCACAATAATTATTGAAAGATCCTAAGCGGACAGGTACCTAGAGGGCACTTGCCTGTGTAATTCTAACAACTTCGGTTTCTATTTCCTTTTAATCAAACAGTACATTTTAAATGTACTTGATTGACATCAATTGATATGTGTTTTATATTATATTATATTAACTGCCGTATCTAATCTTACTACGTTCATAGGTATAGTTTCATGGGGGATTGATTGTGCTATGCCAGACTATCCAGGTATGTATTCGTACTATAATCCAAAGATGTATTTTTTTACAATCCGATACAATGACACTTCAATTTAAATTAATGTCACTGGCTTTAACGGGACAGGGAAAAATCGTGACGAATCTGTATGTTCATCTTTAATATTATAGTTTTAGGCGAATAGAATAGAATAGAGTAAGGCGAAAGTTCGTGTGTATGTATGTGTGTATATTTGTTACTCTTTCTCGCAATAACTACTGGACGGATTTGGCTCTAAAGAATGGAGGTAGATTATACCGTGGATACATATTAGGCTACAACAACAAAACTGTTGGCAACAGAGGGACAGTTTGGAAAGAATTAGTTCGATATGTCCCCTCGTCGGTAGCAGGGGGACAAATCGAACTTTTTATTCCAATTTGTCCCCCTAAGTAAGCAGCGGGGGGACAGACTGGAAATAATAAGTTCGATCTGTCCCCTCGTCGCGTGTAGGGGAACAGATCGAACTATTTATTCCTATCTGTCTCCCTGAGGGGACGATAGGAAGAATTCCTTTTTATCCCGGAAAATCAAAGAGTTATCCACGCGAATGAAGTCGCGGGCATCAGCGAGCTATCTACAAATGTTGGATAGAAGCAGGTGCTAGGTACGTTGCGGAATTTTCATGATATACAAGGAAATGCAGCTAGTAGGTATTCGTGGCACCAGCTTTACGTTTCATTCTAAAATTTTCATGAATGAACATACAAAAAAATTGCAGTAATAATTGAAGTACTTTATTTAATTTATTATCAACTTTCAGGAGTTTATACGACCGTCGCCAATTATGTACAATGGATCAAAGAAATGACGGAAGATGGAATGTATTGTTTATGAGATTTGACTGAAAGATGTACCTAGTAGTCGCTTTGAACGTATTGAATTAAAAAATATTATTATTTAATCAAAATTTAAATTATTTCAATTTCGATTTACGTATTTCAGAAAAGTACAGTGGACCCCCGGTAATCCGACAAACGTTTTGCAGGGCAGTGTCGGACTATCGAATTTGTCGGATTATAGAGTACTACCTAAAACCCCCTATAGTCCGGCGTAAAGATCCAACGATCACACTAATATTATAAAGGGTAAAGTTTGTGTGTATGTGTATATGTATGTTTGTTACTCCTTCACGCAAAAACTACTGAACGGATTGGGCTGAAATTAAGAATGGAGATAGATTATCCCCTGGATTAGCACATAGGCTACTTTTTATCCCGGAAAATTAAAGTGTTCCCACGGGATTTTTAAAAAACCTACATCCACGCTAACGAAGTCGCGGGTATCAGCTAGTTCAATAATAAAATAAACTTGTCGGATTACAGGGGGTGCCGGATAAGACAGGGGCCGGATTACCGGAGGTCCACTGTACTGTAGTAATTCGTTTACTTTTTTAATTTTAAAACATACTTTTTCAAATCAAACCAAATCAAATAATTTTATTTGCTCAAATGCAGGTTAAAATAGAAATTACAATTCATTTTGGTATCACCACATTTGCCACGGAATGGCGTGCAAATATTATGTTACATAGGCATCTCATATTAAATCCAAACTGTACAACTACTTAGTCGAGAATAATAAAAAATAAAATGTCAATATGTGCTATGTAGAAGAAACAAACGAATTAAATTAAATCAGTAATTTTATCTCATTTTGTAGAAATAATTATGAAACATTAGGAATTAACATTACTCAGTCAGTCAGTAAATAATGACTTATTCAATTCCAAATTCAAATTCCATTTCAAGAATTTATTACCGATATAATAATTAATTAGTAATTCACTAAATACAGTGGACCCCCGGTAATCCGGCCTCTGTCTCATCCGGCACCCCCCGTAATCCGATAAGTCTATTGTTATTGAATTTACTTTGACATACATAGTAGGGATGTTATGGATATATAATTTCGGATCCGGATATGGATATGGATATTGGTAAAAAATAATATGGACTTCGTCTGTGGTGGCGTTTGCTGGCGCGCGTGTTGTGACTTTTTGGAGTGTTTTTTTTGTTAAAACTGGCTGGAAAGCGCTCTAAGGGGGTGCCGTGCGTATGTCGGCGAGCGCCGGCACAGACGGGGTCCATACTTGTATAGTTTAGCTAACAAATAACTACACACTTGACATTGGCTAATCATTGTAAAAGCCAGACGAGAGAGAAAAAAAAAATAATAATATCGGTTTCGGTTACGGTTATGGATATTAAATTATTTCGGATTATCCGACAGTTTCGGTTACGGATATTAATTTTTTAAGGAACTGTAAAATGTGAACTGATGAAGGTGTCGCATTCCAGCGGAGTGCACAGTTAATTCGTACGAGTGTAGTATTTAGTTAGACTCCGCCCTATCCGAAACTATCCAAAACTTTTATTACGGATTCAGTTTCGGTTACGGATATTAATTTTTTAAGGAACTGTAAAATGTGAACTGATGAAGGTGTCCCATTCCAGCGGAGTGCACAGTTAATTCGTACGAGTGTAGTATTTAGTTAGACTCCGCCCTATCCGAAACTATCCAAAACATTTATTACGGATTCAGTTTCGGTTACGGATATGGATATCCATAACAACACTAATACATAGTGAAGTACCTATGATTTGTACTTCAGAGTATACATACTCTACATAACACATAGAATCTGATCATTGGATCTTTAATCTGTCGGATTACAAGGTACTGTTTTGTTAAAAAAGCCGGACTATAGGGGTCTTAGGCAGTACTCTATAATCCGACAAGTTCGATAGTTCGACACTGCCCTGCAAAACGTTTGCCGGATTACCGGGGGGCCACTGTAATCTAATTATCATTTAAATGCGAAAGTGTGTCTGTCTGCTAGCTTTTCACGGTCCATCCGTTTAACCAATTTTGACGGAATTTGGTACCGAGATAGCTCACATCCTGGAAATTGACCCTTTTTATCTCGGAAAATTAGAGTTACCACGGAATTTTATAAAAGTTGAATGTACGGGGACGAATTACGGGCATTATCTACATATTTGGTACAGACACAACATTCATATCAGATTCAGATGTATGTATCTATATATGGTTTTTTATATATACATTACATACATCAAAGAGTTTCTACGCGATTTTTAAAAAACCTTAATCCACGCGTATCAAGTCACTGGCATAATCCACTTCCTTACTTCAATATATTTTATTCCAATGCTATAAATTTTTCGAATGCAATCTAAAAAGTAATGGGCTTCAAACAAGAACGATAAGAAAGTGAGGAATTCTGATTTATAATATTTATTAATTTCTCATATTTCATGCTTTGGTAGATTAGGTAGGTAATTAATAAATCTCTATAGAAATGATTCATGTAATTAAAGTCACAATTATTCAAACGGTAATAATTTAATGTGTCCCTTTTACGCACGGTTTTCTCGGTTATGATTTATTTCCTATTTTGATAAAAATTATAGGTACCTACTTATCAAGTGATTTACTGCGTTCGATAACTTTTGAACCATCTGGTACGTTTTTACAAGGCCGACTGCGTAAATAATTTCTATGGTTTAAAGCGTGTCGCGAAAATAAGTAAGTAGCTAAGAATCCGCAAACAGTATACAGTGAGAGTTCAAGGAGTAAAGTGAGAATAAATAAAATAATTTCCAATAAAAATGCAATTCTTTGACACGTGGTATAAACTAATGCTTCTCACCTATTTACTAAAGGTTTGTAGATTTTATTTTGCATGCTTAAATTCAATAATTTGAGTTGGGAAGTAGAGTACTTGTGAAGTTAAGATGATGAAGCTATAGATTGAATAGGAGAGCTCATGTTTTCAGGTAAAAGGCGGCGATTCAGCCCAAGGAGGCACTCTGCCATGCGGTAAGTTGGTTTTTAGAGTTCCGTACACGAATGGTGCCAATGGGACCCTATTATTAAGCCTCCACTGTCCGTCCGTCTATCTGTCTGTCTGCCAGTCTGTCTATCTGTCTGTCAGCGGGCTGTATCTCATGAACCGTAATAGGTAGAAGGTTGCATTTGTGTTAAAAAATCCTCTTAGGTTGCATTATCATTTAATACCAGGTGAGATCGCAGTTAAGGGTTAACTTGTAATCGATAAAAAACCTAAGTTATGTTTATTAGAATGTGGCAAGCCATCTGAAGACATAGTGTCAATGAGGATCGTCGGAGGAAGGAGGGCAGAACCGCACTCATACCCCTGGACTGTGGCTATCACGAAGAAGGATAAGATGCACTGTGGCGGTGCTTTAATTACGGACCAACACGTATTGAGTGCTGGTCATTGTTTTAAGTGGCAAGTCAATCTAACTATTTTACCTACCTATTTTTGCCCCCACCCAAAAAGGGGAGTTTTATAAGTTTGACATGTGTATCTGTGTGTCTGTGTATTTTTGTATCAGTCTGTGACATCGTAGCTCGATTTTGAATCAGTTTTTTTTTGTTTAAAATTAAAAAAAAATCTAAATATTTTTATTCAACTAGAATTTTGAAAGGTGGCTTTTGATCGGGAGTGTTCTTAGCTATAATCCAAGAAACTCTGTTCAGCCGTATGAAGTTTATCAGCTCAGTTCTAGTTTTCTTATTAGAATAACAAGACCGGTTATTACTATAAGACCAATAGGTACATAGAGCTAATAGTATCCAGCCAAATTCTAGTTAGGCGACGCACTGGCATGATAGTGCGTATTGCGTATATTACGACAATTTAAACAAAATACAGGATTGATTATGATTTCTTAATATTATTTTGGCAGTTTTACTACAGCGTTACTAGTAGCAAGGCTAACTTGCCGAAAAATTAAAAAGAAACTATTTGTATGTTTTAGGGATGATCCATCAAATATGGCGGTACTAGCCGGTCTGGATAACATGGACGATCTATCGGAAGTCGAGAAGAGAACCATATCGGAGGTCGTCATTCACGAGGACTTCACTTCTTCAACCGTTCGAGATGAAAATGACATAGCAATCGCTGCATTAAACGAACCCGTGCCATTTAATACGAAAATCATGCCAGTTTGTTTACCGCAACCGGGTATGTTTATATACACTCGATCATAAAATTGGTTTAAGTACCATTAAAAACCAGAATTTTTTTTTTCTCTAAAGCTCTGGCTACACGCTCCGTCATACCTGCGCAAGTTTACATATTGTGTAGGCAAGACGGCGCACCTAAACAGGACCTACGTACGACGACGTCTTGGTTTAGTTTAGATATACAGATCACAGATATCTACTCATGTGGTTTAGATACTACGCGGGTGGGTGAAACGCGATGCCTGTGAGTTGAAAATGTGCAGGCTCAACCGCGACGCGTTGCGAGCTGAGTCCCTGTGAAAAAACCGGCCAAGTGCGAGTCGGACTCGCGCACCGAGGGTTCTGTACTCGGGTATTTTTTCGACATTTTGCACGATAAATCAAAAACTATTATGCATAAAAATAAATAAAAATCTACAAGGAACCAAAAGCTTAATTTGCTATAATCCGCTAAACCAACGAAACAGTACGCAGCACCACACAAATTCCAGTTTATAAATGCAATTGCTTTACAGGACAAAACTTCGGTGATAGAATGGCTACAATAGTTGGTTGGGGTCGCATGGGTGAGAACGAAGCACCCTCGAAGGTTCTGTTGAAAGCCAGCCTTCCCATTCTCACGGACGATGAATGTATGAATTCGAAACTGAAAGGCCATTTGAAGCAAACCATGATGTGCACTTACACTAAAGGGAAGGATGGCTGTCAGGTAAAAACTCTGCTTATAAATCTCTGCTTCAATGGTGATAGTTGTTACGATGGCGCTTCCTATTTGAGGGGTCCAAGCTTCGATCTCAGGCACACACCTCTAACTTTTCAGAATTACATAAACCTACATATGCGTTTTAAGCAGCCAAATGTCACTTTTTTCAATAGTGAAGGAAAACAAGGTGAAATATTTGTGCAAAAACATTATGGAGAACATGTTTTTCAAAAAACATTCGAAATTCAATTATTTGTAAACATAGTCGCGTTTATGATTGGTTGGCCATTATAAATCTTTATCGCCCATTGAGATTTTTGTCTCTATCATTTGTATAAGATTGCGTAACAGAGAGCCCTAACTTCTCTCCGTGGATTGAGTATAGTATTTACCTATTTGTAAATTAGTAGCTAACTAGGATTAGTAATAAATATAATGTTTTTTGTTGAAGGGTGACAGTGGAGGACCTCTTGTGGTGTTTGAAACAGATGGAAAATTTGTCCAAGCAGGTATAATTTTCTTAATAGTCCGAAAAACAAACGTAAAAATATTTTAAAAACAAAATAAAAACAAATATGTAACGAATGTTATCGATTCAGGGCTGTTCAGGAACATCCCTATGTGGAGCCTCTAAACTGACATTTACTAATACAAGTACGCTGGATTTGCGATTGCCGACCTATTTTTACCTGATTTTCGCCACTTTGGCGCTGATAGCAACAGTGAGCGTCGTGTGATTGTACTCGAAACTAAATGTGACTAACGTTTAAGACATCTGTCACTTTTATGTACTGTATAATATTTACTTAGTTATTTATTTAGTTATTCATATTTTGTTTAAAAAAAAAAAGAGAAACTGCTGACTTTCTTGCCAGCTCTTCTCAGTGGAATCTCTTTTCTAAACTGATGATAGAGTCTATATCATAAGTGGCATAATATAAAATACTGTCCTACATGAATTGAATAAAATATTCAATTCAATTCAACATAATGCCGGTACCTATGCTTCGAATAAATTCGAATTTATTCGAAGCATAGGTACCGGAAATTTAAAAGTACACTATGTCTAATTAATGTTCTTCGTGTTGGCATTATGTTGAATTGAATTGAATAATTTACAAAAATAGCTGTCATTTTGTATGGCATACCTCTTCCAGCGTGCTCGTATATGTCCATTTCAGTGAGCGTTTAGGATGCTGATTTCCATGAATAAATAATAATAATTAATTAACGTACCTACAGTTTGTACCAAAGCTTTATTCTGGTATTTTCATGAAATCACCTATCATTTCTCCTGTCCATCTTCACACTTACAGAAGACGGTGTTCGCACTTATAGGTACCTATAGCGCAAACTGAAAACTTAGACATCTGCGGTGGTGCGTATTAGCTCTAGTATCGACTATAATTCACAAGTTAGTCGATACTAGAGCTAATTTCTTAAACTGGACCCTTTCAAGTAAAGATTTTTATATAAACCTGTGAGGATGATACTGCCATTGGCGCAATTAAAATGCCATAAGACTACGTTGTCGTATTAGTTTACAAATTGCGAAAACCAAATTAAATTTGAATTTCGCGGGCAGGTTATGCCTATAGTAAATGTATGATTTTTTTTAACTACCTACATACTTGTTTTTTTTTAATCCTTCACGGCTCCTACATATTTATGATTATTTTTGTTGTAGGAATTGTATCATGGGGAATAGGCTGTGCAGATCCCAACTATCCAGGTTTGCGATTTCCAAAATGTTTGCTCTCAGCACAACTGTGTGACCTAGTGTATTAATAATTACCTTAATACCTCTTTCTGTTTAAGTAAGTTATTTTAAAATTACCTCACATACCTACTTATATTTATATGTATATATTTTTTCAGGAGTATACACGAAAGTTAGTAATTACATCGACTGGATAAAAGAGAATTCTGCCAGTGGGAAAACGTGTGATTCATAGCATTGACAACTACTTACTTAATATACATAGTAGCCTACACAATAACATAGGTTTAAAAATAAAACCAAAGTGCCTAATAATTAAAATAAAATTATTATTGTTATCATGGTTTTTGTTTCTCGGTAAATAACCCTAATGCCCTCCATCTATCCATAGGTAGGTACTATAATACTAATATTGTAAAACGAAAGTGTATCTGTCTGTCTGTCTTTTTTCACGAACCAACTGTTTGATCGATTTTGATGGTACAGAGTTAGCTTACATCCTGGGTACGGACATATGCTACTTCTTATCCCGGAAAATCAAAGAGTTCCCACGGGATTCTTAAAAGCCTATCCGTTTAACAGATTTATATGGAATTTATACAGAGGTAGGTAGCTTACGTCCCGGAAATCGACATAAGTAACTTTTTATCCCGGAAAAGCAAAGAGTTCCCATAGGACTTTAAAAAAATCTAATTCTACGGCCTTGGACGAAGTTGCGGGTATCATCTAATAGTACCTACATAACTAGGTGCCTAGTTATTTCAAGTCCGTATAATATCTAGCGGTAAAGTAGTAAAGCCTCAATCGGCAATTAGGGTGGTTTGAAAACCGAATTTAGTGTAGTCTGAAAGCTGTGAGTGAATAATAATAGTTAATAATTGGAATTTTCGAGGCAAGTTTTACTGTATATTTTTATTACAGTATTTATACAATACAGAATAATTATAAAACAGCATTGGTTAGTAAATTAAATTCTAAAACATTTTATATTAGTAATATCGATTCGATAACCGGTAATTTAGTATCGCTGCCGCCATCCCTATTGCGATCCTCACAATAATTTTTTCTTTCAGTTGGTAGCTCAGCTCTATGGTGGGTGGCTAATCCTTCTCTATGGTTGGTGGTAGTTGGCCTTTGGCCTACTTGTCAAATTTTCATTCATTGTTCTATTTTGTTGTCCGAAGTTCTAAATTTAAATAAAACAAATGTAGCGTGAAGTTTAGTTAATAAATTAATTTGTTTTCTTTAATATACTGTTAACCGTTATATTTGGATATGCGTTAGTTACTCGTAAAAATGCCTAGCATAAGAAAATATCGACGTGACACGACCGAAGTGAGCTGTTGTTTAAAATATGTGATTTTTGGTGTTAATGTATTATTTTGGGTAAGTTAATCTATCTTTATATAAATAAGTAATGATTAGTGATAACTTATTGTACCCTACGCTTAATCAGAATCCCGATTTATTGTTTCATAGTTAGTTATTATTTGAAGCTGTTTCAAGGCTGCATTCATTAAATGCAATAAATGTTTTTATTTGCTTAGAGAACATTGTTTACAGTAGGACTAAATTAAGTAGTAGTAATTTTAACTTATCTAAAGTACTTTATTCTACAAAGTCTTAGTCAACACAATGTATTAGATATTGAATGCCAACTTTCATTTGTCCTGAATTGGCTAAGTAGGTAAATACTTCTTCTATAGATACATTTCTTGCTACTTAATTTTGAGTTCTGTACTAGTATTTTTATAACAAGTACTAGTCTTATCAGTTGATTATTGTCAAAGTCAAATCATTTATTCAAAGTAGGTACCACTGTACACTTTTTGATTGTTAATTGTTGAAGATAATGATGTATGCCGATAATTAATTATGTAAGCTTAAAACTAAAAGTGCCCAGACCAGAGATATAACAGGTCTGTGTTAGATTTATCAATATCTATCTGTGAAACCAAAGATAATATGTATGATTGTATTTACAGTTTCTTGGCCTCATTGTATTGGCTGTTGGTGTGTGGGCTTGGACTGAAAAGGACACATTCAATAATCTGTCACGCTTGACTAATATTGCTTTGGATCCAGCATTTATCTTGATATGTGTTGGTAAGTGATACATTATACTTTAAACTCTTAAAATCTATAACTGACTTCCAAAAAGAGAAGATTCTCAATTTGACTGTATTTTTTTTGTACTATATTGTGCAAGATAAACATCTCCATGGTCAAGACACTATTCTCTCTACATAGTAGCCTTGGATCAATAGTAAATCCTTCTGCATATTTCATACATACTCCAGAATACTACAGAATTCTATTTTTGCAATGTCTGCCTAATTGTTTTAAATATTTATTGAGTTAAATTAGTATAGTATATAAATGTAACAAAAATTTGTGGCTGATTTTGTTTTCAACATCTCTTAACTAAACTTAATTGCTATGCCTAAATCTATTGCTATCCTTTTCGGCAGAGAGCATTATGAAAGGGATAGCAATATTTACTTGTCATTTTAGTTTAGAGATTGTGTACAACAGTCACATTGTATTCCTATCAGTTTTGCCCTTGGAATCGTTTTTTTAAACAATAGATGTTAATTTAACTAATCTGTGTAAAAATGTAACAAAGGCAATTAAAACAATGGCCTCATTATATTAGTACCAATCAGGTCATTGTCAAAATTAGCATACATAATGTTATATTTACCTACCAATCATAGATTTACCAAAATTCATATATTGTGAATCATTATGATCTCATTGACCTTAGTTGCATCCGTTAATGATGATTAGTTATAATTTTAAGCTTCCTTACAGTGCTCAGCAAACAAGTTGAACATTACAAGGAACCAAAATTTGCAATTAGGTTCTCTAGGTAAGGTCTATATTTCTGTCTGGTTTAGTGGATTATAGCAAATTAAGCTTTTGGTTCCTTGTATATCATGGACTTCCGCAAAATAACGCTAGCTTCCATAAAGCAAGTTGAACATTGGTGCGATTGGCTGGCAAATAGCGGGTGCACGCGATTGGTTGAAAAGTCGGCGCGGGTGCACGCCATTGGTTGATAAGTTGAGTCTTACTTCCTGGATTTGCCAACTTTCCTTCACTATGCTGCTTTTTGTTCAAGTTGTTTGCTGGGCACTACTGTACTGTGTAATATTATTCATATACTTTTTAAATCCCTTTATTATGGTGCTAGACTAAGCTAATTAGTTGAGACTTGAGACTGATAATGTAGTCCATTAAAAAGTTCAATTTTTGTAAAAACTTGACGATTCTTACAATTGCACTTGTAAAATTTACTTGAATACTAACAAATCTTTTCTATTCTATAGAGATTCCATCAAGTGTCAAATTATTAAATAACAAACAATTTTACAATAATATATTAAGCAATAAAACCATATTATTTTAATGTGTTAAATTAAATTAATTACAATGTCAAGGTGGCTTAAAAATAATGATTGATTGTTTGATTGCAGGCACTATAACATTTATAATTGGATTTACGGGATGTGTGGGTGCCTTGCGTGAGAACACGTGCCTGTTAGCTTGTGTGAGTATGTTTAATCATCATCATCATCATCATCATCATCAACAAATAGACGCCCACAGCTGGACATAGGTCCCTTATTGGGACTTTTACACACCACAGTCTAGCATTGCCTGAATCCAATGACTGTCAAAATCTAAGTTCATGTCACCACTACATAGTGAATATGTTCCTAATGTGTTTAATTTATCAATCCAATAATAGATTTTGTTGCTAGTATATTTATAATTATTATTTATCGATTAATAATGTTAATATTTGTTACAGTATGCAGTGTTCCTCGCACTACTTCTGTTGGCAGAGATGACAGCTGGGATATTGTTCTTTGTGTTTAAAGACTGGGTATGTTTTAATCAAGGCCCTGGATAAATAATCCAATTATTACCCTATTTAATTGCTACACTTGCCAATAACTTTACTTACTAAATCCATACTAATATAAATGGATAAATGTGTCTGTCAGTTATCTTTTCTAAGCCCATCCAATAAATCGATTTTGAAGACATTCGGTACCTACATACCATAGCTTGCATTCCAGAGATGGACATAGGCTACATTTAATATGGAAAACCAAAGTTCTCACAGGATTTGTAAAATCCAAACCCACTCAGATGATGTAATAATGTTGATAATAACAAAGCTGTGAGTACTGTTAGTAGTTGGCTCGGCTCAAAATCGCGCCTTTTAGCATTTGAATAGGATAATAGTCCGTTATTTAACTCAATGTATGCTCCAATGTACGTTACAATACCTTTACACTAAAATGCCAATGTCCGAAGGGTACAATAAAGTTCCATAATATTTGTATTTTCTTCTATAGCCAAAATATTCACTGAATGCACTGAATAATAAACTGAAATATGCATCTTCAATCAGACTTACTCATACCTACTAACAAAAGTCATTTTTCCAATACACAATCAAGTCAAAATTGATATGTTATGAACTGATTAACAGCTGGGCAAAAATGGGCGGTAAAATGACAATTGTCTATTCGCAAAAGAAATCCAGTGGGATGATTTGCTAACTCAGTGATCAATACTGAATGATAACAACCAAGCTCATTTTGGTACATTGGTTGGTTCTACATTGCAGCTTGACTGAGTGATACTAAAACAAATAATAGAAAATCTTCAATGGATTAAAAATGAATGTCAAACGAACTCTGCACTATTATTCAGTGTTGATCACTGAGTCAATCAGAGCGGGATAGTTTTTTTTTTCAGATATATACCTATTATGTGACATGCCATTTTTTTGTAACTAATTATTATTGCCCAGTTGGTAATCAGTTTGGTCATAATATTACAACAACTTCAATTTGGGTGTAATATTTTTTTAGATAAAACAGCAAGCTACAAGTGGATTCCAGACGTTCATAACTCATTACAGAGAGGACCCCGACCAACAGAATCTGATTGATTGGATCCAAGAAGATTGGGTATGTTCCTATATCTAACATTTTCTGTGAATGCTCGTAATTTTTACTGAATAAAGGTGGAAACATACGTGACTAGTTATATAAATAGTGTTGGCGCATGTTTAGGCCGGCTGCATTATCAGAAAAAAAATCGGATTTGCGCCAAATGCACTCTACTCATTTTGTATTAGATCTGTCAGACTGACAGATTGTTGCCGGATTGGACGTATTCGTTTTGTGTGTGCAGAGTGAGTGGAACAAAAAGTTTTCTAACCGACCATTTCTGACAACATGGCCGGCCCTATCCAAATCAAGCGAGACACATTCAAAGAAAAGATTTTTCTCACTTATACAGTTTTTTGCTTACAAATGTATGTGACTGTTTTCTTTCACTTACAGAGGTCAAAAATAAAAAATATATGAAATAGTATCTGGGTTTGGTTGCTTGCTGAAAAAAAAAATTAGAGCAAGGAGCATAAGATGTATTTAAAACGACCCTCCCTATAAAAGTTTTACTTGAGTCTCTCTACACCTGACCTCTAAAAACCTTAGAGGTCAGGTAGAGACTCTACCTGACCTCTAAGGTTTTTGGGATTAAAAATGACTCTCTACTCTACTCTCACTTATAGAGATTTCACACTTCTAGTTCTCGCAGGTCGCTATTTATTTTCTATGACCAGAATCATACCAGAAACACCCGAAGCGACATTATCAGTTGTCTCGAATCGGCTAGCTTGCTATAAGTATGTTTCTGCCCTAATCGCATCGTCTATTCGTTCTTGTGACCTTGTTGCAACTGAGGAACGTGTGTACTTAATGCAATTTCACGTGCTTAAGGTACATCATATATGATTAGTCACGTTTTGTGATGGAAAAAAATAATTTCTATGGATTATTTTTATGTTCCGGCTACATTAATGAGAAACGCCGTTAACCGTAGGTGTAGCCATGACCTAACGCGATAATTACATTGCTGTTTGGCGTTAGACGATTTTGACCCCAATTCGATTGACATTAGTCGTTAACCGTTCAAGTGTGGCCATTCAATTTGACGTCTTGATAATAATCGGCTGAATTATTGCGATAATTATGGCGTTGTTGGACATTGACGTAAATCTTCATGTGGCCGAAGCATTACAATCTGCTACTAAAGCGATAAGAATAGTTTTTTTTAGTGTAAAATAGTTTAACACATATGCCAATGTTTACCAAAATATGAATTGTACAAACACTCCCTCTGTATTGAAGTTATGGATAATGTAACCTTTCGGGATAACCTCGTAGATTTACCATACCATTTACAAAAATTTAAATAAGTTTTTTTTTTATTGCAATATAGGGGTTGCGCTTGACGACAATCATACTTAAAAAAAAGTTAAAAAGTAATGACGCTTGCCTAGAAGATGCCTATACGCTAAACCAAAATCTCACGTTCTCAGCTCCAATGCTGCGGCGTGGAAGGGCCAAGAGACTGGGATCGCAATGCTTACTTCAACTGCTCAAGCGGCGCCGTCGGCTCGCGAGAGGCCTGCGGTGTCC
This sequence comes from Maniola jurtina, assembly GCF_905333055.1. Taxonomy (NCBI): domain Eukaryota; kingdom Metazoa; phylum Arthropoda; class Insecta; order Lepidoptera; family Nymphalidae; genus Maniola; species Maniola jurtina. The sequence continues at coordinate 10,932,789 of NC_060038.1, forward strand.
CCTTCAGCTGCTGTCGCAACAAACCGCAAGACATTATCCGCAACAAGCAGTGCGGATATGACGTCAGGAAACCCACTTATGTAAGTTGCAGCCTTATCTAATTTTTAGATTTAATGGGTATAATTATCCTAGGGGAGCAGGCTGACAGGGCAGCGTCTTTGAGACGTTGACAGGTGGTGAATTCTTAATTTTCTTTTGTCTAAGATCTTAAGTCACTGAATGTTGGAAACAGTTATGTGAGTAAAAGTTGAATTATTAGACGTATAATAATAATTTTTATACATAGAATGCGCGTTTAAACAATTTGAAAATAGGGGCTGCAAATTCACGTCTGTTTAAATCGCAACAGGCTCATGATTGGCTCGTAGTGTGTGTCATGAGATACTGGCCGCTGCTGTGATTGGTCATCTCAAAGTGACAATTACTGAGTTTAAATCGAATTGAAGACGCACGCGGTGGAGTATATGCATCATCCACCGTGGAAGAGATTTGGTTACGCTATAATGGAGCGTACGAAATGTTTCTGTGCTTTGTTGTTCACAGCCAAGTGAAGAATTGAAATTTTTCAACAATCATTGCGAATTATCCAATAACAGTCAGGTATTTTTTCTGTTATGGTTATCTGATGGCTCAACATTGAAATGGTAAAAAAGGTTCGTAGTTCAAAATTGTACAAATGAATACATTCCAAAGTATATGCCGAAAATGTAAATTGATTTTTCTAATGTGGGACAATTTGTTATTGGTATTGGTAATCCAAGCATTCATTTAGTTAACAAAGAAAACTATTGAATTCGGATACAAATAATTCAAGCTCAGTAGGTCGATTGCGAAAGTTGTGATGATCATGTTGTTACAATCTGAATAGTTGCGATTGACTAACTTTGGTTGATTCTTGCATGCATTTCCTAATGATTGTGTAAGAATGTCACCTAATCAGAAATGATTTCGATCGTCATACTAGCTGTCACTTTAACGCAATCGACTGTCATCATCTCAACTTATCGCCAGCTCACTACTGCGTGCGGTCTCTTCATCCTCCTCCATAATAATATCTTAGGCAATAGTCCACCACGCGACTGACTGATCGACTCATATGTGCCCAAGCCCAACCCTTGGACCTAGAAAGCAGAAAATTTGCTCAGAGGTTCCTCATATAATGTAGACAAGACCGGATTTTTTAAAAATCCCACGGAATAGGGAATAAAGAGGATATTGACGAGTGAAGCCGTGGGCGGCCGCTCAAATATATAAAACGTAGAAAACGTGAGGATTTGGTTCAAGTTTTGAAAGTTTCTCATGAATATAGCAAGGGAGCGAGCGTGTGATCCATGAGCGTGGTTGCTTGGCTGCGGGCGAAGACTGGCTGCAGCGAAACTTCGCGCCCGTCGCGGCCTTGGTGCTAGCCCCGCTCGCACTGAAGGTTTACACGGACTCATTATGCTTACGGGGCTCTTCTGGGCTCCTAGTACCTACCATGTTATGTGCACGGCTTCATGTGTCCGTAGTTTAGTTATAAGTTGAGGTTCACTTGCTGTTGTGCTTTAAACTGGAGGCCCTTGTCTTTTATCGCCTGAGCGATCGCTTGTTTAGGGTTGGCGCGTATCCGCAGAGTGCAGTGGAGCCAAGTCTTTAAAAAAAAACCAAATCGGCCCAGGCTTCTTCAATTAATCGGGGAACATACATAAAAAAAAAAAGATTCCGACGAATTGAGAACCTCCTCCTTTTTGAAGTCGGTTAAAAACTTAGAGCACCTTTACACCAGCGTTTCTCCAGCGTAGGCCTTTGTCGAACGTATACGCAGCCTCGACGCCACAACGTGACGCATACACTGTGCTAAAAACCTGAACGCTGTGCGCTGCTGGAAAAATGCCAGTGTGACCTGTAAAAGGACTCACAAAATCAGTTTTACAATTTGCTTACAATATTATACTTTTACATACGATTGAAATTGCTACAATGAAAACCAAACACGGATAACAGGCCAAAGGACGCGCGGTGGTGTGTGGTGTTATTTCCGGTGTGAGGTTGCCATTCTAGCATCTTGGAACCCCAACGTCTACCGGTTTTCAAACTACGTGCTCTGCACATTGCCACTTTAGCTTCGCAACCCGTATACACTTACGTTTATTTTATTACCTTTTAAGTTTAAACTAGATTTCGCTGTGCTTATTCAGTTATTTATGTTTAGTTCTCTTTTTGTTTTAGAGTTATGACATAGCTAAGATAATATATGACAAGGGTTGCCTAGAAGCCGCCGAGGAGTGGTTCGACCGTAATCTCTTGATTGTCGCCACGTCCGCAGTTTGTACCGCTTTTGCACAAGTAAGTTTGTATTTTGTAGATGCACTTTATTATGTGTCATAGTTGAGCTGGCTAACGAAACGGTGTAATTACACTAAATGAAGATAAATATAAATTTTAAAGGAGGAGCAAACACTTGAATGCACGTAGTTGAAATCTATACTAATAAATAAAATTGAAGTGTCTGTCTGTAATTTCGAAATAACTACCTCATATTAAGCTCATATGGTCATTAGAACGAACTGAACCACACATTTTTTAAATTTTTGTCTGTCTGTCTGTTTGAACGGGCTAATCTTCGGAACGGCTGAACCGATTTTGACGGAATTTTTACAGACATTATAAATATAAAACTCACGGATTAACTTACGTGATTAATCTAATCACAACCAATTACGTGAGTTCATCAGTAAGTTATATATTTATGTGGATATCACGATACGTTAAATTACCTAAAACTTCAATGTAATAAGGACGATGACTATGTCATAAACAAATTATTTCTTAGGAACTATTAAATAGAGGGTCTTCCGAAATTCTTCAAATTTATGTTTAAGTTTGCTTGCATTTTAAATTATCGATTTAACTAAAAAAGCATATCGAATTACTTCAAACGTTTATGACATCACATCTGTGTATTTCATACAAGCTTCGTGACTAAGCGAGCGTTTCGACGTTTGATTAAAAGACGCTGATTTGACTAGTAGTCATCATCCCTACTGTACCGTTTTGATCGAAATTACGAACTTTAAACTCAATTTAAGCACAATTTTAAGCCGGTTTGCTTAGAAATGAGTTAATTCTTTCAGTGATTGAATTCGAGTGCGAAAATTAATTTTTATTTTCAAAAACCTACGAAGCATTGCAAATTCCACTGTAATCCGTAATGTGTATTATGCTTTATGCCAATCAATAATTCTATACTGCATCACTTGTTGGGGTGGCACTGCTAAAACTACTCTAAAGCCTCTTGAAATTGCTCAGCGAGCCATACTAAAGGTGGCAACTTTTCGGCCTATCCTATTTCCTACTACCATACTGTATAAAGATTGTGGCGTCCTTAGTGTCAGAAAGCTCTTTATTTTAAATATAATTTTACATCAGCATAAAAACACACCATATAGACATATTGAAAAGCGGCGTCAAGATAAGATCTGCACTTTACGTGCGCCTAAATTAGCTTTTACCAAGCGATTCTTCTATTATCTTGGCCCTTTTTTATATAATAAGATTAATGCAGAATTACCCATTTATAACTTACCGCTTACTCAGTGTAAAAAGAAAGTTACATCCTTTTTGATGAATAAATCTTATGAAGAAACAGAAGATTTCTTACAGTCTATCAGTAAATCTACTATATTCACCATAAAAAATAATAATTAACGTGAATTAAAATAAGAAACCTATTAATTGTTTCTATTTTTTATCTTAATCATTTTACAGATTTCTAACTTTTTAATTAATTGCTTTTTCACGCACCCCTACACATTTTCACTCTCTTATAATCTCGCTCACACACTCTCTCTATCACGCACACACACTCGCGCAAACACACACACACACACGCACGCACACACACACACACACGCACACACACACATACACACTGAAATTCACATACAAACACACACCCACACACTGTGCACCCTACTTTTTTATTTCCCTATTTATTTTTGATAACTGAGGGAGAGGGCTGGCTATCCTTAACACAGATGTAAAAAATCTAGCTAGGTTAGCCAGTCCTTGATCTTGCAACACTCAAAAACAAAGTTATGTTACTAATTACTAATTATCTTACTTTGTCATCAAAAATTTTTTAAGTACCAAATTGTATAATAATCTAGTCTTAGTACATTGTTCAACAGTGTTTAAATTTGTGTGTTTATGTGTTTATGTTTTGCTCAATAAAATTTAAATTTATAATTCACGAATTTCGGACTACATTTTTACACAGTTAAGGCCGCCTTGCTTAGAAATGAGTTCAGAGATTTAGTGGGCCAAAACGCCCAGATTACAAATAGTCAAAATGATCAGAAGTGTAATTATACATGGTTTTGTTCGCCAGCTCCTTAGTCAAGTGTATAACGATTGTTTTAACAATTCCGACTCATCTATGTAGAAAGCTTTAAATGGATTTAGTGCTTCTTAGATATATTTCATAGTATTAAGTTCAAGCAAATCAATCAGTTTTAATATTATTCACGTGTTCAGTGTCTTAAAATGATAGTGTTTAGATTCTTGTATCAATTTACGTAGATATTGATTTAAAAATGTTTTTACCCTATCCGCGGAAAGAAGTTAGTATTAGCGCTCTCACTGTCAACCATTAACAACTCATTGGTGATTCTTTGGTAACCCAAAATGGTCGTTTGGTAACCCAAACTGATCGTTAACCATTTTGAGGCACCAACAAATTACAAACTTGTTTTCAAAAAACTTTCGAAATTCATTTCGAAAATGTTTTCAAAAAACATTTGAAATTCAATTAGAAAACATAGTTTCGTTTGTGATTTGTTGGTGACTCAAAATGATTAGCACCCACTGAGTTTTTTGCCTCTATCATTTGTATGGATCACGTAAGAGAGAGCGCTATACTATAATAGTACGCCACAGGTTGAGATGGCAATTAGGGTATGAGGCGGGGAGCTGCCCCGTACACCCGCACGTCACCTGCAGTGGGCTAGCGCAGGGGCTGTGCAGGTAATCTGTTACCCGCGGGAGAGTAGGTCCTCGGAAGGCAAGCCCTTGTTTCCGGCGAGCCTTAAACTGTGTTGGGGACCCTTTTAGTGCCCTCGGCGGGCGCCGTTAGCTGGATCGCAGTTGTATACGTTCGTGTTCCTGTGCCCAGCAACAATGAATGAGACGGTAAGCCGTGGGCATAACCATGAGGTATCCATGAGGATTTCCCCACGTAAAAAAAAGGGAGTGTGCGGGGCGTCCCCACTCGGGTAGCATCTCCACCGCGGATAGGATATAGTACAAGTCATTGTTAAATAATTCTTTTATTTACTACCACATCTTAGCGAATACGAATTTCAGAATGAAATGAATACGACAGCACTGCTTAAATAAATCTTTAATTTGACCAGATTCTCGGGATATGCTTCGCTCAGAACTTGCGCGCGGACATCTTCGCTCAGAAGGCGAAGTGGCACTGACAATCAGCCTCTCCTGCGGCGGTGTGATGCTCTTCCACCCGCGACCTTCAGACGCTCCACACTACCGCCCCCGCCTGCTGACCAATCAGTAAGACTTCTTATTTTATGACAGCATACACGTATAAATTGTACCCATGTTATTAGTTGTATGTAGATGTGTGAGTATAAATGTACGTTCAGTGAGCGTATAGCCCGCACTACGAATTATGACTGCGAGATTTTATACAAATAGCTTTTGGCCGCGTCTTCGTCTGCTTGATATATTTTATAGAAAATAATATAGCAGATGAGTGAGAGAATTTTCTGACAAAGTGCGATTTATAGAATTCAGCCTTAGTGTATGTTCCTAGCTGAGTTCGGTCGTCAAGCCTAGCATTTAAAAAGCAGCTACAGTTTGAAATTAAGAAATGAGTAATTATATGAAGGAGTAGCTGCGGTATATAATAAAGCTAGGGAATATCTAATCCATCCATCACGAAAGTATAGGCTGAAATCAAACGAATTTTATCAAAATCACATGAATTTCAATCTCGCGGGATTTACACACTGCATAATATCTCGTTGTGCGGGCTTGTACAAAACGTACCTACTTCAGTTACATACCAAGTTTCCTAGTGATTTTATTTGTTAAACATCTGACTTATTATGCGTGGAAGACTTGCTTGCATTAATCTGAATGTATAGCAAGAAGACGAATAAAAATCGTTAAAATAACATAATTGAATCGGTCCTTTTGTACTTAATTACCCTTAAACATTTGTTGAAATATATCTGCCTTGAAAACTGCCATAAATACGCATAACAAATGAAAATAACAGACTCAACTAGCGATAATTTACTATAAATATTTTTTTGTATATTTTTCAACATCTTGGTCAAAATCGTCGACCATATCAATAAAAGTTTGCGTCGTGACTCGTGATATTGAACGATGTAAATATTTCTAACGCTTGTTTGAACCTTTCTCTACGAAACGACGTTCACACTGACGAAAATCTGTGTCCATACACAATATGACGTACTGCGCTTGTTTTCATTGATGTGGACGTAGATTTAGCGGTATTAAATAAAAGCTTCCACGCATAATATCAGTATAATATACTGTAAAATACTAGTATTAATACCTATCTGTATTCTCAATATCTCGTAATCTCAATCATCTTGCTATCCCTGTGGCTTCCATAAAATTAAAATCTGAAAAATCTTATTCGTTTCTATTCGAAATTTCCTATGCCTTGGAGAATTCTTGGAATCCTACAGTGTCTATTTAAACGTGACTTTAAAACGCAATTGTTAGAATTATCCAATGTGTAAATAAATATGGGATGTGATTGACTTCAATAATGTAAATATTTACATTATATTATGTATGTAATGTAATATGCAACAATTTTATTTCTTTAGATTTGAACAATATACTTTTTATTTAACGTTATTAAAGAATCAACAATATTTTAGATTTCCTAAATTTTATGTGATAAATTATTATATTTCTTATTACTTTACTAATTCTTTACATAATCTAATGAAACACACAAAATAAGTGTAGTCAAAAAACGATAATAATTATTTTACCTACTTAATTAGCTCTTACTGGGTCGAATGTGCTTGTGCAATGACTCTACAGCTATAACTGATATATTTGAAAGGTGTAAAAAAACTAGTTTTTTAAATACTAGTATTTTTAGTTATTTTTAGTTAGCAAATAAAATAACAAACTAGTGATTCATATATTGCTATTATACTTAATGTATATATATTATTGGAGTCCAATCACATCGCAGCGTGTGTTCAATTGATGTCCAAAAAAAGCCTTAAACGGGAGCTGTGAGATGAATTTAGTATTGGAATTAAAGTATTATAGATCTATATGTATATACAACAACTTGTTAAACTAATTTTAGCAATTATTACATTCGGGAATTAAAAATACCAATTCGGACATTTGTACAATAGTTATACTAAATAGGTATAGGAATTGTATGAAATCGAACAGGAATTGACGCATCATACGTATTATATACCTACCACATAAAACTGAGGTCAAATTGACGCAAATTCCGCGCAGTCGTATGTGAGATTGCGCCCGCGTCCACCGAAATCAGAATAAGTGTAGAAATGTTAAAGAAGCGAGATTGTTGCCGCGCCAAGCACGATGGGTAGTGACCCAAAAGCGCATCTTTGTAAAAGTAAACTTATTTGCATAGCGCTATAGTTTAATTTACATTGCTTTGAATGCTAAAACGAATTATTTTTGTACATTTTTGTACGGAGGATTTGCTCAAAATCGGTGACACACGGTCCCATTATTATAGACAGAAATATATACCATATTAAACTTATTTAAAGTTCTGTGCTTGCACCGAAAAATGCGTTAAGTACAGCGATTCGCATACGAAAGTAATTTCGCGGTTCGTACTAATTCGCATCCCACATCCCGCGCGGAATTTGTCTCAATCTGTCTTAAGCTTTACCGTTCTAAAGTATTAATTCTGTCTCAAATCATGATAAAAAGATATGTGGAATACTACGATAAAACTCTGTAACTACCCATTTTATGGAATACTCGTATTTATTTCAATTTGATTGTTTTATTAAAAGGCGGAAATTTTACATTGTAAGAGCGTTGTCGATTGGGTCGTGAAAAAGCTGCAGGAGAATAATGGCTGACAATATTCTAGGTTTAGACGTAACGTTTATTGAATAATGTATTTCTCTACCTATTAGGTGCCTAAATCTAAAACTCACTGCCCGAAGACGAAGAGAATTGAAATATAAACGAGATAAGTGTTGAAAAAAAAAAAAAAAACTCGTTGAAATGAAACCAATTCTACTAACTCAAAAAGTAGTAGGTAGTTGGCATCCTTTTTACTGTGTTTTTACGGAAAAATATGAAGATTTGTATTCAATCGAATAATTAACACCAATTTGAACAGGTCTGAACGTAAGTTCGCGGATTTTTTAATGTAATATACACTTTGTAAGACTTTTAAAATTATGACGTATAAGTTCCGTCCTATGAAATCTCGAACAGTGAGTTTTGGAAGCTTTTTCGCTTTATTATGAAAAGCATTGTAAGTCACTATAATTTATCGTCATGTCGTTCTCTCGTTGACTCGTTCGATGTACGTCCAATGATAGTCTTTTGTTATACTCTATCTATGGAGAGATGTTAGTATAGGGTCTCTCTGAATCCCATACTAATGATGATAAAGACAAAAAATGAGTGGGCTTTAACCACTTACACATCACACATGTGAGTCGATGACCTATGAACGAAACTATGTTTTCGAATTGAATTTCGAATGTTTCGTGAAAACATTCTCGAATTGAATTCCGAATGTTTTTTGAAAGCATGTTTGTGATTGGTTGGCCACTCAAAATGGTTAACACCCACTGAGTTTTTTGTCTTTGTCATCTGTATGGGATTACGTAACAGAGACAGCCCTATACCTACTAACTTTTGTTGGTGGATAGAGTAAAGGATTTCTACAATTTTTTTTTAATGGTTTTATGCATGGTTTTATGCCGCTTGGGTTATCAATAAAATAAATAGCATTTCTATTTAGCTTAATTTATTTACAAAATTACAGCGACATAACGTTTTTAATTATAGTGACGAAATATTTATTAAGTAATATTTTAGTGATAAGGTAATACTCAATTAGTAATTACGAATTATCTTTTATTATATTATATTTGAAAGGTAGCTATCATAAATTTATGTTGAATAATAATAAAATAATACTATCGGATGATCTGTTAATGTTTTCGCACAAATATTTTTAATTGAGATTCATTGAAATTATATTTATTGCTAAATTTTCAATGTATTTAGTGTAATAATATTTATAACTAAGTATGCTTTTTAAATAATTGATATTATAATTAACTATAATCGTAATCCTGACAAAATATGTTGACTTATTCTAGTTACTAAATAAATACTAACACTAGGTAGGTCAACTTGTATAACTATAATTTTACTGATAGTATAATAATCACATTTTAATTTAATTAGATATAGGCTAAGCAGTCATTATAATTTCTTCAAATTAAGCTTCATTGAGTAAGTACATTATTTTGCATAAAAGTACAGATTTTGGCAAATAACCTCAACACAAGGTATGCATAACGCGTTATCTACACTTTCGGCTAAAATAAAAGCTGTTCCAGAATAAATAATAATTATTAAAATATTTTTATAATAAATAATTCTAAACGACAATAATATTTTGTTTTGTTCTGTATATTTTTGTAGTTTGTATTTCTTAATAAGTGACAAACGACGAACACAAGATTATTGTATACGCTTGTCACCCAAACGTGTTGTTCGGGAGCACATGTGAGCAGTTTTCTGGCTTGATTGCTAATAACTTATTATTTTTTATGAAAATCATAAAAATAATATAGATTGGGCAAAATATTTATAGGTACCTACTTATTCTAAAATTCATTACAATATACATTATTGTCCGTAAGCCCATCTATAGCCGATTTTTGTTTATAATGCCGAAAGTGTAGGTACTGGTAGTAGTGGAAAAATTGTCTACCTACTGCGCACACAAAGACACTGTTGAAGTTATTTGTCGACAATTTACGGGAACGAATCCTCATAATAACAAGTACATAAGCTATTTTGATACTATCATAAGTCAGTAAAAGCTTATGTCACAAATTTTATGTATCTCGGAAGAATCTCGAAGTGATCTGACCCATTAATTGTACTGTAAGTATTGAATAAATATTGAACGGGTAGTTTTGGAAATCGGTATACCCATAGGTTTAGTAGCGAAAAAATCGTAAGTCTATTAAAATTATTATTGTAATCTGTTTTGGTTGTCAAATAAATAAATAAGAAATAAGAACTATACCTATGTATCGAAGTGATGAAAGGTTTAGACAAGTTACAATATATTAAGAAGAAAGAAAAGAAATCAAAACTGTATCGCCAGACCATCGACCACAGAACCATAGAGCATAAGTCTAACGATGTAATGCTTATGGTGCCGCCAGATGCTTGCGACAAACAACATACAGCAAGCATCGGCAAATACCACAGATGACTTGCCTGGCAATCGGATCGAATGGCAAGCGATGTTAAGCGTTGGCAAGCATACGCAAGCACTCGTCCACACGCTTGCTGTTTGCTGTTTGTCGTAAGCATGTGGATCCGCCCTGTTAAAGATAGGAAATGAAGAACAAAATCATATAAGTTTGTCACGAAATATGTCCACATAGGATTTAAAATTAATTAGATTTTTCCTTTTAATTGTGCAACAAAACCTCACGTGCCTCCAACATTCTAGTTCAAAGGAAAAGCCCTTGCGATAGTCGGTGTGCATATACAATTGTGTACCAATTATATCAAAATTACCTGTTCAATTCCGACCTTTAACGGTAAAATTACTGGGTCGTACCTTGTATTTAACCACTTTATGGCAATATAATATAATATAATCAATGAATTAGGTGCGTCGTTGTGACATAAGTTTTTGCATCACCACATTTGCCTTACATTCCTTTGCAAATTCCTTTGACGCCAGGACAATAATCCTTTCAATACTTAAATAATGATTGTTAGAAGTGATAATTATCTTGATAAAAAATTTTAATTTGATGCGATCTCTTTAGCATTGCTAAAAACTTTAAAAGGGATGATGTAGATTTAAAAGTGTGACAAAATAAGGAAATTACATTTATTTCGCGATTTGATTCTACACCCTACAAACCAATCCTATTTTACAACTGACCAATTAAAATCAGTTACGTCATGTTTACATACATAATTATTGAATTCAAAGTAAAACGCTAGCGAGAGCGTTGATGTTTAGTGCTTGCGCACACACATCGAATTTGGGCCGCGTATACTATGTATGCGTTTGAAATGTTAGGCCCGGTATTCACTGATACGGAGGGGAGCGGAGATATGCTTAGCAGACCAATAAGATTATTGATAGATGACGTGATAATTTACAAAAATATTTATTTGTTTAATTAATTTAATTAATACGGACACTGTTCAATACAATAATTAAAAAAACCAACACAATACAACTGAAAAGTAATTACAAAAATACTTTATAAGGACGAGTGGTGCGTCCGAATTCGATGTATTTACGCGAGCGCTTAAATCCATTCCTCCGAAAACACACTGCCTTACAGTATTTTAACGATTGTTAGCTAAATAATAATCTCATTTTGTGCTTATAATAACGATTAGCTAATGCCTTTCTATTTTGAAGCGATAAAGCCTTATATGTTAAGTATTTACAATGTATTACAAATGTTGCACCTATGTTGTAATGAAAGTACCTATGGTAGTTTTTGTATGTCAAGAAGTATTATTTTATTTTTGTAACTGTTGGTTCTTATATCAACTTATTTCTCATCTTTTGTATTTTTTTAGATTTTGATAGAAGTGTTTACCTGTGAATCTCAGGATAGAACTTTGATGTAATATAGTAACGACTTAAGATTTTTTATTTTACAAAATAAAACATTTTTTTAGACCAACTTTAGATATAAGTAACATCTACAAAGTAACGGCGGGAACGCCATATTTGCTCTGCAAAACTAGTCAAATAATTCTTGCTAACCGTACTTTACATAATTACCTGACATTGCCTAATCTGTGAAAAGCCAGAAGAAAAACCCCGTAATTTTCAAATGACAGTTGACAGATTGAACAAATATGGCACTCCCATTGTTAGATCGTCTATCCGAATCCGTGAAATTGCGTTCCAAAGTAGTTATAGAACAGCTATTTGTATGGTACTTAGGCATTGGATCCGACTTTCTTCATCCGTGAATCTCCAATTCGGAAGAAATATTCGGACCGAAGTAGCTGTAGTACTGTTTGTACATTGCCTCGGATTCAAACCGGATATCGGACATTCAATATGTCGATATATCGGATTTGTGCGTAAGCTATATCCGAATTCGGTCCGAGTTTTTTATAGGTATCCACTATCCATCCGTATTTTCACAGATTCTGATCGGATGCAGTGCGTAACCGCTTTAACTTTGTACGTAATACGTATCACATTTTATTTTACAAAACGGAACTATATTTTAATTTCAGTTTGTTAAGTCATTGAAAATGTATTTGTGCAGAGATTGTTGATGAGTTAGGTATATTCACTAGTTGGGTTCGTAAACATTGGCCTCTTTTCAGTTATATTGTTTTCTTGAAAAACTACATAATATGTATTGACCAATAATAAAATTAATTGATTGTAGTAGCGTAGTATTTAGTAACTAAATATTTATTTAAGCTTCAAATGAAATATTAACGTACTCGGATTGAATATGCCATGTATTTAGGATGTAATGACAATATATTTTGTATCGTAGTTAGACTTTTATTTTATTTGTAGAGAAATTATTTGAAATCACAAAAAAAATAATCAATATTTTTTACTTAAATAAATTATTATTTGCAAAGCATTTTGTTTTATTTCATCTATATAGTAATAGGTAGGTATACCTAGGTATTACCTACTAGGTAATACTCAAAAACAGATTCGCTGTCTAACGGCTTTTGCATACACACTGACCCAATACGTTTAGTATGTGTGTGTTAATGCAGTTTGCGAATTGTATCAAAATCCTTTCATGTTGGTTTGAAAACTAACAAAGTCTGCAAGCCAGCTAGCAGCGTTTTTGAGAGCACGTGCGCGACAAACTTGCGCCATATCGCAATTCGAAATTCGAATAAGAGATTTTCGTTGGATCAGCAGGAAATACGCTGCCAACTTGCTGTAAATCAGACAAGCAATCAACAAGACAATTGGATGTAATTGACCGCTAAGCATTCAATAGTTGTGCAGATTACAAGATTCTTAGACAAATCTATAGAGCGCATTTTAGCTTTACTCAGACACAGTTAAAGTGAGACAGCGTTATACCGCTGGCATAAATCTGTCGCGTTTTAACTGAAACTTAAGTAAGTCTAAGCAAAGTCAAAGTGCGCTCTATAAAATTAAAGTCAAAGTCAAAATCATTTATTCTAAGTAGGTACAATTGTACTCCTTTTGATGGTCGAAATTGTTGTACGATATAGTGGTGATAATAATTACGTAACTTAAAACTAAAGCTATGAGGGTTCCAAACGCGCCCTAGTCTGAGAAGAGCCCACAACAAATTCAGCTGGGTATTCTTTTTTTTTAATTTCACCACTACAAAATCACATAAACTTATTAAAACAATCAAGCTTTCGTATCATTTAAATAGGTAATCCTTTACATTATAATAGGATTTTCCGACCAGTTTACGTTTTACGAAAACTCTGAACTTATTGAGAGACAACTCCAATAATAATTTGTCTTCTGGAATTTTAAACCTTGGCGGCTTAGTTGCTTCAGTATTATATGGTATTTTTCCACTGTTTCCCTTTCTACACATCCGAGGCATCACGTCTGTCGCGTAAAACGTAATAAAGCGGACATATAAAGCTGACATACGATATTATTACTCATTGCATTTTATTTAAATAGTGCCTACACACCTAAATACAATATATATTATAATCACTAGTTCTTGAATAACTATTTAAATGAACTTCTGTATATTAAAATCCTTTTATTCAGTTTGCTTTTATTTTTTTTCACCACTGTAGTCTTTGTTTTTCACTTTAACAGACAACAGAACGGTAACTTTTTTTAATCTGACGAAAATTTGGCTTTGGATACCAGTGTTTTAGTGATTTCAGAGTGAATATAGATGAATTACCATAGACAAACATACCATAGAGTGTGCGGTGGATGTCGCTTGACTGTCACTGTCACGCTGTTAATCATCTGTCAATAGCGTCAAAAAACGAAATAATATATGCCAAATTAGACAAAATGGCAGCGTATATCTGTCCCACTTTTTTGTGAATGTGTAAGTGAGACAAAAGTTGGACCTACGTTTCCACATTGTATCGTCGTTCTGTCCAAAACTGACAGTTAGGATCAGCTCGTACTGTGGATGAATACGTTAACCTTGGCAGTCAGGAGTAGTCGATACTATTAACCATGTATGCGGTGTTCAATGTTGTACTAAGGGTACTGAACTCGCGCATTACTTTCTGTTAGAATATCACATAAAAATGCTAGCAACCTCACTGTAAAATAGCACGCTTTATAGAAAGTATTTAATTGAAACATTTTGTTTTTATTTCTTCAAATAAATTTTCTGTTGTATTACGTGGACTGAATTCCCTTGTTAGGTCTTTTTATAATATTTTGTTTCTGTATTTTGTTCGTAGCGCAGTTTAAACCGACGAAAAATATCGAGCTTCAAAAGTAATTTCTATTTTAGCGAAAATTGGAAAAGCGTCGAATTTCTGGTTTCATTGTTTGGATTTTAATAACATTTTGGTATTTTATGTTGGAACTTATATATGTACCTACAATCATGAAATTAATAATAATATACTTAGATATAGATCGGTGTAGAGATCGCGAGAAATTAATCTTATCCCGGAATGCACAGTATACGGAATGAATAAGGAGAGGCACAGTAGTCCGACGCCTTTGACCTCCTGGTAAAATGACCACAACGATAGTGATCCTTCAATATAAGTCCCGAAATTACTGGGGTCATCTCAAGGTCCTCCCTTCCGCCTAGACGGCTTCGTCGAACCTCTGTGTGACTAAAATTACTAATTGCTAGAAAATATTGTCAAATAGATGATGCCCTGCACGACTTCATCCGCGTGGATTTAGGATTTTTTTTAAGTCCCGAGAGAAGTGAGAATTCTTTGATTTTCCGGGCCTAGGCAAGCTATCTCAGTAGGTACCAATTTTCGTCACCTATTTTATTTTGTTTTAACGTGTTTTATACCGAACCAATTCCTATCTTGGATACGGTCTACCTATCTATAACTATTCCTGTTAATTTATAGGCAACAAATCTGATGATAATGCGAAATGAATGGGGGATCTATCAGATCCGCTTTGATAGCGGCATCGGATTTATGTCACGTCGGATACGCCCAGCGTCATTTGTCACTTCAGCGACGTACGCCATTCGTCATGCGGTAAGATCCGGATTACAGACGCTCATGGGATTATATTTATTGTTATGATACTCCAAAGGAGTCTATATGGTTATTGATTTATCATCATCTTCATCAACAACAACACATCGCTGGCTCACTAGTGGTGGACTAACAAGTCCACCACGCTGGTTAAGTATGGATTTGCAGACTTTACCTTTGAGGATATTGTGCAGGACTCTCTACATAACAGGCCCTACAGATATCCTCACGATGTTTTTCTTGTTCCGTTTAAGCAAGTAATATATTTTAATCTCGTAGACAACTCCAAGCATAGCTCTCTCCATCGCACGCTGAGTGACTGAGCTTTCCTATGAGGTTCATAGTTAGCGGCCATATCTCGGATCTATATTATGTAATCATCACTGACAACACGCACTATTATATTCTGAGGGTTCTCCTCAATACCTACTGTTTTATTTTATTTTTATAGTAAGTAGGTACTACCAAAATAAAGGAATTAGGTAGGTCACTGAATAATGCTATGGTCATTTTGTTAATTAATGCGTTACTCGTTGATGATAACGGTTAATAAATGAGAGATGTAACGCATCCTGGTAGGTACAGGATTTATGGTGTCACAACGGATATGCCGAGCGTCATTTGTTACATCCAGGGGCGGATTCACGGTTTGCGGATGTCATACCTACTCTGTTATCGTGAGCTTTTTCATTTCGCTCTTTGATATCAAAGTAGATAATAGAAGAAAATATGTGCCTACTTTAGTTATAAGGCTGCCTTTGCACCCTAGCACAATTGTTTTCTTTCTTGTTTTTATGTTTTATTGCCTTTTTATTTCTTATCTCTCTCTTTCTCTTTCAAGAGATAATACGCGTTAGCTGGTACATTGTCTTGGTTCATGCGATCAAGTCAGCCCAGTTGTTATACCTTCATATAGGTGTAGGTAGGTACTATATTTTGTAGGTAATCGTACCTACTATTTGGACCAACATGCACCGGTGAGCTGTTAGCATTTTTGAATGCTGATTTATTTTCTGACAATAAGTGCTTTTCCACATTCGATTTTCCTACGGTTGAAAAGCCACTGACAACCAGAAACCGCAGTTCTATTGATAGACAAGCGTATAGAACAATTTTTTGAATGCAGAAAAATTTGCACAGAAAATTTCGTACAAAGTTTCGTGATAGAAACAAAAATGCGCATTTTTTGTCGTTTTTAAATGTAGAAGCCGCGTTTTCCGCAAATGGCTGCATTGAAAGAGGTGCAATAATAATACTAGAGGTGCCGATGTTCCGCTAAATAACATCAACCTGAGGACCAGACTCACCTACTTAAATTAGATTAAATTGCGTGGAAACTATCGAATGAGCTGTCAGAATTGCCCACAGCATGATGTAGTTAGTTAGTATTGTTACATACTTACCTATGGAAACATTTTATGATTTCAAAAGAGCAAGTTCTACTGAGTTTCTGGGCGGCTATTCTCAGTATAATCTACATTCTAAACAGTGGTGGAGTCAATGACGTAGCTAAGAAATTCTAGTAGGTAGGTACCTACATGAAATAAATAAATTTAGATGTTTTGATATCTACTTACCTACTTTTTGTTAATAAGTAGATAAGTAAATAATTATATACCTACCGACTTAGAAAAACCAACACAGAATCTATTGCTCTGTTAATTTTTTTTTTTATGTACCTATATAATTACCTAGATTTTGTACAACAGTATGTAGGTACTAAAAGGTAGATATGTTATACAAAAATATTTATTTATACTTCCTTTACAACTTCTTATAAGTAATTACCTAGGTGCGGGCGTTTTTTTATCGCTTGGTTTATGTCTGCACCTCTATGGTCTACAACTCAAGTGGCTGCATTCTGTCACTTGAGGCGACGGCTTTCAGCAAATGAGGGCGGCATTTACAGTTCGCTGTGTAGCGCGAACAAAGAACCACTCCACCTCAACCTTATGAACTTTTCGAAAAATCTAAGGCGCAAAAAATACCGAACTTCCAACGCGAGACACTTAATTTTTCACCGTTACCTACCTTTCTGTGATATTCATGTCACTTTTTACTACCGCTTTATATAACGGATCTGCGTTTGATATCACCTATTATATTCTGGTACCTATTCTTCATAACTTTGCAAAATGATAGATGAGTAGAAAATCTCTGTAGCTTAAAGAGCCTTATACACGTTAACCGAACCGAACCGAACGACCAGCATTCGGCCTACGCTCGTAATCTCAACCCATCGCCGGCCTGCGAAAAGGACTTAGGCCGTACTCCACCACAATGGCCAAGTGCAGATTGGCAAACTTTACACACCTTTGAGAACATTATGGACTTTCCGCACAATTTTTCCTTTGAAATTATTAAAGTAAGCGATATTTAATTGCTTAAAACGCTTAAATAAACCCGAAAAGTTAGAGGTTCCTTTTTAGTGGCCCGGGGTTGAACCACCGAATTGGATACTGACGTCTTATCCATTAGGCTATCACTTCTTTTCAATCTCTGCTCATTAAACGCACATTTGTCATTTACAGTGTGTTTTTGCGCCATTATTGGCTTTTCAATTTTTATCAGAAATATCAAAGGATCTTGGTGCAATTTTGAAATAATTTTGATACACATTGGCCAACATTTTGCCGAATGGCCATTGTGTACCTACTAGAGCTTTTAAATATTCGGCGAAAATGGTTGTATTCTAACACTTTGGGAAAGGGCTTTTAGTAGACGAGTGCCGTAGGTATTTACCGTAAAAAGAGAACAAAAAGTAGCTATTTCATAGTGCTTCGTAACAACCTTGCCAAGTTTTAAAAGCCTGCGGTGCTAATAATAATTTTAAAACCTCCAAACTTCAAATGAAAGGCTTAGGGCTGCTTAAAGTGTTTCTACTTATTTTCTTGTATTTTTTGATGACGATAATTTCGCACCACTTTATTAAAGAGCCAATTTGGACTTCAATAGTGAAATGAAAACCTACTAATTCAAAAGTTCCATAGGCTCGCAATGGACATGCAACATTCGTGTCTTCTATTAATAGTGGTCACTACCAACGCTAATCAGTTAGCTAATCAGACTAAACTTTCACTTACACTTTTCATTTTCATGTTGCTGGTTTAATGTCTTGGGTTTATTAGGTTTGGGTAAAAATAATCAGAATAGTAAAATTCCATTAAGTTCCTATATTTAGAATTATCTACGTTTCTTGCGAAGAAGTATTAAAATGCTGGTCTGTTTTGTAAAGTTCGGTCCCCGCTGTGCTGTCAGCGGCAGCGCCGTGTGGGTGTGCCTTGAGCTGCCACAGACAATATTCCAAAGTTACGTACTTTGGAATAGATATTTTGCATTTTGTAGCTTCATCATTTCTTTTATTTGTTTTTATTACTATGCATAATAATATGCTTGAAAAATAGCTCAATACCTTAAGACGAAAGTCTTTAACCAGTGTGTTCTCCTTGCCCTAACTTACGGCATTGAAAAATGGCCACTTACAAGAAGTCTGATCCTCGGAACGAGGAAATGCGTAGGAGAATCAAGGTGACTAACGTAGCCCAAACCATCAGCAACCTAAAATGGCAGCGGGCAGGTCATGCTTGACGTAGGGGTAGGTAATGACGGGGTACCAGCCAGGTAACCTCCTCGTGTGCCCGAGTGTTGCAGATAGCAGCAGCGCTTGGGCCGGTGTACCCTGGTAACATGGTTAACGATTTCCCTTCATGGGATATTGTTGGCTATGGCTAATTGACCTGGCGGGGAGGGGGTGTTGTCCGCGCGTCCCTCTGAGTATCCCTAGCAGAGGGCGCAGTACACGCACCCATGGGGCATAGCCCCAGGAGCGGAGGGTGTGGCTGTGTTGGGTGGTTGGTGATGGGGCTTCATCACCCATCCAGTCACTAGCTGCCCCACCGGTCTCTCGCCTGTCCGGTTTGGTGACGGGCGAGGGAGATGTTGAGGATAGGGAACGTGGAAAGGGGATCGCCCTTCCCGCGAACCCTAGCCCTCGAGAGGACCTGTGGGTGATGGACACGGGGTGGTCCGTCGCTCACAGTGTGGTCCTCGGGTTGGTTGGCGTGCTGTGGTTCCGGCATGCCTCTAACTAGGCGTTTTGGGGCACGTAGTGTCCCAGTGGCGGGTCTGCTACGGCGAACATCCGCTGGCGGAGTAACGAGGTGTTTCCGGTCCCTTGTGCTCCGTCATTAGCGGTGGGATGGAACTTCGTGAGGTTTTTAGTCGGTAGGAGTCCGACATAACCACCGTGCTCCCCCGTGGTCGGTGGTATCCATGACGGATTTTCCTCACGAGAAAAAAAAAAAAAAAAAAGGGGTAGGTAGGTAATGACCGTGGGAGCCGAAGAGTCAACTTAGACAAAAGTGGCAGGCACTTCAACGCAACCATTTCAAATCAGCTAGTTATAAAATTATGTATTGCCTTTTGCCCTACCTACGCAAATTATAATGTCTCTAGTCCACAATGGGTCGATCCATAGGTGTTCGGCGAGTGCCGGTTAAACGCTGTGAGAATATGAGAATTGCGCAAAAAATCTTTTATAATAATATGTGCACGGAAATATTGAATTACTTACTGACGAACGGAAATCCACATTAGATCGAAAGACGGCCAACGCTGGCTGCAAGTGTGAAATAGATATTTAAGCCTAGTCTACACGTTTGCCGAGGTAGGTAGGTTGGTCAAAGCGTTCGGCCAACCTATACAAGGGGTATAATATATTTTATTAATTAATAATATAAAGTTTAGGTATTCTCTAGGTATTAGTTAGTAAAGTTGATATAATCCTTATTATTTTTGTATACGTTGCTGAGGTTAGTTTGCTCAACGAGGCTTATTGAAAGGCTAACGAATTTAGAGCTCCGTCGTATGAGTCTAATTAAATTTTCACGCGAAAGTGATTGTGTAATTAAAATAGTTTTAGATTACGTAAAGGGATTTAAAACGTATCTAACTATGATTAATTAATTGTTAGGTATAAGCTACAGTCATAACTAGGTCACACCAAAGATAGTGTAGTTAGGTAAGTATATTGCTAATATTATTGTATTGAACATATAATTTGTAAGCTAATATTGTTTTATTTAATTTTCATCCTGCACCTCTAAGTAATATTTAGTCGAAACTCCTACGCTTCCTCGTTTCTAGACGCACTTCAAAAAAAGAGTGAATAGGCATCAACGCTCCACCTTAGGCTTTACCATCGCCTACTATTTGGTGTGATTGCAGTCAAGCCTACCTATGCCTATAATTTGAATCAAGATAAAGTTGAAAACTAAAAACCCGACTGCGATCGTCTTAATAAACGCTGAAATATTAGAGTTAAATTGTTTGCTCGATACAATAGGAAAAAATTTTTTGGAGACCTCCACTTTTTGTGATGTAACATTCGTTAGGTCAATTTTTTTCGTAAACAATATAGCCTTTTTGGGACCTTCCCACCCGGATCTTTACAACTAATCAATTGGCACCTCATTCATCAAAATCGGCCCAGTAGTTTAGGCACTACGGTGGAACATACGGAATCTTACAAACATACATACATACATACCGCTAAAATTATAACCCTTCCTTTTGGCTTTGCCGCTGCAGTGGGGTAAAAAGAATTTAATCTGAAATCGAACTCAGTACATGGTCTCCTTTTTTCTGCCAACCCTAAGGTAATAAAATATCAAAACAAACCCCGACCTTTTCCTGCTAATATAAAAGCGGATCCACATTCAACCCGTCAGTATTTCCTGAGTTGCTAAACCGAGCTGCATCATTTCTCTTCATACACATCTAATATGCGGGAGTCATTTATATTAATTGTCCTACCTCTCCTTGTGATCGCGGTGATATGCTCAAACGTGCATGACGGAGACAGCTACAATTTATATAAAGGTAAGGCATTTCTGCGGTTTAAAAAGACAATTTTCAGGACGGGACCCTATCACTAAACCTCCGCTGTCTGTCTGTCCGTCCGTATGTATATCTGGACTGTATCTCGTGAACCGTTATAGGTAGAGAGTTAGAATTTTTATAGAATGCCGTTACAATAACAAATACATACTTAAAATTTCAAAATGGCCGCTATGAAAATTTAAAATAATTAAAAAGTGTTATTTCTAATACGACGTTGTTACGACTACGAGATGAAACTAAACGGAATTGCAGATTTTTTTTTAGTTTCTAACGCTACCGTTGATGGGTTGTTATATGGTTGATTTTTGGGTGGTTAAAGATTACTACTTATATTTGGAAAGTAGCTTTAGCTTTAAATCTTAAAGTTAACAATCTTTTTTAAGCACGATTTTCTGTTTCCAGATCATATGCGTGCGAGAAGTAGAGGCGCTTCCAAGATAGATCCAGTAGTAAATAACCTTTGGGGTTTGTATGATTTTTCTATTTTTCTTACACACAAACTTTCGCCTTTATAATATTAGTGTGAAGTGTGATGTGATAGCCACGGCCGAAGCCTTCCACCAGACAATAAAACTATTGTTTTTAAGTTCTCAAAAGTGAATCAATTTTCTAATTGAATAATATATAATTAATGATTTTTGAATTTTTGAATTGAAATTGAAGGATTTTTGAATTTCACTGTTAGTACCCACAGATTATCAGTCTGTGAAGGTTCGTCTTGTACTAAGTATAATATATTTTTTACTATCTTTCAGATGCTTACGGACCGCCCCAAGAATTTGAATATTTGAACATGCCAATTTGGTTGCCAGAGTATAGAAAACGAGCCGCTAATGTAGTTAAAAGTGAGTCCAGTTAATCTTGTTTTTCAACTTAAGTATTATAATATTATACCTACTAGTTGGCTGAAGCCCGCGACTTCATCCGTCTCCAGGGCTGGATGTATAAGCAGAAAACCATCAAAATCGGTTCATTCGTTGAGCTGTGAGTTGTTAAAATATTTATTTACGCATTATATTTGCATTGCGATCTGAGAGCGCATAATATCAAGCAATCACGTTGTTTAACAGGGCTCTCTCCGTCACTCGCTTCATACAATCGTAGTTCCAATTTCATTTCAATATTAAGCAACCAAAGTCCATGAAATTTTGCAGACATATTCTAGAAACTAATATCTGTGTCTGTGGTTATTTAGATTTTTCTAAAAATATGTAGTTTTAAAATTACAGGGGCTCAAAGATTTGTGTGTAAATTTTTAAGACAGCGTAACTTTGAAACCGAATGTTTTAATAGAAATCTGGAAAACCACAGACATAGATATTAGTTTCTAGAACATGTCTGCAAAATTTCATGGACTTTGGTTGCTTAATATTCAAATGAAATTGGAACTACGATTGTATGAAGCGAGTGACGGAGAGAGCCCTGCTAAGCAAAATTTACCCAAGTCATTTGGACGTTTGAATTTTCACTTCCTCCGTGTGTCAGAGAGCCGCTGGTCCCGGTTATTTTCAGTATCATCTGCTAATCCGTAAAACCTAGTGTTCAATTTCCGTTCTCTTAGTTGAGTTTTAAGATATCTCTTATGGATTTGGAAGCCCACCGCATTATGATCCCAAGAAATTAATGGAATTAAGCGCCACGATTCTCAGCAATAAGGAATATGATGCGGAGAGAAAAATTTAAGTTCGTATTTAATCAATTTTTGTATATTCTAGAGCGTATGTTGGACAACTTGGTGCAGCTTGACGAAAGATTGAACAAACGGACGTCTAAAGCTGCCTTGTCCCTCATGCTGCAGAGTAAACAGGATCCTGAGCTCATGTGAGTAGGCCCTTATTTATTATATTGGATAGGTCATCATGATCATCCGTTTTCCCAAGTCAAAATTGAGTAGGCATCTTCAAGGCAAGCGCTAAATAGGCTGCAGCATCACTTGCCAGCAGGTCTGATTGCAGCCAGGCTCGTAATAAAAATAAAACTGGCTGCTGACTTATTCCTGACCAGTCGCGGAAATTAGCAGCCCAAGCACAATCAGTGCGACAACGTTTTCTCGCGCCTCGCCAATGCTGTGTCTGATTGTCCTTGGGCTGTTATTGCCAATCACTCAACGTGAAAACTTTATGCATTTATTTTTGTTTGCAGGGAAGAGGAAAATAGTTGTTTTGCCGGAAAATAAACGGGAAAGGAAGCCGTAGGTTACTTACCTATCAGTTTCGTTTGTTTAATAAAACATAACCTAATAAAAATAAAGAAAAATGTTTTTTAGTGAGTGAAAAATTAAAGAGCAAGTATTTTCAATTTAGAGTTTTAATAATTTAAAGATTTATATATAATGACTAACCCCCTTTCCCTTCCAAGGAAACTTAAAGCTTGCACCTGGACGACTAAAGTACAATGAGTAGAGTTTCGAAAGTCGATCTTTCGGAAGTCAATTAGTGCGTTGATAGCTGCGCTATTAGGGCTTCATAGATAGATAAATACATTGATTAAAAAATCTCTATTGCTACATATATAAGTAAGAAGAACTGATAGGTGTTGGGGTCTCAAGCCTGAAATGGCTAAAATAAGATAAAATATAAAAGTAATTAATTTGTTTTGGTTTGGTTTTCATCGTGTTTATATTCAAGCAAACAACACACACATAACTCTCTAACACACACACACACACGTAACCTATATAGGTACTTACACTAAAATGTGTAATTCTTCTGTAATGCAGAACTCTGAAAAATCACCTTAATTAACTTGTCGAAGTTCTTTTTGTTAAAACTTGAGCGCAATATTAATATTTCAGCGTCGGGATGCCCCATTTTCCATAACAAGCTGCAGGCTATATTGAGTAACGTAAAAGGAAAACCTTTCCATTCAGCCACCAGTCAAAGAGAGTTATTATTTTCAAATAATTTTAATCTTTTTTACGAGCCAATGTAAAAGGTCGGTTAATGAACTACTAAGGCACTTGGCCGACCGTCGACGATTAGCGAAAAACGAGTTGAGCTGAAAACTAGAAACGAGTGGGCGAACAAGAGAAGCGAGTGTGTTGTTGGGATAGTTATGTAGCTGAGCTATGGCGGAGTGTGCAAGCTACCGGTTCGTCGAGACAGACATGCGAGTATTTTGACCGCCAAGAGAACGTTGCTGAGTTTTTTTTGAGAGCTCTTGTTGCTGCGAAAAACTACTGGCGAGAGAGTTTCCGACGTCAGTGATGATCAACTATGAATATTATTTATTTCTTGTATTGACACGGAATTATGTACGCACTTGCCTACTATGTAGGTATTATTAATCACTAAGTATTTTATTGTGTTTTCACAATATTGTTCGTAAAAAATATTTTTACTTACTTATTTTTTTAAATTAGCTTTTACACACGAAATCATTTAATCTATTGTACGTTTCTTGAGCGAGAGCATAGTCGATAGCGTATCGCTTCCTCGTCGGTGGTGGGATAAGTGCTTAAAAATTATTAACAAGTGTATAGGGGAAATATTTTTCGCGTAGAGATTTTACGCGAATCAAGGCGAAATTGGTGGTTGCGATTGATGCGCAACTATATATAGGCTTAGGGATTTAAAAGAACTTGTAAAAGTTTATTTTTCGAGTTTACGATTTCATAGTTGTTTAACAGCCCTTTACTTGAAATCATCACGATCCATAAGGATAAATAGGGTTTCTACTCTTTACTAGTGTTGGTATGGAAAGGTACCTAAATTGGGGCCTTCGAGGCCACAATTCGTATGAACGGCCCATTATTGGGCTTTGAAATAGGGTTGGGACCGATTTACGCACGCTCCTCGGAAATGTTTACTATTTATGAAGGAGTGCTTCTGTAACGTTATTTTAGCGATAAAACTGTATTTGTTACTCATAACAATACAATACATTCTCTGGCGCACTAGTTTTGTAAAGATACAACCGTGAGTTTTTCCAGGCTGGCTCATTTTTAACCGATTTCCAAAAAAGGAGGAGGTTCTCAATTCGTCGGAATCTTTTTTGGTCTAACACTTACGCTGGTGCACTTTCAACTTGCATTTCAACTTGCGTTGAGGCATGCGTCATGCTATTATACCTACGCATTGTATCAATAATTCATATTAGATATAGTAGCGCGTCTTGTGTGTTGCGTGTGCGTAACAAACGAGGGAGAGAATGCAAAAGAGTGCGTGTGCAATAACACACATGAGGCATGTGTAATGGCATATCATATCTGGGTAAGTAGCGCTTGCGCCTAACGCAAGTTGAAAGCGCATGAATTTGGACCTTATTACTGTTATTGAATAAAAATAATTAAAAAGTTTATTCCTAAAGTGTGGTAAGAGGCCGGTGATACTTATTTCTTATAGCAAGACGTACTATAGGCCTTAAATTGACTCTAAAACAGGTGTAAGCCATCGTGGTTTTGATTTGATAGAAAAATGTAAAGTCAACAAAACATTTTTTGTAGATGCATGTCGCTTATATCGCTAAAATGGAGTATTTTGATGAGACCGTTTCAGAGATCCATGAAATATTCATGTAAGACTTTAGAGTAACGGTCGTAAATTTTGTATCTAAGTGGTCTCTGAATTATGTAAACTTAAGCATGTGTTATAGTGTAGAATGTTAAATCATTAAGATTTTAGTAAGATATCAATGCTGTAAGGACAAAAACTATAAGTAAATGCATTATATTATAAATACGAATGTCTGTCTGTCTGTTTGTCAATCTGTCTGTCTATTATAAAAAATATTTCGAGAAAATTTGGCACAATGATAGTCTGCATCTCACCTACGTGGACAAATTCACGAATATCATGTTGTTTAATAAATTCATGATCAACCCATCACTGGTCCACTACTGAGGACAGGTCTCCTCTCAGAAAAGAAGGGTTCATTTTGTTTATTATAAGATAAATCCACCAAGTTTGCATCAATGTTTGTTTTGAAGAAAATAAATATTATGTTATTGCTTTCCTTTGTAAAGGATAACAACATTTCCCGAAGGGTATTTCGTGGAAAACCTTTCAAGTTGTGAAAGCAAAATTAATTTTAGTTTAAACTAAAATGAGTTCATTGAATTTTGCGATGAAAATTTTAGGGTATTTGACCTTAACATTAATTTTTAATTAACTTGGCTTAGGTACTCACCTAAATGAAATCACCTTTTATGAGTATCTCGCGTTACATTTTTTTTCCCGACTACGGCAAAGCCAATAGGAAAGCGTATGATTTTAGCACTCTATGTATGTTTGTATCAGATTCTTGTGTTCCAGCGTAGCGCCTAAATTACTGGACTGATTTTGATGAATGAGATGTCAATCAATTCGTTATTATGGTCCGGGTGACATAGGAAAAATAGACCTGACGGATGGTACATGCAACGAAGTGGGAGTCTCTAAATGAAGGTAAAACAAACGGGCAGAGAGATTATCGAACTTTTAATATTATATTATTTGGATATTTAACTTATCTACATTAGTTTAACATGTGGTTAGCGTTTCAAATATGAATAAAACCATTCTCATGGTTTTTTGAAACTATTGTATCTACCCAAACCTTTGATTTGACCATCACACTAATATTATAAAGGCGAAAGTTTGTATGTGTGTGTGTGTGTGTGTGTATGTTTGTTACTCCTTCACGCAAAAACCACTGGACAGATTTGGCTGAAATTTGGAATGGAGATAGATAATATCCTGGATTAGCACATAGGCTACTTTTAATCCCGGAAAATCAAAGAGTTCCCACGGGATTTCGAAAAAACTAAATCCACGCGGGCGAAGTCGCGGGCGTCAGCTAGTTTTGTATGTTTTTTAAATTACTTTGCAATTAGACATTGTAAGGTCTACATCTCCTGAGGATGCTCCGGTGTCGGGGCGAAACGCGCGTTGAGTGGTGTTGGAATTTGTGTGGTGCTGCGTACCATACAGATTTCGTTGGTTAAGCGGATTATAGCAAATTAAGCTTTTGGTTCCTTGTATACTCTTGTATCTATCAAACTTTGACCATTAGCAATATTTTTTACACGGCAAAGCGCTGCGTTGGCAGACCTCACACTAAGTGGACAAAGGACATTAAACCACTCGCAGGAAGCCTTTGGATTCAAGCGGTGTAAGACCGTGGCATGTGGAAGCCCCCACAAGAGACTTATGTCCAGGAGTCTAGGATGACGTTGATGACAAATATTTTTTTGCTTGGTTTACCTTTTACCCTTTATTTTTAAAGAAAATTCAAATATTAATGCGTAGTCTTTACATTTTAAACGCATAGTAGGCATAATAGTAAACTGACCGGGTCGACGTTTCTGCAAACTAGAACACGTTTGCATTGAAACGGACACTAGCTCACTCACTAGTCACTTCCATAAACTAGGCTTCATTATGGAGGCAGCTCTAATAGAATTTAGGTTCAATTGAAATCGGCCATCCATAACGGTATTACGGTTCTATGAATGGATATCAGAGACAATAGCGAAGATTAATACGTGTGTTATGTACAAGTTGATATAGCATATATGGATACATAGACAATACACGTGTATAGAATATGATCACAAAGCTTCGAACTAGAGGTTTATAGAATCAGCTCCATGCCTATCTGTCTGACATTCTCGTTTTATGATTTTAGTTAGGTATATTGTATCAAAATCAGGCAACGCAGAAGACATTTCAACCAAGCAGGTGTTTCACAAGCATTCTACACGCTCTTGGACTCTAGAGGTTTTTTTACTCAGATACAAGTTAGCCCTTGACTGCAATCTTACCTGGTAGTAAGTGATGATGCAGTCTAAGATGGTAGCGGGTTAACCTGGAATGGCTTCAGTACACATTGGCCCAATGTTTTTTTTTTTTTTCGTCTTTTTTCCGAATTTCGTCAAGATGTTTGTATGAAACCCCACAAAAGTCAGCTAGAATTTCGAAAATATTTGAGTCCGTACTATGTACGTACGGAAACTACGTGATACAGGTTAACATTTTACAAACTACACACACTAATGAAGAAGACGATAATATCATTGAGTTTGATTGCTTGATTGTGTTACTATTTTATACATATGTATCATGATATTTTATTATCATAATTCTGCGAAAAAGTGTGGGTTTGTCCTTCAATCACACGGCAAAGGAGCAACGAATCGACATGGTTTTGCATGAATATAGTTAAAGACCTGGAAGGTGACATAGACCACTTTTAATTCCGGAAAATCAAAGAGTTTCCACAGGATTTTTAAAAATAAAATGCAACTATCTATACTAATAAATAAAATTGAAGTGTCTGTCTGTAATTTCGAAATAACTACCTCATATTAAGCTCATATGGTTATTTGAACGATACCAACACTGAATCACACGTTTTTAAAATTTTTGTCTGTCTGTCTGTCTGTCTGTCTGTCTGTCTGTTTGAAAAGGCTAATCTTCGGAACGGCTGGACCGATTTTGACGGGGTTTTCACAGACAAGTAGAGAATTGACCAGGGAGTAACATAGGCTACTTTTTTAACCGACTTTCAAAAAGGGAGTTGTGTTTTTCTACCTATGTACACCGAAATCTCCGAGATTTCTGAACCGATTTGCGTCATTTCTTTTTTAATCGATAGAGGAAATTCGCGACATTGTTTCATAAAAATTTGGAGTCCAACTCCTCAATCCTGATGCTGCAGGGGATCTGACCAATCCACGCGGGCGAAGCTGCGGGCATCAGCTAGTATAAGAATAAAACTTTGAAAGTATTTACACTTCTCTTAAGATTTTAGACGAAGCTTACTTACTGCTTTAAATGTGACGTTAATTTTATCTAAAGCTTTATAAAAAAAGTAAATTAGATTTTTCTTGAGTATAAGAAATTAAATATTCTAAATCTATTTACAAAATCTGTTTTTATTGCCTAAAGCTTTTTGCTCTATTTTAAATCCAGGTTAATCTCGTTATTTCACCCCACGTCGAATTGCTTACTGCGTAAAGGTTGACCTACTTGCCTGTCAACTTCTTCTATGACGGCATTATGCTGTTAACAGCCTTACCAACTCAGTTTTGATATAGACGGCACCAATACCAATACCATTTACCTTATATTGTAGTTTTAGTGATAGTATTTTTCAAACCCACATTGTATACGCGTGGTATAGCGTGCAAAACTCCGTTCAATGCCCAACCTAGTTACGAGGCGGCATTGAATTCGAATGACCTATTTACGGAACGTTTGTTGACTTCTAGCGTCAGTCAGATATTTTATTTGCAATGTTCTGTGAACTTTAGAAAAATACAGGCTAAGAAATTCGTAGTTTTTTAATGGTATCTTATCAGTAATCATCAGTAGGTACTATATACATACCTCTCTTCGTTTTTGCTAGCGTTCTGGTTACACCTGTACGTTAGACAGTCTGTCAGATCATACCACCTTGTACATCTAAAACATTTACCACACTAGATGATGCTCGCGACTTCGTCCGCGTAGATTTTACAACGCTTTACAAAACCAAAGTTGCCGATCCTATCCCTTTCTAAAGTTTGATGTAAATACTTATAATCTTTATTCTATTCTGTGATCTGTATCGTAATTATATTGTGCTCCGACACGAAACGACACAAATTAAAGGTACTTGACACGTACAACAAGTGGCAATTCATTACTTAACCGGTATGAAGCTGGAGCGTGTAATCCATGCCTTAATAAGTTTTCCTGCATACTGCCGTAGATGGTAAAGCCGATAGAAGAACTAGGTCGTAATAAAAGGCGCGACGTCCTTGACATCCTTCACTCATGACTTCCGTCAGTACTTCCCCTACGACTTACGGCTGGTACAGATGAGGGTAAAGTCCTTGGCAGTTTCATCTGTGAATATAAAATGTATGAAAATGTATTACACAACGCACATGGTCAAGCAATCTGACGTTCGATATCTTGCTATCGTTCAATTGATTGCTATGGATATACTGGTACACTTTACTTTCATAAAATACTTACTACATGACGTAAGGAATATTGGAGATTGCGTGGAATAGAATAAATGTGCGTCCAGCCTTAGCTGCAATAATTGTGTAACTACTACATGGTTCAACCAAGTGATCTTGCGGATCTATGAAATTGGTCAGGACACAACGGCATACATGAACAATGAACATGTTCTGTGGAGACTGGAGATCCTTGCAAGCGACCCTCGTCCAGTATAGACGTCCTGTCTCGGTTGAGATTACCTACAATGAAAACGACGATAATTGCCAGCAATATTTGAACTAAACTTTATTGTCCACTAGCGACCCGCCCCGGCTTCGCACGGGTAGCTTATTACAATTTCGTAAGGATTTCTATTTAAAAAAAATATAGCCTATGCCACTCAGGAATAATATAGCTTTCTACTGGTGAAAGAATTTTTAAAATCGGATAATTATATCGGATATAAATTAGTATCGATTAAGCCATGTTATTATAACAATTCTATCGCAAAACTTACCTACTACCTACCTTTATTAGATTACGTACTTAACAGGGCTCTCTCCGTCACTCGCTTCATACAATCGTAGTTCCAATTTCATTTGAATATTAAGCAACCAAAGTCCATGAAATTTTGCAGACATATTCTAGAAACTAATATCTGTGTCTGTGGTGTTTTAGATTTTTCTAAAAATATGTAGTTTTAGAATTACAGGGGCTCAAAGATTTGTATGAAAATTTTTAAGACCCCGGAACTTTGAAACCGAATATTTTAACAGAAATCTGGAAAACCACAGACATAGATATTAGTTTCTAGAACATGTCTGCAAAATTTCATGGACTTTGGTTGCTTAATTGTCAAATTAAATTGGAACTACGATTGTATGAAACGAGTGACGGAGAGAGCCCTCTTAAAATCCACTCAAATAATAAATAATGATATGAAAAAACTAATCTCAGTAAAATCACCAAACAATTATTTTGCGAAGCAGAAAATGTTTTTCTTTCATTAGGGCGAGATTTAATTAATATCGGTGGAGCTGCTTTCTCTAACTATTTATGGATATTGTTATCGCGTTGAAACATAGATATTAGATACAGATTGAACAAAACTGAGATTTGGTAGCTAGTTGTTACTTGAAGTGATATTCTATAGAATTTAGTAGGACACCATATTTAATACCATAATAAAAATTCTATACATAGGATTTTAAGTAGTTAGTAGAATGAAGATATTAATGTATTAATTTTATTTAATACCAAATTAGCTTTTGACTGCGACCTTTTTCGATTGCAGACAAGCGTTCCAGTATACTGCTGTACCGTCACTTGATGGTAATATGAACTAGCAAGGTTCATATTATAAACATCTAATTGATAAAAAATATAGGCGGCAAAACAGATGAATGTCTGAACGGTTTTCCAAATCTTAACGGTGCGTATTAGACACGAGGAACTTGGAGGGGAAGCAAAGAGATTTGAACGCGTTTGTGCCTTTGTGGAATGTCAATTACGTGAGGGTGGAAATCTTCAGGGCGTCTTGTGGTTAATTTAAAATTTGCTTCAAGTAAGGTTCTTTGCACATTGAGGAACTTTCGCGCGCAGTGCGTCGGATCAGTAAAATGAGCTATGATCAATGATCAAGCCATTACTGAATTTTTATTTTGCATACTCAGTCTAAAACCGCTATAAATTCAGATAAAACAAAAAATAACAATAAATTATTGTGAAGTACAAATTCAGTCGGTTGTGGTGATCTTGCCATATTTCCAAACCGGTGGTGGTAGAGACCCAAACGTAGCTCAAGAGACACTATTTGTCGTACATAAAATATGTATGATTTTCTTGACAGCGCACATTATTTAAGTGTGCTGTTTAAGCAATTTCAACCCTAGTCAGCTAAGTGGATGGTAAGCGATTCTAGATGGTCCAAAGCTTACTTCGTTCTTCGGAGCGGTGTCACTTTTCGAAGTTATGTACGTTTTACGTAAACTTGCTTGGCGGTGAAAGAAAACATTGTGAGGAAACCTGCTTACCTAAGAGTTCTCTATAATATTCTCAACGATGTGTGAAATCTGCCGATCTTCGCCTTGCCAGTGAACTCCTCTCATTCTGATAAGAGACCCGGACTCAGCAATGGCTCGGCGATGGGCTTGATTTAGCAATGAAAACGACGCAGTGTGAGGGAGAAATCCAGTATGAAACGCTACTGAATCGCGCGTTGGTTGCGCGTGAAAATTTCGGCGTGTGTAAAGGCTCTAAGTGTTGTATGGATGAGGCAATGTATAAATGACTTCCGAAAAGCCTACAGGCGTGCAAACAAACTTTGGTAAAGTTCCACTTAATTTGGAATTCGCGACTCAGTATATTGTACCTATGTGTACTTGGAATTGAAGTTTTGATACTTTGAGGAGTTAAAAACAGGTCAAGTTTAGGTATATCAGAACACGTAGGGTTCCGTAGTTATGCTAGTTGCTAAAATATCATTATTTCGAAAACAGTAGTTTTTTCAAAAATGTCTAAGAACCTCATGATGATTTAAAAATACCTGTTTAACGAGGTATGTGTCATTTATTACTCGAGGGAGTAAACCAAATTTTTATTCGGCTCTAGTTTTTTATGTTCAGGAGGAACAGTCTTTTTTTTTAAATTTAAATTGGTAAGTATGCCTCTGTGTAGCGATAAGTGGTAACAGGTTTCTGTAACAGCTAAATTTTAACTTTACAGCGCTTAAAAGGTAACAGACATACAGTCGCATCAGTACTTAGTAAATGACGATTCGGAATGCCTTTCCTACCGAGAAGAATAAAACTACTAAACCAAATAATAAACACATTTTATAATATTATGTGTAGTGAATAATATAGATTCTATGAATAACATGATTGATAAATAGGTACCTACTTGGTCTTTTTACGGAAGACTTTTGAAACACGAATGAAAAAGATTTTCAATAAAAAGTTTCTTTTGCAGAGCATTCGCAAAACAAGTAGATGCCTATCTACAGAAGAAACTGACCCTTTGAAAGATTTCAGAATTTCTTTTTAAAACGCTAGTTAATTTAAATTTGCTTCGGGTAAGAGCCGAACGAAGGTTGGAATGAAAGAGTAGCAAAATTCTATAGATATCTATCTTCCATTTGCCCATTAAAAAGAGATTTTTTAATGTTAAATCTGTAAAGAAATATAAAAAAACCTTTGAAACATTTAATTTCTTTCTCTCTTTAAAAATTCTTACGAGACTTTTTACAGCAGTTAATAGTCTCATTGGTGACGGAAGGGCTGGCTCATTTTTTGCATAAAAAATCAGCTTGGCTGTCTAGTCAATGTCCAGAAATGCAGCCAGTTTTCTTGGCACCATTCAACGCGGGCGTGATTTGTAAAATAATTAAATGAGGCTAGCTTTTAGTTTAATTGCGACGACGTCTGTACATACTCGTAGTATACCTATAAAACAAAATCGCTTCCCGCCTTCTCCGCCCGCAACGGATTTCAATGCGGTTTTCGTCAATAGATAGAATAATTTAAGAGGAAGGTTCATTCATACGTATGTTTTAATAATGTTTTGGGTTAATTTATTAAAATATGACCATATTGGTTCAAGATGTCGGGAGAAGTCAAGTTGACTGAGAGCAATCATCAAAATAACCACACTGACATCACATTAGTATCTACATTGAAGTCGTGTGAAGCAGGGGTGGGTCGCTAGTATTCAATAAAAGAATGAATCTCGTTTCAAACGATCTTCAGGTATATTAGAAAAAACTGGCATCATTACCCTAAGTGGGCCCAATTTCTCGAATCCCTTTTTACCAGATTGCTTAGACGTACCTACTAAAATATTAAATTGGACAAAATTAGGTCGCGCTTAAGATCAAATATCTCATAATCATCATCATTATGATCATCTCAACCCACATACGCGCACGTCCGCGTAAACGTTTCCTTGTGCAATGGGAGGCAGTACCTAGCCTTGAAACTACGCCTTGAAAACGCTACTACACATGCTGGAAAAGAAACCAAGCCAGCAGTACGCAGCGTACCCACCTTAGAAGATTCGTGTGGAGTTGAGCAAAATTAAGCTTGTTATTCCTGGTGAAAGCATTATTCATTATTTACCCCTTTTACCCGGTCGTTAGTCGGCGTCGTCAAACAACAGTCATGATTTATGTCGAAACGTCCGCCCACTAGGCCCCCTTTATCGTTGCTATGTACGTTCGTCTGCGTCCGTCCCGTTAAGGCCGTACCTCCACGAGCGAGTGTATCGCAACGATTTTATCGTCGTGCAATATGAAAGATATGAACGTGTCTCCATACGGCGATATTATCGCGGCGATGAGACGAGTGACACTACGGCAAAACGTCGGCGACACGTAACGCAAGACACGACATACACGCAACACACGGAAAACGCTCACAGCAGGCCGCGAAACGCGACTTGCTGGCAGCGTTTTCCTGTTCAACAAAACAACTGTGCAACGGGTAGATGAGAGCTTGCGGCTATCCGTTGCGTGATCGTCACGATACGATGCAATGGAGGAGTAATCGTCTTGTGGAGATTACCTGACGATGTTAACGCAGACTTGTTGCGATATACTCGCTCGTGGAGTTACAGCCTAAGGGTTCATCCAAATTATAGGTTCGACGGACTTTTCTTTGTTTATTGCTTTCGAGTAGACGACCTTTCTAAACCTACGAATAATAAGTGACGAAGTATATTAAATGTCTTAAACAAAATATTATTTATCCGTGTTTATCGCCTCCTTTAATTGTCGTAAGTCGAATCTGTCAGCCATCATTTATGTGGTAAGCGGTCTTCATCCTTCCCACTAGGCTGCTAATTCCCCTTTATCGCAGCTCTGTCCGGCGCTAATATCCGCTCCCTTCACAGTTCAAACCTAGTTTAAACAGATTAGATAGATCGATTGGCATTATCTTTGGCACAGTAAAATATTTCTTCTAATAAATAATACATGTAGTTAACGTTAAAACGGGTTGCACAAGTCAGGGTCAGCCAACCAATAATAGATAAAATTTATCCCTAAGTTATCAAATTAGGGCCAAAATCATGACGCAAGGTATGAATGTTAACTTGGGCAACCTACTTTGATTTGGTGGTCAAAGTTTAACGGCATAACGCACTTTAACCGACTGATATTTTGGATTACGACGTAGAATTTCCGATTAATCTTTAAACAAAAAAATTCTAAGCAGAGCTATTTTCGAAAACAGTTTTATATTAAGCCGAGAGACGTGGAAACTCGTTTATATTCCGAAGCTACTTCACGCCAAGAGTTTTGGAAGCAGGCAAATCTATTACCCGCTAACGTCGCTGAAAGTCTTTTAAGTCCTCTCAACTTTAGACAAGCCTTTTTGATACCGAAATTTTCGGCAAATAAGTAACTTTCCAGAGTGCTAAGTGTTGCTTATTTGCGTCGATAGGATCGATTGTTTGTTATGAAACAAATTGACCTGACCCAAATCACTGTAACGGCCCAAGCTTACGAGTAGTTGTTGGTAGGTACTTAGTTTGCCTTTAACTATATTTTTTAATCTTTGGTATGAACTATGATGTAATTTTTCTAACCCCAAGTAGTGAAAAACGGCTAAGTGCGAGTTGACCTCGCGCAAAAAGTGGTAAGGAGCCCTTTGTGCGCGCACATTTATATAATTACTAGATGATGCCCGCGACTTCGTCCGCGTGGATTTAGATTTTTCTATCCGGAACTGTTTGATTTTCCGGGATTAAAAGTTGCCTATTTCGATTACAGAGACGCAAGCTACTTCGGTACTAAACACACAAATTGGTTAAGTGGATGGGTCTTTAGAAATCCCTCGGGAACTCTTTGATTTTCCGGGATAAAAAGTAGCCTATGTCCGTTCCCGGGAAATAAGCTAACCCTGTACCAAATTTCGTCAGAATCCATTACATTGTTGGGCCGTGAAAAGGTAGCAGACAGACAGACAGACAGATAGACAGACAGACGGACAGACACACTTTCGCATTTATAATATTAGTATGTACCTATTTAGTGCGAAAGTGTAGGTACCGCCTGACACGGTAGAGTTTGTACTGGGGTGTGCAAAATATTCAGCCCCTTTACCCGAACCAAATCATTGAGCGAGCGTAGAGTACGAGCCAATTGAACCTCAATAGTTCAACAGTTAAAGAAGCTGCCTGAATTCCGAAAGGTCGATGGTTCAAACCCCACCATTGTCATATCTTCTCCTAGCACAAGCTTTACGCTTAGATGGAGGAAAAGGGAATATTAGTCTGAATAACATGGCTAAAATATTCCTTTAAAAAATATTATTCGCTGCACATAGTATGTGACCCTGTTGATAATAAACGCGACAGCCGCGATATTAATGGTATATTGTTAAAAAATTCGCCGGGTATTCCGATATTTATTTTCTATATATTTCTCGCTAACAGGTTGTCAAAAAAACAGGTCAATTTGCAATCTCTCTGTATGAAAACCGTCGGAAACGGTTCTTTCACAAAAGTTTGAATGATTGCCTGGCTAGACAATACTGGATGCCAAAAAAACGTTTACATACAGTATGATTGTACATTCGACCCATTCAATAAAAGATAGCTGAAAATAAGAGCAAAAGTTCCGAATAGGCTTTTATCGGACGTGTCCGTTTCAGTTAAACCACATATTGATCCAGTTTTGTCGACTGACCACTGTCGATATCGCTTGCATTTTTTTCCTATAGTAGATACATAATGTTTTAACTACAAAAAATAAGATTATGTTTTATGGATTTGTTTTTTATTTGGTTTTTATTTTTCTACGTAAGTTAAGTCCATATCTGCACTATTTGTAATTTGAATTTTTTTAATTTGGAAATATTGATGAACCGAAAACCTGATAGGTTAATGGTATGAGATAGGCTTGCGCTTGACGACAATCATGCCTGAGAAACAGAGCAATGATGAAGTCAAGTTAAGAGCACGCTTGTCTAAAGAATGCCTACTCACTTTTGCCTTCAAGGTATTCAAGTTATACTTGGTAGGAAACACGGATGCCGGAACATTCGACACCTTAGCGGTTCTTATCAGAAAAAAAAACAACCAACATTTACGATTTCTCGCTGTTCTGTGGTAACGGTGATGTAGTATATTAAGATGGACGCGGAACTGGAAGAAGAATGGCTATTCATCATTTAACTGGATCGATTTCTATGAAGCACGCACTGTACCGAAACTTCAATCACTTGATGGCATGGCTTTGCCGGTAGATTGATAACTAACTATCCATGGCCAGATTCTTTCGCCAGACCAGGGCAGAGACAAATTCCTGTCTGGAAATCTAACACGAGACCTCTAACATATTTATAAGTTGAAATAATAGGAGAGATAATCTAAAATATATATTAAAGGAAAGGGTGACTGAAAGCTGAGGTTGCAATTTGGGTTGTTCATGTGGACGAAGTCGCGGGCATACGCTATTTAGTCAATGATAAAAACACATTTTTCAAATCATACGTATGTATACGTAGTACGTAGCTAGAGTTTTATCATAACAATCCAGATTAATCACTTTGTTAGAACAATATTTTATTTCAAATTGAAAACGACAAAAAAATTAGGCTGTGGTAAGAGCAAAACGATGTATCGTTTTTTATTATTTTTAAAGCTAGTGGCTATATTTTAATTGATTGCGAAAAACATTGCTGTGCCAAATTTTAACAAAAAACTAAAACTACATTTTTATTTGGCTTTTAGATGAATGGCATTTGTAGCGTAGATTTAGGCGTAGATTTTAGTTTTAGGCCGGAAATTACGAATGTAATTTTTTTTTACCGTTGCTGAATACGTCTCGATATCTTTGGGGTACCCCGTTCAGGACACTACAGGTCTGCGGCGGTTTTAAGTAAGTACGAGTACCTAACTGCTGGTGGTGGTAATTGGATATTGTGGCGAAAATGATGAATTCGCACCTCGCCGAATTATGCGCGAAAGACTTATTCGATCTCTCAGTGCGTCGCAGAAGGATGTCTGACAAACTGATTGATTTGGACGTAGTGGGGCTACGGCGCACGTTCGTAAATTGTGACATATGTTCATTTGATTGTTGTAAAATTAAGTCAAATTATTTGTACTTGCACTTTTATGAAGGAGAAATATAAACACTTGTTCTAGGGAACAACATTTTTATAGGTATATTATAGATATAATGACTTTTAAATAAATGCTATACTTTGGCGACGTTTTTCTGCGTCGGTTGCTCTGATTTTATTATGCTGCTCTGTCCTGAACCTCCATGAATATAGGCCCCTCCATTGCTCACTGACTATAACGCTTTGCAAATACCTACGTCTGTTTTTTCAATAACATGACGCTTCAGTAGTCATCTGCCCAGTAACAAGCAAAGGAGTGTACCTACCTTTAACTACTAGGTACTTCTTTACCTATTCTGTATTTTGTGGTTTCATTCCGGTAAAGAAATGAAATGAAACTTAATGAAATTGCCTGTACCACTTATGATAAAATATGTCCAGTTTTGTAAATACGCAATACTTACATTATAAGCAATGTAATGACCATCTCCAAGCAACCTTGTCCCTGAAAAATTCGTTGTTTTGTGTAATGTTTCAATTTATGCAATGGTATCAGAGAACTCTGAAGAAAGAAAATGTTGATCGACCAGTAGTAAGTTCTTCACGATGCAGCGATCTGTGAAACAATAAAAACATATTAATGTAAAGATTAAAACGTTATTAACCTTAGTGTGAAAAGGTTCGATACGTTTTTTAAAATTTCATTTTAATCAAACTGAATTTGGTAGGCTTTTATGTGTGGCTGTAAAATATGCATAACATTGGAACGCGTGTCAATTTTTTACCAAGCGTAATGTACCGTATGTTACTGTAAACAATGTTTGGGAAACGCTTTGAGGCTTTAAAAAATTAAATTTCTGCAGCTCGGTACATGATTTTGTGTAACAATAGGTTGTATGGCATCTTTAGTTATATTCGTGTGTATATATTTAAAGTGGAGTAGAACTTGTAAGTTTGTAAGTAATGTATAAGTTATTCAGCTAACGCTGCTTTGTAGTGATGAAGTTAGGACTATGAGGTCGGTACAATTAACTTAATTTAAAAGTAGTTTAAAATTTTAAATACACGTGGACGCACAGGCATCAACTATTATAGTTTATATTGATCTAATTTGTCAGAAATGGTATTATTTTGTATCTTTCAATATAAGAAAATCACAATACATACTAATATTATAAATGGGAAAGTTACTCTGTTTGTCTTGTCGTTCTTTTCGTAGTTCAAATGCACAGACGAAACTTGACGAAAGGCACAGAAATAGCTTGCATCTAGTATGATATAGGATACTATTGATCCCGGAAAATCAAAACTTCCATTAAATTTTTAAAAACTTTAAATCTACGTGGACAAAATCGCGAGCATCATTTAGTTTGAAATCTTTTGAAAAGCTCTTTCTTTGAAAGAAATGAAGAATATCACATACTACGCACTTAGTAGTAGGTATACATATTATGTTGAAGTAGGTAGGTATAATGTATGACGTAAAGTCGCTGCTCTATATCTCTCTAATGTCTTCCGCCCACAGGGGAATGAATGCAAGGCTGTAACTCTAACATATCATCATGTACCGGAAACTGCACTGTAGCCACCCCGCAGTTACCCGCAACGAGCTCAAATGTACCAATTTGGAAGGTCCCTCGAGTCTATGTCACTGCCAATGTTAATAATTCTAGAATTGTTGCAGTATCTTTGTATAAAAGACATTGTTCGCGCTTTCTTGTGTAACATACTTCATACAAGTGTAAATTAAAAATTTATAACTCCCCCAACAAGTGAAGGAAAAGAGCTGATAACCGATTTTCTTGGATTATAAGAACACTCTCGATCAAGCCACCTTTCAAACAAAAAAAAAACAAATTAAAGTCGGTTCATTACTTTAGGAGCTACGATGCCACAGACAGTTACACAGATACACACGTCAAACTTATAACACTTATAACTTATAACTGTTTGGGTCGGGGGTTAATTACAACTCATACAAGCACAATCCAAATGACGCCCTGCCCTTGAGTTTTGTTTGTGTCTAACCTTTAAGAGAAGTGTATTGGATGCGCTCTTCATGCAAACGGAGTTTGGTTGCAATTTAAGTAACAAGAAATCAAACTAAGTGAAATTTTGTAGACACGTTCTTACCTACCTATGTATCTGTATGTAATTGGTCAGATTTCCATAAAAATTTCACGGCCTCAAATATTTATAATGAAAATATATTTTGAGCCTGTGTAATTTTAAAACTATTTTTTTTATTAAAAATAACATTAATTATCTATTTTGTACCAGCAAATTCCAAAGATGTTATAGTTTAACATTGTTTTAAGGTACATTTGCTATTTTTTGAGTAGTTATACACATGTATAATATTATATAGGTACAAGACCTAGTCGAAGGTCCATACATCTTTACAATAGCTTAAAGCTTAGAACTTGTGCAGGAATTAAATACAACAATATTAGTGTAACGAGTTTTGTATGTAAATAAACATGCCTTGTGTGAGCCATATTTCTGTAACATGATGGGCTCGTTTGAATTTAACAAGAACTTAAAATACGAATCCTGTGCCAATTCTTGTAGACTCGTGTACCCCTCGGTCCATTAGTAGCATTTATTACAGTCGTTATTCAGTGATCGACCTATTTATGCAGGCGGAATGTCACGCAGTAAAATATTCGTAGATGTTTTGATAGTCAAAGAAAATGAAACGTTAAACTTTAACTTATTTTGTGAGAAGTTCCATCTTCTTCCTTCCCGAGGATATAGGTTTATAAAAATCCCGTGCGAACTCATTGATTTTCCGGGACAAAAAGTAGCCTATATGCTAATCCAGGGTATCTATCTCCATTTCAAGCAGTCAAATCCGTCCAGTAGTTTTTGCGTGAAAGAGTAACAAAAATCCATCCACAAACACACAAACTTTTGCGTTTATAATCCATACTTCCATACTTATATTATAAATGCGAACGTGTGTCTGTCTGTCCGTCCGTCTGTATGTCTGCTACCTTTTCACGGCCCAAAAGTTTAACCGATTCTGACGAAATTTGGTACAGGGTTAGCTATATCCCGGGGACGGACATAGGCTACTTTTTATCCTGAAAAATCAAAGAATTCCTATGGGATTTCTAAAAAGTTAAATCCCAACCGCTTAACCGATTTGTATGTTTGGTACCGAGGTAGCTTGCGTCGTCCCTGTAATTGATATAGGCATTTTATCCCGGAAAATCAAACAGTTCTCACGGGATCTTTAAAAACCTAAATCCACGCAGACGAAGTCGCGGGTATCCTCTAGTGTTATAATATTAAGTACTTATTAAATGCACTTATTATTGAATCTTAATTCTAAAAGGTAGGTACACATAGAAAATCAACGGTCCCTAAACTGGGTACTAGGACAGTGCTCTCTTTGATAATAATTCATGTTATACAAAGATGACAATAATATCTGTAGTTAAGGTATGAGGTAAGGTAGTAGGATAATCTAAAGCAAAAATATAAAGTTTTGACTACTAAATTTGGCAGCCTCGCCCGGCCTTTAGGATGACTTAGTCGGTCTACGCTGAGGATTGAATCGACAAAATATATACAAGACACAAAAGGGCAGATAAGCCGCAAAGACTTATCATAAAGCCGATTTAGCTTTCAAAGAGCTTACAT
This sequence comes from Maniola jurtina, assembly GCF_905333055.1. Taxonomy (NCBI): domain Eukaryota; kingdom Metazoa; phylum Arthropoda; class Insecta; order Lepidoptera; family Nymphalidae; genus Maniola; species Maniola jurtina. The sequence continues at coordinate 10,974,805 of NC_060038.1, forward strand.
AAAATAGATGTATACTAAAGGAGTCTTCACATCATCACATCAAAGCGTCTAGGCTGTATAATTTGAGTGATCACAAATGCGTTGAACAATTTAATCTATACCCTTGCATTTGGGTATTAAAGTATTTTGGTTGACGAGGGTCGTTCCAGCGTTTGCATGGGATGTAAGTATTGACATGAAGGTTGCTGATATGCCCTAAAGGACCAATCAAGCGAGTATTGACGGGTACGAACACATTTTATCTCACTTGAAGTACAGAAAATGTTTCGTGGAACACATCACAATTGATATGTTCTGGGGGCTGTTTAGGGTTCCGTAGAAGAGTGGTGCCAACGGGTTTCTATTACTAAGCCTCTGCTGTCGATCCGTCTGTCTGTCTGTGTGTCATTATAATTACCTTACGTAGTAGAGTTGCACAGTGGGACGTTAGTGACTAATTAAAATAATAATCATGCGACCCGAGAAATATACCTACGGTGGTTCGCCCTTTTGACGATTCTCGCTTAGCTCTATCTCTCGTAAGAGAGAATCTCATACCACAGCGCTGTGCAAGCAGAATTGCACTTTATTGCAATATAATATTATGAATTACTATTTTTTTAAGTATATTTGCGCAGTGAGCCTTCTGCGCCTGAAAAGTATTAAATATTCTGTGTTATAACACCTGGCGGCCATATAGTTTTACTTAATTGACATTCCAAAGGAAACTGTAGCATTGTAACAAAGTAGTAGCCATAATTTCATTTCGAGTAGCTGATGCATTTTAACACGTCAGACGTCGAGGATCAAAAACCGAAAGCGGAACACAAAAAAGGGCCAAAAGGGATTATCAAAAGCTTGAAAAAGCCACAAAGCCAAATTGGCTCTATTTGTTAGTTCAACAGAAAGCTTTCTGATAGGCCAAGCGCAAACATTCTCTTTTTTTCGAACTGGTGAGATTCAGACCAGCAAAAATGCATCGCCACCCAGTGAAGCTATTTTCAAATTCTGATTACATTACGATTTAAAAACGCAATCTTTTTTATATATAGTTCTAGCTGATGATAGCGACTTCGTCCGCATGGATAAGGTTTTTAAAAATACTGTGGAAGCTCTTTGATTTTTCGATTTAAAAAGTAGCCTGAATCCGTTTCTAAGACGCAGGCTATCTCTGTATCCAATTTCATTAAAATCGGTCAAGCTAATGGGCCGTGAAAAGTTAACAGACTGACTAGTAGAATTAAGTAAGGAGTAATTTTCCGATAATATTAATTTCTTACATGTTTTATTATTTACTAGCTGATGCCCGCAGCTTCGCCCGCGTGGATTGGTCAGATCCCCTGCAGCATCAGGATTGAGGAGTTGGAATCCAATTTTTTTATGAAACAATGTCGCAAAGTTCCTCTATCGATTAAAAAAGAAATGACGCAAATCGGTTCAGAAATCTCGGAGATTTCGGTGTACATAGGTAGAAAAACACAACTCCCTTCTTGAAAGTCGGTTAAAAACGTAGCCTATGTTACACCCTGGTCAATCCTCTACTTGTATGTGAAAATCCCGTTAAAATCGGTTCAGCCGTTACGAAGATTAGCCTTTTCAAACAGACAGACAGACAGACAGACAGACAGACAGACAGACAGACAGACAGACAGACAGACAGACAGACAGACAGACAGACAGACAAAAATTTTAAAAACGTGTGATTCAGTTATGGTATCGTTCAAATAACCATATGACCTTAATATGTGGTTGTTATTTCGAAATTACAGACAGACACTCCAATTTTATTTATTACTAGCTGATGCCCGCAGCTTCGCCCGCGTGGATTGGTCAGATCCCCTGCAGCATCAGGATTGAGGAGTTGGACTCCAAATTTTTTATGAAACAATGTCGCAAAGTTCCTCTATCGATTAAAAAAGAAATGACGCAAATCGGTTCAGAAATCTCGGAGATTTCGGTGTACATAGGTAGAAAAACACAACTCCCTTTTTAAAAGTCGGTTAAAAAAGTAGCCTATTTTACGCCCTGGTCAATCCTCTACTTGCCTGTGAAAGTCCCGTCAAAATCGGTTCAGCCGTTCCAAAGATTAGCCTTTTCAAACAGACAGACAGACAGACAGACAGACAGACAGACAGACAGACAGACAGACAGACAGACAGACAGACAAAAATTTTAAAAACGTGTGATTCAGTTATGGTATCGTTCAAATAACCATATGAGCTTAATATGAGGTAGTTATTTCGAAATTACAGACAGACACTCCAATTTTATTTATTAGTATAGATTAGTATAGATTAGTATTAGTATTAGTATTAGTATTAGTATTAGTATTAGTATTAGTATTAGTATAGATATATTTCAATTACCTCATAACATAAGTTGATTATGGTATGTTATTAATTAATATTCCAATCTTTAGAGTGTGAGTAATCTGAATCTCTTATTAATAGGTAAAAAAAGATCGATATTCTTAGCACTTCTGTCATCCCTGCTTTTCTTTAGAATCGTCAAGTAAATCTAAAATAATCAACCGCGACTTCGAGTAAGCTCAGTCCAGTATCCTGTATTTTTTTATAAAATTTTAGCAACTCTAACCTCTATATGACCCGTATGAGGACATTTTAATCTCTAGAGCCACACGCTTGAGTATTTTAGCTGACAAGGGTCTATTGTATATGGTTATGGACAGGCTATTTTGCAGCCGGGTAGGTGTATCTCCCAAAGATCGTTAGCATGTGGTTTCAACGACCGACGCAAGTGATGTATTGAGATATTTGCTACTGTACGTGTGCGTATTTAAACGGCTATAGGTCAGTATAGGCTGATTAATAATTGTGCCTATTTGTTTCCTGTAAGGTCTATTCAGATACTACGAATGAGTCGAGCCACAAGAGAAGAGCAAATTCTGATGACGTCTTCATGTCGTGTCACCATGAAAAAAGTTTTTTTGCGACTTATAAGAGGAGGCACTGGGTTCGATTCCGGGGTTTTTAAATTGTATCTGATCTAGTGAGATGCTTCGGTCATGGCTAGTGACCACCCTACCGGCAAGGCCGTGCCACTAAGCTTGAGCGTTCGAGTCCCTACGATGTCGCGTAGAAAATTTCTACTTGGTACTTGGTACTTGGTACCCCTGATCGATTTCTACTAGAAATCGATCAGGGGTACCAAGTACCTACCTAAGTATAACAAAATTATCATAGGTACGGTGTACCACTTCCAAGTTAACCCACTTCCTTCTTAGACTGGATCAAGAGTTCCCATGTGCAGAGATCGCTGTCAAGGTTTAACTAAAGGCTTGTCTCATAATATGCCAAGTGAAGGTCGCTAAAAGTTTTAAATAATATTATGTAAAGTAATTTTATACTTTTGATAATAATTACTTCGACATTAAAAGTATAAAAGTGCTTTGTAAAATAGTAATAAAGCAGATTTCAAAGATGAGTTCATTCATTAGATCTAAAATGAGAAAGTGGAATGGATCGCGGGGATATTTCTTCGAGTCGCGAATGAAATGAATCAACTGAGTGGAGCGGTTGGCTTGCTATTAATTAATCCTAATAAGTGGCGATAGTTATGATTAAAATCTATTGCTAGAAATAGCTTTGTACCTTTTACCTTTAATTAACATTGCCCATTAATTATAAAGGTGAGAGAGAATACAGATGGCGTACCTATATACTAGAGATGTTACAGAGTTCCGATTTAGATTCCGAAAGTTCGGAACTTCAGATTGATTTTATACCTTCGATTCCGATTTCGGTTCCGATAAATAATCGGAAATTATACTGGAGGTCGAATATGCTGATGGTGATTAATTAACTTCACTATTAGTACTGTGAATGATTTTAAATTCGAATTTCGATTCGAGTGTTTCTATTTTTAACCCCTAACCCAAAAAGAGGGGCGTTATAAGTTTGACGTGTGTATCTGTGTATCTGTCTGTGGCATCGCAGCTCCTAAACTAATGAACTTAATTTAGTTTTTTGTTTGAAAAGTGGCTTGATCGAGAGTGTTCTTAGCTATAATCCAAGAAAATCGGTTCAGCCGTTTGAAAGTTATCAGCTCTTTTCTAGTTACTGTAACCTTCACTTGTCGGGGGTGTTATAAATTTTTAATTTACACATGTCAACAACTATACCTACCTACATACCTAACTGCATTATTTTTTGGACTGATAATAAGAATATAACTGATGTGTGATGTGTGTGATGTGATGTGTGTAATTTCATTTTCTGTTTCTTTTCTGCCTCCGTCTCCGATTCCTGTTCCGATTCCGATTCCGGTTCCGATTAAATTAAAAACTCCGATTCCGATATAACCACTTCTTAACATCCCAGCTGCTATATACCTACCACCGATTCTTTGAAGCAATGAACTCAATGTACCTACCTAATTAGTCTAGATTTGATCATTCCGAATATTTATTTTTCTTACGAGCTGCAATTATATTTATGTCCAGTGTCATACTAATTTTGGCAGCTTAATATAGGTAGGTACATAGACTAATTTACATTTAAATCGATGTTATTAGAACACAATTTTTGCTTGAAGCAGCTTTTTTATAGTTACTAATTTAGTTCAATCTAATGATTTGAAGAAAGATGTGCAGTTGAACAAGGTGTTGCAGATTTTAAAGATACCTTAATTGGTAAGTTCTGCTGAAAGTTATAGGAAGTTCGAATGCTTTATCAGTACAGTAATAACAAGGTAACGTTATCATTTCTCAAACTGACTCAACAGGAAAACGAACCCGGCTCTGAAACTTTTAAGAACCTTTAAATAAGAGCAAGGCTCGTCAGATAAGAGCGAATTAGGGAAGAGGCAGCAAGAGATACGTATATAAAATTGAAACAGAACAAAAAACGCAAATTAAATCCGAAGTAAACTTAATCTCGTGAGCTTAGTCTAAATAATGCACAAAGCATGTTATAAAGGCTGAAACAAACAGAACGCGTCAATGCTGTGTGGCGCGGCGGAAATGGACGGAAATGGGTTCAATGCGGTGTTCATTTGACGTTCATATTTTGCAACACAGGCGTCACAAATTGCAGTATGATGTGTTCCTTGTAAAGGAACCAAGGTCCAAGGAATTGTATGAATCACGTCATCATAAACTAGTGATACACTCAGGCTTCGCGCGAGCTCATAGATTTTGGTTGTACTTTTTAAAATTAAATTTTAATTTATTGTAAGTTAAAAAGATAATTAATTAACTGCCCTATTTATATATTATTATATATTGAAAATAAATGTTATTATTATTATTATACGCACAAGCGTCACGTTACACTGTCGCAATTATTTTAGGTCTATCGGTGAAGACCATAATCTGGAGTTCCTGCGATTAGCGCAAACAGTCAGGTAAACTCGGCGAAAAGACTTTGTTTTATGTGATAATCGTACACACGTACGCGCGATTTGTGTGATGATGATCTAATGTGCAGTTGTCACGTTGTCATCGCGCTACCGTGACGCGTTATATGTATCTCGGACCTTAAATGTGTACCGGTAGAAATAGCAGAATCCAAAATACGGTGGCCACAGAAGCGCGCAGCGAAATGTATTCATAATTCACGACAAAACCGCTTTGCCGCTGCAATATTTTGTGTAAACTGGTCGTTATTTATGCCTATTATTATTTATACACTGATAAAAATATTATAATACCGTTTAAAATTTTCAGAGCTTTTATATAATAACGCCGTATTTTATGTCTGCACTGACCACAAAGTATTGTATTCAAAATAAAATCGCAATTTCCCGATAGTAGGTATATTTGACCAGAATAAGCTTCTACTGTTAAAGTTCGTTTAACTAGCAGACAGCACTAACTTTATATTGCTTTCCCATCTATTGAATATCAAAATACTAACATTTATTCTCAATTTGACTTTTACTTACTCAAGTTATTAGAATCTAAAGGTTGAGTAGGAAGAAACTTCTTTGGAGCTTTATGAATAGAACTGCAATGGAGACTACCCAATCTACACCTACATCTTCACCTTAGAGGTGATTTATTATTTCTAGGAAATTTTTGCTTTATTATTATACCTATTATATCACCTACTTAGGCTTTGTAATAATTAAACCAGAAATACGATTTCGTTCTATGTTACTTTTGGATAACATATCCTTGTAATGGTAAGAATTATTACAATCGGTTCAATAATTTTAAAGTTTAATTATAGTAGATTATAAGCAAACAACACTTTACTCTTTATAAAAGTTCCCATGTGATATATAATATTATTATATTGCAACACTTTAAATACAAATAAAATTATTGATTATTCCACTGCTTTATTCAAACTTAATTAAAACCTAGCGAATAATACCACGGATGCTCGGCGAAGTTAATTGCTCGAACACAAATAAACAAGAGAAAGGAATAGCCACGGAGCGCAATTACCTTCAATTTGTGTCCTCTGCGAACTTTGCCCGAACCCCCGGCGATATCATGATCTTTCAAATTGAATACTTTCTGTAGACTGCTGAAAAATAAACAGGTCAGATTGAACCCCTAAAGATAAGCCCGTATTGCGAATATTTACCGCGCGATTTTATTTGTAGATTTCTGTGACATATGGAAATTCTATTGAAACGCGCGCATTCGCGAAAAAAACGCACGAACAGCTTTCCATGCCACAGAATTCTGCGGAAGAAAATCGCGCAGTGAATGACACCCTTAGTGAAAATGAATAAAATTATGTTTTTATTTTGGGATATAGACTAAATATATAAAAAATATAGGGATTAAAATAATTATTTCAAAATAATAATATAGTCCGGTACGTATTATTAAAACCCAAACCCCAGTTTTTTTTTGTCGGGCCAGGCTAGGTAATCTTTGAATCAACAGAATTAATTTTAATGTGACATTTACAGTATCGACGATTTCGCGATGTGTTATCCAGTAACTTAAACAGTTATTCCGTAAAATAAATCACAGGCAGAAACAGCTAGTTCAATAAAATCACAACGTCACTGGTTTTACAGAAAGGAATGAAATTAATTAATTTTATAACGAGTGTAAATTATAAATTTACACCCCTGACAAGTGAAGGTTACAGTAACTAGAAAAGAGCTGATAACTTTCAAACATCTGAACCAATTTTGTTGGATTATAGCTAAGAACACTCTCGATCAAGTCACCTTTCAAACAAAAAAACTAAATTAAAATCGGTTCATTAGTTTAGGAGCTACAGTGCCACAGACACGGATACACACGTCAAACTTATAACACGTCTTTTTGGGTCGGGGGTTAAAAACAATTACATAATAGACAATATTGCATTCACAATTATTGTGGAAATTATTTACATTATATTCGCTAGGTTAAATATAATAAATTTTGTAGAGTTATTATTTATCTGATGAAATGTTTTGGACTAAGTAGGAACGAGTACTTGCGTGATTCAATAGCATTGTCTGAATATTTCAGCGGATTAACGTTAATTGCCTGAAGCTCAGAATGTGTTAACAAATTTTAATTAGTTTGCGTAGTCTCTGTGACATGAATTAAGGCAAATTTTGGTATATCAGGATAATGAATGGTAATGATGTTGAAGGGAATTTGAACGTCTAGTGATGACAGTGTATATAGTCTGCTGCTAGTGGCAACAGTAATTCGCGCTTGTTGGGATGGATGGATAACCGAGCTTTGGATGTCCAATTTGGCTGATTACGGTCTCTGTGATTTGGACAGCACGACTGATAGTATAATCATACTTTATAGAATCATAAGCTTTAATCGTAATAGCAAAAACCGCTTACCGAGGTTAAACTTGTCAAACTAGGTCAGCGGGAAGTGCCCTATAGGTTTCTTGACAGACACGACGGACATACAGACAGACAACAAAGTGATCCTATAAGGCTTCTGTTTTTAACCCCCGACCCAAAAAGAGGGGTGTTATAAGTTTGACGTGTGTATCTGTGTATCTGTGTGTCTGTGTATCTGTGTATCTGTGTATCTGTGTATCTGTGTATCTGTGTATCTGTGTATCTGTCTGTGGCATCGTAGCGCATAAACGAATGAACCGATTTTAATTTAGTTTTTTTTGTTTGAAAGGTGGCTTGATCGAGAGTGTTCTTAGCTATAATCTAAAAAAATTGGTTCAGCCGTTTAAGAGTTATCAGCTCTTTTCTAGTTTTGTTGTAGAAAAGAAGGTTAGATAACCGTTAGGTTCATAATATTATGTCAATAGACAAATGTCAAGCTGTCAAGATGGACGTTGCCTAAATACATAATTATTTATTTGAAAATGATGTTTTGGAAAACTCAAATACTTTGGATCGTCGGGGGTGTTATAAATTTTTAATTTACACTTGTTCCTTTTCAGGTACGGAACCCTAAAAATTAAATTCCTAGAGGTTTTCATGACTCTATTGATTTTAAATAAATTGTCGGTATAGTTGGGATACTATAAACTCAGATGTTTCCAACAATTGATTAACAAACTAAAATGATTTATTGCCGAAAATCATGAGAATTTTCAAAAATAGGTAGATGTTTCTAAAGAAGAATGCAAACGATTTTGTAGTTATTTTATAGTTTGATAGTACTACGTAGCAAATATTTTTAGAAGCATCAGTTTTTCTAAATTTCCATGTTTTGGCGATAATTTACAAACTTTTTCTACCGGGTGGACGCTTTTAGATAAAATATGGCAGAATAGGAAGTCGTTGTAGAATGAAGGGAATATTGGTAATCTTTTAGGTTGAAAAATGGATTATGACATGATATTAGTACTGCCTGGAGCTACGCGTGCTCTTAATATGGGATTTATGTAAATTGCGTAACTTCTGTGTTCCGATGATAACGTCTCTTTCCGACACCGCCGTCTAAGTTTTGAAAATTTTGTCCCAGACTTTATTCTTTTATGGATATACTTTAAAAAGATTTGTGAAAGTTTTCCTTCCTGCAGTTTAAGTATGAAGGATTTTATATTTGGCTCTGCAATATTAGAGAGCCTTCTATGTAATTTTCTGCGTGAAAACATTAGACTGGCGAGAAATGTCAGAGTATATGAGAAATTATACATACAACTGCAACTCCGGAGGTTCATTTGAGAATGGTAAATACTATGAGCGTAAGTTTTGAAGCTGAATAACGTGACACTAGAGTTATGTTAATCTGCTAAAATGAAGAGGTTTCAAGTTATGACAGTACATGTGCAGTAATCCTTAATAGCCGGGTTCACACAGGCTGCGTAAGCGTAGTAGCGTACCATTGCGTTGTAATGTATGGAACTGTATGAAACATAGCACACCGCTTGCGTAAGCGTGAACGTATGCGTAACCCGGTGTGTTACGCATCACTACGTATGTGTCACGTGTACGCAATTGGTGTGAATCGGCCTTTAACTTTGAGTTAAGTACTTTGGTTTATATAAAAACTCTAGGATCAAATATTATTTACATTATCCACTAAACTTGAAAGTTTAGTTAGGTATTTTACCAATTTATTTTGTTTAACCTTTTAATTTTATTTCAGATCTTCAATTGCTTTGCAATACTAATAATTTAAACGTTGAGAACTTAATTTTAAAATAACAGGTATAATTAATTTTATTATTCCGTTTATTGGTATTTGTTACTTGGAATAAACTTTAATTTTATTTATCGTAGGTATATCTACCTACGCAGTGTAATATTTTGCTTTTTAAAAAGAGCAATTGCTGAGTTTCTTCTCGATAGTATTTGCTTCCCAATGGTAGTAATGACATTAACACACAGGACACAAGTTTTCCTGACATGATATAAATACAATTCATTTCAATGATTACTGTACACATCTTGCTGGACTATCCCTATACAAGCTCACTTTATTAAGCTCATTTTATATATACACAATATGAACCAGTCTTGAATAATAACTTGGAATAATGTCCGATTTTGTTAGGGGCTACCGTTGTATTATTCATAAATAAATCTTCCCTTAGGCTTTCGAAATACCTTCTATAGTATATGATTGGACCTACAAAATAAATACCTAATAAGAATGTAATTTAAATCTGATAACCTACGTCCATATGTATGAAATAGATACTTAGTGTTAATGTAGCACAAGTGAAAAAATGGACTGCATAGAATGGTAACCTTTTTTGATCAAGAAGATAAACAGTTAGATCAATAATAATAGTTAGACTGATAGAAGCCCACTGCTGGACATATTGCCATGGTTTTGCACTGCATGCAACCAGCGGCTAACTGACTTAGTACTGAGACTTGTTATAGTGGTAAAATGTATAAGGCTCATCAGACATTATTTCAACATATTGTACCTACATTTTATTGAATGAATCATTGAATCTTGAATCTTGTTTGATGTCGTCTTTCCACCTAGTGGAGGGTCTGCTAATGCTGCGCTTTCCGGCTAGATAGACCTTATTAAAAGACTGACTCAAGACTATTAACCTTTTACTTATACTGATGAGCAACACCCATAGTAACAAGAAATGGATAGCTTTTTAACCGACTACGGCAAAGCCAAAAGGAAGGGTTATTAAGCAGTCTATGTATGTATGTTTGTATGAGATTACGTGTGTTCCACCGCAGCGCCTAAATTACTGGGCCAATTTTGATGTATGAGGCATCAATTGATTTGTTGTTATGGTCCGGGTGATATAGGCTACACTTTATACGAAGAAAATCCTACATTCAAACAAGTGTAAATTAAAAATTTATAACACCCCCGACAAGTGAAGGTTACAGTAACTAGAAAAAACCGAAAAGACCTGATAACTTTCAAACGGCTGAACTGATTTTCTTGGACTATTCCGCGCCTACGATCTAAAGTATCTGAGTTTTCCAAAACATCATTTTCAAATAAATAATTATGTATTTAGGCAACGTCCATCTTGACAGCTTGACATTTGTCAATTGACATAATATTATGAACCTAACGGTTATGTAACCTTCTTTTCTACAAGAAAACTAGAAAAGAGCTGATAACTCTTAAACGGCTGAACCAATTTTGTTGGATTATAGCTAAGAACACTCTCGATCAAGCCACCTTTCAAACAAAAAAAACTAAATTAAAATCGGTTCATTCGTTTAGGCGCTACGATGCCACAGACAGATACACAGATACACAGACACACAGATACACAGATACACACGTCAAACTTATAACACCCCTCTTTTTGGGGTCGGGGGTTAAAAAGTAGGAGTATTCAAATTTTTTTTTGCTTTTGTTTCGAGTGGGATATCAAATCAAAGAGGAGAAAGTACTGTGTTCATAAATATAAATATACTACGATATTAAAATAAAGCAAGCGAAAGACCCATATTTTTTACTATATTTCAGCGTTTATTAAGGGGGTTAGTCTGGTTTTAGTATTGTACTTTATCTTGTTGTGTAAAAAATTAATTGCGTCTATATACAAATTATTTATTAGGGTCGCGTTTTCATTTAGAGAGATGAACGACTTTTCACGTTTGTAAAAATTCCTTCTAATTGACTTTTTATGTAAATTGAATGTTGATTTATAAACCTATTCAATTAAATTGTTTCAGGCACTTTACAAAAAGAAAAGGCTAATCCATACTTAAGTAACGGCTTCCCTGGCACAATACTGGTCTTATTAGTTAAAGATCCCGAGTTCGATTCCCGGCAGGGGTTTAGAATAATATAATTTTCAAAATTTTTGGTCTAGTCTGGAGGGAGGCTTCGGCGGAGGAGGAAAAGTTAGAGGTACGTACCCGGGATCGAACCCCCAACCTACGATTAGGAGGCGCACGCCTAACCACTAGGCTATCACAGCCATTCTACTTATCTACACCAAAACCAATTTATTCGAAATGTTATCGAAGTACGCATTTAACCCACAGTTATCAGAGTCCTAGCCCAGGTTTAACCGTTGGAAAACGTATGAAATGAATGATTTAGTGCTCAATCATAGAGCGCAGTTGCAGGTGACGGCAAATTGAAATTCCGTGTCGGCGTGGAGTGGTACGCTTTTCAGTTAGATTTAAATATTACCTATTGGCCGACGCCCTCCGACTTCATCAGTGCTATAAAAGAACGTAATTTTTTATGTTTCCGTAGACCCGTCGTATCCGAAGGGTCCTAAAGGCACTATATTACTAAGCCTTCGCTGTCCGTCCGTCCGTCCGTGTGTTTGTCACCGTGCTGTATCTCACGAACTGTAATTTGTAGAAAGTTGAAAATACAGAGCTTGCTGATACTCGCAGCTTCGCCCGCATGGATTAACGATGCCGTGTAGAAACCAAAGGAATATGGGTTTAGTGAAAACTGCCATTCTCCTTCCAGGTTAGCCAGCTTACATCTTAGACTGCATCATCAGTTACCATCAGGGAGATTGCAGTCGCAGGCTAACCTGTATAAAAAAAGGTTCAACACAAATACGCAATATTAAGCCATATGGCAGCGTCTGGTTATGAAAATCAATATGCTTGCTACGCCTCCCGTATATGAGATGCCTAATATCAAATATCCTGACTCCGGAGCAAATTGTAAGATATACATAGATAATAGGTAAGTTTCTATAGTATCTAGAGTCGTGCAGCGTGTGCAGACTGACTTAATACCGCCTGTTCTATAAAAATATACAGGGATAGAGAAATTATCTGTTCTGTTTTTTAACCTCCGACCCAAAAAGAGGGGTGTTATAAGTTTGACGTGTGTATCTGTGTATCTGTCTGTGGCATCGTAGCGCCTAAACGAATGAATCGATTTTAATTTAGTTTTTTTTGTTTGAAAGGTGGTTTGATCGAGAGTGTTCTTAGCTATCATCCAAGAAAATCGGTTCAGCCGTTTGAAAGTTATCAGCTCTTTTCTAGTTACTGTAACCTTCACTTGTCGGGGGTGTTATAAATTTTTAATTTATACTTGTTAATAACTGAAACAGTGCGAAAATTTTAACTTGAATACTGTTTCAGACATTGTTTTATTCACAAGATTGAATTAAGTAACAGGCACAAAATAACTATCAGGCTTGGTGTAGCTGCCGAAAGATTCTTTCACCGTCGACTCATCGCTGGCACACTACTGAGCACAGGTCATCTCTCAGAATACCACGCTTAACGAGTGTGGATTGGCAGACTTCACCATTTTTTATTGCTTAGTACTATCCCTAGTCGTATAAGTAGAATCACTAATACTGTACAAATTGGAACCAAAGTCAGTTAGAAATAAATTGCTCCATCAAAATCGATTCAACGGAACACCAAATTTTACAGAAATACGAAAAATAAAATAAAAGTCTCACTGAAAAATGGTGAAAGTTACTGTAATAAAAACCTTCATTACGCAATCCCAATTTGCACTCCACCTGTATTATCTGTTGATTGAGAGTCTGTTCGGGTCGTAATCCGCGATTAAGTTAATGATCTATTTGGTTGGCTTAGCAGACGTAATCACATCCCGTAAATCCCGTACCGGAGCTACCCAATTCGGCGAGATTTACGGAATTGTTCCGGTATGTACCGCTACCTCCCGCAGGCACTATGAGATTTTCGCTGGAAATATTAAATTTAAAATACTTACCTGAAATTCAGAAGTTTATAAGAATCTCAAATGGTACCTGGGATTTCATTTGCATGGATTTAGGTTTAGTAAAATCCCCTGTAGGTTATGTAAAACCTCCGTCAGTATTTTTGTATTTTTATCTTGTATTGTACTCAATTCGAACTTGGATTCATTGAAAAGTCTTGAAGGAAAAAGGGAGATTATGGATTTCAGACTAAAATAATCAAATAAAATCCGGTCAAGTGCGAGACGGACTTGTGTATGAAGGGTTCCGTAACACTGTGTACTTAAAAAATAATTTGCAAGGCAGTCATTTTAAAATTTGCCATCTTGGTTTTTAGTGTATCTTGTTATATTATAGGTAATAGAAATACTACACACTCTGTGTAAATTTCAACTCTCAGTCTCTAACTCTAAAAATCTATCACCGGTCAGGAAATAAAATTCGAATTTCAGAGAAGAGCCGATAAGAAACTCAGCAGAGAAAATTTTAGATAACCTACTAAATTTTTTATTTATGAAAGGTATTAATCCCACAGCTGACGACCTAGAGTTCTAAATAATTGTGAGTTCTGCGTTCCATTTACAAAATTTGCATAAAAAAATGGAATGGAAAAAAGAAATTTTCCAAGGCAGGAATTAGCTCCAAACGAAACAATTCTAATTAGGTACCGCTTCGCTAATGAACTTCCTTGCAGATAACAATTTATAGTGAAAAGAAACTTTTGCGTAGTAAAATGTTTAATACTTTATTTTCAAAGTATTGTAATTATTACAAACCAATTTTGCTCAATATGATTGAGTGTTATAGCCCCCTTGTCTGCCTACGCTTTATGTCAAGACTGGTTGCCGTCGATTTTAGCAGTCCATGCCACTATAAGATAATTTTCCACGAATCAAAAACAAAAGACAACAATACAACCTTTCACGCACCCTCAATCGCACCCTAAAAATAACTCACCTACCAAAACCCCAAGTTGTACGCGTTTTAAGTTCCTTAGAATAGTCATTCATTAGTCAGTCAGTGAGTAGTATTTTCACCTATAGTTCGCGACAGGTTGACATGGCAATCGGGTATGAGGCGAGGGGACGCTTCGCCCCGCACGTCACCCGCGCTATCCCGCAACGGGTTAGCGCAGGGGACGTGCGGGTGTGCGGGGCGTTCCCACCCCGATTGCCATACTTGTCCGAACCTAATTAGATAAGCAATCATATTAGTAAGCAAAATCAAACAGAAATAATAAAAAGTATTTATATAATTGCAAATATAATATGTTAACTAATACCTCTTGTAAATGTGGTTCTGTATTTCACGTATAAAATCCCGAGTAAAGTTCACGGCTTATTTAGCTCTCGCCTCACTAGTGGGATAAAACTAATGAACCGCTCACTGAAACCTCTTTCCCTCATTACTCCCGCACTTACTTACGGGTTCTACTGCACTACAGGGTGATTTCAGAGTTTTCAGACGGAAAACAACAAAGAGATTAAAAATAAGGTTAAAAGGTTATCGGGCATAACTGACCCGCTTTTCCAAAAGTGGTGGACATGAACCAAATAGTTTTCAAAATCAATGGGGGACAAACATTTAAATGCAAAAGTGTGTTTTTTAATGATTTGCCTTTAATCACGTCGGCACACGGATCTACGTGATTTTTTTAAAGTGAAACAAGTTCCTGGATAGGCTACTTTTCAGCCCAAAAAATTAAAGAGTTCAAATCAATGGGAATCTTTATTTTTATAAATCAATCAATCTTTTTATCAATTGATATGTTTAATTTTCCCTACGAATTTTACAAAAAAAAAAAATCTTCAAAAGTCGTAGCGAGTTTTCTTATTTAAAAACAATTTTTACTAAAAGTATTTAAAGCTTTGCTGGGTAGATCTCCAAATAAATTTATTTCTGAAGCAAAACTACATTTTCTCTAACCAAACTAAGGACGAAATACACAAAGAAAAACCAAGCACGAGCCTTTAAAGTAGTTGATTTAATTAAAACCGAACTACAAAGGAAAGCCAGAATAAGAGGAATTATTTCGTTGACGTACACCTTTGTAACGTTTACCTTTATAGCCCGCACTCAAAATAACGGACATAAATTGTTCGCTTCATAACTTATTTCAACTTAAATAAAGGTGGTCTAAACACGTACATGCTTATTGTTCTTATTAAACACCCACACGTGTGGTGAGCCATTCCTACGATACCATCCCTTATTTAAGTAATACAAGACACGTATTATGTACCACGTTGGGTATCATGTTTGCTACCTTAGGTTTTCTAAATATCACACTAATATTATAAAGGCGAAAGTTTGTATGTGTGTGTGTGTGTGTGTGTGTGTGTGTGTGTGTGTATGTTTGTTACTCCTTCACGCTAAAACTACTGGACGGATTGGGCTGAAATTTAGAATGGAGATAGATAATATCCTGGATTAGCACATAGGCTACTTTTTATCCCGGAAAATCAAAGAGTTCCCACGGGATTTCGAAAAACCTAAATGCACGCGGGCGAAGTCGCGGGCATCGGCTAGTATAGTATAAAAGGAAAAGCTAACTGTCTGACTAATTGACTGACTGACTGATCTATCAACGTACAGTTCAAACCACTGGACGTATCGGGCTATTTGGCATGCAGATTGTAGATAGCTATAGCATCCGCTAAGAAACGATTTTTGGAAATTCAATCCCTAAGGGGGTTAAATAGAAGTTTATAATTGGTGTAGTCATAAGGTACTTAGCGTATAATATAAAATTAATAAAATGTAGCTTCCTATTTTATATCTGACTACCTTTTTCCCGCGACTTCATCCGCGTGATATAATTTATGACCTATAGCATTCGGGAATAATGTAGCTATGTATCATTGAAAGAATTTTCAGAATCGAATGAATATTTCCGGAGATTACCGCCTACATTCAAACTTACAAACATTGCATCTTCACAATATTAATGTAGACTAGCCGACTTGGCTTGGCTTCACACAGGATGTCTGGTATGGACTACAAAGCATGCCTTTCCAGCGTCCCTGCTTCCTGTTACGGATAACATGAAAGCAGGCATCTTCTAGGCAAGTGCGTTCATACCTACACTACACTCAGCCTTATATTCCTCCTGGCATGATTCTTGTCAAACGTAGCTTGTGGTGCTTTAAAATTTGAAAAATAATGAGTATAATTACATTTATTATACATACATAATAACATTTATTAATTACAACTTGTTTTAACTGAAATAAAACTGAAAGATGAAATTGCAAAAATAATGATTAAGTATATAAATATAATTGTAACTTATTTTGACTTAAATAAAAGTGGTTCAAATAGGAACTCACTTATTCTTCTGCTTATTAAATTACCCACGCATGCGGCTAAATGTTTCATTAACTTGTATCCACGTGACTAATTAACTACAATCATATTATCAGGGACACGTGCGGCGTACCCTAACTTAATGCGTAAGGATCTTTGCTAAAATATATACGTAAGCATCTAAGCTTCTACCGACATGGCGATCGGAGACTGCTCTGAGGTCGGTACTAAGTATTTACTAGTACTAAGATTAATACCTTTGGTTTTTTATTTTATTTTTTAAAAATATTAGCCAAGCTTATCATGATGATTATATTATTCCCCCTTTACCCTCCTACTAAGCGCAAAGCTTGTAGGTATGAAAAAGAGCAACGGGTGGGGTTTGAACCGACGACTTTCGAATTTCATTCCACTCTTTTAACCTTTATTGTCTTTTTTGTGTTCTAAATTCTTATATTCCACAGTTAAGTACACTGGGGATGGTACTGGAAATATAGTAAAAATATTCCTCTCGAATGAAACTAACTTACTTAAATTATGCCCAGAAGTTTTTCTCGAATTATTTCTGCCAGTTCCAACGTATTTTCTAAGCTAAATAATGATAACAAGCTACCAACGGCCTCGAACTACTTATTCCTAGATCTAATTTGCTAATAAAACAAATTAAAAAAGAAAAACATAAAGTAGGTTGCGCAATGGTTCTCATTTGTTGAGAGCGGGATTTGAAGCAATTCCCATTTTCCCAGCACGAAAATTAAAATGTAGCGCACTTTACCGGCGGCCCCTCGGAGCAATTACACTTTGAATAAACAAGTGAAAGTTTAAATAATATATTCTTTCCTTACAAGTGTTGTCACTAGTCCAAATTACTGACCTCGTTGGTCTAGTCACTAGAAGAGATGAGTTCGTGGGTTAGATTAATTTAATTACTTTTATACATGGCATGGCATGGTATATCAAATCTTTGAAAAGAGTAACCGCCGCGTTTCTTGCTGGTTCTTCTCGGTAGGAAAGGCGTTCCGAACCAGTGGTAGATGCTTTTGACGATTCCAAAGCACTTGTAAAAGTTTGATTGAATAAAAACATTATGAATTTTGAATTTTTGAATTAAGAAATTCTCAGGTACCTACTTATCCTCGATTCGTTTCACGTGATTTGTCTTCTTAGTCGTTTTTAGCTAAATACTCGCGCTTTAAGTTTTTGTACATTATTAAATAATTATAAATAATGTTACATTTTATGCAATATTTAATGATATTGCATAAAAACTGACTTTAAATAATGTAGAAATAAGTTTGTATGCAAAATACTTTCTTTGCTAACCGTACTTTTCAAATGCCTTATTGTCAGATAGAACACATATTATGGCGAGTCCTTCATCTCTTTATACGCGTTATGGTTTAATTATTTTATTGACTCTTTTACAATTGTTGTGTAAAGACAAAGAAAGTTTAATTAGTATGGAATAAGCGCAAAATTTACAGTGCCCGGAATGCTTTACAGTTTAATTTATTGTGTGCAGAGTGAATCGTGAATTTTAAACAGCATCACACCGCACTGCAAAACTTTCATGGAGCTATAAAATATTTATGTACTATACAGATTTCAGATTAAATAGTATTTTATGAACAATTTGCATATTATGTTCTATGAGTTTCTATGCTGAGTTGGGCTTCATATTATGCGCAGTTGGATAGATATAGGAACTATGTATTCAGACTGATGAGTAAAAAGTTATTCTAAAAATATCATTGTGATTCCCCGTTCTTCATAGCAAAAGTTCAAAGCCTGGGCCTAGGTCACGCTAAAACAAAATGTCTTTTGGTAAACCTGAATGTAATTTAAAAAATAAATAAAAAATAAGTGACCTACTGCGTTTATTAACCGTACAAAAAATAACGTCGCTGCGCACGCAAAATCCGCAATGGTTTTTTTTTAGAATTTTCGTATCGAAATTTTGTTCAATTTTAAAAGGCACGTGTGAACGAAAAAACCTGTTCTTTAGCGAATGCGCTAGTTCAGGTGATAGCCTTTTTAGTAAGTTTTTTGAAAAAAATTGAGTTCCCCTGATTTGTATCTCAAAACCATCTCAATTCGCAAACCATCACAGCGCCGAATCACTTTTGAGTACGAGTCTCCTCTCTGACGAATGAAAAGATTTAGGCTATAGTCAAGTGCGGATTGGCAGATTGCACACACCTTTCAAAATATAATAGCTCGTTCACACAGGCTGCGTAAGCGTTGCGTAGACGTAGCGTGTACCATTGCGTTGTAATACATGGAACTGTATGGCACACCGCTTGTATAAAGCGTGGACATACGTCCACCCCGTAACCCGGTGATTTAGGGGTTTACGCGCGTCACTAAGCACGTGTCACGTGTACGTAATTGGTGTGAATTGCCCTTAAGCTGAGCATGAAGCATGCGGGTTTCTTCACGATGTTTTCTTTTAAAACAATTAGTGATTTTTAATTGCTTAAAATGCACATAACTCCAAAAACTAAGAAGTGTGTATCACAGATCGAACCCCAGTCTTCCCGAATAGGGGTCGTCTTATTTATTAGGCTAAGCCCGCTTTTTTACAAATCCAAAGAAATACTGTCCAAAAGTCTTTGTTTTCTGAAATGTCCTCTCAGGCATAAAGCTTTCATCACGAAATAACATTTTAGTAGATTATAATCATTAGTTATAGTATGTAGAGCCAAATGACGGTCGCAAACAGAGTTATAGCACAGGTGTAGCTCGTACAGAAACTCACAATGACGCTAATGGAAGGAACGCAATCAAGAGATTCTAATCTTATCTCTTGTTTGTTGTGGCATGTTCGAACATTAGTGTTTCATTTGAATTCATAAGAGTTGTTGTAACCACCATAATCACTAGCCAACCCATATTATAAATGAGAAAGTATGTTTGTTTGTTGGTTTGTTCTTCAATCACACCACATGGGAGCAACGGGTTGACCTGATTTTGTACATGGATATAGTTGAAGACCTGGAGAGTGACATAAGTTACTTTTATTCCAGAAAATCAGTCGCGGGCATGAGCTAGTTTCATATAATATGTAATATGTACATTACAAGTCTCATTCAGCTCATAGGTACCTATGTTATTATGTAGATAAATATGTATTTCGTCGTATTCCTTCTTTGCTGAGGGTTGTGACCCTGATTCGTTCAGATCTGAAAAATTTACAGAGGTTTACAGTAAGCAAGCAAACTCGGAACTGAAGTGCGCTTGTGAACTAGCTTGATCCAAAACCGAGAAAATTCGTTTGTTTAGTTAGGTAGCTATACTACTGCCGTTTTGGTGTTTGGATTAGATGGCTGGTCTAATTCTGTCAAATTGATGGAATTTTGACATTTCTCACAACTCCCGTAAATGAAAAGTATCCCGTTAATGTTTTTTTACAGAAATATACTTTTCTGTTTTTATTGTTTTTAAAAACCTGACTGCTTTTGTCTCTGGGACCTATCCCTGGTCCCAATTTAGTCAAGATTGATTTAGCAACTAGACTGTAAAAAGGTAACAAGCAGACAGGCAGATAAACAGACCCTTATTCACAATTAGGTATACTTAGATTATACAAAACGAATCACATATTTTGGATTCACAAATCAAATAAGTTACCTGTTATTACTATTACTAGTTATTGTTAATACTATAACTTTTGATAAAATCGTTTAGGTTTAGAAATGAAGACTGGATCAAAGTTTAACAAAGTAGGTTAAAATAATGATTTACACGGAAAATATTAATATCGCTTAAGAAATTTTCTCTTACGTATATCACGCAAGCAACTTCTTAAAGAGTTGATTAAAGACGTCAAAGTTTATCGCAACTTTATCTTAGCTTTATATTAACGTTGAGACTAATAAATACATTAGAGACGTGTCACTAATGACTTCGAGCGATCTTGGTATACCTGCTAAACAACAGTAGCAAACAGTAGATAAAAAGACTTAGATTTTATACAACGCGATAAGTATGGCAGCGATACGTGCCGATACGAAACCAAAACCTGAGTTGTAATGTAAAAAATATCTAATTAATTAATCTAATTAATTGGTAACACCCCTACCAATTAATCTTATTAATTGGTAACACCACTATTCTTATTGCATTAATCTTCTGATTAATCTAAAAAAAAGCAACTTAGCTTAGCTGAGCTTATAATATGAAATAGTGAATTGTGACTTCAAAACACTTGACGTGCTTTTGTAGTTTAATCAAGAATTTAATGGTTATTAAACTTAAAAGTCAAAGAGGACCTGTATTTTACGTATTTCGGATGACCCTCTTTCTAATAATAACCAAAAAATATTTTGATATAGGCAACATCCCTGTTGTATGAAGACGTCCACACTGCAAAGTGCGCATAGGAGCACACCTACCTTGATGTCGAAACTCTTCCTTTGTTAGGTGAAGCCTACCGTCTTCTGTCACGTCGCGCTCATTCAACTGTGTGATTTGCTTCATACGGGGTCGTACAGTAGAAATAGTTTCTTACCACAGTACTTTGGTCAAGCCACACTGCCGCAACCTCGTATTTTGTACAGAATACATGCTGAGTAACATACATTTGAACATGCAACCGGTGCGTGCGATACAATGATCTCTATGTAGTAATGTGAAATGTCCTCCCAACCCGATTTTGGCCACGGCGCGGCGGCCAATCTCTACAGACAGATAGATAGATAACTTTATTGCACACAAAACATGAAATAAAATCAGTGGTTAGTCAACTGCGCGGGAGTTGTTATAAGTACACAAGTTGGTGTAACACAGGTGCACTCCTCATTCCCTCACTCTTTTTCTTAGGCCGATTGGACGGAAATCCGACACGACCGGAGAGAAATCAGTACGGGAGTGATACACTGCCATCTTCCTGACTTGTGTTGAGAATTTCAATACAGAAGAACCCAATATCTAATTATTTTTGACCCAATCCGAGAATCCAACCCAGGCCCTCGTCAACCATAGAACAACGAGGCATTTGATAACACTACATAGAGGCATACTTAATTTAGATTCATTCATGGCCAGGATTTAAAAGGCTATTGTTTGTCTTTTATCATTGTCGGTTTGGCACAAAAGCAAGACCGTTTTAATGAATTCTACGAGTATATATAAATTTTAAATGGAATTATTCTGAGACCTTTAATTTTAATCAATATAGAGAGTTTTGTCTCGTTCTTCAAATTTACTGGATTTATTGCAATTATATAGAATTTTAGTTTGTATAAACTACCATGTTTCTTGACAAACTTCATAAGCGCGGGAGCAGCTGAGCTGCGTATATTTAGTTTTTAATTATTCTCGTGTGGATTACTCAAAATCTGTTGTGGGGATCTACATTATAGAAAGAAGAGTTTATCTTTTTTTTTTGCTCTGGAACTCTCTCCCCTTGGATATCAAACAGTCTAAATCTCTGTCTATTTTCAAAACGAAACTGAAACTATTCTATTTATCCTCAATCTGATGTGTTTATTTATTTATTTTTACTTTTTATTCCTTGTATCTGTCGTCTATTCCTATCCTTATTCCGTTCTTATTTACTGTAATATTATTATTATTATATACTTAATTATTTATTTTAAATTTTATATATACATTATGTTTATTTACTTTATTTTATTAGTACACCCCTTCCACTTGCTTTAATTTTTATTATCTCCTCACCCTAAGGTTGCCTGGAAGAGATCGCTATTTTAGCGATAAGGCCGCCTTTTGTACATAAATCTATAATGTTATTTATATATTACTGTTTTGTTGGTGTACAATAAAGAATATTTTACTTTTACTTTACTTTACTTTTTATCATACTCGTTGACACCCACGGATTTGTCCGCCTAGGTGACTTAGGTTTTTAAAAATCACGTGAGCATATTTTGATTTTCCGGGACAAAAGTAGTTCGGTCGGGATGCGAGCTATCTCTGAACCAAATTTCGCTAAAATTTGTAATATGGATAGGCTTTTAAAAATCCCGTGAACTCTTTGTTTTCCACGACAAAAAGCCTATTTCCATTCCCGGAAATATTGCATTCCGGGATTTCTGTACCAATTTTCGCCAAAATTTGTTAAACGGATTGACCGTGAAAAGCTAGCAGACAGACATACTTCCGCATTTATAATATCAGTATCATAATTCATATAGTATCATCAACAACATAATTATTTTAACCTTTAAACCAGTTTCGCTCGGAAACAAGTTACATTACCTTTTGAAATAAAATACTCAAATTACGCTTTCCGTAGGCGCCCAAACTTGTTCGCGTTGGGAGGCTGCTATATTAAAATGAGTCTGAAACAGCCTGAAGGCCTAAAGATAGAAACTTTGATGAGGTTCACGGTTCACCTTTATTTAAATCCAAATCGCTTATGACGTTGTTTCGTACAATTGGAGGGGAAAGGGGGATATTTGTCGTGCGAAAGCTTGTCTAGTAAGTATATTCTTTTCTTATTTCTTATTTCTGCACTTTTGTGAGAATTTGTAGTTGACATATTTGATTTTGACTTTTTTTTTTTTTCTGAATTTATTTTGATTGTGTAATTTAATTTAATTAGTGTAATTGGACTTAAATAAATGGTCCGTTCTAATTAAATAATTAATTAAATAAATAATAAATAATAATAATAATTCTTTTATTTTTGTTAGATAAGCTTGCGCTTGCGCTGATCTGGGCCAAAATTGCTTACTTGGCACAATTGATGGATATACGCTGTCGCAACTAAGGCATACCTACATGATGCCTCACTACGCTTTCCAACAGTAAAACAAAAAGCCAGAGAGTCGAGCGTATAAAAATTATATGGATCAAAATATATATATCACTAGCTGATGGTGGCGACTTCGCCCGTGTGAATTTAAGTTTTAAAATCCCATGTACTTGATTGATTTTCTGGGATAAAAAGTAAAGTCTTTAAATATACTCATGCAAAAAATCACGTCAATCCGTTGCTCCGCTGCGACCTGTCAAATGATTAAAGAACGAACCAACAAACAAACACATTTTTGCACTCTTATAATATGGATAGTGATTTTCGCCTTATTACCGAAACATACTCGTATTCCGTATATAACCGGAAACTTAAAATTGATGTCGTCGGTTATGTCACTATAGCTGATACTGCCTTCTTATTAACCCGCAAAAAATTATCCAAGTAGGTACCTTGTTGTGATATTTTATTAAACCTAGTGGATATGTTAGTAATAGGGAACTTATAGTTCTCATCAAGTGCTCGTTTGATTTGCAAGATGTCGATAGCTGTGGGATCTATGAGACTTTTGATCCCCTGGCTCTCGGACTAAAAGCAAAATTCAACGCACACGCGAAGCCATAAAGGCACTGTATATTTTTAGTCAAAACAAAGCCTTCCCGGAATTTGTTCCCGTGATATCTTATTCATTAAACCGTCACGCTTCGCGTTCACTCTATTAACATGAAACAGGAACACGACACACAAAACAAGCTAAAAGAATACAAAAATACAACCATAATAATAAATTGGATAAATGGAAAACAATGGAAATTGCCTTGCCTCGGGGTTTGTAATGAAAGCTTATAAGTATTATTTTACCCAAAATATTGTACTTTTTGGGGAAGCCTAGTAGACGGAATTCGGAATAAATATAAACTGAGCTTGTTGCCGTGCAGATGACTAGAGTAATGGAACAACAGAACAGATCGTACAAATATAACAATTCTGACCATCAAAAGTAGTACAATAGTACGTACTTTGAATAAATGAGTTTGACTTTGACTTTGAATCGTATTTTCACATAGTTCATGTTGCTATGAAGGCCACGAAGCTCTGCATTTTTTTTTAAATTCACTATAGGCAAGCCCTTGACCACAATCACACCTGATGGAAAGTGATGACGTGGCTTTGGTGATGGCGCGCGTTTACCTTGACGATGCCTGTTCACCGGATTGTAATTATTAGGAAATACTGATCGCTGAATTTTGAAAAGAATTCCAAATCCTTGCAATACTTGTGTCATATCTCATATCGCAAAGAAGCGAGGAAAATGGCACGACTTCGTTCACAAAAGGGTCCTTGGTAGAAGAGGTTACGACTCGCAGTAAGGGGGAATAAGACGCACAGAGAGAAATAGAGATGTTGCAAATTATTTCTTTATGAGTTTCTAAAAATCAGTGGCACGCTTCCCCGGTATTACATAGAAGGAGCTGACAGATAAAATGCTTTATGTATTTACGTGAAATTTTTACAGGAGAAAGAAAAAATCTGAGTTAAAGCTACTGAAATTTTACTGTACCTATAATTTTTCCATTTTTACTGACTAAATGAGTTTGGATTCATATATTTAATAGTGCTAAACTAAAAAAAGTATTTTGATCTCAAGATCACTGTTTTATTTTCCAACTTGTTATTATCTTCTTTTACCTTATTTAGTATTCTGTAGTAGTAGACATTACATCATTTTAATATGACCACCAATATGACAGATTTATATGCGGCCACTGACCATTACTAACACGAATACGCTGGACCTGCGATTGCTGTTTTGGTGCTGATAGCAGTAGGAAGTGAGCGGAATGGAACTAAATGTTAGTAATGAGATTTCTGTCATCATGATGTCAACACGAAGACCATTTGACACAAAGTGTCAGTTTTAATTCCCGGTATTCTAGGTGATGCGTTTCAAATCGGTATAAAACTAACTGTCATATTGTATGGCAAGCCTTTTCCAGCGTACGTGTATACCTACGTCCATTTCAGTGCATGGGGCCCATAAAGATGTACTCGTAAATTATCAAGCACACCAGCACGCAACGACAGGTGCCCGCAGGCTTTATCAACCCTCCGTCGACAACTGAAATAATTGCTGCTTAATTAATTAATTTTTGCTATATTTCACCTACCATGTTTCTGTTGTACCCTCATTAATCAGAAAACTGTCGCAAAGAAAGGTGTCGAAAGTTTAAACGCAATAGTGTCAGAATGAAAAAGAGGGTAGATATAAATAAAATTTGAAATATAGGTACCCATTTCTAGTTAAGGTTACGCGATTGTGACAAATATACCTAATATAGTCAAAATATTCGCCAAAATATCTCCATACATTTATAAAGGGTGTATAAATTATACCGTAGGTACCATATACCTATCTTATTAGGCGCAAAATTACTTATTCTCAAGTAAACACAAAGAAAAGAAAAGCGATTATGCGCAATGATATTGACAGAGTAAACTGACTTAACAATCGCAATTTTCGTTCTCTGTTGAACAAACGCGACATTGTTGATTCTACCGAAGGCAATGATCAATAAAGTATTTTCATTTTGACATTTCTTGTTTAATCTATGTAGGTACCCCCAATATTTTATATCTTCTTTGGCCCAGGCAACGAAAACCGAAGACGTTCTCAGAATAGAGCCAGTGTTTATTTAAGCTGGTTTTCTTCTCATGCTGATTAATATATAAATAGCATGGATAGGTATGTAATGCATTATACGAGGCGTTCTTGAATAATATAACTTTTCTGAGTTGCATATTGAGCAGTTAAATATCACTTGCTCTAACCGTGAATGAAAATCATCGCAAGCAAATTTGCATGCCTGAGAGTTTTCTGAAAGATGTGTGAAGTTTGCCAATCAGCACTTGGCCAGCGTAGTGGGTTACGGACTAAATTCTTCTCATTTTGATATTAGCTCCGTGGTCAATTATAGTAGTTGATCGTAATATTTTTTAAACGCAATTACTTTACTGAAAATCAACGATCGCTGCATAAAACAGAATTAATTAATTTAAATATAGCTAGAGGGCTTTTTAAATAAAAACTGAGAAAATAAATTCTAAAATTCATATTAGGGCAGCGTAACCCATTACTTTGATAAAATTAATTAAATGTACGTCTTTGTACCAAGATTTCAAAGAGTAACACAGCTGCGGCTAAGCCCGTCATAAGTATTTTACTGCAATAATTAATTAAACAATAAATCATAGCGGTCGGCGTATAAAAGCCAGCCGTCCAGCCAAGTTGAAGGAATCTTTCTAGAATTCATAAAACGCAATTCATAATAGAAATGAGTTACCATTCACACCAGGTAAATTCACAATCACTTATAAATCCTTATAAGATTCCTTTTTCTTTTCCATGTTCCACATTAATATTAATTGAAAGGGATTGAAACATTTATTTTTATTCACTATAGGTAAGCGCTTGACCACAATCACACCTATCACAATATTATTATTATCAAAATACAGCTTAGACTTAAGTTTAAGCTTAAGTTTTTATAGCTAATTATGCTTAAACGCATTGACACGTATACCTATATCTACTTATTATGCACAGCCGAAATTTATATAGGTACTTACTTAGGTTATATTCCGATTATTTAGTCGCTACTTAAATAATCTTTAATTGAGAAGTAAAGACGATTTTAAAAGCTTTTGTACTCGAAGACAGTCAAAATATTTTTCTTAGTCAGATTTTTTAGAGGTTTTAGAAATCCGTAATGTCTTTCTCGTAATGTCGATGTTTATGAAGTAAAAATCCATTTTTCAGGAACCTTTTTTCTGTTATTATTTCTTTCACGATAAATAAAACTCATACTTACTGACTACGAAGTCGAGCTTTTGTATTTCTTATATTTCGCGCCTAACTCGGGCCTTCTGGGGTGTACCATCAATCAATTTTCTTTTATACAACATCAAAGATCTTTCTATTATATTGTTAGCTTTGTAAAGTTTCTTTTGCCTACCTTGGCATTTATAGATGAGAAATCAATTTTGTCTCAGGAATACGATTGCAATAAATGCCTTAGAAGTTACCAGGTTACGTTTCGGTTGGTAATTATACATAGTTAGATAGTTCGGTAATTTTTAGGTACATATTTCTTTTACTGAGACAACTCGTGGCAGAACTGAGGTAGAGAGTGGGTATCGGAAGGGTACCAGCCATAGATAAAAGAAGCTTTTCTTTCTGTTATCTATGGTGCCAGTTGACGTAAAAATTAGGGAATTCAACGTCGCTCTCTCGGAGCATTGAAACATGCGCCTTTTTATTATTTACTTCAAGATAGGCTTACGCTTGACGACAAT
Organism: Maniola jurtina; assembly: GCF_905333055.1. NCBI lineage: Eukaryota > Metazoa > Arthropoda > Insecta > Lepidoptera > Nymphalidae > Maniola > Maniola jurtina. The sequence goes on from NC_060038.1 coordinate 11,002,663, forward strand.
CATGTTTGATAGCTTGGCGTGATACAGCTGGACCAGTATTTGTATAATTACACCTATAAAATGACCTGTATCAGCAAATAAATAAATTGAATTGAATTGAATCACACTAATATTATATAGGAGAAAGTTTGTATGTGTGTGTGTGTGTGTGTGTATGTATGTTTGTTACTCCTTCACGCAAAAACTACTGGACGGATTGGGCTGAAATTTAGAATGGAGATAGATTATACCCTGGATTAGCACATAGGCTACTTTTTATCCCGGAAAATCAAAGAGTTCCCACGGGAATTTTAAAAAACCTACATCCACGCGAACGAAGTCGCGGGTATCAGCTAGTTGATAATAAATAATAATGAAGTTCCCTTGTACGTTAGAAAACACGGATGCCTGAAGAGCATTCCACACCTTCGCGATTCGTATCAGGAACGTTGAGCCAAAACGTTTCGTGCGAGTGGATTGGATGCCGACCACAAATGCTTTTTGCTTTTACTATCTACGAGTCAAATGCAGTTGTAAGATATGTATATTAAAAAAAACAGCTAACACTGTATAAATCATTTTGTGAATTCGTAATTAAGTACAAAGTTACCGCACTGGCGCACTTTGCTACAATTTACAGCTTAGGCTGAAGCACTTACGCTTTTTATACCCTTTAGCCATTCGTGCCAAGTTCTCTTGAGGCACTTAAATTTTAAACCATTAACACCGCTGAAATTTTTGTTAAACATCCGAAAAAGTGTTAAGGTGGGCATTAATAAATTTTGCACTTTGAAACTTTTACACGTACTATTTGAAAATTTTATTTTCTAGTGCAATAAAGTATTTCTATATGTTTATCTAGGCTCTGATATTATTAGTTATAACTGCTTGGTTGGTCTAGATTCTAGTGTTTAGCTAAAAGCTTATATTCTCTGCGGATAATGTGGTCCCAGATTCTCGTCCCAGGTTGGGCCAAAAAGTCAAGGGATTCTCAGTAATCAACCTCCAACACTTCATACTAGCGAACAGGTTTAATAATCTTCTATTGACAAAGACAGTACTATAAGTAAATCGAGCGGGACAAGGCCAACGATTTCCATAGTATTACTACTAGGCCTTACGTTGAGTGCGCGGGAGGACCGAATGTCGCTTCTTCTTCTCGTAGTAATGGATACTTTGGTAATAGGTAGCAGACCGGTATTAGGAAATTGACGGTATTCTCCCTCCGGTCGTGTAAGATTGCCTTCCCATTGGACTATAAGATTCTCCGTTGGGATGTTTCCTTTGAGATTGGTGCCTTTATCGAAATTCGGCCCTAAAACATTACTGTTATATTTATGCAAAATACCAGTTAAAGCTGTTTGTATACAATGTATATTATGTAGATCCCTAGTTACACGGGTTGCTCGGGAACTAACACGGTACGCCTACTTCCAACAAGATGAATCCAAATCCCTCAAGGGCCAACCAAATTCTTGGTAAACTTATTCATAAATATATAAGCAAGTAAGATGAAGTTTTTGAGCCCAAGTATTCGTTTTATATAAAAGGAATAATTTTTGCATGACAAACAACTACTACAACTAGGTTTTAGGTACTTAATTCAACCCATATCCACACTTTCCAAAGAAACTGCCACAAAATCTGAGGAAAAACTTAAAAATACTTGCAGGAACGCTAACAGGGTACTGTCCAATTATTAAACACCTTTTCATTTTAGGTATCGCGACGGTATCGCATATGATCCTTTGCATAAAAAGCTAATGTAGAGGCCGAACGTAACGCCGCGGTATTGGGCCCGACGTAAGTAGGTCTATCTGACCAACAACGCACAGTCAGCTCTGTTTCATGATTTTAAGCTTGTTTCGTAGTTTAACGACATTTGATATTTTATATAACCAACCACCAAATTAGACCAAAATAATCGTGGTATGTAACCGTTATCTACAATATAAAACTCTGGTTCCAGTCTAAAACTCTCATTCAACCTCAGGCAGCCTGCTTCTGTAGTGAGCTTGGAGTTAGTTGGCTGCTGGCATGACTTAAGTTTGTTCACATGCATATTTTGTTTTATGTTTCATCATCTTGTATGTGTATTTAATTTCATTTGGAGAAACCATTTAAACGTCTTTTTATAACATGGCTTATGCCTTCAGGGTGATATAAAACTTGGTGAAGATCAGATGCAGATTTTCGAAGATGGAAGACGGAACACTTCAACAGACAAGACGTACGTGTACAGCAATCACTTGTAGTGCAATATCTTGAAAACGCACTACTTTTAACCATTAATCAATAGTACCTAGTTAGTTGACTTTTTAACCCCCGACCCAAAAAGAGGGGTGTTATAAGTTTGACGTGTGTATCTGTGTATCTGTGTATCTGTGTATCTGTCTGTGGCATCGTAGCGCCTAAACGAATGAACCGATTTTAATTTAGTTTTTTTTGTTTGAAAGGTGGCTTGATCGAGAGTGTTCTTAGCTATAATCTAAAAAAATTGGTTCAGCCGTTTAAGAGTTATAAGCTCTTTTCTAGTTTTCTTGTAGAAAAGAAGGTTATATAACCGTTAGGTTCATAATATTATGTCAATAGACAAATGTCAAGCTGTCAAGATGGACGTTGCCTACATACATAATTATTTATTTGAAAATGATGTTTTGGAAAACTCAAATACTTTGGATCGTCGGGGGTGTTATAAATTTTTAATTTACACTTGTTATTTCAATCTAATCAAATAAAATTGTGGTTTACTTATAACTCCGTTGTTGGTTATAGAAATCCACTGTTCGTAGTCTTGTTCTACGCTATTATTTTTACTGGTATGGAAGAATAAACAAGTTCCTAATACCCGATACTCGAATGTTTGGAACCATGCCATCTAAGCGTGGCTTGCCGTTGAATGCAGTGAACCGATTGTAAAAGATAATACCAGCTTTGGCCGCGAGTGTTTGCTGCTATTGTATTGACGGATAGGACTGACTACGACTGCTTTATCTTGCTTTGGAACAAGTGCATTAGAGTCGTGATATTATCTGCTGTTTCCTACAGTGCCTTCAATTCAAGAATGAATAGAAATGACTATTCATTTTCTAGGCAAGCACTCCCTCCATCTTAGGCTGCATCATCACGGTCTGATAGAAGCCAAGCGCTAGTGTACACATAAAACACTCAATAATTACTTTGCGGTACGAGTTATAAGAGTTTAAGGTATATACAACGCAGACTAATCGTGCTTTACATATAATACAGAGATAATACAGGCACAATTAAATCTCAATATTATTTAGTTTCAAGTATGTCTTCAAAGCTTGTGGTAGATCAAGACTTCGATCAGAATCAGATCTATTGAAAACTGCCAATTTTCACAGAACATGTATGACGTAGGTATTCAGAGTCATGTTGTAACTGAACTAACGGGGTCCTAAAAAACTCTACCCTATTTTTCCTTTGGATCTTTCTAAAGATTACATTTTAAAACAATTTCTTTAAAGTGGCACGTGTATCGTCTAGCGGTAGGACCCCTTGTGATGTTGTGTCCATAATAAACCAAGAACTTTTAGAGCGTCGGAAATAATGAGTTCATCAGACTTAAACGACTTTACGGAGTTCAAATATTGAAAATGTGTGTTTGCGTATAACATCTCCCAAGCGTTCGATTGGGCAAGACTATTGCCAGTGCTAACTGAGTTCAAGTATTGAAAATGTTTTCCTTGTGTATGAATATTTATTTAGCATTTGGTCTGATAAGACAAATGTTAGTTCGAGATTCAAAAGGTGTGTTCCCGCTTAGGAACGTATTAAAATATGAAAGGATCATGAGACTGCTCTTACAAGACAACACTTCATACAGAGCCCTACTTATTAGACATGTGTGTGTGAGTGTGCTTCTTCCCTCGTAAAGAAAGAAGTTGTGTGCGGCACCATTCACTCCAGTTGGCGTAAAAAGGGTTTGAGTGAATGATGGTACGTAGCTCCACCACGCCACGTACGGTGAGCTTCTGCCTTCCCTTGGTATCCCATCGACATACTGGGACCCTCGATAAATCAAGAGATCAATATGGCACATAAAATACCAAAGAACAGTAGCTCCCCCCCCACACACGTCATCATCCAAATAAACAGCGCAGCGTATGCAAGCATACTTTAGGAAGTGGTGCGTTCCACTTATGATCCCACGTTGCAGCCGAAGCTGAAATAGCATTTTTATAGTGGTGCCCTCCCACTACAGACCTGTAATAGGTTTCAAGGACGGGTCAGACTCACTGCGGGAATATCCACAGGCCTTAACCCAACCTTCAGTATATAATATGCATTAGCGTAATTTTGTATGGGTATGTTATTAATATTGAGTAACCACTGCAAGGTGGTTACGCATTCCAACGAATGTCAGAATACAAGCAGAACAGCAGTATTACCTGCCCTCTGTGGTCAGTCTGTTATTAAAGCACATTAGAATCATCTCAGCAAAGGATTCACAAAGCACCTAAGACACTAGGCTCTCCTCAGTTAGGATTTACAAAGCATCAAAGGCACTAGGGTTCTCCCTCGCATAAGTTTCATCCAACGCGCCTGTTATATGTCAGATAGTTAATATCATCGCTAGCCATCTCAAGCAAAGATCACCGAGCATCCGGCGGACATGCGGTTCTCCCCGCCTGAGCAGCTACGTCGTCAACAGTTCAAACATAAATCGCTTTTAGCTCTTAGAAAGTATCGCCCCTATATAACAAATATATCTGTGTAATTAAAGTGGTCCCTTCTATTAGAATATTTGCTTAGAGTGTTTCTCTCCAAGCACCAACTTGGTCCGTGTTATCAACTCAGTATTCTACTTTATGTATCGCCCCAGTACAGAAGTTAAACAAATTAATTATCTCCGTGCATTACGACGTCCGCGCAGACACCGTCCGCCGACGCAAATGCACGCGGTCCCGCTGTGCGGGTAACGTCGTCCACGTTTTGATTTTGTCTCTGCTCCGAGCGCTAACGCCCGCGCACACATCGTTCGCGACGCAATTCGACCGCGGTCGATCGCGTCTCTGCATCACCGACGTGCCAAACGGTGTTTGCCTCTTTTCGAAAATGCGGACGGCCCACTTTACGATTAAAACATCTAAAGGAATTAATTTTATGTTCGTATGTGTAAGTACATCTCTACAAGTATTCACTGACCTGATTTTGATAAAATTGAAGCAAAAATTTTAATACTATTATTATATAATTTTATAACACTTGGGTGTAAAATCTAGGGTCGTTACAATGTGAAGTGCGCTAATATATTATACACTTTCAACGAATACTTGTCTTCTTTGAAATTGCTTACTCCACAGTTTTAAATTCCAGTAATTATAAAAATAAGGTTCAAACTACAATAAGAATTTTGATTGAAGTTATTACTTCAACCAAAATTCTACTAGCAATTCAGTTAACCTCTAGCGACCATCTGAAAATTACGAATTAACAAAATTCAAAATGGAGGTGTATTAGCTTAAACTCATTTTCCAGCTGTTTATACTAACACACGCTGAACTCGCTAATAGCGCTAACGTGGGGCTATACAGTTAATTGCTAAGGGTATGTCCAGACTAGCAACATTTGCCACCACCATTCCACAACAATTTAGAAAAAACCTCCCACAACAGGCTAATACAATGTGACGAACACCTTACCTTTGATTGGCTAACATTCTTTCGCTATTGACAAAAATCCGCCGCAAGAATAACATAAATTTAGCTAATCACAACGCTTGGATTGATGCATCTTTTCCGCAATCGACGTCAATGGATGGCTGTTGTTGTCCCGACAACTTCAGCTCTCAGAACATATAATACACAAATAATACACGGCGCTGCAATTGCTTGTATACAGTATGGCATATTATTGTAATTTGTACATTTGAAAAGAGCAACCGCCGAGTTTCTTGCTGGTTCTTCTCGGTAGGAACAGCATTCCGAACTAGTGGTAGATTATTTTGACGATTCGAAAGCACTTGTAAAAGTTTACTTGAATAAAAATGATTTGAATTTGAATTTGAATATAATATTATGTGTGTTCTTGTAGAAGTATTACGACGAGACAACTGGAAAACTTCCCGATTTTATGAAGAAGGAATATGTTACGGACGTAAAATAACTTTAACATTCCTGCTTTCATAATTATGTCATAAAAGTCCCTTAAAGTTTGCACGCTTTCATTCAAAGCTATAAAACGTTGTGACTGGGAGAGAAAATTGTTGCATTTTGGTAACACTCTTGGCGTAGTGATACGCGTTCTGCTCTTATGAATGAGAAGCCCAGGGTTCGTTTCAGGTCAGGTCTGGTGTGGTAAGTGAGATGCTATAGCCGCCCACCACCTCGACGGCTGGTAAGTATAGACACTATAGTTATCACCATACTGACAAACGGATGAGGGGTAAAACTGCTTATGTTCTTTTCAGGTTAGCTCGCTATCACTTCAAATAGCATCGTCACTTACCACCAGGTGAAATCGCAATCAAGGGCTTACATACATCTACAACAACAACAACAAGAACAACTAAAAAATAAGAGAAAAGTTGCTCGTGTGCTTCTGCACTAATACGATAGTTAACAAAAGTCACAACAAACTAGTAGGTACGTCCGCGGTTTTATTTTGGAACAACAGTTTCGGGCGAATATATCCTGCAATTCCTAATGGCAGCGTCCAGGTGGAAAATAAAAGCTAAAAACAGACTAAAACAATACAATTCAGCGCGCTTTTGTCGTGGGCGCTTCATGGACTTAACGAACTGTAGTTTTTCGTGTTCACTTAATTATTATAAAAGCCTGCAATTCAAACAACACAATTCGTGAAATATCGTGCAATTTAGTTTGTTTCAACCTTCAGCCCAAATAAAACTTCAAAGGAAAATACAATCATTTTTAACCCCCGACCCAAAAAGAGGGGTGTTATAAGTTTGACGTGTGTATCTGTGTAACTGTCTGTGGCATCGTAGCTCCTAAACTACTGAACCGATTTTAATTTAGTTTTTTTTAATTTGAAATGTGGCTTGATCGAGAGTGTACTTAGCTATAATCGAAGAAAATCGGTTCAACCGTTTGAAAATTATCAGCTCTTTTCTAGTTACTGTAACCTTTACTTGTCGGGGGTGATATAAATTTTTAATTTACACTTGTTTATACTTAATATTATAAATGCGCAAGTCTGTCTGTCTGCTAAATTTCCACGGCTTATTCGTTTAACCGAATTTGATGGTTATAGATATAGCTTGTATTTTGTAACGAAAACGGTATTGCTAATTAGATCACAAAAATAGCAGCGTGGGTTATTTGTTATACGAAATATGAAGATAGTTGTTAAGTAGTAGTTAGTAAAATAATTTTTAGTTAGTAGAAGTTAGCATTAGAGTACACTTTCGCATTAGAGCTCCATACATATAATGACAGTGAACATTATGGACAAATAAACAATAATAATTGCCATGAAATATCAACGTGACGCATTTCATAAATAAATTTTAATATTATTATAATTAAAAAAAACATTTAAAATTAAAATAACGCGGCATAATCTCAAAAGTGTAAGGGGTTTAAGTTTGCTAGGCTGCTGTAAATTGTTTGGCTTTCAACAGTTGTGTTATATTATGATAAGATAGGTGTCACTACCGTCAGAAATGAGGGTTACGGTACAGAAACAAAGAGGGAGAAAGGCCTGTAAAATCATAAATGTTAGACTTTATTTGCAAGTTCGCAAAATGAAGGAGTCTCCACGTAAGTACTTATAGACTCTTTAAGTTGTTTTGAACCCACTCAGTACCAAATAAAAGACGCCACTGCCCTAAGAATTGGTAGACAACCCTGAATTTGTATTTAGTTAGCAATTTAACTGAAAATGTTATTCGAAAATATCGTTAAATCGAACGAGGGAAAATTTAACAGTTCTACCTTTCCATTTTAATTCAATTAATTTCAATTACAACGACAAACAAAATCTTTAAAGCACAGAATCCAGAATACGTATAGAAGTGGTAAAGCAGAGCTGCACAGATGTGTCGTGAAAACTTATTGCGCGTTATTGAAAAACAGACGTAGGTATTTCGTAAAGAATTACACTTTAATAATTTATGTTGTTTTGGGTGATGGAGGTGATTAGAATTTCGAATTATTTTTGTATTATTAATAATGCCTGCGATTTCATCCGTATGGATATAGGTTTTCGAAAATCCCGTGGGATCTCTTTGGTTTTTCGGGATAAAAAGTGACTTATGATATACCGAATAGGTAAATAATCTCCGCGACTTTGTCTACATGGATTTAGGTTTTTAAAAATTCTTTTATTTTATGGGACAAAAGTAGCTTCAATCCGTGCCCAGATGTTACCAAATTTCATCCAAAGCGGTTAAACGAATGGCACGTGAAATACACTTTCGCAATTATAATATTAAAATTTACTGAATAAATGAGTGCTAAAAATCGACAACACCTCCTAACTTTAAAAATAGCAAAAGTAGTAGAAATTAGATTTCATAAAATTAATCATTACTACAAATCGTTGCGATTGCCTGAACTTTTGGTGGGTATTCTTGCTGCAAAAATGTATCTAAGCCAGTAGTGAGAGAGCATTGGTCTATCAGGTCATTGCGGTCGCCACACTGTAGCTATTAAACTACCGCAGTATAGGCGTGCGAATGCTATTTCTATAACCTTATTAAGAATTCTGTGCTCCAAAGCAATCAACCGTAGCAAAGTACGAGTACCAAGCAAACTAAACTGTAGTGCCATCAAACCGAAACTGTCCGTAGTTGGGGCATAGTAATCTGTGAACCTGGACATTGTTTACATTTCAAACAATTCCGGACGGTAAACATTTCAGCACGTCCAATTGGTTTCACCCGAATTAAATGTTATGACTGGAAGTTAGCAAGCCTTTGTTTTGCCTCTCCCTTTATGCTCACCTTAACTCTGTAGAGTTTTAGAAGTTTTGGTTCAAGAGTCATGATCGGTAGTATTCTTCATCACATCGCCGGCGTACTACTGAGTACGGGTCTCCTCTCAGAATCAGAAGAGTTTGGCCGTACTTAGTTCACAACGCTGGCCAAGTGCGGATTGATAGACCTCACACACCTTTGAAAACATTATGGAGAGCTCTCAGGCATGCAGGTTTCCTCCCTTAATCCAAATGTTTCCTTTACCTTTAAAGCAAGTGATATTGAATTCCTTAAAATTCACATAACTCCGAAAAGATAGAGGTGCCCAGGTATGAACCTCAGACCCCAGGCTGCCATCTTAACCACTGTAGGCTATCACCACTCTTATAGGTGTTAATAATAATACGCAATAATTTCTCTTCGCATTATTGTGCCCAATAACTTCTGAATTTCATTTGAAGCCGTAAAACCCAACGTAAAATAAGTCTTATCCCAGAGTAAATTTGATATTTTGGCAGGTTTTCAATACAAAAACTGTCATTTCGCCCAATTTATTCTTCGTTTAAACGTTACTGGACGTTGTTGAAATCCGCACTTACTTCGTGTTACTTACCACGAATGTGGGCTCATACTTACATGGTGGGAAATATTAACTATACTCCAACTGTACTTATGCAACAATTTCAGTAAGTAGTTGCGAACTATCGCTGTTCAAGTTCTCAGCTGAACAATGTGTGTTGGAATGTTGTAGAAATTGATAGCAGTACCTAAGGTGTTGGTAAGCCTTTGGAAGGAGGTGTTATACATTACAAAATAAAAATTTAAAACTATATTGTCTGTCAGTCAGTCAGTCACAGTATTTTTTTATATGTCCTCTGGGTTCATGATAAACTTTATCATGTTTTTACATTAGCGAATTAGGAACTATCCTGTAAGGCTGGATGTAAGTGTTGAAAAGAAAGTTATAACACTATCGTAACTCAAAATGTCATCCAATTCTATCTATCATTGGTTGGCTGCGACCATTAGTATCTTAACCAAAGAAAAAACAGACCTTGAATATAATTTCCTAAAGGCATCATTTTGCACCCTTGTGTATACTTAGTTCTTCTGTTTCTTGTATTGTTTTCCTACAAATATAAATGTGTGTAATAAACTTTACTAAATAAATAACTGTTTTACAAAACAAACCTCCGGGTTTATATTTTATTCAACACAATTGCCTACAAACCAGTTCAGTGGATAATGTAACTGTAACTGGAACACGGACTACCTATATTCGCTGCCATAAAGTAGCAGCAACATAAGGCTAGGCTTCATTATGGAAATTTTGGGTCAATTGAAATTGCCCGCAATTCTACTTAATAGCCCTATTGGAGAACCGGCATCAGCCAATACAGCAACTATGGAGATCGATAAATGGTGGATTCATTTTTAGAGCTCCGACTTCCGTACCTCAAAAGGAAAAACCCTTATGGGATCACTTTGTTGTCTGTCTGCCTGTCTGTCTGTCTGTCTATCTGTCCATCCGTCCAACCATCCGTCCGTCCGTCCGTCCGTCCGTCCGTCCGTCCGTCCGTCCGTCCGTCGTGTCTGTCAAGAAACCTATAGGGTACTTCCCGTTGACCTACAATCATGAAATTTGGCGGGTAGGTAGGTCTTATAGCACAAGTACAGGAATAAATCTGAAAACCACGAATTTGTGGTTACATCATTAAAAAAAAAATTTAAATTTTCAAAATAAGACAACTTTTACCAAATGGGTTATCATATGAAAGGGCTTTACCTGTACATTCTAAAACAGATTTTTATTTATTTTTATGTATAATAATTTTTGATTGATCGCGCAAAATGTTGGAAAAATTACCCGAGTACGGAACCCTCAGTGCGCGAGTCTGACTCGCACTTGACCGGTTTTTTTATTATACTAACACTTTTAAATGTTTGTTTTCACCAAGTATGGAATGTTTTGTTTTCTATTCGATATTTTACATGTTATTGTACGATGTTTCTAATGAGGTTCATAGTTATCCTGTCCACACTCTGCCTCGGATCCATTCTTATTACGAATAATTCATATAAAATTCTAATTTCTCTTCAGTCCAAGCAGCAGAAGTGTACCAGCGTTTCCTTAAAACGTTGCAAAAACCGCGTGAGAGAGCTGAGCTGCTTATTTTATTCTACTGAGAAAAAGAATTATTGTGTTACTTTATAATTTGAACTCTCTAATTGCTACGAGACCTATGTAAACTAGTCCCGGCAGAATAAATATTTACTTTAGAAAAAGAAAATTATAAGGAAAAACGTAATTCAGCTCGATCCTTTTACAGAAACCCTATAATGACGTGGCTTGTAACTTCGTTTGCAGAAAAAAAGCAAAACGTCAACCCTTTTACCTCTACAAAGTCAACGTTTCCGACTTTATGCTGAACTGAGCTGTAATTTTATAAACGAAGAATACTCATTATAATTGAGATTTTCTATTATTCTCTTAAAAGCGGTGATAGCAGTGGTTAAAGACTTCGACTTTCTATTTAGATGGTCTAGTTCAATAAGCTAGTAAAATAGGTACCATTAGCAGCGATATTTATTTATTTAATAAATTTATAGTTATTAAATTTACAAAATGTACATTTTTGTACACAAATGTACACAATGTGCATTTTTGTTACAGAAATCAGCGTTAGGCATATTTTCTCTTGGACCAATAAGGAAATAAATAGATATAATATTATTATTATACTAAAGAATATCTCCAATAGTTTAATTTTGTTTTCAATGTATTACTTTACATCGAAAACAAAATCTAGAGAGTTGTTAAGCCAGTTGTTTTAAACTGTCATAACAACATTCACCTATGACCGAAGTTGGGTGGAAATAAACGTTATCAAGTTCAAAGTTGCTTCTCGTTCCGGTCGCTTGCCCTAAGGGATAATTTTGTACCAGTTTAATATACTTAGCTTACTACTACTAATACTTAGAACACATTTTATGTGATTCTAAAGCAATTGTGCATTTTAAAGTGAGTGCCTGGATTGAGTGTATATGCTGGATATGTTTTGTGTTGCATGGTAGTACAGTATTGCTGCTGTTTTCTTTCATGTCCTTGCGTTGATAGTTCCTACTGCACATTGCACGGCACCATACATAGTTCTGGGTCTAACAAACTGTCAAAAAGTCCTGCCGCTCGATTGCGGTAAAATGACAGCTACGAATACATTGTCATAATCAAAAAAAAATTGGTTACAAAAAGTATACCATAAATTCAGCCAATCACAACAATTGCAATTGTAATAATGATTGATGCAGGATTTCCAGAATAGCTCTCTAAACAAATAAGTAACTAGGTACCCTGATCATTTTTTTAAAATGAATATTAGCCATGCTAATCATGACAAATACTCCCTTTTCCCTTCCAATTAAGTGTAAAGCTCGTGCCAGGAGTGGGTACGACAATAGTGCAACGGGTGGGGTTGGAACCGACCTTTAGGAATTCAGCCCCGCTCTTCAACCGTTGAGCTATCGAGGCATTAAAACGTATTTCAGTAACCGAACACCTAATAAATATCATTTCCTGTTAGCAACTATTTAAAATTTTAAGCAGAGCCTACTTGGTTATTTATTATTAGAAGCAAAAGTGTGTATGCCAAGATGAAAAAATCCCTTTCCTAAAGATACATACACGTTGGAGAGAGTATCTAATCTGTTATTTAGAATATACGTCTCTATCAATCTTAACTAAAATTCCCAAGAGGAACTCCCACATTACTTTTCGTACTAGTTCACTCTAATGCGCATTTTATAAAAAGATACAATATTTACTGATAAGAAACCGTAAGACATTATATTACGGCCAATGATTCCTCCGGCGATACACTTGCTTCTATACAATACGGACTAGTATATTATAATCGATTTATGATGAAGTCGAAAAAGTCACACTTTTTTTATCGTAAATCAATAGCAAATAGAGCAAATAATATTTACCTATCTTTATTATGTTTATTTAATTTCTACTACATGATAACTATGTGTGCGTGTACCTAAAAGTAGGTAGGTATATACACTTAGGTTTTTAAAAATCTTGTGGGAACTGGGGATCCCTTTGAATTTCCGGAATAAAGTGGAGCCCAGCACTAGAAGTCAAAATTGTTTAAACAGATGTACCTACCGTAAAAAAAAGTAACACACAGACAGATAGACACACTAACACATTTATAAAATTGGTAAATATGGATATCCAGACCTTGTCTCCTGTACGTAGGTATATAGAGACCTACATCAAAGCAGAGCAGAGTATTCAGCAAATCTTTAAGATTTTTTTAATTTTTTTATTCAGATACTAGTTAACCCTTGACTGCAATCTCACCTGGCGATAAGTGATGATGCAGTCTAAGATAGAAGCGGGCTAACCTGGAAGTTTTCATTAAACCAACACTCCTTTGGTTTCTAGACAACATCGGAACGCTAAAATACTTGGCGACACGGCTTTGCTGGTAGGATGGTAACTAGCCACCTAGTTATGGAAGCGGTCACGACTCTCAGCGATGAGGAATACGACGCCGAGATAACATGTCAACGCAGAAATTAATATGACACCAAGGTAATGTAGGCTTTGAAAAAGATTTACCGGTTCGAGAAAATTTCCTTCTGCATTTTCTTTATAGTCAATATAATATTTTAGATGTAATCGTATCTTATGATTTATGAAGCTGCGGATTTTTTCGATAAACAATATTTTTCCCATATTCGCTGGAACTTTTTCCCAATATAGGTGTGTTTATTTAGGTTTATTATTTTTCCTCCGACTTTTCAAGGCGCTGATTGTGCTAGACAAGCAATAAAGCGATGGCGGTTATGTGACTTGTTGAACCAACAAATAACAAGTCAGTAAAAAAAGTAACAGTAAAATATTCTTTATTGTATACCAAATTTACATAGAAATACCTTATAATTATGACAAAATATAGCTGACGTTTTTACAATAGGCGACCTTATCGCTAAAACAGCGATCTCTTTCAGGCAATATACCTAATAAGAATTAAAGAAAGCGGAAGGGGTGTATTAATTAAATAATATATACATCGTTGCATATAGTGTGTGTGCCCTGTCCGCAACGGGCTTGTACTTTGAGCTGTCCGTTTGGTAGTAGTCAGTCAGCTAGTCACATTTTCCTTTATATATTTAGATACGGATGTAGATGTAAATATTATTAAAATTAATTATTAGCATCAATGACTTCAAAATACTCAAGGCAAAACCACTTTTCCCTTGAGTATTTTGAAGTTATATTTTCAATTTAAAAAAAAAGGAAAGAAAGGAGCATCGCCCATTATAGCGGCGAGTTACTATCAGCTCTGAAATTGCGGCAAGAAAATTCTTCTTCTCATTTTTCTTGTAGTAAAAAGGTGAAATCGGACCTTTTGATTTATGGAGTAGGCAAAATTTTTTCTATAAAAATATCTTTTTTACCTCAGACTTAGTATGTGTTTAAATCATCGATGATTTAAATGAATACCACAATCATTCACAGCGGCAAAAATGTATGGTCTCGCTGCGCCAAGTTGCATTGCCGCAGCTACAAATGACTAAGGGCTAGCATATACAGACAGAGTGGAAGTACGCGTCTTTTCAATGGCAACTTGATAAAGCGTCCACGCGATCGTACGCATCGGACGCAACGGAATTTAGTATTCTTTGTATAGAAACTGCGCTTTAGAAACCCGCTTCGCTGTTTTTCTTTCCCCCTTCTTCTTTCGTCTTCATCTGCCAACAAACAAGGAAAACAACGAATTGTTCTATTAAAAATTGTATAATTGTGACTATTAATGCCAATTTAGAATTAATTAGCATGGAATAAAGTAATAAAAATACAACGAAAAATACGAAAGACAGCACAAAAGGTAGAAATTGACTGAAGCATAAGTCTCATGATCAACCCATTGCCGGTCCACTACTGAGCACGGATCTCTTCTCAGTGTGAGAAGGGTTTAAGTCATAGAATATGGAGGACCTTCGAGAACATGGAGAACTCTCAGGCATGCAGGTTTGCTCACGATGTTTTCCTTCACCGTTAAAGCAAGTGACATTTAATTGCTTAAAAACGCACATACCTAACTGAAAAGTTATAGGTGCGTGCCCGGGATCGAACCCCGGACTTCCGATTAGAAGCCGGGCGTTCTAACCACTAGGGTATCACAGCTCAGGAAGCATAAGTGCTACCTAACAAAATACACCAAATTACCGCGCCCATAATGAGCGTTTTAGTAACAATTTCTCGTGAAGAGAACTGCACTGCTTAATAAAGCATTTAAACGCTGAATAAGCTTATAAAGCTTAATTTATTATGTAAACGTAGTTGGTATTATGTGATTTAAATAATAGGTTCTATTTTCTTATACAATATCGCCTAGTTACCTAATTACTGAAAAAGCATACCTGAAACAAGCAATAACTAAGCCTATGTCTTACAATATGGGTATTTTTACGTGTCTTAAAAACACTCATATCCAAAGATTGTCTGTCTGTTTAATTGCGTCTGAACCAATAAAATCAATTAAATCATTGCAAGTATCATGTTATTTTGCTAAAATATGCTATTTATGGTTTACTTAAGACTACAAATAATACAATACAATACAAGAATACAATGGTTACAAATGTAATTTTTCAAAAGTGATAAATTACAAATTTAGTACTGACCTCAGGTTACATAGATACATGACGTAAATGTACGTAGTATGGTAAAATCCGTGGATAAAATCAAAACAAATGCCTTAGTAAGATTACCTTCTCTTATTAAAAGGTCATTAAAACCTTATGCACTAGTAGTTTCTTTTACTCGCGAAATGATTACGTGTACCTTTCAAAGCCATAACCTCAATTAAGTTCGTAAACGAAAGCTTTGGTTTTTGTATGACTACAAAGACAACATGAAAGTCATGTAGGAAAATGCAATTCTGTAGTTTTTTATAGAATCCAGAATCTTAATTTACAAAAATATAGCCCAAAAAAACTGCACTACGAATGTCGTCAATAGACTCCTGGATCTGTGTAAAGGCACTTATCTTACCATCGGCAAGGAAGCGGCTTGCTATCGACGATATTCTCGCTCAAAAAACATACAATCGATCTATGATTTCGTGTCAATAAGGATAGATCGCTGACGGTGCACATAGTCGGCGAGAACTCTCTCACTACTTATTTTGTCGCAGTGACAAACGTTATCAAAGAAAAACCCTCGCTCAGCGACGCTCTTGTGCCGGTCAAAATACCCAACTCCCTTGCAAATTCGCACAGTTTGTGCGAATTAAAAGTAGGTACAACTTGATGACCGGTGGGAATAATCGCCCTTCAAACTCGCACACTCGCTCATAGCCCAGCGACAAAACTATCCTAACTACACAATCGCTTCTCGTTGCTCGCCAACTCATTCCAGTTTTTAGCTCAACTCATTTTTCACTAATCGTTGGCGATCAGACAAATGCCAAAAGTCAGTTCTTCTTCCAGCCTGATGACTTTCTTATATAATTTCTTGTCTTCTTAAATTCTTCAATAATAGATAATACCTAAAATATTCTGGTGATTAATTATTTCCATAAAAGCTTTCATGATGTTATTTGACTGCAAAGACTTTTAAACATTTAAGATAAAACTCCTTAAATATTTCTTTGAATTAGGGGATCATTCTTCATTTACGTCATATTTATTTTTCAATTGACGTAAATCCCTAATAATATTAATTAACATAATGTCTTCAAAAAGTTTAATTTTGATAATGAATTCCGGGAATTAACCCCTTAAGGTTTCACGAAATATTCGACTTGAAAACATTCTGAAAGCATAATCATTGACTGATGAGGTAAATAGTCTCATTTCGTCGAATAAAGTCAATCCTATATTACGAGCTAACACGTAGTTATTCTTTGTTGTAAGTATGTACTTCGGCCCTCAGTGTGGTCCAGAGTGAAAATATTAGTGTTACTTGAAAATGTACCACAAGTACACCGTATTGCTACTATTGAGTATAAAATATACACCATTCCACTTCAAAGGTCCAAGTACACAAACGGAGTGGAATTGAATGGAATCTGCCATTAAAATAATGAGTGTTCTGAGGAGTTATTTCCTCTTATTCCACCTCTAATTTTTACAACCGCATCGTACACCATCGTGTAAGGTTATTTTTAAAAATTGATTTGAGTTGTCAAAAATAATATAAAATTATTAATTTATCTAATGCAGGTAGTTTGATAAAATCGATATTTCGCTCATTCGATGTCATACAATCTGTTACTAGGAGGCCGACAAGATTGAACTTGCATAAATACGGGTGTTTTGAAGGTTTTAGTTCAGTCTCCTTTTGAGATTCGGAGCGATATCGCATATTTTCAGTATTTGGATTGTGAACTGAATAATTAGATGTTGTGATAGCAATCACGCTCTAATTAAATTATTTATTTTGGCATTAGTTTGTTTAGATTAAAACTCTCGGATAGCCTTACACATTAAACTTGTGTTTTTTTTGTGTTGGTTTTGGAGAGGACATTCCAATAATTCGATAAAAATATTTAAATAATACCTGTTTTTCTGAGTGACGCCAATAATCGAGAGCAATTCCATCCTTACCCCCTGCGTGCCTGGCGTACTTCGACCACTCATTGCCAGATAATATATTTTCTTCCGCGCATATGAAATTTGTGGAACCACCTAGTTTCGGTGGTGCTCTCACTGGATTTCAACATGGGATTATTCAAGAAGCGGATCAACAAATTCCTGAAAAGTCGGCTAATGTTCATGGGTGGCGGTTGGGCAGGTGCCTAATCGTTTGCTCGCAATTTTTAAAAAAAATTGAGTATTTTTGATAGCTACCTATACCCAGCTTTATCTAAGTAGTAGAAGTCTAGCCTACGTTCTGTTTGTTTAGTTTAAAGCCGATTCACACCAAGCACGTACATGTGAGACCCGCGTAGTGACGCGCGTGAATCCTTAGACATTACTGCACGCATTACGTCTACGCGAACGTTCACGCCACGCAAGCGGTGTGCCATGTCTCATACAGTTCCATAATAATAACGCAATGGTACGCGCTATGTCAAAGCTTACGCGACGCATACGCGGCCTGTGTGGCCGGCGCTTTATATAGTTAAGTTAATTAACAAAATATCTTTCTCGTTTTTGTCCTCTATTTTATTCTCTTCTTTGCTTCATTACTGCAAAGTACAGGCAACATTCACAGAGCTAATCAGTTTGCGGTACGGGTCTGCATGCGCTTTGTAGCTAGGGGTCGAAAATGCTCTACATTTACATATTAGGACACAAGAGGAATTTGTTAACTCACTCGTGTAATAGGAGTTGGGAAAGGAGTTAGGAAAATTTCCTTAGAACGGCGCTGACTCGGTTAGACACCCGCTCTCTTGTTCATTCTACTTTAAACCTTGTTGTTAAAGGTGCCCACGCACTAGAACTGCACTGCAGCGGAACTGCGCGTCGCGTCAGCGCCCCGCACGATATTCTCTCCAGCCGCGCCGCGCGGCAGTGACGTACAGTTCGAGTGCGTGGGCACCTTAAAGGCAAAAGTTTGTATGTATGTGTGTGTGTCATACACACAAACAAGTACCTATAAGTATCCACATAGGAAGTAAGTAAGTACCTATCTACATAGGAAGTACCTAAAGGTTTGCTTGACAGACACGACAGACGGATAGACAGACAACGAAGTGATCCTATAAGGGGTTCCTTTTTTATTTTGAGGTACAGAACCCTTAAAACGTGTATTCCAGCATTGAGTAAGAGTTTGAGTTGAACAACAAAATAGCCATAAAATTTAATCTAAACAATGGAGACCGAACCGCTTGGTTATCTTGTTCTACACAACTTAAGCGGAGAAGTTTACCAGGAACACTGCCCAAAGGGGACATAAAAATGTGCAAGCGAATAAACTTTATCAGAAAATATTATTATGGGGTACAGTAGCGCGCAATAAGGGCGATCTCATACAAAAAGTGGGATTAAATATAATAACTTTCAAACTTTTGTTGCCTGATTTTTTCTTATGCTACCGATGAATTAATAGTTCACCTATGCTAACAGTTTTTATATGCCTCACTCAACCACAGTAAGCCTCCAAACAGCTTCAATTGGTACAGCCGCAAAATCGTCGCCCACGCTAAAAGTTTCATGTGTACTTTAGCTCGAAAATTTATTCATAATTCCCAGCTTAACCGCTTATATCCGCTTGCAATATTTTGTTCAAACAAACTGACCGTAGTTCATTAAGTTTACCCGGAAAACATTTTGTTAATAGTAGGGCAATATTATTTGAGTACCCCTAATTTCAATGTAAATAATGTTGGTTTATTAACTAATTTAATATTATGATGCGATAGAGTTAAGGCATTCGCATACTAATGGATAAAACATAACGCACGTATCGTTGAAGCCAAATAAGGCTAGAGACAAATCTAGCGGGAATTCGACGCGCGGAAATCCGGAGAGCGGAATTCCACTCCGACTTATTATTTTTGATCTTTGATGATTTTGATCTTTGTACCAATCTAACTTTAAAACTAGATATATTTACGAAAATCTGGCAAATCACAGAAACAGATATTAGTTTCTTGAATATATAGTGATTGGTTAGTTTTCAAATGAGAACCTAACTACGTTTTTGCTAGGGAATGCGCTAGGTAAACTTCTCTTAAGAAGCTAGAACTCAAGTTTCTCGTTACGAAGTATTCGCATGTATATTAAAACTTCTGAAATACATAGCAACTACTCTCGCACCCAAGCTCTTATACAAAGAAAATTTATGTCGAACACGGCACTACTCTCTTATGCATTCTGACTTCAAACAATTTTAAAGCTTGCACAGCACTTTCTTAAAGATAAACGGAATAAATGCACTGTTTGATTTGAGCAGAATTGAAAATTTCCTTCCAAAATGCACAAGAGAAACATTCATCAGGCGAAGAAACTTTATCCAATGAATTTGCAATGGTAACGAACTAAGGACCTTGTTCCAACATAATTTCCACTTGCATTATATTCAGCTTGGTCTACACTAAGAATCATGTTTGACAAACAATAATAAAATTATAGGCTTAGAGGCATAGACGTAGCTTCCCAACGTTGTAGTCGCAAATTTTTTTAAAGCCTCAATGTCTATTTTTAAACCCTCTACCTAGGTAAGTATAGACCTAGCAAGTTGAATGGTACTCAGATACCTACATGCTACACGAGCAAACTGATATATAGCACAGCATTAGGTATCTACTCGGAGTTAAGACCCCCATTGATTTTTTTGGGGTCGTGGCTAAATAGTCTGTCTAAGGTATTGTATAAAATTGTCTAAAAGTCTCTTAAATAGATAAGCTTCATTATCTTAACATCTAAGGTCCGGTATTTTAGAATAGAATAGAATATACATAAATACATACAATAAGGTTACAGTAACTAGAAAAGAGCTGATAACTTTCAAACGGCTGAACCGATTTTCTTGAATTATAGCTAAGAACACTCTCGATCAAGCCACCTTACAAACAAAAAAAAAACTAAATTTAAATCGGTTCATTAGTTTAGGAGCTACAATGCCACAGACAGATACACAGATACACACGTAAAACTTATAACACCAATCTTTTTGGGTCGGGGGTAAAAACAATGAAAATCTATGACTCTCTTTCACTAGCTCTATCAAATCTGATTGAGAATATTTCGTATGCTATCCGATGGCAATACACAAGCTAGTGATTTCCTAATGGGAGCACTCTCATGTAAACTGTTGCTAC
The DNA here is from genome assembly GCF_905333055.1 of Maniola jurtina. NCBI lineage: Eukaryota > Metazoa > Arthropoda > Insecta > Lepidoptera > Nymphalidae > Maniola > Maniola jurtina. The sequence goes on from NC_060038.1 coordinate 11,023,336, forward strand.
GTTCAAAAGGGTATCCGCCAAATTGCATGTAACATCCCCGCATTCCCTCGTGGGTAAAGAAAACATTAGCCAGATAGAAAGCAATATACGGCATTGCATACGTGCCACGGGCCATTTCCAATATACTCTGCTACAAACCGCTCGCAGGAAGTAATAACATGGCATACATCTTAATATTGTACCTTTATTATTTTAATTTAGGTTTTAGTATAATATTTATGTCATGTAAAAATCAAACAGAAATACTTTAATAGGAAACTAGAGGATGCCCGCGACTTCGTCCGCGTGGATTTAGATTTTTATAGATCCCGGGGGAACTGTTTGATTTTCTGGGATAAAAAGTTTCCTATTTCGATTACAGGGACGCAAGCTACTTCGGGACTTTCATACAAATCGGTTAAGTGGATGGGTCTTTAGGAATCCCGCGGGAACTCTTTGATTTTCCGGTATAAAAAGTAGCCTATGTCCGTCCCCGGGATATTAGCTAACCCTGTACCCGTCAGAATTGGTTACACTGTTGGGCAGTGAAAAGGTAGCAGACAGACAGACAGATAGACAGACACACTTTCGCATTTATAATATTAGTATGGATCAGTGCTATGTTGGCAGCATGAAAATTCCGGCTAATATTCTTTAAAAAAAGAAGATATGGATCACGTCACATAGTTTCCCATCGATAACGATTAATTTGTAGGTACAAAAATTTCTAGCTTCTTAAATATACCAAACTAGCGACTTATGCCCGCGATTACGTCCGCGTGGATTTAGGTTTTTAAAGATCCCGTGGGAACTATTTGATTTTCCGGGATAAAAAATAGCCTATGTCCGTCCCCGGGATATAAGCTAACCCTATACCAAATTTCGTCAAAATCGGTTAAACTGTTGGGCCGTGAAAAGGAAGCAGACAGACAGACAGACAGATAGACAGAAAGACAGACAGACACACTTTCGCATTTATAATATATCATTATTATATCAGTATGGATAAATTGCCAAAATGACAGTGTTAAAGTACCGTCTGCTTTGGCTTTTATATACCTAAACATACCTATTTTCAGAAATAATATATGGTATTAAAGCGCGGTGCACTCTTGAATTCAAATGCATAAGTGCACTTGAATAGAGCGAACGTGTCATGTGTACGGGGTTGCCGGTAGCAGAAATATTATTTCAAGTGGTTTTATTTCCCATCTCACGTTCATAACGGAAAACTAAAAAGCTGTTAAAGTAAGAAGCTTTTCATGATTTTAGTATAATTGAGTCACCTCGCTGGTACCATAGCTTTGTCTCAGTTGCATCCGATACCCGGGATCCGGAGACGCCTCATCCCTGATGCGGACTGTGCCGCTGGCTTTTTAGGGTTCCGTACCTCTAAAGGAAAAACGGAACCCTTATAGGATTACTTTGTTGTCTGTCTATCAGTCCGTCTGTCGTGTCTGTCAAGAAAACCTATAGGGTACTTCCCGTTGACCTATAAATCATAAAATTTGGCAGGTAGGTAGGTCTTATAGCACAAGTAAAGGAGTAAATCTGAAAACCGTGAACTTGTGGTTACATCACAAAAATTAATATTTTCAATTTTCAAAGTAAGATAACTACACCAACTGGAAAATCATATGAAAGAACTTTACCTGTACCTGAATTCGTCCGCGTCCTATGCAAACTGTCTTTTCCCGTGGATTTTCCAAAAAAATCTTTCATGTTAACCTTGTCCTGACAATTACAAACACAACCAAAAAAGAATTTGATCCAGTTGTTCTCAAGTTATGGCGGGACCAAGGAAAATAGGGGTTCATTTTTATATATGAAGATGTAAGTAAATATTATAGGCACATGGATAGATCCTGTAAGTATAGAATCGATTTCTTCTATTCGATAAGTTCTCTTGTTCTATGTCAGTAATTACAGTCCGACGGACGCTAGTAAACGCAGGAAGTGAAATCAAGCAAACATCCCTTCCGTAAATAGTTTGAACGAGGCGTTCGCTCGGAAAATGTTGATCGATAGACTTCTTTAAAGTTATTTGTTCCGACTAAAATTGAGAGCAAGTAACTACGTATAAGTTATTAGGTAAGATCTTGAATCCATACCTACTAATAATATCCATACTAATATTATAAATGCGAAAGTGTGTCTGTCTGTCTGTCTGTCTGTCTGTATGTCTGTCTGTCTGTCTGTCTGTCTGCTACGTTTTCACGGCCCAACCACTGAACCGATTTCGATGAAATTTGGTACAGACATGGGCTACATCCCGTGGAAGGACATAGGCTACTTTTTTCCCGGAAAATCAAAGAGTTCCTGCGGGATTTTGAAAAACCGAAATCCACGCGGGCGAAGCCGCGGGCATTCTCTAGTAATTTATAAATGCGAAAGTGCGTCTGTCTGTTTGCTAGCTTTTCACTGCCCATCTGCTTATTCTTAAAATCTTAAGACTACGTTACAAGTCACATTTGTTGAGCGCCATCTCTTCTCGCCAACATGCCAGACTTCATGTATAAATATCATAATTATTATGGATTAAAAAATATCAAAAATTATTTACCCGCTTCAAAACGTTTCTGATTTTAAATAACATACTTATAAAAAACAAAAAAAAAACATCAACATCGGAGCTGTTTCGTATGTTGTTGGTGTCTTAAAATGGTTAACGCATAATGAGATTTTGTCTCTGTCGTTTGTACGGGATTCGTGACAGAGAGAGCGCTATACTAACTTCATTCCGTGGATAGAGTATAGTCATGTAACTGGACCAAGACTGGGCCTTACTCTGACAATTTTCACTTTATGAAGCTGAAAAATTTCAAATATATTCCGTATAGTGATTTATGAGCAGCGAGCACGCATCTGGCATCGGAGTGAATCCAACGTTATTGTTTTAATCTGGCACTCTCAGCACTCTTATAAATTCATGGACATATTTTTAGGAACGTTGCGCCGTAAAATACTGTTTCGATGATAGAATTATTAGCTTTCAGCTTTTATTTATCTATCAGACATATACGCAATAACGCGAAATAGCTTTTGACATAGTTTTTCACCTTCTTCACACACCTTTGAAAACATTATGGAAAACTCTCAGGCATGCAAGTTTCCCCACGATATTTTCTTTCACTGTTAAAGCAAAGAACATTTAATTATTTAAAACGCACATAACTCCGAAAAGTTTACCCCGAAAAGAAATCGAACCCCCGATCTCCAAATATTAGGCGGACGTCCTAACCACTAGCCTTTCACAGCTTAGGCGAAGAAGAATTAACTAGAAATATAAAAAATTAATATGAAAATGCTAAAATGGTCAAAAGACCTTTAATGAAGGCTCATCGAGGGAATAGTTTAACTACAGTCATTATGAAACGTCGTTGAAACATTTAACTAAGTCTACGACCGAAGTTCACGCTAGAACAAAGGTTATCAAACCTTTAATATCCGTTTATTAGAACCGTTTTCCCTCGAAGGTATAATTTTGATACATTAAAGTTGCCAGGATAATATTGTGTAGGTACAGAGTAGCCATCGTTAAGATGTAGATAACAAACTAAAGTGATGCTGCTCTGAAAATTTCATAAAAAAACTTCAAATAAAATGCAATCTATGGATTTACAAACTATATAATATAATACAATACTAAACTATATACAAAAATGAATAGAATAAAGAAGTATATTCATTTTTGTAAAAAATGAACCTTTTTAGAGCTCTTATCACACTAATATTATAAAGGCGAAAGTTTGTATGTGTGTGTGTGTGTGTGTGTGTGTGTGTGTATGTTTGTTACTCCTTCACGCAAAAACTACTGGACGGATTGGGCTGAAATTTAGAATGGAGATAGATTATACCCTGGATTAGCACATAGGCTACTTTTTATCCCGGAAAATCAAAGAGTTCCTACGGGAATTTTAAAAAACCCAAATCCACGCGGGCGAAGTCGCGGGCATCGGCTAGTACCTAATAATTCTCTTATAATGTAGTTTTCAAGTAAATATTATGTGGTTTTAGAGTTCAACATCGTTCTAATATTATAAACGCGAAATTTTGTATGTATGGATGAATGGATGTTTGTTACCTATAACTCTTTCAGACAAAAACTACTGGACAGATGGAGATACTGAATGGAGATAGATTATACCCTGGACTATCATATTATAGACTACTTTTATTCCGGAAAATCAACGAGTTCCCACGGGACAAATTACAATGTTCCGTCTGTAGGTACTTTACCATTAATGTTGCGTTTGTATTCAATGAAAACTTTACTCAATTATTATAAAACTTTATCAACCTTTACATAATATAAGATATGTAAATATCACGTAGACGATTTAAGTAAAGATAGGGGATCGAACAAAATGAAGATAATTGCATTCCACAGCCGTTACCCTTTATCTACTTAGTTACTTACGATCCCTTCGTTTATCCTTTGCCAGAACCGCGTTAATTTAGAAGAATTTCATTTTGTTTAACTAGCTAAATTGTTCCACTTCAGATTATCGAAGGTCATAAAGCCAAACAATATATTGGCAAGGATGATTTTGCGATAAAAATTGCTCACAAAGTGTCATAAACAGTTATTGACTGAAACATCACATAAAAGGGTCCAATATAAATTTTTACGATATAATTGGAACAAGCGCAACGCTGCTAAAATTATTGCTTCCAACATTTTAATCTCTAGAGACGCGTGTACTCTGTATTTTTGTTGACAAAGGTCATTTCTATGGATCGTTTATTCTACATTCTAGAATGTCAGTTATACCCTAAAGGTGATCGCGTATCTACCAATGTATGAAGAGCAAAATCCTTAAAAGGCGCAGGAGCCGCAAGAAGACCAGATAACTCGTTTTAAGGGATAAAAGGTAAACAAGGAACGCTTACGTAGTCTTATCCAGTACGTCTGTTTGTCTGTCAGTCCGTGTGTCTCGGCCATTTCAGAAATAAACTTTAAGACATCTATAAGAACTGTAAAGTTGGAATTAAGTAAAGTTATAGAAGAACCATGTTATCGCTACACCAGTGTACATTTTGAAAAAAAAAACATCCCTGAACATGAAAAGTGAGGGTCGAAAAGAAAACTTTGGTTTGCTCTCAAGTGACATCTTATTGAATAGTGTTAGGTTATTTCAAAAAATTTATTTGAATTGTCAGAAATTATGTAAGTAAGTAAAATTTATTTACTTATTGAAAGTATGTAGTTTAAAAAATCAATATTATTTCATAAATATAGATCTAGTATCACACTAATATTATAAAGGCGAAAGTTTGTATGTGTGTGTGTGTGTGTGTGTGTGTGTGTGTGTGTGTGTGTGTGTGTGTGTGTGTGTGTGTGTGTGTGTGTGTGTGTGTGTGTGTGTGTATGTTTGTTACTCCTTCACGCAAAAACTACTGGACGGATTTGGCTGAAAATTGGAATGGAGATAGATAATATCCTGGATTAGCACATAGGCTACTTTTTATCCCGGAAAATCAAAGAGTTCCCACGGGATTTCGAAAAACCTAAATCCACGCGGGCGAAGTTGCGGGCATCGGCTAGTGAAGTTATAAAAAAAAATATCACTATTATTATTGTCACGCTTCTTTATGCATGACGTTATGCTGCTGGATGACACTCGTATTTTCAGTACAGAAAAATACGCCTCCCGCGTTTCTTAGCTACGGTGGTTTTTACACCTTGTCCGTGTGCGACCCTTTGAGGTCGTTAACATGTCCTTTTCAAGACAGGGTGTCGAGTAATGTTGCGCATTTCGAGCACGTCCATTGTGCTATGATCCCTCGAAGTGAGATGAGTACTTGAATGTCTGCTCCCCGGGTTAAAATGTAAAATTCTGCATTTTTAAACTTAGCAGCAGATGGGATTCAGCGGTAACAAAATATAACAGGTACACTCTAAGTCTAGGACGTACACTGATAAAACTTCACTCACAAAAAGTTAGGTAAGTAAGTAAAATTTCTACTTTACTCCGCGGATTGTAACTTGCGATTATTTATTAATGTAGGAAAGTATTGCGAGCATCATCAAGCCTGTATTAATTTTATCTAAACAATGATTTTTAAAGTTTCAGTTTTAAATGTTTTTTTCTTACTTTTCTTGAAGGTCTTCATGCGCTGATTTTTGAAATATCAATCAAATGTTAGCTTATAACTGTCATAATCTCGAAATACTTAGGTAAAAGGTACCTATTCTAAAATTGGTCATATTTTTCTAGAAGATCCTAATTCTGAGCCAGAAAATTAAGTACACCTCCCAGTACCCCAGTACGTCTTCATCATTCTAATATTACTTTTTTAACCGTTTCATATAAATAAAATACGTAGGTACCTATCTGCATCCGAAGCGTTGGATTTGGCAAACTTATTATACCCTCCAAACATTTCGACCCTTGTGTTTGATGACGGTTTATTTCAAGCATATTCCATCAGAATATGATAAACATCTTCAATTTCACCAGAATCTAAGCAATTTCGACAAGAAAATCTTTTGTAACATAAATCCAAATATTTATAATGGAGGTGTCCCAAGTTACTATATCTTCTGTAAACGACTTAGTATCGTTTAACTGTTATAGTACACTAATTCTACTTTCATGTGCAAAATAGAATATTATGGTCGGAAATTTTCCCCAATTATTATCCCCAAAGATTTTTACTGCTTTTTACGATCATCCATTTTTGTAAATTGCATTGTTACTGAAATTTATTTGAATATACAAAAGCATCTTTAAAAAGTGTATTGTATTAACAAAAGTTTTTTATAATACGTTTTTACTATGAGATTAGATCATCATCGGCCAATAAAGCGTCGTTGATAATACTCCAACTGTCTATGGAGTTCGGAGTTCTGTGGTTTGTCACACTAATATTATAAAGGCGAAAGTTTGTATGTGTGTGTGTGTGTGTGTGTGTATGTTTGTTACTCCTTCACGCAAAAACTACTGGACGGATTGGGCTGAAATTTAGAATGATAGATTATACTCGCGGGCATCAGCTAGTAGTAAAATAAATTCTAATTCAGATTTACCACCACACCAATACCACCACCACTATACAATACCACCGCTGGAGCATAAGAGGCATTTATACTATCTCCAAATTAAATAAGTTTCCTTACAATTTTAAGACTCCGAATTTAAGTGGTATAAATTTTACTGGGTTTAATAAAGGCGGGGGATGTGTTTTATGTCCTACAGCTGACTAATGACTAATTAAGAGAATAAGATTTGGAATTCGTAACTTTAATTATTTTAAGACCGTTTTACTTTAATATATTATGCTTGGCATTTTATTTCAGCTATGAATTAACATTTTTCAACAGGGTTCCGTACCTCAAAAGGAAAAACGGAACCCTTATAGGATCACTTTGTTGTCTGTCTGTCCGTCCGTCCGTCGTGTCTGTCAAAAAAAGCTATAGGGTACTTCCCGTTCAGAAACACACTCTGTGTGTCTCCAAACTTTTGTATGAGGCCCTTAGTTAGGATTATGTCTCGGGTCAATACTCCACATAATCACGCTACAATCATCAACAAAATGCTATTCCTTCCTATAGGTATCATTTTATTTATCTGTACTAAAAGCAGTTGCAGGGAGTCGTACGATTTATCAAAGAAAAGTTAAAAGCATTTGCCGAGTCATTGATACTGATATGGCTTGTTGTGAGATCCCACTTGACTCCTACGACCCTGGTCACAGCGTTCAATTTGCAGCAAAATATCGCCCTTACACTGATATTGTGCTTGGAAAATTGTACAATTCCTTATACATTTTCCTGACATACCTACTCGTAATCTACCTCGATTTTAAAAGAGAAATGCAGCGAGTTTTAATGGTCATGGTCAATTTCTTTCTAAAGGTATCGTTGTCATATTGGCTTAAGTACATTTATCCATGCAAGCCAGAAAACAAATATTTTAGACGAAGATATATTATATACATACATACATTTTTATACAAGAATATTTTAGACGAGAATGACAGATTTAGACGTTTACTAGCTGATTCCCGCAAATTCGTCTGCTTGTAGTTAGGTTTTTTCTAAGGGGTTTTCAAGGACCCGTTGGAATTTCTCCAAATCCTGTCTTATTGGAAGTCAACATTATAAAGAAACCTAAATGCGGAATTTAAAGTTTCTAGATCAGTAGTTTATTTAGGCTGTGTATTGTCTGTCAGTCGTCATGGTTCTGTTTTGTATGTGTAGACTATTGATTTGGGAGCGCCACGTACCTATAGACCGTCCGTCTTTTTATTTCATCTTAGGAACGATTCACATTGGTAGCAAAACGAAGCAAAATAATTATTGTAAAAAATTACGTATATCTATACTAATATTTTAAAGAGGAAACCTTTGTATTTTTGTATGTTTGTATTGAATAGGCTCAAAAACTACTGGACCGATTTCAAAATTTCTTTTACCATTACTTAGAGGGATTCTTCCGAATCCGTATAGGCTATATTTTATCCCGGAAAATAGATAGGATTTTTCGTGGTAGTGAAAATTGTGGAGTAAGGCGTCGAAAAAACTGCCGTACGTTAACGATTCTCGCGAACGCTGCCTAAATGGCTGAACCGATTTGCGTAATTTTCGTGTGCGGGCTATTACGGATAGGCTACTTTTGTCCTGGGGAATCAAAAGTTCCCACGGGATCTCAGACCCTAGATCCACGCAGGCGAAGCTGCGGGCATCAGCTAGTATAGCATAATGACCTAAGGTTGATTGTAAGAGATTTCTTTAGCATATATATAGTTTTTTCTGTGTGCTCTGTATATGTATTCGTATATCGATGTTTGTGAGTGCAATACAGAATTCTAAAATAAATAAATATAATAACCTATTTGCACCACGTAAAGCGATAATTGAGGAAATATCAACTGTTTTGGTAATATTCGGTCAATTATATATGTATGGTATGTTGATATTACATAAGGCGTACATAATTATTGCTCGGTGATGAGTAAGATAGAAGATAAAATATCATGAGAGTAGAAAAGATAGCGCTCTGCAAATGTGACCCAAGTTTTAAGTCTTTACTTTAGATACGTATGTAACATAATGTGTACTTCTATTTTACATAGGTAAGTATATACCACTGCATTCAATAAAGATACCACGATTTTTCTTAATAAATGAAAGTAGATTGAATAGCTTTACCTCAGAGATCACTTTGGTGGTTTGTGGAAAGGTAAACTGGAGTCTTTGGTGCCACAATTTGTACGAACGACCCATTACAGTGTCTCTAAATAAGAAAGGGACCGATTTAGTAAAACCTTAAACAAAAATGTGGACTATTTACCAGAAACCCTACTATTTAGCTTTATAGATAGAAGGTGAAAGTTGTTTTGTAAACTATCCTGCAATATGTTTTCTTGGGTTTTCTTAGAAAACTGTTTTATACCTATTACTTATTTATAACATACTCGAACTTATATGTGAGATTATGCGCGCGACTTCATCCGTATAAAATACGAATCATTGATAATTGAGATTTAAGATGAACAACTGTAAATTAAAAATTTATAACACCCCCGACAAGTGCAGGTTACAGTAACTAAAAAAGAGCTGATAACTTTCAAACGGCTGAACCGATTTTTTTGGATTATATCTAAGAACACTCTCGATAAAGCCACCTTTCAAACAAAAAACTAAATTATAATCGGTTTATTAGTTTAGGAGCTACGATGCCACAGACAGATACACAGGTACACAGATACATACATCAAACTTATTACACCCCTCTTTTTGGGTCAGGGGTTAAAAATCCACATTTTTCGTCTTTGAACTGTCATTTTATCCTCTTCGCTATAAAATTTAAAAGCGTGACTCGGCTTTTTATGGCTTTCATCAAAAAATATTAACCGGTCATTGACTTCTGAATTTTCATGAAAAAGGAGAGACACAAATTAATGAGTTTAATCTAAAAGAGCGACTCTGTATCTAAAGATTATTATTTAGGAAGAAATTATTATTAGTCAGCTAACGACTTTTTAAAAATTTATGTACCTACATAATACGAGTACTTAGTTTGAGCTTAAATAATCTTTATAAAAAGGAATAGAATATAATATATAAATATATAACGATTTGTAATAGACTTGTTGAGAAATTTATTATTATTATTTCTTGACCGCAACGATTTAAATGTTTGATGTTGATTAAAATATTAACTCTACTCTGCATTATTAGTATGTATGAGATCCACTAGATATTTGCAATAAGTCTACTGATACATTATATTATAACAATGTGAACTTGTGTTTATTTGTTTGATGTTGGGTTAACGGACAACGGAGAAACGGATGGTATATCGAGGGTTAAAAATACTTTAAAAAATTGGATATCATCCCAAATTAAATCGCCAAGTTAAACAGAATAAATCTATGCGGCTGTGCGGGGCGTCCCCACCCCGGTTGCCATCTCACCCTGTCGCGCACTATAATATTATCAGTTCGAGCATATTGTGTTTTTCAAAAATATTCTGCACTACACTCGATCAATATCGTGTTTCTTGTTAGTAAACGGAGATCACAGAGGCAGGGCTTCAATTTTATGTCGAGCGATATATCAGATACCTGCTATTCAATTTACTTGCACTGAAAAGGCTGTTAGGTCTTGTGGCTCAGGTAACACACGTTTCTTTGATATAGAATTACTTAACTACTATATTTTTGAGCTCCTATTTTTTATTATAAAATTAATTAATAATTAATCTCATTCTTAATATTATAAAAAGTCATATTATACTTTATTGCATACCTACTTATTGATCAAAATAAATTATAACGTAACCTATACCTGCAGCTGTGGTAAATAATTTATAAAATCAACTCTATAATCATGTTAACTGTTGATTTAATAATTACAATTTATCCAGCATCATGACAAACCTGTCGTTAAACTAATGAAAATTACTAATATTGCTAATAATATTATGATACTGTATTAATATATCAAATACCTATGTAATCCCATAGTGATAAAATATTTACAAACGTAATCAAGCGTAATTGTGCGTAGTATCCGTGAAGCATGATGCTTTTAGGGTTCCGTACCAAAATTAAAAACTGAAACCATATAATGGTGCGACTTTCTTCGTCCGTCCATCAATCCGTCCGTGTTTCAGTAGGTAACTATTAAAGTTATCGAGTGATAATTGCGAAAAGTTATAGTATATAATACTGGAGTATTTTCGATTCCAACAAAATTGGAATAAAAAGAAATCGAAAATGATTTTTAGTTAATTTAAAAAGGAGGGAAAATCGAGGGTTTGAAATTTCAAAGTAAGATAACTATATCGAGTGAGGTATCCATATAAAAGGCTTAATTGTACATTCTAAACGGATTTTCATTCATTTTTATCTTTTTTTTTTTTAATTTATCGTGCAAAATGTAAAAAAAAAATAACCTACCCACCTTTATCTCCGAAGTTTACCAATCGAAAAATCAGAAATAATTATTGTCGTCAATAAAAAATCCATACATCCATACTTCCATACTAATATTATAAATGCGAAAGTCTGTCTGTCTGTCTGTCTGCTACCTTTTCACGGCCCAACAGTTTAACCGATTCTGACGAAATTTGGTATAGGGTTAGGTTCCGGGGACGGACATAAGCTACTTTTTATCCCGGAAAATCAAACAGTTCCCACGGGATCTTAAAAAACCTAAATCCACGCGGACGAAGTCGCGGGCATCCTCTAGTTATCTATATTTTACAGAAGATATGAAACCAACGCTCTAACTAGCATAGTGTTGCTTCTCTTCGGGTAGGGAATCGGTACTAGGACCGTACAAAAATATTTTGGTTCACCTAAAATTACTCCGTCCATTCTGTACCTAAGATTAATAATGGGCACATATTAACTTGGCTCAGCATTATTCAAATTGATGTACATAGCGTAGTTGCGCACATATGTTGCCAGATTAATGGCATACACGTGACCTTTCCTAGCTATATTAAGCTTTTAAAATAATATTTTGTTGGGCCCAAGGGTCAAAAGTCTACGAATATTTAGTGTTAAAATTCCACTGCTAAAATTAGTATACTTTGGTTTGTCTGTTAGCTAGGAGTTTATGTGACGGTGTATAATTACAAAAACCGTGTATAAGTATAATTTATTTGTAACACGTAATATTTGCATGCTGCATTAACTTATAACAAATACCTACCACTTAGCAGTCACATAATACAAGCATAGTTTTCAGGAAAGATTGATGTACCTATGTATCTTGGTAAGACTTTTGTAGAACATGCGTTGAAAACTTGCTAAACAGGCGTTAAACTGGCATTCAGCATGCGTTGAACAGATGTTAAACAGGCTTTGAACACGCGTTAAATGCAAGTTGGACTAGAGTAGGAATACGCAATATGCAGGCTTAGGTACTCACGAGTTGAACACGCATTGCATATATTGAACAGATGAACTGGAGTTGAACCAGAGTAGGTATAAATACACAGCAGGCCTTAATTGGTATTCTTAACAATTAATTTAACAGGCTTGAACTTCTGCTTGCTATTTTGTCTAGGTAGATACTAGTTACCATGGAAAACTGTCTAGACAATCCTATATGCCAAGTAGGTATAACCCTATTTTTCTTATAATTCACAACAACTTGAACACTGGGAAGAATAATAATGCGCAATACAGTCTAGCGTCTGACTTAGAGCTTCTTCGTTGAACTAACGAAGTTTTCCTGGAAAATGAGTTGTTTCTCAATAGATTTTCTTTTTTCTTGGAAGTCATTACGCGTAAAGTTACATTGGGGACGTTTTTTCTTATTCTGCTTCTTTTGAGAGTTTCATTACGGCCTTTTCTGTTTGTCTAAATGTCTTAAAAGCCATAATGTCTAAAAACGTTATGACTTATTTTTTTTTCTTCAGGTATACTAAGCTATTCCATTTTATCAACTATACTAACTTCAAACAAAGGAGAACTCGTGCCTATTTTTTATTGTAATCCTAATTATAAAACTATCAGTCAATCAATCAGCCTGTTTGCGTCGGCTGGTGGACTATAATAAATTTAAGATGACATCCAATTAATACAATAAATTATTTTACACAATATAGCTTAGAAAACGTGTATCTACCTAAATATTTACGATGGAAAATCGTGACTTGAAACGAAAAGTGTAAGGTCCTTAAAAAATAGTTGTAATGCTGTTTTATATAATTCGATTTGAGAAATGCCTGAACTTTTGCTGGTTTAATCTCAAAAATTCAGTCATACGAAATTGAAATACGAATAGGTAGGCACTGGAAAAACAAAGAACAATAAATAAAATGTCATAAAACTGCATTCGTAATAAAAAATATAATATTGTTAAAGTACGTGAACCGCACGCTTGATTGTATCGTCGAATACAAAGGCTTTCAAAGAAATGAAATTAATTTCGAAATGTATATTTTTGATAGTGTATTCGTGAAGGTTGTTTGTATGATGTGTTACGTGTACGTTAGTTGTCAACGGGCTCGAAGTATAGGTATTTTAATGTTTTAAACTATCGTGAGTTATTCCCATTTTAAGTATGTAGTAAACAATGTACCAGCTATAGGTATATTTTATTATATACTAGCTACGCATGCATTTCGAACCCATCCGGGGTTCTTTTTCATAGAGAAGTATAGGTAATAGGTATGTTTGTTGTATTTAAACCTATATTTATCGTGATGGTGCAAAATCATGAAAGCTTATTCCTTACAATTCATACTAAGAAAGGGCCCCTGGTATCCTTAACGTTTCCTTAAAATATGGTTGGATTGAAGGGAAGTGGAAGAATTTCCCTTTCTGAGTTTTTCTTTTACAGCAGTTTTGACTTTTTAGAGTGGAACAGCAAAATGTCGAAGTTTCAAGACCTAGCGGTTTGAGCTGTGTTTGTCTTAGATAAAGTATGCCTGTTACCTTTGAAAAGTATATGCGATCATCATCATCATCCTTATCAAGCCATTGCTGATTAAATACTGAGCCCGGGTCCCCTCTCAAATTTAAAAGGGCTTACGCCATAGTCTGCCACGCTGGTCCAGTGCGGATTGGCAGAATATTTATATACTAGATGATGCCCGCGACTTCGTCCGCGTGAATATAAGTTTTTGAAATCCCGTGGGAACTCTTTAATTTTCCGGGATAAAAAGTAGCCTATGTGCTAATCCTGGATATTATCTATCTCCATTCCAAATTTCAGCCAAATCCGTCCAGTAGTTTTTGCGTAAAGGTGTAACAAACATACACACACACACACACACACACACACACACACACACACACACACACACATACAATATATACTTTTATTATTTATTTATATATGTAAGGTTTACGTTCATACAATCGACATATATTAAGACAAGTAGGTATATTATTTTGCAATTCATCACGCGCTCATTCGTTCACGAGGAAAGTAATATTACGGGTAAAACATGATAATTTTCGCTGTATTTACATCGGCTTAGTTTATCTTATTTTTGCTTAATTTTCATTTGATTCAGAGGAAGAAATAGATGAAGAGACTCTCCCTGAGGATCATTACTCATTCGTTGCTTTAATTGAGTAAGTTGACATTTCAATTCATTTTAAACTGTGTTTTGGGGGTTTTGGGCACACCTAATAATGTTATTTATGTTTTTCATTTCTATATTTACTGACACCAGAACCGATTAATTTTTAGGGTTCCGTACCTCAAAAGGAAAAACGGAACCATTATAGGATCATTTTGTTGTCTGTCTGTCTGTCCGTCCGTCTGTCATGTCCGTCAAGAAAACCTATAGGGTAGGTGCTTCCCGTTTACCTTTCATAGGTTTTGATTTTATTGCGCGGAATCCTCATTCTGTTTCAAAAATAAAAGTAGCCTAAGTTACTCCTTATAACAGCAGCTATCTGCCAGTGAGTCTGATTTAAATCAGTCGAACATCTTCGAAGATTATGTATTAGTCGGAACAAACAGTAGATATATATTTTTTTTAAATACCTTATAAACTCGTACTTTTATGTGCATTTAGTAAAAGGCTGTTATGGTACCTGACACGTACTACATTTATCATTTAGTCACTTATTACAACTTTATGTTTCAGTATTGTTTTCACAAATGAAGCGAAAAAGACCTGCACCGGAACAATTATTCATGATAACGTCGTTATAACGGCCGCACATTGCTTGTAAGTACTTTACATTGTCTTTAAGATGTATCTAAGTACTGTTAAGTCTGGTTTAGTTTACTCGAATCATGCCGCAGTAGGTACAATGTATATTTTTCTCAAAAAGTTAAAAGTGTTATAGAAAAGTTCCTAGGTTAAAAGTGTTAGGTATAGATCTGTCATAGTTGCAGTATTTTCTTCTGTAGGCTTTAGCGTAACAGTTATATCTGAATCAGTAATAATACACCCTGAATATTTTTTCAGCAACTTCAATGAAGATGAGGATATACAACCAGAGCTGACGGCATCATTCGTGGTAATAGGAACGAAAAAAATGTTTGATACAGGCTACGAACAGTACTTGCCAATAGAGAGGATTATAATCCACCCACAATACAAGGGGTGGATAGCGAACCTTGCTTTAGTTCGCACATTTGCGGGCATGATGTCCGACAAACCTGGCCAAGTTGTGCCTCTGGCTACAGAGACAACAAGCACACCTGTTGATTCTGACGTCCTCGTGTTCAGTTGGGGTAAAATACATGATGTTAGTAAATTTTGACTAAATTTTTAGGGTCCCGTAAAATGGAAAAACGGAACCCTTATAGGATCACTTTGTTGTCCGTCTGTCCAGGTATACGATTTATCGATTAGTTTTTGATTCGTAAATGGATATTGGCTAGTCGTATTACTATTTCAGCATCTAAGTTTCAAGATATTAGCACATAGTATGATGTTACAAACAAAATCATCACAACTAAGTAGACTTTTACTTACTATGAGGCTAAAAACTAACAGTCGACCAGATAATGCGGTCGGTGCAGTATCAAACAAACAGTAGCTATAGGTATAGTGAGAGAATAAAATGATGACAAAAATCTTAAAAGAAGACTTATAACTTATAAGATAGACTTCGGGACCCAAATTCCTGCATGTTCTGACTTCCAAATTAAAAAAGTATTTTTTTCAGGTAAAAAATGCATTTACTCCGGTAAAAAAAATTACTATTTCCGAAAATTCATTTGAAGAGGTAAATAAATTTAACTAATATTATAAATATGTTTGTATTTCAATCTGTCTTTACATCGTTTATCTTTTCACGGCTCAATCTCTGCTCCAATCTCTGTGCCAAAAAAAAATAGCTTGAATCCTAGAGACGGATCCGTCCGGATACTTTTACTTCCGGAAAATTCCATTCTTACCGGATTTTTAAAACTTAGACCCATATGGATAAAGTCGACACAATTAGGTACCTAGTAAAAATAAATTAAAAATAGTTAATAATTTTAGCTAAGGTCTTATGTTACACTTGTATACAAGTTCAGGATTATCTTATATTCTTTATGTAAATAGACATAAAATTTTAATGTCCCGATTTTAGTCCTGTGAAGAAGGAGAACATAAAGAAGAAACACATAATATGAATAATAGTAAACGACGAAAAAAGATAAAACGCAAACGCTTGAGACTTGAAAACAAGAAGAACGTGGACCATAATACTATGTCAGTGACTAGAACACGAGGACATACTATATGGGTACCAATACGAAAAAAGTTCGAAAACCCTGTCTCATCTTTTGAAGAAAACAGCGTAAGATAATGTCTCAGATTATAAAATCCATCCATACTAATTATAAGCTAGCTTTTCACGGCCCAACAGTATAATCGATTTCGATGAAAGGCACATAGTTAGCTTACATCCAGGCGAAGGACGTAGGCAACTTTTTATCCCGGAAAATCAAAGAATTTTCAGAGGTTTTTTAAAAAGTCGCGGGCATCATCCCGTACGTACTTAGTCTAAAATAAGTCATTATCATTTCCTTTCTTTGAATACCTATAAAAGATACGAAAAGATGTGTGACTTGCAGACAGAATTTTTTAAACTAGGCTAGCTCATTTTTTGCGGAAAGGATCAACCTGACTGTCCAGTGCGGAAATGCAGCTAGTATTTTTGGTACCATTCTTCGTGGGCATGATTTGTCCAGTTATTAGATAATTTAAGTTATACAGTAACATTTTTATTTCAATTTTGATTTTAGCGTTTTAACTTTAAACAACAGCGATATGAAAATTTAACAGATTTTAATAGTGAAATGGAACAAAGGAGTTGGGAAAACAAATTGGTATGTGGGAGTCCAATATTATTTTAATAAATTAAAGACAACTTGTACCTACGTATTACATTTTCATGTTTTCGTTCATTGGGAGTTGAAAATTAAATTTTGTTAAATATTCAAATATATAAATAGCGAGCAAACGACAAGCGGGTCATCTGATGTTCAGTGATTGCCACTGCCCATGAACATTAGCAGCAACAGAGGAACCGCCAATGTGACATTTTTCGACGTGTTTACGATATTTTTTGACCCATTGCAGTAGTCCATTACCAACCAGACGAATACTTAGAATATTAGATATACCTATGCCATTTTTCCATTTCAAATCATTTCATTTCATTTCATGCCCCCTTCAAGGGCTGGGGAAACGCCACTTTTTTAGCCAATAGTTAATTAATTAAGCCAATAGAGATTTTTATAAATTCAGATACAAGTTAGCCCTTCACTGCAATCTCACCTGGTGGTAAGTGATGATGCAGTCTAAGATAAAAGCAGGCTAACTTGGAAGGGGTATGGCAGTTTATATATAACCCATACCCCTTTGATTTCTACACGGCATCGGAATGCTAAATTGCTTGGCGGCACGGCAATTCTAGTAGGGTGGTAACTAGCCACGGCGGAAGTCTCCCACCAGATAAATAATTACAAACTACTTCCAGGAAAAGCTTAACCAATTGTATAAAAATTCAGAAGTTAATAGAGATCGAATGAGACAGAGAGATCGTCGACAAACTGGAAAGAGTATGTCGTATTACAAAAATGGTTGGCGGCGAAAATTGGGCGATCAAGTGAGTTATTTGTGGTAATACCTAATAATATGGCTTATTGGCTATTGCCTGTCTACACTCTTGACGAAAGATTATGTTTATCTGTCTATTCCCTTTCTCAAACCAACTTTGCCAAACAAGTTCCTAAAAAGTTATTACCTATTTAAATTATAATATAATTCAATATAATGTAATTTTCTTTCTGGACACGGACAAAGGCTACTTCACAGTGGGAGGATTATTAGCTAATCCTAAAAAATAAGTAAAAAAAAATATGTACTACGCACTAGACGGATAATACCATAGACATAAATTTTCGCTTCGCTCAAAAAATCATTGCGAGCTGTAGTCGCTTGTACTTTGTCACAGTGCTTTCGATAGCTTCATAAACAAGTGTAAATTAAAAATTTATAACACCCCCGACAAGTGAAGGTTACACTAACTAGAAAAGACCGAAAAGACCTGATAACTTTCAAACGGCTGAACTGATTAATTTCTTGGACTATTCCGCGCCTACGATCTAAAGTATCTGAGTTTTCCAAAACATCATTTTCAAATAAATAATTATGTATTTAGGCAACGTCCATCTTGACAGCTTGACATTTGTCAATTGACATAACATTAAGAACCTAACGGTTATCTAACCTTCTTTTCTACAAGAAAACTAGAAAAGAGCTGATAACTCTTAAACGGCTGAACCAATTTTTTTGGATTATAGGTAAGAACACTCTCGATCAAGCCACCTTTCAAACAAAAAAAAGTTAATTAAAATCGGTTCATTCGTTTAGGCGCTACGATGCCACAGACAGATACACAGATACACAGATACACAGATACACAGAAACACAGACACACAGATACACAGATACACAGATACACACGTCAAACTTATAACACCCCTCTTTTTGGGTCGGGGGTTAAAAATGATGTTTGGTGTTTGTTGCAATGAGTGCGTAGTTCATAGGTACAGAGTACAAAAGTATATGAAGTACCGTTATTTTCAGCAAAATAAACTTACAGTTGAAATTTTTGGATACATAAATATGCACTCTTGTCAAAAAATGCTGCGTAAAGCGGTGCCACGTTTATACAGAGGAGCAAGTAAGTGCTTAGACTAAACCCTCCATAAAAGGCTTTTATTTATATATTTGATACATACAATAAAAGCCCCTACTTAATTTTAAGCAGATTATGCCTACGCTTTTCAGAAAAACGTCAAGATGTTCTGTGCTATACAAGTGAACGGCGCTACATAACTGAGGTAATATAAAAAATCATAGTTATAATATTATTGTATTAAAAGAGAGAAAGTGACAGACTGACATAAATATATCACCGTGTTCTCTTTGCAAGTCATTGGTCTAGAAATTTTCGATTTTGTTTGCAAGTTTTGTCTGTAATGTACATCGATGTATAAGGATACGCCATTCCCATATAAATCCGTTTACAAAAATGAGCCTATAAAAAAATAAATATTACGTCATTGAACTCGTCAGTGAATTTGACGCGAGCGTCAACTCTCTGTTATTAAAAAGATCAAGGATGGAATGGAGCTGTTTTGTGCAATATTTCGTCAATTTTTTTTTGCGTTAAAAATATTATTAGTGCAGATATGAGCATGTAATTAATCTAACAAAGAATTTTCACAAATAATATGTAATAATATAAACCATAACCAAAAAAACTTCTGTAGTACGGAACCCTCTATCAATGCGGCAGCTTCGCCGTTGCGGATGCGGATGCCCGCAAAATCGCTAAAATATAGCTACGTCATACGTACGACGTATACATACAAAATACACACATCGTTAAATAGTTAAACACATACATAAACATACATAGTTAAATACATAAAAAATACATATAAGCATGTATACACTCAAACATACATATATAGTTTTCGCGACTTGCAACATCCGCATCCGCGTGACTATCCGCATTGATTATTATTATTGTAGATGCAGATGTGGATGCCCAAATCAATGCGTAACCTTCACAATTGCGGGTGAGGATGCGAATATCGGAAACATCGCTAGTCTACTAGTACAAATATACATACATAGTAAAACAGTTAATTATATACAAACATACATAGTTAAATACTTACAAACATACAATCATAGTTAAATATATTCATGATCATAAGTAGTCTGTCATACGCGAATTTTACTTCAAAAAAAATAACACGACTCCATTCTTTCTGTATTCCAATTGTACGATATTTTTGCGGCAAATATTTAATCATAGCAAAATTAAAAATATACCCAGCTTATACGTTAAATTAAATGAGAAAACGATATACTTACGAGTGAAATGTTATTCCATCTTTTTTTTGATGGATTTCCGTACGGTTTTTGCAAGATTTGACCGCACATGACGGCATTTTCGACAGTCAAAAACACTTGCGATACGATAAAGCGTGTGCGGCCGACTGATGCGTGATAAAGAGACTTTTGCCAATTCTCTTTAACTTGTGAGCGCATTTTTTTTCTTTAAGGGCCTATCCATATACATCGATGGTAATGTACCACTAACAAACAATTTTCAGAAATTTCACCCAAGTCAAGCCCAGTGGGTCAAATCGTTCGTATAATATAGAGAACATTATTGTAAACTAACCAACGCGCGAACTGGCACGCGAACCAGCCCCCTAAGTATATTACTTACTACGAATCTTCTTGTTCTTCAGGTGCTTGTCTACCGAAGGTTTGCAGTCAGTTCTTTATGTTTTGCCTTGTCTCTTGCAAGGCGATTCCTGTGCACTCCCTGATTTTGCGCAAACAGAATCTAAGCTACTTTTCCCATTATTATTAGTCGAAAGAAAGAACGAAAACGTTTACTAAATAATGCTGGTAATATCGTCTTGTACACCAGGGCAATACCTCGAACAGGTAGGCCTCTCACCTTGTGTTGAGACGTCCAGATGACCTCCCCACTGCTGATTTTCAGTGGCCACCTAGTTTGTACTAAGAGTTGCTACTGAGAGTACCTACTAAGTTCCTAACATGTAGTGTAATGTTGTTAGTACGATGCAGGAGCTCCAGCGATGCGTCGTGGACGGTTGGTGGCTGTGACGGTGGGAAGTGTGGACTTCGAGGGAGAACATGTCGCAGTGGGCTTGAAGATGGTCTGCTTCTGTAATTGGATTGCTGAAAACCTTCCGTAAGTTCACAACCAATTTTTTTTCAGACTTTACATACCTTTAAGAACATTATGGAGAACTTTCAGGCATGCAGGTTTCCTCACGATCTTTTCCCTCACCTTAAAACAAGTGCTTTAATTGCTAAAAACGCACCTCTTTGAACAGTTAGTGGTGTGTGCCGAGGATCGAACCTCCGACCTCCTGAAAAGAAGGCGGATGTCCTCTAGGCTATCACCGCTTCTTGGTTCGTGGTTCAGTAGCTATTGGCCGCAAATTGCCGACAAAGCACTTATCACCTGATGATAGGCTCAAGCTACTTTGATGGAAAATCGAAACCGAGTAAATCGAAGGTCTCTGAAATTCCTTCAAAAGTCTTTCTAAAATGATTCGAATTAAACTTAACTAACACCACTTTACATGCACTTACATTTATGTGGAACATTCGCAAGAATGGCATTTCAAATAATTTTAAACCGACTCCAGAAGAGGTGTTTGGATCAATTGAGGGCGTGTGTTCTGTGAATGACATCGATTTTTCTAAAATTTCTGGATAGATTTGCAGATTTTTTACTTATGAAAATATTTATTTTAATAAACAACAATCTTTGTTTAATATTGGGATATCTTGTCAGGGAAAATAAATTATTAAATAGTTGGTATGACTTTTCAGGAAAGGTGGTTCAAGACCTCAATGCTGCAAAAACTGTTGTGATGCCAATAGTGAAGAAGAAGACACAAATAAGCCTTATAGACATTCGCACAGAAAGAGAAAGTTGTGATCGAGGAATATAATACACTAACTACTCTCTAATGAGAGGTTTTGATCATCAATCTTAGGTATTTTTATTTATGGCTATGCTATGATATCTACAATGAAGAAAGGAGTGATTAGCCTTGTGGTTAAAACTTCGGCCTTCCTGTTCGGGAGACCCGGGGTTCGATCTTGGCCACGCACCTCCCAACTTTTCGGAAGCTGGAATAATACCTGCTTTTCTAAGCTTCACTCAGAAAAGCAGGTATTATTTAAATAATTTTAGCGAATTATTATTGGAATATCATCCCACAACCTACACGAAGAACAAAGATCCAACGCGTAGAGGTCATCCGAGTGTTTTAATCTAGAAAATGAACCACGCGATTTTGAAAAACCTGAATCCACTCGAACGAAATCACGGACATCATCTAGTTTTAAATAATTATGTGGCATATGACCCCGTGGTATGCGATAATGACGCATTATGTTGCTCTGACATAAAACAAGCTTAAGCCGTAGAAACCTTGTGCCTGTACGATAGACATCAAGTCAGGTGTCTCACCCAATTTCATACCCTCTATAAATATTTACCAGTATCAATAAAGATACATAATTCGCGATGTCAAATAAAACTCACTAAACCGGAAAATTCGCAGAGAAAAAGGGGAAGGCAATTTCTTGCTTGGTGAAGCTTTTTAATCAAAGTTCTTCAAATCGATTTCCATCATCGTCCTTTCCACAATATCTGTCAATAGCAGATGTCACTGTTCAGGAGTACGATATAGTTACGATCGTAGCAACGATGTCTGTTTAGTAAAAAAAGAACAAGTTTTTCATTAAGTTATAATACTTACTTTACTTGCTTCGTTTTCTTTTCATATCGTGTATGTAAAGTAAAAACATAGAAATAGCAACCAAGTTTAGACCTTGTGACGCTAACTTAGTCCAAATTAGTGTTCAAAAGATGATGTCTCAACTACATGATGCAATGCAACGATAGGCTGGCTCAATTTATACAAAGAATCAGCCCGGCTGTTTAAGAAAGTATGCATCCTTGGCATTATTCGCTGGCATTACTTATACAGACATTATGGTAGGTATTAGGTTGGTGTTAACACCTACCTCTTCGCAATTGGAAAGGCACCAAGAGAAGAGTGCACTAATTGTGATAAGAAGAGAAGAAAGAGAAAAGCGGAAAAGGAAAAACAGAGAAAAATAAGGGCAGCATGAAGTAATGCTACATAGTTCTGTGGTGATATGGAAGACGTGGAGAAGTTATTTTAGTCCGTGCGGCGTGGACACACCCTGCCAGCAGACAGAATTCCGTGGTGAATTTTTCTTCCTACGAAAAAAGGTATTAGGTTAGTAAGTAGTTAAACATTTTCAATGTCAAGAATCAAAAGTTATACCTATGACGTTATTACAATTCCCATGACAATAATGTAATCTCAAACTTTTTAGAGAATCGGGGCAATGCGGGACTGGGAGGCTTCCAAATATTGGTCGAATTAAATCCTAAGCTAACAAGAAGTAAAACCGTAGAACTTATTTAATCTGAACTAATACTCAAACTAAATAAGTCGGTTTTACGGAGTAGGTAGGTACCAAGGGGTTGGTAAAAACTCGATGCTTTTTAGGGTTCCGAAGGGTGCCAACGGGACCCTATTACTAAGACTCCGCTGTCCGACCATCCGTTCGTCTGTCTGTCTGTCAGCGGGCTCGTGAACCGTAAGCCCCCATCCACACACTGCTCTACTCGCGCAATTAATCGCGACGCCGCTGCACTAGGACGTCGAAACTGTGGCAGCGTGCGCGCTATTACATACTTACCGACAAAATAGGGAGGGATGGGTGTAAACGAGGATCGTGCGGGTAACGCGGCCACACTACGTCTCTGCCTCCGTTCTTGGCTCCTTCCCATGCCACACGGGCATAGTGTGGACGGGGGGTAATAAGTGAGACTTATGCCGCTATTACCGCTATAACAACAATTTCAAAATGGCTGCCATGAAAATAAAAAATAAATGTTATTTCTTGTACGATGGTACGGAACCCTCTGTGTGCGAGTCCGACTCGTACTTAACCGATTTTTTACTTCTGAAAATCACTTGAGTTCCCGCATTGAATAAATGAGAACTATTGTACTCGTAGGTACATGGTTCTTTCAGCTTTTTAATTTATTTTATTACCACGAATGAGATCTTGGGGAAGTTCGAGACTGAGCTCAAGGTTTGATTAAGTGGCTAAAGTTTGAGATGAAAAACCTCACTTAAATAATATTCGTAGAAAAATACTAGCGAAAAAATTACCTAAGTTTAAAGCTTGTGGATTGTTTTTCAAGTGAATTTTATGCAAATACTTTGAAAGTTACGAAGTATTGCGAAAAATAAAGTAGTGTTATATTCCCTTTGGGGATCGATCTCAATGCCAATGGTCTTTTCATTATTATCCATGGTCTAGAGTTTGGTATGGTAAAACCGTATTGTGTTTCTATGGGTTCTGAGGTCCGAAACACATAGAAACGTGGAACAAGGAACTTTTTACCTATGATATAGTATGATATCAATCAATATTTTTTTTGATGCTTGGCCATAATTTGACCTTATATACCTACTACTTTATGTCTGAAACTTCATCTGCGTGGACTACATCCCCTCTGGGTATGAATTCTCAAAAGTCCTTCCTTGACTACATCGGATGTCTACGTAATAATAGCTGTCTGCATGCTTCAAAATTTCAATCCGATTTGTCCAGTATTGTAAGCTGTGCGTTGATAGATCAGTCAGCCGGTCATTCACCTTGTCCTTTTATATATTTAGACCTACTAGCTAGACTGAAACAAGTGAAGGTTACAGTAATAACTAGAAAAGAGCTGATAACTTTCAAACGGCTGAACCGATTGTCTTTATCGCTAAGAACTCTCTCGATCAAGCCACCTTTCAAACAATAAAAAACTAAATTAAAATCGGTTCATTAGTTTAGGAGTTACGATGCCACAGACAGATACACAGATATACAGATACACAGATACACACGTCAAATTTATAACACCCCTCTTTTTGGGTCGGGGATTAATAAAAATGTACGATATCTAACTGCTTCTTTTCACTCACAGCCATCTCATAGCATAAAATTTTAGCTACCTACTAAATTAATAAAATTGAAAATTGAAACAGTTCTCCTGCACTGTTTTCAGGGAAAATAATTGGCGCATTTCGAGCGCTCTTCTCTCGATTGGTGGTGTTAAGAGGCGTCACCGAGTAGCGCTCTCAGCCAGTTTGAGTACGGCTGAGTATGCATGAGTACGAGATTGTTGCACAATACATAATTCTACACACTTTAAGGTTTCTACAGACCTGAGAAAGCTAAGGAGCCCTTATAAAATCATCACACCGACGACCCTGACGATCACACCTCGGTTTTGATAGCGACTTGGGCTTGGGCCCAGTTGAATAACAGGCAGATAAAGTAGCGTTATGTTGACAGAAGGTTAAAGACAGAAGGTTGTTGACAGACAGTTAAAGTATTCGCTTTGATAATAATATAGCTCCGAAAGAATTTGGATTTTCTATTACACTTTAAATAATGTACAAAAACACTTATTAAGTTGAGGCTATATAAAGTTTGATAAATTCCTTGATATTCACAAGATAGTGAATTGTTGCATTGAGAATAGTGCTAATTACTTACTCGTACTTTCATATTTTGAAAAGAGTAACGGCGGAGTTTCTTGTTGCCTTTTCTTTATGGAATCTGCTTTTGGAACTAGTGTAGAGTCTCGGATGTAGTTTAAGTGATATGTCCTCGTTAAATAAGTAAATTTGAATATCGAAAATTTGACCTCTAGTAAAAACAAAATGGGCTGTATAACCACAGGTTCACTTTTTGACCAAAGACCAAAATTTCGCCTTTAACCTTTGCACATGTCAGTATTAATACCTCCATAAATGATATGGAGATATTAATACTGACATGTGCAACCCGCTTTATTTTGTATTGGTAATTAAAATTTAACGTAACTTTGCCACCTGTCATGCAATTAGACCTTAGTATTAGAGTTCTTTACCCCTAAGCCAAAGCCACTAATTAAGTCGATACTATGTAGTTTATTAATCCTAACTTTATGAAGTTGATTTTAATTTACCAAAGAGGTTTATATAAAGTTGGCGATCATCAACGTCAATGGTCTCTTTATTAAAACCAAACTCAATTACTGAAAATTAATTAATCGTCCCGATTAAATGTATTTATAGCCTTGACCTTAATAAGTTATTTTAGAGTTTTTGATAGGATTGAAGGCAAATGTAACAAAATAACCAAATAATCCATGCACTTTAGTCCTTCATTTATACACGATAGACAAACTATAAATCGGAATAGGCTCGCGAGTCCTACGCTCCGTCAAAAAAGTCTGAAAGTCATCTTTGTGAGAGAGTGTAATATTCCATTATTAAATGTCACAACAGATTATAGACTTATCTTTATAGCAACCGCCAAGTTTGTTGCTATTGTAACATGTGTTAATTAAAAATTTATAACACCCCCGACAAGTGAAGATTACAGTAACTTAAAAAGAGCTGATAACTTTCAAACGGCTGAACCGATTTTCTTGGATTTTAGCTAAGAACACTCTCGATCAAGGCACCTTTCAAACAAAAAAAACTAAATTAAAATCGGTTCATTAGTTAAGGAGCTACGATGCCACAGACGGTTACACAGATATACAAATACACACGTCAAACTTATAACACCCCTCTTTTTTGGGTCGGGGGTTAAAAATTTATTTGAATAAAAATCTTTCTATTCTATTCCGTCTCCTAACCGTAATGCACATTCGGTTGAACGCAACCTCTTAGCTAAACTGACACGGTTAAAAATAGTAGGTACCTACCTACTTAATTCTTCTTTTTAATATGCTACCTGTGAAAAAAAATAGCATTATTTTTGACCTGAAACTAAATTGACTTTAGAGATTGTGTTCAGTCGAATTAAGTCGCACCGTTTTTTGTATTAAAATTTGGTTTAATCATGTTTATTTAATATCAGAATTGTAGGAATGAGGTCGAGCATTTTGTATTGACTCCAAATGTATTCATTTAGCTCACGTCCCAAAGGCGAGATCAATCTGTAATGCGGATTTCGGCAAAATCCTCCGAGAGAACGGGCGAAGCTTATTTGTCCGCCAATCTTGATTTAGGTGATCGCATCGCTATATAAATAAAAATCGAAAGCAGCCCTTTCAGATTTTGATGGCAGTAATTGTATCAGATAATTGTAAAATTGTTTGGTAGTCTAAGGTTTTTTCTGAGTTAACATTTTTATAACCACCGTAAAATAAAATATTTAATTAGTCTATGCCCGTCTCCAGGATGTACGGAAAGGTTTCTAAAAATCCCGTAAGAACTCTTTGATTTTTGGGTATTAAATGTATGTACCTAGCCTATGCCTGTCTCCGTGATGCAAGCTGTTTCTCCACGAAATTTATTCAAAATCTGTAAAACAGATGGGTCATAAAAACCTAATAGATAAACAGACAGGAAGATAGACTTTCGCATTTATATTACTTATTAGTATGGATTTACAAGGGTTTCTTAATTGATTCACCTATTACAAGGACACCAAACCTAGAGCTCTCCTGAAATAGATATAACTACCTACCTAGCAAGAGTTCAAACGTGTAAAGTTTCTCAAGTGTCGAACTTCAGCCAAGAGGTCCGTATCGCTATATTTCGTACACGAGTGCTTTGAAACATCATTGATTGAAACTGGCAGCGTACCAAGTGCTTGTACAGCCGGTTATCACTCATAAATCATGTTAGCCATCGGCTGATTGTCTCTTTGCATATAAATATTATCAAAATAATTGAGAGTAATTTTAAATACATCAAAGAATGCGGAACCACCAAGATTTGACCCTACGGAGCGCTTTTGATCACTAGGCCACGGTTCTTTTAATGCAGTTATCTATGTTTGAAAGTAAATAGATTTACTTTCAAAGATTGATAACTTTATTGCACACAAAACATGAAAGATTCAACACAAAACAAAGAGACTAAAAACTAAAAACTATGCAAAGGCCTTATTACTCAGAGCTATCTCCACCAGGCAAGCTTTGGTGAAAAGAGAAAGTAGGTAGATAACTGCAACGTGGTGCTACTAGATGGTAGGTATTATCAGTTGCTTGAGTACTGAACAAAAAGACATATTAGAGGGACTGAGCAGTAAGTGAGCAGTAACCATGACCTAGAGGTCAAAGTCGCTCCGGAGGGACCAGGAGGGACGCAGGTTCAATGCCTGCTGCTTACACAAACTTTGATATATATTTTAAATTATAAATAAGTGCTAGTAAGTTAATACTTTTAGATATAGAAGACTTACCCATCAAAGGCGTTTAAATAAATAGCGACTCTGATTACTACGCAATAAAGGGCAACTCAGCTCGCACAGCACAGTGGTCTAAAATTGAACAATCGTTTCTCTTTCTTTTTTTTTTTATTATCAAAACAAAATACATACAAATAAAAGCTTAAACTAAAAACACCGAAAAAACCACAAAGGTTTGTCCTCGATGCCTAGCTTCAACGAAGGTACCTATTACTAATTGCTTAAAGAAATAATCTACATTAGGTATATAACGCGAAGAATCACGTAAGTATGTAACACATAGTAATCGTGAGTAGGTTTATTAAATTTAAGGTTCTATCGTGTAAACTCTTATCTCTATATCTCTCTCTGTATCTTTTATGATATCGAAGGGGATCGGAAGCAGCCATCGTAGGCTTGAATCACGTGACCAAGTGACCCTGGCCTGGTGCTGCTTAGATAAAAAGCGTTATAAAATCGACGTCGAATGATGTAAACGCTCGCCATTTTTTGAAGGTGACTTAGCGCAAAAATATGGTGATGATTAATCGCTTAACCATCCGCTAACCTTGGTTATTTAACGCTTAGTATAAACTATAACTAAACCCCAAAACACTGGAACGGCTAAAGCGCACAATAAAATATATTCATAATTCACAACAAAACCGCTTATCCGGCTGCAATATTTCGCACAAACAAACGGACCATAGTTCATACTGTTTATCCGGCTAAAACATTTGCATAATAAAAACTTTATGTGCAATTGCGATTGTTTGAAACAGTGCCGGACTTATAAACTTTGGCTGTGAACATTCTAAACGGTCGATGAAATACTATTTAGAGCAACGATTTTGAAATAACCTGCGAATACGAACATATTTTGAACATTTTATAAGTCTACACTGCTGAATTTATTTTTTTATTTTAAAAAAGGCTAATAAAGCGCAAAAATTGTAATTGAGCGTTGAAAAATGAGAGTTAAATAAAAAATATTAGTAATAAGTGCTTAGATTAATTAATGTACAATTTTTTTTAATGTCAAAGCTATTTAATGTTCCAAAAATTAAAAATCCTTTTAAAGCTTTAAGAAACACTTAGTTAAATGGTGCATGAATTACAAAGTGTAAAGTACAGAAAATTAAGGTAGAATTTATTATGAAAATATAATAAAATAATTGATGTTACAAGTTTTTCAATGGAAAATGTTAATGCTGAGTAAATATGTATTTGTTTTAAAATTCAGATACAAGTTAGCCCTTGACTGCAATCTCACCTGGTGATAAGTGATGATGCAGTCTAAGCTGAAAGCGGGCTAAACTGGAAAGGGTATGGCAGTTTTTCAAACCCATATACCTACTCCTTTGATTTCTACACGGCATCGTACTGGAACGCTAAGTCGCTTGGCGGCACTTCTTTGGCAGTAGCCGTAATAGTAGTAACTAGCCACGGCCGAAGCCTCCCACCAGACAAGACCAGATATTATAAAATTCCAAACCGCTGCCGGGAATCGAACCCAGGATAAGACTCTAATAAGGGACTAAGAAGACCACAGCGCCTACCCTTGCGCAAGGGAGCCTGTCAAAGATTACATTTTTCAAACGTTTAAATAAAACTCGGAGCATTACAGGGTAAAAGATTTGCGTGCCTTGAAAACTCTTGGCACGAATTGGCCGCGGGCTTAAAAGGCGTCAGTTTACTTTAAAATGTAGCCCAATGCAGCGGTGCGGTAACAGGGCTGCTATTTTTAAAAGCATATTCATAGTTTTTTTTAAGGTTAAAACTTCTTTTAAGTGTAGGTTCGGATTTAACTAGAGATCTTTTTTGGACTTCCGACAAAAATAGCACCCAGTCTAACAGCTGTTTAAGGCCGCCATCTTGAGTCGAGGTGGTGATGGCTTTTTTATCGACATGATAATAATTTTTATACTATATAACTACTTCAGTTCTTCTACGGATTTCTTAATTTAGAGAAATCACATAGAGAAAACCTGGGTATAGTTCTGTCTTTCATCATCCTCTGTGGGAATTTTTAGAATAATATGTGGTGCCTATAAATACAAAAATCGGCAAGTATTGAATTTCTTCAAAAACCGTTAAGGCTGACGATAGAAAACTCACAAAGCTAACTTGATATTAGCGTTGATGTTGCGCAAAAAATAATTGATTGATGACACAACCCTGTCAGCAGCTGAGTAAAAAATGAATGAGCACAAAAGATCGACTTTGTATACCTAATGTAATTTTGGCAGAAGATGTATTAAATATAAAGTTTAGGCAAAGGAGTGTCAAACTGATAAACTGTACGGTTTGGGTGGTTATGATTTTTGATTTATGTGCTGATATTAATTTGTTTGTGTATACGACTAAATAAAGAAGTTTCTTGAGTATAAAATTATCCTGTCCAGTAAGTCTTAAAGAAACTTACAGGGAGATGAAAAAGGCGTCATATCTTACTTTTTTAAACCTTTAGACAGCATCATTCCCTGGTCGCCTGTCACAAGTGGTACTACAATATACTTATCTTTAAAAGTCCTTTTTAACCCCCGACCCGTGTGTATCTGTGTATCTGTCTGTGGCATCGTAGCTCCTAAACTAATTTAGTTTTTATAATATAGTTTATTTTAGTTTAGTAAAGGTGGCTTGATCGAGAGTGTTCTTAGCTATAATCCAAAAAAATCGGTTCAGTCGTTTGAAAGTTATTGTAACCTTCACTTGTCGGGGGTGTTTTAAATTTTTAATTTACACTTGTGTTATACGTACAATAGTTTTGTTTTGAAAATATTGCATCAAAAACGATCCAGTAATGTTTAGAGAAAATGAACAAACCTACATTCTCTTAAAACGCGTATACCTACCGTCTCTTTTCGCGTTTGTAAGTAAAAAGAAATACGAAATTCTTTATACATTTCCTTGTACTGTAATCTATTGGGTAGATTTCATTACAAAGAAAAGCGCTTTTAACTCCGAAGCGAGAATTTGGCTTTTGTAACGCCTGCTGCTATGAAATTAATCGCCTCATTCATTATAGCCGTAAAATAATTATAGCGTGGACCAGCCACGTCGGAGCTGTATTGTTTTATGATGACAGAAAATAAGAGCAAATAATATATTTCTTAAAAAATATATTTCAAAAAATATACTGTTAAGTACAGTTTAACGAGCTAACATGATAAGTTTAAGTAAGAAGTTAAGATAATTATTAAATACTTAAAATTAAAATTTTGCTTTTTAGTACTTACATAACGGATTTCAATCAATCCACATACCTACATACATGTCAAACACATACCCCTTCTTTGAGTTTCCCCCGCAGGCGGATAAAAAAATAGCACTGTGCATGGGCCAAATAAAGCTTATTCTGGTCCTGCCCTAACATACGAGTAGGTATATTCCGCGGTTTACGAGAAACGCCCGATATAGCTTGAAGACAGCTGCGTTCATCCACAAACCTGCCTCAGACAATCTCAACGAGATGAGACTTACAATTTCATTTCAGTTGACCATTAGTACAATCTTATTAGGTATTCATGTATAGAAATAGAGGCTGAGATTTTGACTTTCATGCATCGGTGAAAAATATAGTTCTTCTCGAAATGCGGCGAACACATATTATTCATAGTTTTTAAATCCATATATTTTCCATCGATGAAGTGAGGCGCGGCTGCAGCGCAGGTGTAGCGTTGCAGTCGCGCTACCTCTTCGCGGCACTTTGTGGCTTTGAAGGCGCCCACATTGTAAGCGTACATATTATTGTGACGCGAGGCATAGCATAGCCATACAGTTTAATTATTATTATTGGTTTGATTATACAGTGTCTACCCATTCATTCAGAGTTTCAAAACTAAACAAACTTTGATAACTTTGTTCAGAGAGTAAAAAAATATCTGATAGCTCATTTAAAACAATAAAGATTTCCTCACGGCTTTCGTGTGATTGCCATTATTTTTTTAAGGTAATTAAAAATTGGTAGTCGTATTATAGTACTTGAAATCTAATTTAACCCCTAATAAGACAAAATGCTTGTAAAATAGGCAAAATATGTAAGAATAAATACTTAATAATGCTTGTGAAATACGTAAAAGAATAAAAACTTGATTCCCGCGGCGTAACCTCAAAGACAGCTGCGGCCATCCGAGAACCTAATTTTATGCCTCATAAAACCTCATCTAAATAAACGACAAAACATTCATTTTATAGTTCAGCTATTTTGTTATAAAATATTATAATAGAATTTTATAGTAAATAAGTACTTAGCTTGTGTGCTTTCTCAATGCGTTAGGTATACCCACTCACACTCACACACGCACTCGCGCTCACACACACACACACACGCGCGCGCGCACCCTAACTTTCGCTTTTTAAAAATTAGTAAAAAATTTGTGTGTTTACAAAGATACCTATTTTAGTTTAGATGTAAGTAGGTGATCTAAATAAAATACTACACAAAACAATATCCAGAGAAGGCCTGTTGAAACCCCGGGTCGGAACTCGGCCACCTAACACGAGTAGCCATTGCCTCGAAGACAGCTGCGGTCGGCGGCAAACCTAATTTTATGCCTGAGTAAATCTCAACAGAGATTACTTTAGATGTAAGTATGTAAGTAGATCAAAAAAAAATACTATATAATACAATAAGGTTTAAGGGCTAGAGAAGGCCTGTGGAAACCCCGGGTCGGAACTCGGCCGTTCCGCTGCCGCCTAACACGAGTAGCCATTGCCTCGAAGACAGCTGCGCAAACCTAATTTTATGCCTGAGAAAATCTCAACAGGAATTACTTTAGATGTAGGTAGGTATTTACATAAAAATACTACATAATACAATATCCAGAGAAGGCCTGTTGAAACCCCGGGTCGGAACTCGGCCGTTCCGCTGCCGTCTGACACGAGTACCCATTGCCTCGAAGACAGCTGCGGTCGGCCGCAAACCTAATTTTATGCCTGAGAAAATCTCAACGAAATACGTACAAAATTACATTTTCTGACCACATAGAGCGTTGTGACCTAGTCTAGTAAACTGGACAAAATAGGTAGATATATCTGGCAAAAGTTTATTATCCCTACTTATGCAGAATTGTAATAAAAGTAGGTATATAATAAGTAATAACAGTAATAGCTGTAGTTATTGTCTTTTGTCTCTAAAGGCTCTAAAGGATTTTTCAATCAGAAAATAGCTTTTATTTAAGGAATTTGAGGTTTTGACATTTGTTTGTGTAGGAAATCCATTGGTTTTGAAAGTGCCACCCCTACAGGAAATCAATCAAAACGTCAAATTTATTCCTCAGATTAAATTTATTTGACGATAAAAAATCGGCCTTTTATTGATAAGGATTGTCAATGGGGATTAGTGGAATAACCTACACTCACACCAAGAAAGAGGCATGGAGAAAGAATTACAGTTTCTCCTCTTATATACCTAATATTAGTTCCTCCCCGCGACTTCATTTACATAATTTATAGCCTATATTAATTGGAAATAATGAAGCTATCTATCAGAGAAAGAATTTTCAGAATCGGATAATTACTTGCGGAGATTATCCGCTACATGCAAACTTACTACTTCTTTATAATATTACTTGAACAGAGTAGTCTATGCCCATCATGCATTGCAATGCGACTCGAGGCACTATGGCAGAAACTTTCACGCAAGAGCCGAAAACAAAACAAATGTACTCACAACTTATTTACGAGTAGATGAACTATACGCAAACACATGAAATACTATGAACAATGAATTCAATAGATACTAATGAACACTCTATATACCACTGAAAGAAGGTTGTAAAACTCAGTCGAATATATTTCAGCGTTTCGAAAGCCTACGTGAACATTTCCCAGACTCGACGAGTTCACCGAGCCATATTGAGGCAC
Source organism: Maniola jurtina (assembly GCF_905333055.1). NCBI lineage: Eukaryota > Metazoa > Arthropoda > Insecta > Lepidoptera > Nymphalidae > Maniola > Maniola jurtina. The sequence goes on from NC_060038.1 coordinate 11,057,460, forward strand.
GTAGTTGTAAAGCTATTTAAAGAAGTCAGTCAGTTTACTTACCAGGCACCGCTGTGGCCTTTTACAGTCTCGGGAGATTGTCTGCAATAAAACTTTGGTTTTAAAGTCAGTAACTCAATAATGTTGCTGTTTGTCATGAAGAATGTTGTGTTATCCGAAAAGTTAAAATTCATGTGCACGTGATTATGTGTGCACTAGATTATGCCCTGGATTGGAACCATAATATAAGAGAGCCATAATTGAGCCTCAATAGCTCAACCGCTAAAGGAGTGGACTGAAAACCGAAAGTCGACGGTTCAAACCCCGCCCGTTGCACTATTGTCGTACCTACTCCTAGCACAAGCCTGGCGCTTAGTTGGAGAGGAAAGGGGAATATTAGTCATTTAACATGGCTAAAAAACTTTTCTTAACTAAAAAAAAAAAATACTCTTGAACCCAGCAAAGTGTAACATTAATTCATCATCATCATCATTATCAACCGATAGACGTTAGAATAGAATAGAATACTCGTAAAATAGAAAAGATTAAATTTTTAATCAAGTGCTTCTTTATTTGTCGTAGGTATCTTGTAGGGATTTTCCACACACCACAGTCTTGCGCCGCTTGAGTCCAGTGGCTCCCTGGGAACCGTGTCGTGTCGTGGTCTTCCAAACGATGCGCTTTCCCGTGCGAGGTTGCCATTCTAGCACCTTAAGGTCCTATCAGTTTTTCAAACTTTTTACCTTGCCCCTCGCCATTTTAGCTTTGCAACTCGTTTAACTGTACCAGTGACTCTAGTTTTCCTCCAGATATCCTCATTTTTGATTTGATCACGTAGAAAATCTCGAGGCATAGCTCTCTCCATCGTCCGCTAAGTGACTCTGAGCTTTCTTATAAAGGTGCCCACGCACTTGAACTGAACTACAACAGAACTGCAGCTGAACAGCGCGTCGCGGCAGCGCGCTGCACGATATTCTCTCCAGCTGCGACGCGCGTACCGCGTAGCGTGGCACTGCCGCGCATCGCGGCTGAAGAGAATATCGTGTAGCGCGCTGCCGCGACGCGCAGTTCGGCTGCAGTTCAGTTGCAGTTCAGTTCGAGTGCGTGGGCACCTTAAGTCCCATAGTTAGATACCCTGGTTTGGACCTCATATGAATTCGAGATATGGTCGCTAGCATTAATTAGTTCATACAAAATTAGGCTTATTCCGTTTATTCACCATGGACTAAAAAATATTATACAAATGTTCTTTCCGGATGGATATATAGTATATACCTAATACACTAATTTATTATTATTACCTTACACATTACAGTAAATCGTTACATCGCTCCTACATCATAAACAAGCCGTTACGACTAAGCAAAAGTTTCCAAACTTGCTTAACAACTAGACAGGTTATGACTCAAAAACTTTCGCAGTTTCAGTAAGTTGTATGCGAAACAGCAACAAGTCGAAAGCATACCTAGTATAAATTTATATTTAAAATCTTCTTATACTTTTCTTCGGCTTGAGATTTTATCGTCATTTAACAGGGCTCTCTCCGTCACTTGCTCCATACAATCGTAGTTCCAATTTCATTTGAATATTAAGCAACCAAAGTCCATGAAATTTTACAGACATATTTTAGAAACTAATATCTGTCTCTGTGGTGTTTTAGGTTTTTCTAAAAATATGTAGTTTTAAAATTACAGGAGCTCAAAGATTTGTATGTGAATTTTTAAGACCGCGTAACTTTGAAACCGAATATATTAACAGAAATCTGGAAAACCACAGACATAGATATTAGTTTCTAGAATATGTCTGCAAAATTTCATAGACTTTGGTTGCTTAATATTCAAATGAAATTGGAACTACGTTTGTATGAAGCGAGTGACGGAGAGACCCCTCTTAACAGGCGTCGTATGGAAGATTTGCTTTCATTCACTAAATACGACTATGATTTTATTTAAACTTTTATGGAGCACTCCATGAAATCGGTTTGGCCGCGAACCACGAAAGTCTACCTTTAGAGTTTAGAACTTTAGACCAATGTTACGTTGACTGTAACTTTGGGTATGCTGTAAATACCTAAACTGACTGTCTGACCTTTTTTATTTCAGATCTAGATAAAAATTCTGAAATTGTATTCGTGTTATTTGAATTAAGTGTTTTATTCCTGTATAGGAATAACACTCCGAACTCCAAATAACTCGTGAAATATTATTTTACTCGGAATAAACCCAATTATATTTATTCGTATGAATTGGCCTGTGTCTTATTCTTAGATATTAAATACTACGTCTTACCAAGAATAGAATTATTAGGTGCCGACATTCCTTTGAATATATCTAAATAGTCATTAACACAAATCATACTGTGGAGTATCAACTATCAACGCAGATACTTGTTCGCCTAGCAAGTTTCATAGAACATAGCAATGCGTAGAGCATCGCATTCAAACATACGAGCGTGCTTGAATAAACTTGAAAATTTCATCATTTATGCACTCACTTGGTAGGCGTAGCAAGTGAGTTCCCAGCTTCTCAGGCTAAAACATGATCGAAGTATTAAGCTTGATAAATAAATAAAGTAATAAAACACAGCAATGCTTGACGTTGCGTCCCCTCTTAGAAATTGACTTGAAAGAACTTGCGTGTCTGAATTATAGCATCTTAGGTATCCATAAAGTTGTGTCTGCATCGAGAATCAGCTGAACGGTATCATTTGAATTTTTGCATAGCCGGCATAGAGAAGCTTGAGATTCTTCTTTAGATGGTAAGGCTAAAGAGGCTAGACGCTCCGACCATACTTAGCAGCAGTAGTTATAGAAACACAACTGTGACTGCACCTTTTAAACTTTTAGCATGATATACGTAGAACGAACGAAGTCAATGACGTCCTGTAGTTTGGGATTTTGAGGACTGTCTAAACAAGTGTAAATTAAAAATTTATAACACCCCCGACGATCCAAAGTATTTGAGTTTTCCAAAACATCATTTTCAAATAAATAATTATGTATTTACGCAACGTCCATCTTGACAGCTTGACATTTGTCTATCGACATAATATTATGAACCTAACGGTTATCTAACCTTCTTTTCTACAAGAAAACTAGAAAAGAGCTGATAACTTTTAAACGGCTGAACCAATTTTTTTAGATTATAGCTAAGAACACTCTCGATCAAGCCACCTTTCAAACAAAAAAAACTAAATTAAAATCGGTTCATTCGTTTAGGCGCTACGATGCCACAGACAGATACACAGATACACAGATACACAGATACACAGATACACAGATACACAGACACACAGATACACAGATACACACGTCAAACTTATAACACCCCTCTTTTTGGGTCGGGGGTTAAAAACTGATAAATGTATAGCTACAAACAACCTCAACACGCACATAGCTATCATCGAGCCTTCATTATCGAGCATGTGCGCGCATGTAAACCTACCATAACATTATAGATGCTGGAAAGGTATTCCACACGTTAGCTGTGCGAATGAAATATGAGGAGGCAGAGAGCTTCGTGTGTATGCTAATCACGTAATGGAGTAATCCTCAGTCTTTCAGTTCGATGGGAATGAATGAGAAACATGGTCAGTGGAGTTTCTAAACTTCGGTACCTATAACCTTCTACTGTAGGTACTAATTTGGGGTATCTATTCTGACAGTGAACGGAACTATTCTGGGAAAATCTCGTTCCATTTCCAAACGTTCTGTTTGTGAAGCTTTCAATTGTAGGTAAGTACTTTCCGACTAAACGTAAAAGTAATAAGTAATGAGCCGGCAATGATTTTTGATAATAATAAATAATCAACTTAAACTTTTGAGTTTCACTTTGAGCTGTGTGTGACATTGACCACTAGCTGACGCCAGCGACTTCGTCCGCGTGGATTTAGGTTTTTCGAAATCCCGTGGGAACTCTTTGATTTTCCGGGATAAAAAGTAGCCTATGTTCTAATCCAGGATATTACAAGTGTGAAGTGTGACAATGATGTGAATAAAAACACAAGTAGGTACATTTTAACAGTTAAATTTCTCTAAAATATACTTAAGTACCTACTTGCAACTTATTAGAGCTATTAGTTTTAAGTACTCAGGCAGTAAGTAGGCAACTAGGCACTATAACTTTGAAGTGTTACAATTTATTTTTATAATATTACAATTTATGAGCTTATTTTTAAAACCATATTTTACGCTTGATTTATTTTTGGAATAAAAACTTACAAAATAAATAACCTCTGATGCACGCGTATTTATTTTTAAAAAGTCCTGTCCTATAAATAAAAATAAACTTTGTGAACAAGCGGAGGCGATCAAAGGAATTATTTAATACCCTCGCGTTAAATAAATCTTTATAATCTATGGAATTTAAGTGCTTTTTTCTGAGTAAAAATGTTAGCGCAAAAAAAATTCCTGTAATTTTAAACTTTGCGACTCATTTTGGGTAATTTTAGCTTGGTAGGTATATTTTCTAAATCCATATATATTATTTATTTAACAATATGTGATGGAATATACTCTATACTCTATCTACGGAAATTATTGATTGACAAGTGATTGATTTGTGACTCAAAATGGTTAACTCCCACTTACATATTTTTTGTCTCTGTCATTCGTATGGGATAACATAACAGAGAGAGCCCTATACTAATTTCTTTCCGTGGATAACGAATAACTATGTTAGTAATATAGAGTTCATTACGACGTTTTCATTTAGTTGCATCATGTAATTGACATTTAATTTTTGATTGAAAAAACAACTTTCTTTTTATATTTTATTATTGGTATTTAGTGGATTTCGGTTTTTGGTAAAAACCCGCGGAAAGTTTGATTTTCCGGAATAAAAAGCAACATAATTTATCAATGTCCAGGCCTTAAAACATACCCGCGCAAAAAATCTATCGATCCAATCGTCAATGAGATTGAAGTACAAAGTAAAAACCAACAAGCCAACACACTTTCGCATTTAGTCTAGTGGAAGGCTACGGCCGTGGCTAGTTACCACTCTACCGACTAAGCCGGCCACGTACGATGCCGTGTAGAAACATGGGTGTAATGAAAACTACCACACCCCTCCCAAGTTAGCCCGCTACGATCTTGACTATGCAGTCACTTACCATTAGGTGAAATCGGAGTCATAGGCTAACTTGTAATGGAATTAAAAACATTATCATATGGGTAATAGTGATAATAATTCTACTCGTAGTAGAAATTTTAAGTACAGAATGTACCGGCTATACTCAGTAGAAATTTATTCAAATAAAGCAGTAGGTACCTACTGTCGGCGCGCGTGTTCGTTATGGCGTCGTAAACGTTCTCTTGACATCTGTGGGATCACGAAATTGGTCACTAAACTCCCTCGTTTTATGTGATAGTGTATGACGGTACGTGTATATTGTGTTCCAGTATATAAATGTATGAATAATTTAATAAGTTTAACGTACATTTTATACATATCGGCTTTTTCAATGAAATCATCTACGAATCTATAAATTATGAAGGTTATCAAAAGGAGCTCAAAATTGTTAAACACTAAACACTCACATACAACCTCTAATCCCAAACGCATCTATAAACCTACTAGGTCCGTTTCGCGTGGGACCCTAATAAAGTAAAGTAATAAGTAAAAGAAAAAAAAATCACGAAATGCCATGTCATTTTTTTCAAAAATTATAGCCAGTGCCACTCAGGATGATATGAGGATTCTAACACACCCCATATATCCAAATCTGTTCATGCATTTAGAAGTTATAGTGGAATTAGGAATAAATAAACTCACATACTTACATAATATTCGAACCTACATATTAATACTTACCATATTAATTAAATTAAAAAAAAAGCACCGCTCTCTTCTATAAAGAAGGCAACGACACCTTACCAAATTCTAATGAGGGAAACAATGAACTGACGAACATATATTTACGAGTAAGTATGCAAGTAAGGATAGCTAGGTTTATTTAGGTACAGAAAAGGCTAACTCAGAAATAAGACCTGTAAGAGAATAAGAGGAACATAATTCCGTTGCTCGGGTAATTGCGCTAAGATTTTACAAAGATTAGCTCGTTTCTTTTTAATTTTCCTTCAGAGAATTGCTTGAAGTTCCGCTTTGAATAAATGAAGACTGCTGCACATAGTTTACTTTTAGGGTTCCGTTTCCGAGTAACTAAAACGGTCCTATTGTTTAAACCGCTAGGAAGCGTGTATCTAGGTACGATTATTAAGAATAAAATTATTATCAAGAAATTAATACGAATGAAAAGAATTGAATTGAACTTAAAATTATGCAGCCCAAAGTATGGACATTTTGAATAGGTAATTTAAGGAATTTTAAAAGAATAATATGATAAAATTGTATTAAAATAATTTTGAGTAGGTTATAAACTTATCATTAATCGTTAGTCTGTAGTTTGATACACTTTCGCATTACGGGTAGTAATAATTGTAGAGATTTATAACTTGTGACTTTCTTCATAACGCGTTTGTCAGCAGTGTGTTTTTGAAGCGAGCAAATGAGCAGCAATTTAACATTTGCAGCACCAGAGGAACTAACAATGCGTGCTGGTTTTCCAGGGATTTTTCGATCCTTGAATCATGTTGGAATCCAGTGGGAATACCGCCAAAGTGCATTCTAAAATTTGCATATGCGTGTAAAAATGATCTAGCGCAACGGGTGATCGAAATACACCAGACACCCGGTTGGTGCCTGGGGCATTGCAGGAGTGGTTGTAGAAAATGGGGGGTGAAATCCTTATTCCACCCTATAAGTAACAGTAAGGGAGGGTTTAGATGAGTTGTTTGAGCTTTTAAACAACTCCTCAGAACACTTCTCACCCCTACTGTTTCATGTCTACGGGATTGAAGTCAAAGTTCTTCAGCAATAAACAGAGGGGTTCCTCTGTGTACATCATTCGTGTAACAGGAAATACACGTCAGTGTGCGTGCACGTCGGATCTGGAGGTAATTGGAACAACTGAGGCGATATCTCCCCCGACAGGCCCGATCAAAGACATTAACAACTAATCGAAGTAATTAAGAACTGTTTGGAGCATCGATTAATGTTAGTTAATTTGTTTATTTTCTCTAACGATGGCGTGGGTGAGTTTAATTAGTAACAAGATAGATAGATAGATAAAAAACTTTATTGCGCATAATGCTTGAAATAAATAAGACAAAACAAAGAAACTAAAAACGAAAAACAATAAAATTATTAAGGCGGCCTTATTGCTCAGAGTAATCTCCACCAAGCAACCTTTGATGAAAGGAAAAACTAGGTGTGTTGGATAGTAATACACAAAATCTTATTTAGTAGTATTATATAAAATATAATATTTTGTACATGTAAAAGTGAATTATTACTTATAACCATAAATTTTACATAAAATACATTTTTATTCTACATAAAAGATAATTTTAGATCTACAAATCATACAGATAACTTTGCCATATTACAAGAATTTAATGGCAGTTTATAATGTGAAAATTTTAACGATTTGTAAGCGATTTGTACTGCATAATTATGCTTGTTCATAGCATATTATTATATATATTATGTGTGATGCCTTCAATGGCATTTTCTATACAGGTCTGCCTTCAATAGTAATTACTGCACGGTCTATTCATTAAACTATTTACTGTCTTCAAAGCCTCCTTCATTCATCATATATCTACTTGTGTGTAGTATAAAGTGAATCTTCATGGTTCAACGTCGGCACGCTCCACTGATATTCAGTTTCCAACTCATTACTCTTCATAAGGTTGATGTACGGGCATCGTTAATATCAATTACTATGTCCGTGGTCACCTTCAGATGTTCAGTAAACGAAAAGGACGGCTTTATGTACTGACAGACTTGGAGTCACTGAAAAGGATATATACAAGTACGCTGGTAAAGTTGTGCTCTACAAAATGACATTATTTTTTGTGCCTATTTGGAGCGCCTCGCCAAGCGTATTGGGGATTAAAAGTGTCACTTTGTGTCAAATGGTCTTCGTGTTGACACTATGTTGACAGATCTCAATCATCTCATCACTAACATTTAGCAATAATTCGCACGAGCCTTAAAAAAGCGTTGCGTTAAAACCCGGCGTTGCACTGAAATTACAAAGTGCGCGTTAAAGTTCGCAATAAAGGATTTGATTTGATTTGATTTGAAAGTGTGAACAGATACTTGGGAATGCATTTGTTCTATTTGAACGCTTTTCTAACGGACGTTAAAAAGCTCTCGTGCGAATGAGGCCTTAGGTCCGAGTACGCTCATAGGTCGCTCATTGCTGTTATTTGCGCCAAAACAACGAAAATGAAGTTGTTTCGAAAACAAGTTGGTAGAGTAATCGTACTTACTTGTATTAGTAGAGGTCAGTTGTCAGTCTTGAGTCTAATCGTTTAGGCTTCGACCGAACGAGCGTAATTTTTTGAATTCAGAAAAAGTGAGTCGCGTAAACGTTCAATGAAAGCACAAGTGTAAATTAAAAATTTATAACACCCCCGACAAGTGAAGGTTACAGTAACTAGAAAAGACCGTAAAGACCTGATAACTTTCAAACGGCTGAACTGATTTTCTTGGACTATTCCGCGCCTACGATCTAAAGTATCTGAGTTTTCCAAAACATCATTTTCAAATAAATAATTATGTATTTAGGCAACGTCCATCTTGACAGCTTGACATTTGTCAATTGACATAATATTATGAACCTAACGGTTATCTAACCTTCTTTTCTACAAGAAAACTAGAAAAGAGCTGATAACTCTTAAACGGCTGAACCAATTTTTTTAGATTATAGCTAAGAACACTCTCGATCAAGCCACCTTTCAAACAAAAAAAACTAAATTAAAATCGGTTCATTCGTTTAGGCGCTACGATGCCACAGACAGATACACAGATACACAGATACACAGATACACAGATACACAGATACACAGACACACAGATACACAGATACACACGTCAAACTTATAACACCCCTCTTTTTGGGTCGGGGGTTAAAAACAAATCATTTTGCGTCGTTCGCCGTGTGGCACAAACAGAACTTTTGTAACAAGCTGAATGCAGCGTAAATTACGCGACTCATTTTATGAGATAAGACAGAAAAAGACTAAAATATGTCTTTTCTCTTTTACTTTTAATTAATTTCAAAGCCGCGTATATTATAATGACCTACCTACTAATATGATGCATACAACTCCCATGTAAAGCAGTATACCCCATTCAATGATTGTGAATTTCATTGATTGAGATGTTAGCATGCAAAGAGACTCCGAGTATAGTGTTTCAAGTTATTAACCAATGATTTGGTTGAATAACTTAATTTAAAATAACTTAAACCCGTATTGATATTGCGTATCAAAAAAAAGTAACAGAGTATAAATAACCAGCGAAGCTTAAAAATTCAACATGCACATCGCAATATTTGATCGAAAAGTGAAGCGTTGCGCAAATAAAGATGGATCAGAGAGGTTTTCAGATATAAATCCGCTATACATGATTCGTTGTGCCTATGCATGCCTACTATAATATTAGGTAGTCTAAGTAAAAATTTATATTTTTAATCTCGGTCTGGTTTGCTACAAAAGGTATTACAGAGTGTTTTAGACATTATATTATGTATAATATTTAGGTAAATAATATTTTAACAAATATTTTGACAGAACCAGACAATGTTTGTTTGAATCTCCATCTTCATGAGTTACTGATACCTATTATTTTAATAAAAAATGGTGTTTTCTTTCTTATAAAAAATAATAATGAAGGGAAGTATCGTAGGAAGCCAAACCTTTCTACTATGAGAGGAGAGACCCATTCTCAGTAGTGAACCGGCAATGGGTTGATGATGATAATTATATATTATATACTATTCAAATCCAAACAAACATATACAAGTAAAATACAATAATAAAATAGCCTTCGTACAAGTTACACAATAGTCTCTTGAGTAGGTACTATCTTTCATTTTGTGTACGATATTGCAAATTCCGTAGAGAATTGGAAAATAACAAACACTACAGATCCAAGATCATCTCGGCTCGTGTCTCACAAAGATATTCCCTGCACTATTTTCAATTTGTATCGAGCTGTCTTGTAAGTGCACGGGAGAGCGCGTTGAGCAACCGAGCTTCTGTTCTAGGGCTCTTTTACACTACGTATTATAACTAACACGTTTTATAATAAATAAAACGTATTACTTATAATATTATTATCACTAATATTGTCATCATAAGTGTAGGTTGTTATGGCTATACTCACGTATTTAGTTGATGTAAGCCCTACTAATTTAGAACCCACCCGGGGTCCTTTAGAATAGAATAGAATAGATCTTTATTCAAATAGACTTTTACAAGTGCTTTTGAATCGTGCTTGAAATTTACCACTGGTTCGGAATGCCGTTCCTACCGAGAAGAACCAGCAAGAAACTCGGCGGTTGCTCTTTTCAATTCTTCAATTTACAATAATACTCCATACTATACAAGCAATTGCAGCCCCGCACATTGCTGGAGCGAGTCAAATCCATGCTTTTTTATCATTTACATAATCTTCGATTGTGTAATAAGCTTTTGCCAGGAGCATACTTTTAATGGATTTTTTCATAGGGACTCAGCTCGCTGCGCGTCGTGGCCTGCGAAACTGCAAGACGCACGCGCCGCGGCCCATACGGACCGCTGTGAGGGTGTCCGGGGGGGGGGGGGGGGAGATGTCTGCAGATCATCTCCCGACAGTTCCTGTTGATCTTCATAGCTGACCACGTCACTGAAACCTATGGAAGCGGAGCTAATGGTGTCCTGTCCCACGCCGGATGACGTTGCTGGAGCATTAAAAAGCGGTTTCCACTCTGAAGATAGCGTTCATCTATTATCACGATTATCATCATCGTCTCAACCCATCGCCGGCCTTCTACTGAGCTCGGGTTTCCTCTCAGAATGAGTAGGGTTTAGGCCACAGTCCGCCATGCTGGTCTAGTGCGAATTGGCAGACTTCACACACCTTTCTCAAGCATGCACTTTTTCTCGCGATGTGTAAGGAACACACCATAAAGCAAGTGATTTTTAGCTTCGAAAAGTTAGAAGCGCCGACCTCCCGAATAGACGACGCCCGACGTCTCATAGCATTGCACGGTCCTATGTAAATGTTCCTTTACACAGCTCAATACATCAGACGCCCTGTGTTCAATTTACTGTAAATATGAATTCGCCCAAGATTCTGATCCGAGCAAATTGAATGGAATTGTTTATTTATATCCAATAACCTTCAACGTGTTACTAATCTTACATGATACTTACTTTGGTTTGATAAACGTCCCTAAGCCGTCGGGCATACATTTACTTGAAAAAAAAAAATTTCGACGAATTGAGAACCTCCTCCTTTTTTGGAAGTCGGTTAAAAATAATAAAAAATATGTAAACTTCACTCACAATTTCAAGTAATTTCTCACGCAACAATACCTGAAAAATAAACGTACCTATTCAATTCATTTAAAAAAATGTATATTTTTAAATTATTTAAAAACAGAGAAAGTGAAAAATCTTTCAAGGTAAGCATGAATATAATGCTTGTGCCCTAGAGCAACCTTTCTTATTCTCCTACAAAAAATAAAGTAGCTGGCTTATCTGTTTTTCATGTTTTATAAATGACTTGGGTAAAGAGGACTGGATTTCGTTAGGACATTATTTAAGATCAGTACCTACTATGATAAAAGCAAACTGATTACAAATAAATATGTTTTATATTTATGGGCTTTTTATTTCATTGGCTATTATAGCCTTTTATTGTTGACGGGGGCAAATCTTCTTAAGATACCCAATTTCTTGTGCCGAAGCAATTTAATAGACACCTTGCCTAAAAATGAGCTACTTTAACTGCTGAAAAAAAAAAACAGCTTTAAAAAGATCACATTTTCAGCATAACATACTGATATTTCTGCCATAAAATTATAACAAACGTAAGTGATAGTTAAAGCAGTGCTATAGTTGCGCGCAATTTTTCTGAGGGGGAAGAGTGTGTATCTCCATTATTAGACTATCGATGCTCTAGTAACGGCTACCTTTTCGAAATACCCAGATTAGAATAAATAGCACAGCTGATGTCGAGTGGCAGTGATATCAGTTCACGTCTAGCTCTGAGACTGAGTTCTATAGAGCGAACTTTGACTTTGCTCAGACTTAAGATTGAGTTAAAACGAGACAGATTTATGTGAGATATATACCTCTGTCTCCTTTTAACTCCAACTTTAGTTCTGTTTATCGTCCGCTAAGTGACTCTGAGCTTTCTTATAAAGCCCAAGTTAGCGAACATATCTCGGATCATTACGTCATCATTGGCAAAACGCACGGTTCGATGATTTTGGGTCTCAAGCACTGAGAAACGTAGTCATAATATAGCTGCTACATTACTTATGGTTGTTATGTATTGAACAGCATATTTTGCTAGTAGTACATTTACATATCTTGGGATGGCGCATAGCTATATCCGTTTTCTTGATTCATCATTTTAACTAGACCACAAAATAAGATGGCCTATAAAATGTGTATCGCTCACTATCTTTATGGTGTTGCGGTTATTGCTTCGGGCTGAATACAGTTTGTCTCAAGGGGGCATTTTATAGCCACTGTGTGTTGTTTATGACTTCATATTACATTGAAGGGTGTTGTATTCGGATGAAAAAGATTCCTAATACGTTTCATGGTATTTTTTGCAGGATTTCGAAAACTCAAATGTATTTATTTTACTTTTTTTTTACATATTCATAATAGATGTTGCTCGCAACTTCGTCCGCAGGGATTTAGGTTCATTAAAAACCCTGTGGAATATCATTAATTTTCCGGGATAAAAAGTATCCTGTGTCCGTCTCCAGGATACAAGCTATCTCTGTACCAAATTGGCCACAACTTCGCCTCAACGTGGATTTTAGTTAGTTTTTTAAGAATCCCGTGGGAACTCTTTGATTTTCTGGGACAAAAAATAATTTATGTCCATCCCCGGGATAGAAGCTATTCGTCAAAAACAGTTTTATTTCCCACGCGATTCTTAAAAAAAACCAACTACCTAAATCCACATGGATGAAGTCAGTTTGGTACAGAGATAGCTTGCATCCTGAGATGGACATAGGATACTTTTTATCCCGTAAAATCAAATAGTTCCCTTAGATTTTCAAAAAACCTAAATTTACGTGGAGCAAGTCACGGGCATTTTCTAGTTGAATACGAGTAAATAAGAATGCCATGCGCAAATTTAATTGAAACTTCTCTTATAGAAGAGACATACATCAAACGGCAAACCGTAATGCTTACCCAGATTAGATAAATCGATCCGTCAATTGTCAAGCTGTGCAAGCATAATCACCTTGGCTACACAGACCATTGGGTTACGCGGAACGATTTATTGCTATACGATGAATCGCTGACTTGCTAGTACTAAGCTTAATTTGATGGACGTGACTCAGCTATTCGCTGAAACATAGCCTATTTTTCACAAAAAGGGTTCACCTATTTTAGGTAGGTATATCAGTTTGGCATAAAATATTAAAATGGAGTACCTATATGAGATCTCATATAGTAAATAGTGTTTCCCTCCTTTTTAGGGTTCCGTACCCCAAAAGGGAAAACGGAACCTTTATAGGATCACTTTGTTGTCTGTCTGTTTGTCCGTCCGTCGTGTCTGTCAAGAAAACCTATAGGGTACTTCCCGTTGATCTACTAGAATCATGAAATTTGGCAGGTAGGTAGGTCTTATAGCACAAGTAAAGGAATAAATCCGAAAACCGTGAATTTGTAATTACATCATTAAAAAATAATTAAAATGTAGTTCAATTTTCAATGTTAGATAACTAAACGAAGTGGGGTATCTATGAAAGAGCTTTACTTGTACATTCTCAAACAGATTTTATTTATTTTTATGCATAACAATTTTTAATTTATCGTGCAAAATGTCAGAAAAAAATACCCGAGTACGGAACCCTCGGTGCGTGAGTCTAACTCGCACTTGGCCGGTTTTGTTGTGCTTTCTCCTCTTTTATCACTTCTCTGCTTAGGTATATTGGCGTCACTCAGAAAAGCAGGTATTATTTAAATATTTTTATCGAATTATTGGAATGTCCTCTCCAAAACCAACACAAAAAAAGACAAGTTTAATGTGTAAGGTTATCCGAGAGTTTTAATCTAAACAAACTAATGCCAAAATAAATAATTTAATTAGAGCGTGATTGCTATCACAACATCTAATTATTCAGTTCACAATCCAAATACCGAAAATATGCGATATCGCTCCGAATCTCAGAAGGAGACTGAACTAAAACCTTCGAAACACCCGTATTTATGCAAGTTCAATCTTGTCGGCCTCCTAGTAACAGATTGTATGACATCGAATGAGCGAAATATCGATTTTATCAACCTACCTGCATTACATAAACTAATAATTTTATATTATTGTTAACAATTCAAATCAATTTTTAAAAGTAACCTTACAGGTATATTGGGAACTTATTCTACACAATAATATATTGGCATTTAAACTGACGAAGAATCGCAAATAAACGATGCATCATTTCTGCAATATTCTAAAGTATAATGAACTATTATAATATTTCCACAAAGGGTTAGTCAAGGTTTACTAACTTCGAACCATAATTTTACCTCATAGAGGTATGAATACAGACTTGTACAACTTACTTTGTCGACATTAATTAATTATTAACGGCAACCGTAACAAAACTTAACTGCCTGATGCAGCTGGCCTTTAAGTTATGTATTTTGCATGATGTGACACAAAAAAGACAACCCACACAAATATGTAATTAAGTACAGAGATATATATACGAGTATATGTATTTGAAGATTACAATATACCTTTACCTACATTTCAAACAATATTATTTAATCCCAAAGATGTCCAGACCTACATATCATATTCACGTTTCATGTTAAACAGAATATATTATGACCGTTGTCCTAAAACAACATGGTTCCCCAAGACAAATATTTGAGCTTTTTCAGGCTGTATTATTATAGAAATTTTGGTTTTATACAACTTTGAAATTGTTTTAGTAAGCGATCTTATACATCGAAGACGTCATACTTGCGGCTTGTAGAGAGCTGATGTTATAACCCATCAAGCTTACGGCGGCAGCTTACGGCTTTCTACTGCTGTAGGGCGGTAGGGTAGTTAATACTAGGGAAAATGTCAACCGTTACAGCCTCCTTCGCTGGACGCGAGTTAGTATTGCCAGAGTGATCGCTTTATAATAGTAGCTGAGTGACTGATTTTCCAGCAGTTTAGGTGGTTTAGGTTTCATCAAGACATTCGAGGGCAACTAGGGTGTCCAACCGGAAAAAACAGCCAAGTGTGAGTCGGACTTGCGCACTGAGGGCTCTGTAGTCTGTACCTTAGATGTAATTATTTTGTTGCTTAATTATTTCCAACTGCAAAAGTAATTTGTAATAGCGAAAACCACATTAATCTACTACAAATTAATGACTTTCGGACTCTTCCCTCTTTCCTTATGTTGTGAGACCTTACCTACTTTTTAGCAATTTGTATGATTGGTCAACGGGAAGTCACTTTAATGGCCGATTCACACCAAGCACGTACACGTGACCACGCGCGTAGTGACGCGCGTGAATCCATAGACATGACAGCACGCATTACGTCTACGCGAACGTTCACGTCACGCAAGCGGTATGTCATATCTCATACAGTTCCATACATTACAACGTCATGGTACGCGCTACGTCTACGCTTACGTGCTGCATACGCGTTTGGTGTGTCCCAGCTTTTAGTGTCATGCGACATAAATCGACGTATTTTTTAATTGGGTTGACTTAGAAGCTCGATTTTTTGAAAATTATTTTGCTTGTAGATAGCTACACTTGCCCGAGTGGTATAGGCTATGAATAATGTCATACGGATGAAGTTGTGGGCAAAAGCTAGCGAAAAATACAGCAAAACATAGTTGTAGCTGCAGCGATCTAAAAGTAGTACGAGATTTCAAAATTAGCCTTTTGTAAATGTCATAGCGTGAAAGCACACAAATCACTATGAGCACGGTAAATTTAACTCAGAAATTTACGGAAGTTACACATTTCGCGCTTATTTTGAACAAATTACGTTTTGTCAAGCACTTTGCTTTCCGACAGCTATGAATATTGGCGTAGGCAATATTTAATAGTTCATTCTTTCGTGCGTATTATATCCTCGAGAATATATTTTAACATGCAAATAATTTAAATGACTAAAAAATACTTCAAATCAAACCGTGATTTTAATAAGTTATCTTCCTCACGTAAAACGACATCTCATTTGTGAGGGTTGTGACTCCTTCCACCAATCATAGACCGTTTTCTTGACCTATTAAGTATTCTTGAAGTATAGATTTTCCGAATACGACTCGATTAAATATATGATTTCGACTCATAGGTAGGTAAAGATATTACTATTTATTAGATTATGACTGACAGTTTAACATGTTCTGTTAAGTAAGTTAGGTCATCCATTCAGCGTCATAGTGGGTTAACGTTGCTTACCTAGCCCAATCTACTGACATGCGCTTTAGTAAGTCGATCACACGTCTCACGTCAATGCACACAAATTAAAAATAGAAAGTAAATAAAGCAAAATCGTAGGAACATATCCCCCATTCTGCCAATTAAGGTTGATTCCTACATGCCACAGCTACAAATCTATTCTGGCTATTTAAGATTTGACCTAGTTTGTAGGGGTATAAATCGCAAACTAATTTTAGTGCATTTAATTAAATTACACTGTGAGCTGTCCCACTACAAAATAAAACTTCGGGTGAAATTTTTTGCTTGTGAAGTCGTCACTGTAGAATAATAATATTATAGCCCCACATAGTTGGTTATTGAAAACTTTGGCTTATTTACTACCCTATTAAAAACACGATTTTTGAGTCGTAGATTTAATATGACCAACAGTTCAACGTACTCGATAAAATACGGCCACCCATCCAACCATCACTTGGGTCAATGTTGTTTACCTAACGCAACTACTGATATGCACTGGCAAAAGCAGGCTACACATCTCACGTCAATGCACATCGGGGAAAGGGCCCTTAGGGTCGAGAGCGACTGGACTGGGGATCGTTCATTTCATCATCTCATATATTATGACCTTCGGACGATAGCAGCTTGTTGTGGTATAAGCTATCATACCTCATAGTGAGGTTCATGCAGACAGTGGCTATATTCTTCAGGACAAGCCCAATGGGCGTCGCGCAAGGTGGCATTGATATTTTCGTAAGAGATTCCGTAGCGTCCCGGTTAGTTACCGGTGAGGTTTTAGTGTGAAAATCCTATACATATAACCCGATGTCTTTCCCAGCACGTCGAGTATCCAAACAAAAAAGGTCACCGAAAGCACAAAAGTAAATAAAGCAAAATTGTAGGAACATATCCCCATTCTGCCAATTAAGGTCTACTGTCCCTGCAATTCCGGCTATTTAAGACTTGACCTACTTTATAGTAGGGGTATAAATTGCAAAACTAATTTTAGCGAATTTAAATAAATTACACTGTGAACTGGTCCAGTACAAAATAGACCACCAGGTGAAACTTTTTGCTTACGTGAAGTTGTCACTGTAAAATAAAAATAGCCTTCCCAGTTGAGTTGATTATGAAGATTTTCCTTTACTTCTCTGACTATGGGAATATGAAACGGGAGCTTTAACTAGGTAAGTCACTATTTATTAGATTTTTTATAATATGCATCTATACAATATTAAAAAAAAACTTGTTCTAACTGACTGACATGATCTACTAACTTACAGTCTAAGCCGCTACAGTTAAAAAATTAAAATTAGTCAGGTGTCTGTTATTTTGTAGGCACTCACTTAGACAGGATTTTTGAAAATTTCATTCTAACGGTTACTAAAATGGGGCTGAAAGTTTTTGTGAAAATCCATCATTTTCCAATTAGCATCCATGAAAATTGGTATCTGTTTGGATTTTGGGTCAAAATAAAGAAATACGTGTTTCAGGATTTTTAAAACTTTAGTTCCAAAATTTTCATTCAAATGAAGTCGGGGCGGGGCGGGTTAGCTATTTAATTACAAATATCGCATGGAATCGTTGGTTTTGTTATTGCGTTCAATAGGTACCTATAGTGAACTGATAAAACAAGTCAAGTAAATTCAGATAATAGGTAGGTAAGCCCTAAACTGGGAACTTTGGACGTTAACATGGGAATCTTTCTACAAGTAAAGGGTTGGATCTATATTCATGTGACCTCAATAATTAATGCAAAACACGGCTCATGCCTCATGCCTATAAGGAGATGAGTAACTGAAGGTCCAGTTAATTAAAACCTCTGCAGAAAGCTCACTAAACTGGGTAGGAGTTTTCAAACTTAGTTGTTTAATGTGTAAAACACACTTCAACTTCGGTATAATTCTTTATTTAATTTGTATTTTTACAATAAAAACTATAAAATAGCGACGTATGTCTGTCACGTTTTGATGAAGATCTTAATTTTTTTGTGTATAAGGTAGGTATGTATGTTTGTATCTAAACGACTGAATCTAATACAAATACAAATACAAATTTTATTTCCACAAAAGATTAATAACTAAGTACAATTAAAACATATATACATAGCCAGTTTATTTTAATCAATTAGGTATCACTAAATATTTCTACTTTTTAAATTTATTTTGGTTGCCTTTCTACCAAGTACTTACCTACTTAGGTATGCGTTAAGACGCGCGACGTATGGTCTGAAGCTTTTTTCGTTCTCTTACCTTAGCTTTTTTTCAAAGCTTAGGAAGGTGTCATAAGTACCGATTGGATCAAGCTTCTACCTTGTGTACGTTGCAAGATGGTCTCTAATAATATATTTGAGTTTATAATTTAGATTTTCTACTTAAGCTAAATTGAGCTAAGCTGACAAGCTTGTCATACCAAATAGCTGTAGGAGTATTGTAAATCTGTGTCATACTTACCAGTTGGATCAACTCTTATCCATATACATACTGTTCCAGGTCGGTCTGGGGGACTTTACCGCCAAAGCCGTACCTCCAAGCGATCTAGCGTACCGGTACGATGCCGTGTAGAAACCAAAGGGGTATGCGTATAATAAAAACCCCTTCCAGGTTAACCCGCTTCCATGTTAGACTGCACCATCATTAAGCACCAGGTGAGATTGCAGTCAAGAACTACCTTGTATCTGAATAAAAAAAACTAATTTATTTGATGGTGTGGGCAAGCATAAGGGTAAATTGACTAAAAAATACAACAATGGAAACCATGACCCTATTGTTCATTTTATAAAGCTGGCGGTGAAGATTTAAGCACAGTCGTTAACTTTCGGTTCGGCTGCAGACAATAAGTAAAGCTGACCCAGTGTCCTTTGTAATAATAAATGGTCTAATATTGTCTGGCCTCTCTCTTCTAATCTATTTAAAATTCAAATTAATCTATCCACTACAATAAATATAAAATACCCAATACCCATCTGTCCAAGCTTAATATACATTCTAAATAATACTTTCATTGTTTTTATTTTTGCCTGTCTGTGTCTTTCTTTGAAGTACTTTGAAGCAGTTGAACCGATTTTGATAGGATTTATCGATGTAAGAGAGCCAAGACTTTGTAAGCAGAGGTTTAGTCTACACTTTTGACCTGGGAAAAATCTTATACCATACGTTCTGCTCGCTTAATCTACGTAGCTTCAGCGCGTCCACTGCAATCGACATATTTTTTGTCGACGCTCTTGCCGTTATTGTGTAATCTTGTATCTCGTACGGATTTTGCGCCTTTTCCGTCTCTGAGGCGATGTGTCATTAGCTTTAGGCCAGGGTCGTTTAAACTGGCCAGTGTGTTTACTGGGATGTTTGGGATTGTAATTCTAAAATGTGACCATTATCCGTGCAGTAATCCCTTGGTACGGAAAGTAGGATTAGGCGCCGCCCATAAAGTTTCAAATTAAATTCGGGCACAAAGAGGTATTCCTATTTAAATTAATTATAAGTACAAGTTAATTTTTTAATAAAAATTAGCATACTGTACTTACAAAAAGTTTTTGAAAAATACAACATCACCATAACAATTTTAATTGACTCTACTTATAGGCCCTTACCAAGAATAGGATTTGCTTTTAGGGACTTTACTTACCTACATTAGTATTCTTTGACGTCATTTTAATTTAAATAACTTTATACTACGTCGCGCCTAATCACACGGTTATTTCCTAGTAAGAAGGTACAGTTAATTAATACAATATTATGAACTTATAAAATCAATCATAAAACAAAGCCACTGAAACTTTCATTACTTCAATTTAATCCAATAGGCACTTACAGAGAATTTTTATGGCGGAATTTTATAAATGTTAAATCATCTCTATCAGAATATGGCACGTTTTTGTCATAATTTAGTCACAAAATGAATTTTAAATGTTGCACCCTCGTACAATAACCATAATTCAATATTGCGTTTAAAATAAAGTGTCTGAACGAAAATAAAATATTGCTGAAACCTGTTTATGTAGATGCTGAATATTTGAAACCAAATTTAACTATAAATTAATAAACAATTTATAACCAATAATCTATACTAATACCTATTATAAATACGAAAGTGTGTCTGTCTGCTAGCATTTCACGGTCCAACAATTTAACCGATTTTGATGAAATTTGATACAGAGTTAGCTTACATACATTACAAATAAAAATAGTTGTTTCATAACCTACCACTACCTAGCGTCAAATGTAGGTAACATTTGACGCCTTCCAGTGACGTCGAAGCCTCGACGTTATGAAACAAATTCCCTGTCGTGAATCGTGTCAATAGTACAGTAAAGTGCAAAATTTCAATCAAAATATACGAAAGGGAACCTAAATAAAACGGTCATAAATGTCTCTGTCGTAATGGGAATTGTCATATTATTGTGTCGCAGAATGAAAGTTAAATGTCACATACATTAACAATTCAATATTGGATTTAAAATAAATTGCCTGCGCGGAAATAAATATTCTTGGCACATAATATTTTATGCCCCGAATATTTAGGGAGCAAATTTTATAGGATTGACATTTAATCCAATGTGAAATGAAGGCGGAATTTGTACGGTAATAAATCAAACTATCTCAGCGGGACGTATTTCGCTGTCATAATTTTGTAGCAAAATGAATGTTTAATGTCATACCGGTAGGAATATTAAGTTTATGTGTTATATACAGCGACAATTTGTCAGAATTAGCTTTAATGGCTTTAAATAAGATACGAAAATATAAGTATTGAAAACCATTGATTTAATATATATAGTCTATGATTGAAAACGCATTTCATATTCATCATCACCATCTAAAGTATCAAAACCCTGAAAATCAGGTACATTATCGAACCCTCGACTGACTAGGCTATCGCTGCTTCACATTATTGTAACTAAAATCTCACTCCAGGGGAAACGCAAAAGCCTAGTTTAATTAGATACGGTTAGCCTCAAAAGTGGTGTAGCAATTCTGCAAAGCTATCGCATCAATAACCAGTCGCACTTATGACCTTTTTCTATAAACACGCCACACAAACACTAACACATATTGTGCGTTAGTGTGTATGTGGCGTATTTCTCTATACCCGTATAATATTGCACTCTTTCATCATGAATCAATCGAAAAAGCGCGGTATATAATCATCTATACTAATAAATAAAATTGGAGTGTCTGTCTGTAATTTCGAAATAACTACCGCATATTAAGGTCATATGGTTACTTGAACGATACTATAACTGAATCACACGTTTTTAAAATTTTTGTCTGTCTGTCTGTCTGTCTGTTTGAAAAGGCTAATCTTGGAAACGGCTGAACCGATTTTGACGGGATTTTCACAGACAAGTAGAGAATTAACCAGGGAGTAACATAGGCTACTTTTTTAACCGACTTTCAAAAAGGGAGTTGTGTTTTTCTACCTATGTACACCGAAATCTCCGAGATTTCTGAACCGATTTGCATCATTTCTTTTTTAATCGATAGAGGAACTTTGCGACATGTTTCATAAAAAATTTGGAGTCCAACTCCTGAATCCTGATGCTGCAGGGGATCTGACCAATCCACGCGGGCGAAGCTGCGGGCATCAGCTAGTTATGAATAAAGGTGAAGGCATACTTATCCGAGCCGAACGCGTCGAACGAGGTTGTTTCAGTGCCGCATAACTGTGCCACGCAATTATGAATTAATGTGCTAAACCACTAAAGCCTTTGACCGCACGTAGGTATATGACTCTAATTCGGTTGGACACAAATGTCTAAACTAGAATAATTGTTTCAAAACAGACAGCAAACTTGTTAATCATTTACTATTAATAACAATATCTACAGATTTTCATTTGTGTGCAAACTAAGCTATCACCACCATAACATGTAAGTAAATAAAAAAATATAGTTTTCTATATTTTACGCTTATCTGGAATCAAAACAAATTCTTTAAATATTCAATTGGAGCAAAGTTAATTAATTAAATTGAAACGTAGTTAAAATGCTTAGGATTATTTGACTCTGATGCAAAATTCTAGTCTTCCCCAGTTCCTTATTTACATAGTCAGTTCAACACGATTCACCGTAATCAAGATTGGCGGACAAATAAGCTTTTCTCCTCTGATATTGACATAAATTATTATACAAGTACGCTAGAACAGGTGTGCCTTACAAAATTACAGTTATTTTTGGTGCCGATTTAATGCGCCCCCACCGAGCGTAACGGGTACTAAAATTAACACTTTCTGATATAATATGGTCTTGGTGTTGACGCTTATATTAAGTTGCGAGTACGCTCACATAGCGATGAAGAGCGTCAAAATGGCGAAAATCGAGTCGCTTCAGAAACAGGTCGGCAATCGCAAGTCCAGCGTACTCGTAATGGTAGAGGTCAATATTTTCCCCTGTTCCCGGGGGATTTGAGAAAATCCGCATTACAGTGAGCTCGGCTTTGGGACGTGGTCCAGGGGAGTTTCTAATCGATGTCCGTAAGGAACTATTGTTGCAATACTTAACTAAATTGCTGCATTATTCAGATACTTTGTTTTATTCTTTTTTCGATTGACGTTTTTCTGTTCGTTTTTAGAGTTCCGTAAGTCCGATTTAATGAGAAAAACCTTCATATGATCACAAGTGTGTCCATCTGTCCGTCTGTCACAGTCAATTTGCTAGTAATTTTGCAAATTACTGAAGAATTTAAGAAAATAGTTTTTTACTTGTAAGCTACAAGAAAATCTTTATGAAGTCTATGTCTTAAAATAACACGATAAATCTTTCAATATTATAAATTTACATATTCATAGTACGGGACCCTTTCCACTTGAGTTCGATTCGCACCTATCCAGTTTTTTTATTTAGCCCACCAACAATTATGTACCAAATATTTATATACCTACCTAAATTAACAAACATAGCAAGAAATGATAAAACGAAATGCGTTCAACCTTATTAAAATAATTAATTAGCGAATCTATAAACCGAAAGCAGTCGTGATGTTTAATTAGAAATTCTTTCGAGCAACAAGCTTGGCTCCGATAAAGAAGTCTTTGATCGTCCAATTTCATAGATTGGTAAATTGATAGTGACTGTTAACTTCTTTAACGAGTTCAAAAGCTGTCTCAGATATTACGCGTACTCAATTATAAAGTTATGACTACTTACATAGAAAATTTTATTATGAATGTCACAATTTATTTGGTGCCTTAGATAATGGTATTTTTTAATGAAATTAAATGAACTTATTTATTTTATATAGGACAGCATGTGCCACCACACTGTGCACCGATTCGGAATGCAAATTCTACTGGGAAGACCTAATGAGCAAACGAGCAGGCGGATAGGATAGGATAGGATAGGATAGGATAATATAGGATATGATAGGATAGGAAAGGATAGGATAGGATAGGATAGGATATGATAGGATAGGATATGATAGGATATGATAGGATAGGAAAGGAAAGGATAGGTTAGGATAGGATAGGATAGGGTAGGGTAGGGTAGGCTAGGGTAGGGTAGGGTAGGATAGGATATGATATGATAGGATAGGATAGGATAGGATAGGATAGGATGGGTAAGGATAGGATAGGATAGAAGAGAATAGAATAGCATAGAAAAGAATAAAACAGAACAGAATAGAATAGATTTTTATTCAAATAAACTTTTACAAGTTAAGTAATTGTCGCTGCCCATGAACATTTGCAGCACCAGTGGAACGGCTAATGCATTTTACATGTGTGTGGAACAAAGATTTGGCACAACGGATGGTTAAAGTACATTACGCAATAGGTACCCAGATGGTGAGGGTGAAATTGCTTATGGTGGCGTGAGGTGCGGTCGTAGAAAATTGAGGGTGGAATAAGGAGTTTATTGGTAAAGGAAGAGCTGACACTATAACAGCAAATTAATTTTGTCTTTCTAGAATAGAACTCAGCTGTTTAGTTATATTGTTTTAGTGATAACTAAGAATATCATATTAGAAGGCTGGATTTATCCTACACGGCTGGATTTATGGCCAGACGTGGGAGTTTGTCTCTCAAGTAAGGTAATAGAAATACTTTATTGAGGTGGAATAGGTACGCCCAAAAAAGATTCTGATATAAATTCGAGATTATCTTTTGCAGTGTATTTATTTAAAAAAATATGGAATTATTGCCTTGAAGCAATCAGTTTAGATTTTAGTGCACGAGGAAGAGCAATGATAAAGTAAATGATGACTTCTGTGGGTATTGTATTTTAATAGTCATTGTAACTTGTTTCTTTTTAACCCCCGACCCAAAAAGAGGGGTGTTATAAGTTTGACGTGTGTATCTGTGTGTCTGTGTATCTGTCTGTGGCATCGTAGCTCCTAAACTAATGAACCGATTTTAATTTAGTTTTTTTTTGTGTGAAAGGTGGCTTGATCGAGAGTGTTCTTAGCTATAATCCAAAAAAATCGGTTCAGCAGTTTGAAAGTTATCAGCTCTTCTCTAGTTACAGTAACCTAGGGAAGGTTACGGGGGTGTTATAAATTTTTAATTTACACTTGTTGAAAACAGTAACTGCTAAGATCTTGCTGTTAGTAGATTATTATAATACTGCGCCTAGCTATAAAGTAGCTCTATCTATATCGTGATATAATTTTTTTTTTGACTATGGCTTTTTAGTTTCATGAAAATTCATCTACAGAAGCTTAGTCCTCGGCAATACAAAGTAGGTATAGGAAATTAACAAACAAAAACACAATAAGTATAAGAAAACCTGCCTATTTAAGTTACTCACCTTTTTGCCAATTGCGTGTGTAACAATTGGTCTTAGTCATCAGTTTTTTCACGTAAATATGGACAGTTATCTTAATACAGCCAGTTTTTTGCCACTTAAATAAGTCTTTAAGTAAATCTGTATCTAAATATTATTATTTCATATAATACCTTAGATAAATATTAGGTATACATAGATAACAAATTAAACAACAATGAACAGCAATAATATAGAAGATTGATAATGGTTGCAGTGGTTGCAATAGTAGGTATCAACTGTGGCGAAACCATTAACGCCTGTCTCTGATAAAAATTGTAAATTTTTTAAACCTTTGTAAGATTTTTCAACGTGTGTTTTCAGTAGGCTTCTTAAAAAAAGGTAGCAAGTGTTACATATGAAAAAGCTTTTTACGTGATTTTTTACATGAGGACCCCCGGTAATCCGACAAACGTTTTGTAGGGCAGTGTCGAACTATAGAATTTGTCGGATTTTAGAGTACTGCCTAAGACCTCGGATTTTTTACAAAAACCGGAGGCCGGCAATTTTTTACAAAAGAGTACCTACCTTATAATCCGACAAATTAAAGATCCAATGATAAGATTCCATATGTTATACGTACTCTGAAGTACAAATCATAGGTACTTCACTATGTATGTCAAATTGATGTCAAAGTAAATTCAATAACAATAGACTTGTCGGATTACAGGGGGTGCCGGATTAGACAGGGGCCGGATTACCGGGGGTCCACTGTTTTATTATTATAAACCTAACTCTAAAACTTTTTTTTAATATATTTTTTTTTTTTTTTTGTTTTCACAGTATACGATTTTTCACAATGCTACCTGTGAAATGCTCCATGCCTAGTGCTGACATATAACTTGTAACTCATAATGTTATGATCTACACCTGATTATGATATGTACATATTATTATGTAACACATTGTATATATGCAGTGATATGATTGCGCTGTCTGCATGTAATCCTTTTGATTTTAGGTCAACGCGATTAGCTTGTATTATTACCTACATCTGTATTACATAATACATTAAGCCTCTTGAAGATAATAATATTACGCTCTGATCATTTAGAAATCCTCAAAATACTTCTTCATTTGATTTAAAATAAGCTTTGCAAAATAAATAAATATCTAATGTTATAATAATGTATATAATAATAGTAAATTCACTGTTGTCTTTTAAAAGGATTCATACCCCTGAGCCATTTTGTAAATAAACATTTATTATTTTCTTTCTCTCAGCGGCTTGTCTTGTAATGTAAGATCAGTTTAATTTAAGAGGGCTCTCTCCGTCACTCGTTTCATACAATCGTAGTACCAATTTCATTTGAATATTAAGCAACGAAAGTCTATGAAATGCAGATATATTCTAGAAACTAATATCTATGTCTGTGGTTTTCCAGATTTCCGTTAAAATATTCGGTTTCAAAGTTACGCGGTCTTAAAAATTTTCATACAAATCTTTGAGCCGCTGTAATTTTAAAACTATATATTTTTAGAAAATCTAAAACACCACAGGCACAGATATTAGTTTCTAGAATATGTCTGCAAAATTTCATGGACAAATGAAATGGATGGCAAATGAAATTGGAACTACGATTGTATGAAACGAGTGACAGAGAGAGCCCTGTTAAAAAGTGGAAACGGAATTAAATCTCATTTAGATTAGAATTCCAATAGGAAAATAACTACACATCAGAAGGCTATCTAGAATTCAATAACAGCATTTTCTTTTTTGTCGTTATTTGTGATGAATCTTTCATTAGATATCAAGGAATTTCTTTTATACGCCTAAATATTTTATTTACTTACTAAAAGATTTTACAAAATCCATTAGAAGTGAATTAATTTTGAATCGGAACTCAGAACCCTTTTAAAAAAAGGTCCGTATTTCCGTGAAAGCTTTTGACTAAAAAGTTTTCGAGAAATCAAGACCTTGCAAGCTCAGCTATCAATCCACGTTATCGTTTTTATTTCCAACTTCATATATTACTATTATTATCATTTAGCTTTCTTAAAAGTAATAAAACAAACAAGTGTAAATTAAAAATTTATATCACCTCCGACAAGTGAAAATTGTTTTTTAGTTAGTTTGCCCGTAAGGGACTAAAAGATCGTTATGATTTTTGCATGGAATAGTTAAAGACCTGGAATGCGATATAGGTAAATTTTTATCCCTCAAAATCAAATAGTTTCGACGGGATTCTTAAAACCTAAATCTATGCTGATGAAATCGCAAGCGTCATCCAGTTGAAACATTGATACCTAACTATTTTACTTCGAAAAATCATGATACTTAAGTAAATTCATCAGAAGTAAGAAAGGCAGGAGATAATAAAGAGTTTTGTAAAAACTTACAATTAGGTTTAATTTACTATATTTACTATTATATACTACGAGTTTATTATTTCATAATTAATATCTATACTAATAAATAAAATTGGAGTATCTGTCTGTAATATCGAAATAACTACCGCATGTTAAGGTCATATGGTTATTTGAACGATACTATAACTCAGAAGTTCCCAACCTTTTTTTGTCTACTGCCCACTTTAAGAATAAATTATTTTTTAAAACCGCTAAGTAGGTACTAATAACTGATTATTGAAACGCAAATTTATAGTATTCGGACAGAGTATCTTTTATTGAAAATAAAACAAACATAATCAATTCTTATATAAAAACTAATGTGAAGGATGAATCTGATGCTGTTCAATAAGTTTGTTGATATCAGGTTCCAATTTACTCAAAAATAGCCGCAAGTCGCCACGTTCGGTAACACGCAAACGATTTCTCTTTTTAGTAAGCAGCGTTGCCACAGCACTAAATCCACGTTCACACAAATATGACGATGGGTATGCTATCAAAAATCGTTGAACAATTGACCACAATCCAGGGTACAATTGCGGGATCGGTTTTTGTAGCCAAAATTCTTGATATCCATTTTTGAACTTGATTTTTATTTCTTCGTTTGTTGTCAATTCTATAAGTTCTTCTTCGGGCTGAGGCTCAGTCGGTGTCTAAGAGTCTTCCTGGCTAGGTAGATGAAATTATAAATCGACCCCAAAGCCCTACACAATGCCCCCTTTTTTTTCTGGGTCTCTTACCGCCCCCCTTTAGGCCTGCAGCGCCCACAAGGGGGCGTTATCGCCCACGTTGGGAAAGACTGCTATAACTGAATCACACATTTTTAAAATTTTTGTCTGTCTGTCTGTCTGTCTGTCTGTTTGAAAAGCCTAATCTTCGGAACGGCTGAACCGATTTTGACGGGATTTTCACAGACAAGTAGAAAATTGACCAGGGAGTAACATAGGCTACTTTTTCAACCGACTTTCAAAAAGGGAGTTGTGTTATTCTACCTATGTACAGCGAAATCTCCGAGATTTCTGAACCGATTTGCGTCATTTCTTTTTTAATCGGTAGAGGAACTTTGCGACATTGTTTCATAAAAAATTTGGATTCCAACTCTCAATCGTGATGCTGCAGGGGATCTGACCAATCCACGCGGGCGAAGCTGCGGGCATCAGCTAGTAATAACTAAAAGTACAGTACCTACATGATCCTGGAGTGTAGAAATCTCTACAACAGACTCATTTAAGAAGATGATGGAGTCGACGTACATTCGTGTGATGCCACTCAAATAAAACGAACCCTAAAACCCTGGTTTCGCGAAATGAGTTCCACCCGAATTTTTATGCTAATTTAAAATTCATACAGCGAGAATTCAGTAACAGGAGCGAGTAATGCGCAAGACATAACTTCCCCGGCGGAAAAACATAAAGCGAGTCAGAATTGTAAATGCCTTTTACTTTTCATACCGAAAATGTTACCGAGATATTTCATTCCTGTTGCATGAAATTATTTAATATCTGCCATACATTTCCCTAACTTGTCTTTGTCTTTCAACAAATTAATTGCACTATTATGTAGGTCCAGTGTGTCCTTCCCGTCCTCACCTAGGTGCTGAAACGTGGACACTGACAAACGGCCTTGTCCACAAATTCAAAGTTGCTCAGCGAGCTATGGAGAGGGCTATGTTAGGAGTTTCCTTGAGGGATAAGATCCGAAATGAGGAGATCCGCAGGAGAACCAAGGTCACTGACATAGCCCAAACTATTATCAAGCTGAAGTGGCAGTGGGCAGGCCATTCCTGTCGTAGAGGCGATGGCCGTTGGAGCCGAAAAGTCTTAAGTGGAGACCGCGTTTAAGCAAGCTTAGTGTGGGATGCCCCCCAGCACGATGGACCGATGATATTAAGCGGCTGGCGGGAAGTGGCTGGATGAGAAAGGCTGAGGACCGGGTGTGGTGGCGCTCTTTAGGGAAGGCCTATGTCCAGCTGTGGACGTCCACAGGCTGATGATGGTGATGATTATGTAAGTAGGTATCTTGTAGCTTTAGTAACTAATCTAGTAATAATATGTTGTACCTAAGTAGTGATGTAGAATATAGTAACGTAGAAGGTAAAAACGTAATTTCATTTTCGTATCTTTTTAGCAATACTATTAACAAATTTTGTAACTCACTTTCAAAGTCATTAAAAGAATGATGAAGAATAAATAAATCATAAAACTGATTCAACTTTCTTGTAAGTATAAAAAACTCGTACTTACTAATCTGCGTTTATAACTTTGTGGTAGAGTAGCTTTCTAAAAATCGGGGAATTTTGGTCATTATGCACAAAATTCTAATATTTAGCCATTCGAAAAATACTACGTAAATTGTAACATATAATAAAATGCGAACTGTAGATATTTGCATATAATATATATGTGTAATAGGTATGACATAGGTATTTAAACATATCTGTATAATATTTTGTTATGGGGCATTGTTTGAGCCTATCACTTAGAGACCTATTGTTTCAAGTATTGATTGGTAAACTCGTGGTTGGTCTTGAACTGTGTTATTGGGGATTCACGCTTACAAATCGAACAATGGTACATTGACATTATTGTCTATATATGGATATTTAAGGATTAAAATAAGTGATCAAGGTTTTCCTCCACGTACGTGTTAAACTATGTAACACTGTAAGTTATTTAAAGACTTACGTAATTTTACTGCTATACTGACTACTCTTATACTTTATGAAGAAAAGGATAATTACTTAAAATACACATGCGTTTTTAACTATTCAAAAAGACGCAAAAAAAGCGTAGCAGTCTACTTAAAGAGAAGTCAGTATTAAAATCCTTAAAAACTTATTTTACCCGGTATCGAAGTCTTATGCGCTATAGTAGTGTGTAGGTCTATATTATTATCTCTACATCATCAAGTAATAAATAAATTATCTCAACACTCAAGTATTTATGTAAAGTGGAACATGCTACAAGCTTTGGCTACAAGCACTTGCAAACGCAAGGAACATGAGCATTGTCCCAGCTTTGTCACTTGAGTCAACTTGTCGCAATACTATTTTAAACATAAATTCTTTGACAGCCTGACTTGTAACTGAGAGTTAACAGGGCTCTCTCCGTCACTCGTTTCATACCATTTCATACAATCGTAGTTCCAATTTCATTTGAATATTAAGCAACCAAAGTCCATGAAATTTTGCTGACATATTCTAGAAACTAATATCTGTGTCTGTGGTGTTTTAGATTTTTCTAAAAATATGTAGTTTTAAAATTACAGGGGCTCAAAGATTTGTATGAAAATTTTAAGACTGCGTAACTTTGAAACCGAATATTTTAACAGAAATCTGGAAAAACACAGACATAGATATTAGTTTCTAGAATATGTCTGCAAAATTTCATGGACTTTGGTTGCTTAGTATTCAAATGAAATTGGAACTACGATTGTATGAAATGGTATGAAACGAGTGACGGAGAGAGCCCTCTTAAAACTATCTTGAAACACTGTCATATCAAAAGGCAAAACTGACAAACGAGTTGGTTCAAGACTTACGACTCAAGTCCCGCGAACAATTTTAGCTTGAGGTCATGCTAAGTCTGCTAGTCGTGGATATTTGCGAGCTTGTCTTTGCCATAGCTAAACCACAAGGAGACACAGTAGTTCCGACGCCTTTGATTTTGTGGTAAATGTCCTGGAATTACTACAGAGATCCCGGGTCGCTCGTCCCTTTTTACCGTTTTTTCTGGACGCCTTCATCGAACCTCTGATAGGTTGGCTTCTGAAAGGATGACATGCCATCCTTACTCTGTGGCTAAACTAAGTTATCGTGAATACTTTACGTAAGTAAAAAGATCAAATAAATGAATAGGTAATAGGAAACCTAAAATTTAACGGCAAAAGTGTATTAGGAATGAAAATCATATATATATAAATAAATTACTTTATTAACTGAAACTTAATTCATAACTATTTACAATTTAAAAAACTTAGCTAGACACGGAGATCATTAACAAAACATACCAATCATAGATTTATACAAAACTTACAACAAAATTCACAAATAATAATAATTTAGCACTTAACATAAGTACTAAAGCAGCAAATTATCACAATTACCAACCACAATAAATTATTACAGCAATTATAAACTATTTAGGCGCAATGCAGTGAGGATAACTTCCCTATTAAAATTGCTTTTAACACTGTATTCCAACCGTAGACATACAATAATCCATACTTACTAATATTATAAATGCGAAAGTGTGTCTGTCTGTCTGTCTGTCTGCTACGCTTTCACGGCTCAACCGCTGAACCGATTTTAATGAAATTTTGTACAGACTTAGGATACATTCCCGGAAAGGACATAGACTACTTTTTATCCCGGAAAAACAAACAGTTCCCGCGGGATTCCTAAATACTCATCCGCTTGATCGATTCGTATGTTTGGTACCGAGGTAGCTTGCGTCCCTGTAATTGACATTAGCAACTTTTCATCCCAGAAAATCAAACAGTTCCCACGGGATCTTTAAAAACCTAAATCCACGCGGACGAAGTCGCGGGCATCCTCTAGTACAATTATATTTCTTTTACGGAACGTGCATTTATGACAAGAAATTCACGTTTATATAACATTACATTACAATATTAGATTTATTATAATGTAATGTATGTAGAGTCAAATAAGTAATTACAGTTAGGCATTATAACCAGGTAAATACTTTGGCTATTGGGTTGCATTTTAACTGTATATTTCGGCCATAAGATCCAATATTTTCAATACACAATTGCAGGAAACTGTTATGGATGTAAGAAATTTTTTCATAGTATCTTTTTCTTTTCAGTTTTATCTTTCGCCAATTTCTTCCAACGTAGACTATCATGAGAGAGATCACACTTCACATAACTTTTTTCGGTTATCGAGCACGTCTTGTGTAGATAGAATGCACCACAAAATCAAATAGACTATTCTTGAGAGTTTTAAATTATTTTCAAAACAATCTTCGTTTTAAACACAAAGTGGACCCCGACGCACCTTCCCACTACTGCAGTTTCCGCTTCCCTTACCAAAAGAGGTTCTGTCTTCAAAATTAGGTATGAAGTCCATAGACGGTTTCACGTAATTAGTAATGAGTTTTGAATCCTTAACAGACTTCGGTTTTGGTTCTTCATCCATGCCAATTTTTATTGAAGCCACGACACCACCTTCGTGTTTTGGGTCATCTTTAATCACAATTTTCATGGTAACGCCAGGTTTTAGGGGAATCTCTTGCATTTTAATAACGGCACTTTCTATGCTAGCAATCGCATAGACACTTAGAGTAAGACACAAAAGGAGAGTTGTTGCAGCCATTGTCCTTGATGTATATTTTAATTCTAAGTTTGAATCTTTTGATACAACCGGACACGTTTGCTACGTCGAAGGCTTTGGTCTCGTATCAAAATATGTCTGTATTTATATGCGTTGACACTTTGCGTTCAGTTTTCCTATTACGTAAACTTGATTCCCCGGGGGATCAACACTGACGCATGGTGAAGACGCACCCATACATATCAATGTATTTCATGAAGATAGCGAGCTATTGACAGCAACTATATTGAGAAATTTATTTATCTACACAGATTGCACACAAATAATAACTCATATAAAACAAGTGTAAATTAAAAATTTATAACACCCCCGACAAGTGAAGGTTACAGTAACTAGAAAAGAGCTGATAACTTTCAAACGGCTGAACCGATTTTCTTGGATTATAGCTAAGAACACTCTAATCAAGCCACCTTTCAAACAAAAAAAAACTAAATTAAAGTTGGTTCATTAGTATAGGAGCTACGATGCCACAGACAGATACACAGATACACACGTCAAACTTATAACACCCCTCTTTTTGGGTCGAGGTTTAATTAGACTAAGAATTAAATAAAACTAAAAACGGCTAGTAGGTATTCATCTCAACCCATTACTATTTACCAGGTTGAGCTGAGTACGGGTTGCCTAATTAGATGAGTTTAAGCCCATTGTCAACCATGCTGGCAAAGTGCAGATTGGTAGACTTCATACACCTTAAAAAGTATTATGGAGAACTCTCAAGTGTGCAGGTTTCCTCACGATGTTTTCCTTCACCGTCATAGCAAGTGATTTTTAATTACTTAGAATATATTTAAAAGACATTTTGTTAATAGCTGTTGTCCTACGTAATTTAAGGAAGAGTGATTTCCAAATATTAAATTTTTAAACAACCAATAGCTCTAAACATTTCAATAGCTCGACGCTCATGGAATGGACTGAAAACTGAAAATCTGTAAGTAATATTCCGGTCCTCTTGCCACATAATTAATGCCCGCGACTTTTTCCATGTAGATTTAGATTTTCGAAAATCCTGATGGGAACTCTTTGATTTTGCGGGATAAAAAGTAGCCTATGTCACTCTCCAGGTCTTCAACTAAGTATATTAATGTAAAAATTTAGGTCACTCCGTTGTTGCGGTGTGTACCCTGTAACTGTACAGTACACTGTAAACCATTTGCTATTAATAAACATGATAAGTACACCTATAGTTATATTAATTGTAAATGTTGTAAGAATAGAAATACCTACGCAAATGCGATAAAATATTTAAACAGGAAAATTGTAAAATCTTCCTGTTTAATTCTTTATGAATGGAGCAATCAGCTGAAATGGCGACAATCTTTATTGACGTTAATATTACGAGACGCACGTCATTTGAAATTAACAAAAGATGTCCACTTATTTCATTTCAAATTGCGTGTTTATGTCGCGTAAATACTTCCTCCTAGATATTATTTAAATTGGACTGCAATGTTTTGGATAGGTATATACAGAATTAAAACTTAAGGAAACATTGCTTTGTCTGTTGTTCATGTACTAAGTAGTTATAGATACTTAATATCCAAAATGTATCTGCAATATTTGTATTTGATATTGATATCCATTTAGCCTAAATTAAACGTTCAGTTTTTCTTTTTGGATCACAAACGTGTCTAGATACAGTACCTACTGTACTTAAACCCGTACTCCTAAGTTCAATAATCAAAATAATAAATAATAATAAAACCTCGCCGTTCGTTGTCGTTGACCAACGAACTGTCCAGCCCACAGCTGGACATCAATCTTGGTCTTGCACCGTCTGGATCTGATAGCTCCCTGTGATCCGTTTAATGTTAAGCCTCAATAGCTCAACCGGTAAAGGAGTGGACTGAAAACCGAAAGGTCGACGGTTCAAACCCCGCCCGTTGCACTATTGTCGTACCTACTCCTAGCACAAGCCTAACGCTTAGTTGGAGAGGAAAGGGGAATATTAGTCATTTAAGATGGCTAATATTCTTCTTTTTTTTTTTTAATGTCGTCTGTCTACTTAGTGGAAGGCTGAGAGGTCTGCCAAGCTGCGCTTTCCTGTGCAAGATCGCTATTCCAGCATCTTGGGACCCAAACGTGTAGATCCCCAAGAATTATAAGTATTTTAAATAAAAATATTAAACGCATTCGCATAAAAGTGTATATTGTCTATATTATGTTAAACTGAATACTGAGAAGATAGTTATTTTGAATTTAACCATCCCAATTCAAAGTAGAATCTTAGGGCTAGTGACATTATGACGTAATAAAACCCTTGGTCAACAAAAAACCACGTGGGTGTAGCGTCAAAAGATCGCGTGCGAATAACTCAGGCAAGTATTAATAGCTTAAGGTAAATCCCGCGTGAATACCACAAGAATGAATGTTAGCTGGCGAAAACCAGTCTACAAGTATAAAATATAACATAACCTATTAAAGCATGAGCGTTTATTACATGCATATGCATAACATTAAGGCGTGGTATAGTCGACAGCAAATAGATATGAGTTTATTGAGGTTGTTGACTAATAATAATACTAGAAACATAAATTATGTTATTGTTGTTGTCGTCAGTAGGAATGAGCTATGTCAGATCTCTTTCAGGGATAGAATACCTATGGAATAAAGAAATCCATACACTAACAAAAATGGCCTACATATAGCTTAACGGATAAGCAAAATGAAGTTGTAGTGAGTAATGCAGGCAGAT
Source organism: Maniola jurtina (assembly GCF_905333055.1). Classification (NCBI taxonomy): domain Eukaryota; kingdom Metazoa; phylum Arthropoda; class Insecta; order Lepidoptera; family Nymphalidae; genus Maniola; species Maniola jurtina. Next base: position 11,093,077 of record NC_060038.1, read on the forward strand.
CATGCCTGTTGCAGAATCGACAGGTAAGTGTATTATAGGACGAGCTTCCACCTAATGGACTGAGGACTTTATGGACTTGAAGGACTTGAGGGAGGACTTGATACTTGGGGTATAGTACCTATCTACTTGGTGTGCTCTCGAAAAAGAACTTCAGTAAGGGATGGCAGCTAATGGATAATTGTTATTATCATCAGGCAACCAGAATGGTAATTTCTGGTTTAATCTAAATAAGTATATGAATTAAAAGAAAGTCCTGGCACAATGACTGGCACATCAATGAAACTTAAGCCCTTGGAACTGGAAAGCTGAAACTTTGAACACAGCTTCTCTTTTTATTATCTTAGACAGGTAACAAGGTTAGATTTTCGTAATTTCCACTATATAGGCAATAAAAAGGATGTATACTTTCGCCGAGGGAAGCCGCGGGCGATCATGAGTATCATATACCAAAGCTGTGTTCATTTTTGATTTTCACTTAGTAGGTATTTTTCGAAAAGATCTCATCCTCATCAGATGTCATTTTATAATATTCGATTTGAAATGATCGATACAACTATCGGTATACACTTTTTTGGCGTTAAGTGTACATTTTAAGGTGCATTTAAATTCCCGTATTAATCAGTGATTTAATTCTGAAATTGTTTTCCCCGGCGTTTATTTTATTTGTCATAGTATTGACTAATACTTTTTGAATATTATAATCACTGTGATGAATCATTTTGAGACCGTCATTTTTGTCGTAAGGATCAAAATGTGCCACTTTTTTGATACGTAAAAATGTACAATTTGTAGTTATAATTACAGATAAATTATTAATTTACTAGCTTCTTCATTAAAATTTTCATATTCACTAGAACCTCTTGAATAAATTAATACTCTAAGGGCCGACGCACATACTTGGCGGAGCGCAGCGCAGAGCATGCCCGCGAAGTTTTCTAATCGCGTAACACATTACGCGAATTTCAACCAGAGAATGCGCGAGCACGCGCGGTTTAACATCTCAATATTACATTTCAGATCTCTATAATAAAAAAATTGAATTTGTTCTCCAAAAAGGTAAGTCTCAACTCGCTCACATCATGAAAATTGTCCTCAGAGAGAAAAAGGGATGCAAATTTTTTACCCTTATTTCGTATTAATTACACGATCACTCAGTACCAACTCCGCCTCTGTTGCGTTAAATAGAAAAGTTTCCCTCGCTGGCGGGGACTAAGCAAGTCGAATATATTGCCTTCAAGCGAGTTTTCAGACTTTTAATGGTGTCACGTACTCAAACATAATTGATGTTGACTGTTGACACGTTTGGAGCATGTACGGAGGAGAAATGAAGCCGTATCAGTCTAGATTTTTTGTTGAAAGGCACAAAGTTTGGTAACGTTGACATTATAAATGTCACCGTGAAATTGTAATTACCGTAAGATCTACAAAATCAATCTCGTGAGATTGTAAACTGTCGAATTATGAACCTCTCTATTGTGAGATCTATATGTCGCAGCAAAGTTGCATAAACTGGGCATAATACATAGTTTATGAAATGTAACGACAGACCGAACTTATCGACTTCACGAACGAAGAAGGGCGCCAAAATCTAAACGTTCGTTGCTTAGGTTACATTAGAACATAAATATTCATGTGCCCGGCCGCATGCCGGGAACTTAGGTTCTATAGGCCTATGTCCAGCAGTGGACGCATACAGGCTGATGGATTGGATTGGATATAGATCTCACAATAGAGAGGTTCACAACCTTTCGACAGTTTATAATCTCACGAGATTGATTCTGTTAGATTATAATCTAACGGTATATAGAATTTCACGGTGGCATATACATATCTGAGATATTCCAGTCCTGGGCTGAAGTCGCACACCGGACAGTTGTAACTTCAACTCGACAAATTTTCAAGAAAAGAATAGCAGGTATCGTACAAAAACCTCGTTGCTTAGGCCTAATTTTTCAATCTTTAAATAACTTTTATCTAAGGAATAAATTTTGGGTTTGAGGGTATAAAGGAAATAGCTGTCATAACATCAAATTAATCCATCAGTTAAACTCACAAAATTACAGGTGCAGATGTTAAACTCAAACGCACTGTTTTGACAAAGCTTTCTCAATATTAAACCCAACCAAAGCTTTGACATCTATAAGCATTGTTGTTTCTTGATTACTCATTTTAATCTTGATTTCAGGCTGGAAATGAAGGCGTTATAATAAGGGCTGTCATAAATCAGAAAGCCAAACTCTCAATGGGCCAAAGTTATTACAATTTTGTCGCAACAACAAAAGGTCTTCCTACAGCAATTTTAATGTATTTGCCAAATTACTGTGTTCGTACAATAGATGAAATTTTCATTGAGAAATTTTTGTTCCTTATTATATTGCTATAATTTATTATAAGTGTAGATTATATTCATCACTAGATGATACCTTCTACTTCATCCGATTGAATATAAGTTTTTTTAAATCACGTGGAAATTCATTGATTTTCCGGAATAACAAGGAGATATCCGTCTCCAAGATGCAAGCTCTCTCTGCGCTAAATAGATGATGTTTGCAACTATTTGAATTTAGGTTTTTTTAAATCCCGAGGGCACTGTTTGATTTTTCGGGACAAAAAGTAGCCCTTGTTCATCCCCAAACTGTACAAAAAGTCAAAATTGATTAACGGGATGAACTGTGAAAAACTAGCAGATACACTGACAGACAGTATGACACACAGACCGAGACGCTTTCATATATAGTAAGATTATGGTAAGTATAGGGATGGAACTTAAATTACATTACAATTATTTAAACTATACTTATATAATTCATTCTTATTCTAGTGTAGGCAATGATTATTTTGTATAAAATCTAGAGTAAGTATAATAGCATTACGGAAAGTAGAAAATAACACAAAAATAATATTTAGTCAAAAATATTAAAATAAGAAAAGAAATTTTGCAAATTGGTTTAGAACCCTCAGAAAATCGGTGCCTCCTTTTTGGAAGATGGTTAAAAAGGTGGTAAAAATAATGGAAATACCGCAGATCCCGTGTTGGTACGGACATAATTTGTATATTCCACGTTAACCTACTTTTACACCGGGGATAGCAACATGTGGCGCGAAAAGGTTTTTAAAGAGGAGTATAATATTATGGTAATGGAACAGAGCTTATTAAAATGATAATAACTGCGATATTGGAAGCAACGTGCAAGCATATTTTGTAATATTTTTTTCGTTACAGTGCTATAAGATTATTATCATAATAATTTCATTAGCTTATGAACCATGGGCTTTGCCTGCGTGTAATGTAGGAAATCTGAAAAACATTCCTAATAGTGGGGGTCTACATTACATACTTTTCCAATTTCTAGACATATACGGTGTGTTTTTTTTTTTAACTTAAACAGTATGGGGAAATCCGAAACCAAACAATTTCGGCATAAGCAATTTTGTATAGGTATGCCCAAATTGTTTTCACAAAAAAAGAGCTGAAGTTTCCTCAGGCAGTTTCCCTGTATCTCCTATGGTTTTGGACTTCCCCATACCGCCCCAGTTAAAAAGTACACTCTGTATATTTTGAGTTGTAACATAGTTTACGATAGTTAGAGAACTTGCAACAAAACGTCGAGAGTTCGACGTCACTGCCAGGCGTCAAAGTTACAGACCTACATTTTGCGCTAGGTAGCTTATGAATCACCTATTATCTTTTTGATTTCACATCACCCATAGAACTCATAGAAGTTGTTGATTTAGGATCCAACCGAGAGATCCCTCACTCTACTTCACTCTTGTATCATATAAATCAACCAGTTTCGTGCGAAGTAACTTTTTAACCCCCGACCCAAAAAGAGGGGTGTTATAATTTTAACGTGTGTATCTATCTTAGCTATAATCACTTGTATCTCTACGCCTTATTAGGTTTATACTGTAGCTACGTTCTATTTGAGTAATGTTGTTTATTCTTTACTATCTGTCTGTGGCATTGTAGCTCCTAAACTAATGAACCGATTTTAATTTAATTTTTTTTTGTTTGAAAGGTGGCTTGATCGAGAGTGTTCCTAGCTATAATCCAAGAAAATCGGTTCAGCCGTTTGAAAGTTATCAGCTCTTTTCTAGTTACAGTAACCTTCACTTGTCGGGGGTGTTATAAATTTTTAATTAACACTTGTTATTAGTTAGTTAATAATACAAAAATTCTCTGTGATATTTTGCTATCCAGATCCTTACATGATATTTCTACTACTTTTTATGATAACACCATGTACTTGTACTTACATCGAAAAATAAAAATACAATATTGAAGTACCAATTTTTATGATAATGGTAACACAGCCGATTAAATTATAATAACGGGGGTATCGGCAGCGTTGTGCAAAGGTAATTTCTTTTATGGTTGTAATCGGTTGCAGCGCCAACGCTACGATTTTGTATAAAGTTGATCCCGTTTATTTTTATTGTTTAGCTTATCGGTTTAACATTGTGGTGTGACCTAAAATTTGAATACACGCTGAAATAATGGTTGTGATCGACAGCTTAAAAAAGTTGTAACAGTATGCTGCTCTCAGTACATTAATGTATTACAAGATATACCTTTTCTCTGCAATGCTCAGAACTGCGTTGTCTGCGTGCGTCGTCCCAGCAATCTCAGAATACGCTTAGCCTAATGTGCTTGAGCTACAGTTTACTTTTTAATCCCCAACCCAAAAAGAGGGGAGTTACAAGTTTGAACTGTGTATCTGCGTATCTGTGTATCTGTCTGTGGCATTGTAGCTCCTAAACTAATGAACCAATTTTAATTTAGTTTTTTTGTTTGAAAGGTGGCTTGATCGAGAGCGTTCTTAGCTATAATCCAAGAAAATCGATTCAGCCGTTTGAAAGTTATCAGCTCTTTTCTAGTGACTGTAACCTTCACTTGTCGGGGGTGTTATAAATCTTTAATTTAGACTTGTTATTGCACAAAATAAGGATTTGATAAAAACAATGCTATTCCAAAACCTTTTAGAATTCATATCGTACAGTTTCTTTTCCCATCTTGATTATTTTCTTGGACGCTTTCCAAACAGCGTTCGGGGTACGGCATTTGTTAGTCAAATGTCTATATTCATATCTAGAGATCTCAGGATAGCAGTTTTTATGAAAACCCTTCTGGTGCAGCTCTGTAACATCTGAAAATCCTTTTTTAAGAGGAGTTTATCCGTACTGCGCTCCAAACATGGTTCATTAATCATTTTAATATCAACCAATCAAACTCAATAAAATTTTGTAGATCATACCTACGTTCTAAAGAATAAGAGCCGATTATATTCAATCGTTAAGAGTCCTTCGATACGTCAAATTTATTCCTAAGATAAAAGTTGTTTGACTGATCCTATAAGGGTTCCGTTTTTCCTTTTGAGGTACGGAACCCTAATAAAGAAAGAAAGCAATAGATCATTTTTAATTACATTTTATATTCAAGTTAAAATCCGTGAGAAACGACCATTACAGAAACCCAGCAACCAAGCGCTTACTATTACTGTCTTTTGTTGTAACTTATCCCGTTTATATGAAAATTTTCCCTCGCGAACATGCAACGGCACGGCAACATGAAAGCTAATTTCATTTTAATGACCCATGTACTAGAGTTGTCATGTACTAGAGATAGCTTTATCCTGCAAAACCGTCTCTACCATATTTTCAACAAATTATTGAGAGCCATCAACGCATTTACGGATTCTCTGATGCTGCAAATGTTAATGAGTGACGATAATCACTTAACATCAGGTGGACCACTTGCTCGTATGCTCGCTATTTATACATTTAAAAAAAAAGATGGCAAATTGGCCCTTGACCGCATTTTCACCAGATGGTACTTAACGAAGAAGAAGAAGATGGAACTAGACTTAGCTTGGTGTCACAGCTTTGTTTTCATAAGAAGTGAAGTTCAGTCGTGTTTTTTTTTAAATAGTTTATTGGCGTGGCACATACTTTTATTCTGCCTGTCTGTCTGTCTGTGATATCGCTATATTTATAATAATATGATATTTTTGGCGCAACGGATTCCGAAAGTCTGGAGTGGATTTTAGATGGCAACCTCTATGTACTACCTACCTACTAAGCAAAAGACGAGAGGTTTCGAACAAAATATTTACCTACGGGCTGCAATTCGTTCTTGCTTAGGTACACCTTGTATTTCCAGTGCCATACTGGTTTTGACCAAGAATACGAATTATGTTTGAAATTGCTCTTCTATAGGTATTAATAAATTAGTTTAATATTTTTAAATGACGCAACGTCTGGTTATAAAAAAATAGGTAACAAACATACACAATACACATATACCGACACACAAGCTTTCGTCTTTATAATTTTAGTGTGATTCTTTTACTAAATTATGACCAAAATTAAACAATAATATGAACAAATCACAACAAGTATCAATGCAAGTCATAATATTCAAGAACATACGTTTTCAATATAAAAGTTATTCTATTTTAATAATAAATGTTTAATTTTAATTTAATAAATTAGTTAATATTTTTAAATGACGTCTGGTGTATGAAAAAAGAGGGGTGGGAAGAAGAATCAAGTCATGGCCATGTTACATAAGGGAGTGGACTGATAGAAAAACTGATAGAACTACTCCACCCGGCCATGGACAAGGACATGTTTAGAAAACTGACTACTGACCTTCAGTTGTGGAGAGGCACATGAAGTAGAAGGTGCATGACATATGCATCTCTAGAGGCTTGAACTATAACTCAATGACCCACAGGCCACAGCCGGAGGACACGTTCGCTAGTTCACTAGAGTTCATCGCTACCCCGCTGGGTTATCTTGTGGTTATTAGAGTTAATTTTTAACTCTATTTTCATACCATGGAAACATAAGGCCTTTTGCATATTTTTTCAAAATGGAAAAGGCCTTTTCTTATCAGTTAAACTTTATAAGTAGATGTGTATATTATAATTTTTTATGATAGTGACCCACACTTAAGGAAATTTCCCATTTGTTTTTATAATTCATATCAAAAATTGCGGGACCTGCAAAATTCGAACTTGCACCTTCTGGGAATTGCGCCCGATACGATGCGATTTTTGGTGTGTATTAAAAAAAAATTAGAGGTCTATAGTTCATCTATCATGTTCAGTTTTGATTATTTAAGTAAGGAGCCGTCCAATTATTTATAATTACATTTCGAGTAGGTACTATCAAAAAGTAATTAAGTCCGATTTTTCAACCAAATAATCTTTAACCGAAGAAGAGGTAAATTGAGGTTTTGGCAGTTTTTGTAGAAGAACTCTGTCAGAACAATAAAAACATGAAAATTTATTTAATTATTCAGAAGATTGAAAAATCGGCCCGTAGATAAATACATAGTTCAAACGCTAAACTGTGCCTGTTCTCAGTTGAATTTCAAAAACCCTTAGCGACCTCCTATGGTTTCCATACTAGCTTTCATACGAAACAAGTACCTACTATACGGAAAACACAGGCACGGATAGACTCGTTTGTGATTGGTCGGTCACTCAAAATGTTTAACGCACAGACCAATAACATATAGGATTAACGCTTACTGACTTTTTGTCTTTGTCATTTGTATAGGATTACGTAACAGAGAGCTATTAACTTCTCTCCGCGGATATAGTATAGTAGATCTAACATATTAGTATAGGTGTACAATGTCTGGGCGCATACAAAGGATTATATATAGTATTATTACTAAAATCAGCCGGCTTACCGCATATATTAGTAGACTCAAGGCGGATGAAGAGGAAATTGCTGCGTGTAATCTTGGTACAAACATGTATGAGTGTATTAAGGATAATCTGCTTGTACTGAGGTATGTGTTGCTTGACTATTTTTAATGAAGTGGTTATAGCCTAGTGGTTAAAACATCCGCATCCTATGTCAGGTATGGAGGTTCGATCCCAGGCACGTACCTCTAACTTTTTGGAGTACTTTCTACTATGCTACGAGAACATCTGTGGCTCTACTCTCTGACATCTTCAATAGCTCTTCAAAATTCTTCTTATTTTATATACCTAACTAGTTGATGCCCATGACTTCGTTTGCGTGGATATAGGTTTTTAAAAATCCCGTAGAAACTCATTACTTTTCCGGAATAAAAAGTAGCTTATGTGTTAAACCAGGGTATAATCTATCTCCATTCCACAGCCAAATCCGTCAGTAGTTTTTGCGTGAAAGAGTAACAAACATACACACAAGCTTTCGTTTTTATTATAAGTGTCATTCTTTTACTAAATAATGACCAAAATAAAATAATAATATGTAAAAATCACAACAAGTATCAATGCAAGTCATAATATTCATGAGCATACGTTTTCAATATAAAAGTTATTCTATTTTACGGAAAATCTGTAACATAAATAAACTTCCTATGTAACGAAAGGGTTGAACCATAGCTGAACCCTTTGGGAATTATGGGAAAGGAAAATCCCTTTCCTTTTTCTACCGTAGTTATGTCGTACAATTTGTAAAAATAACACTGAACTTTGTGCAAGTAATGCGCTATTCATAGTGGTGAGTAGCAAGTCAGGGTGCGGGCTGAGAACCCAAAGGTCGACAGTTCAACCCGTAGCGTCCAAGCCCGTAGGATTACAAATTGTCAGAGTGAGCTATAGAGGAGGAAGGAGAGGTGACGTAAAATCAAAGAAAAAAAGGTTTACTTTAGGGCTACCTACGTCAAAACTAACATTTGACGCATGCCAGTGACGTCAAAGCCTCAACGTTTTGTTAGAAGTTCCCCTGTCGTGAACTGTGCTGTTGTCGTACCTACTCGTAGTGCGAACTTTTTTTTTAGTAAACCGCACAATTTACGGTACTCGTAATAGGAGTATTTGCTCATGGCTATTATTATTCTCCTTTATTAATAATTTAATTTTAACGTGCTTTTGAATAGTCAAATCAGTCAGTTCAGTACAAGGTTCATTTGACTATCCAAAAGCACAGAATGTCTTTCCTTCCGCTACTGATAAGAACGAGTAAGCTCGCAGGTTGCCTTTTAATCTATTTTATTTATTAATAGACGTTAGATGCAGTTATGTCATCTGTATAGAACGATTACAAACCTTCTCACTCTATGGCACCTGTAGAACTGCTCCGCTGCAAAACTGTAACGCCACCTCTTTTCTCCTTCTTCACTATTTCTACTATCGTACTCTAAGGCATCGCCAAGGTCTGCACCCGTATGTAGTTGAATTTCCATGGACGCATACGAAGCGATTTATCTCCTAGCTTCTAATTCGAACCGCTAGGATATGGAAAGCGATTCCGGCATCAGTTTTTATTTCAATATGGGTATACGGCCAAGTCAAGAGGTAATAGGCATCTTCTAGGCACGTGGGCTCTATTTTAGACTGCATTATCACTTACCAGCAAATCTGATTGCAATTTGCAGCCAAGCGCTAGCGATTTAGTAGTTAAGGTGCCCACGCACTCGAACTGAACCACAGCTGAACTGCGCGTCGCGGCAGCGCCCCGCACGATATTCTCTCCAGCCGCGACGCGCAGTTCAGTTGCAGTTTAGTTCAAGTGCGTGGGCACCTTTATATACACGAGATGTGGCACCGCTATATAGAAATCCCTCGAAGAATGTGTGTCGCCACGTCTCTGTGTCTCGTTATTTCCGTGTAAACCTTGTCAAATTCTTTCCCATTTTCGCTGAAACTTCTTTAATTTCCGTATGCAAATGAATCGGTATGGTTTATCTGTTTTTGAAACAAGAAAACTTTTCAGCGAATAACCGAAGAAGTCATTTTTAACAAAGGTAACATAAAAAGTATTATTGTGGTATTACTTTTTTGTGAAGTTATCTGTCTCTCTAGGTTGTAAGTAGGTATTATTTTCATTGGTGAGGATTTCTTTGAGATACTAAATAGCATAATAAAATATGGTAGGTAGTCTACTTATACCATTATTAAGGTACCGCACGAAAAGTGTCCCGAAAGGGACTCTATTCCTCCTCCGCTGTCCGCCCGAGACCATCCACTGCCCGTCCGTCCGCCCGTCTGTCTGTCAGCAGGCCGTATCTCGTGAACCGTATCTAATTTACTCAATGAAATTTTACAGACACGTTCTAGAAAAAACAATTGTGTACCTCGATGACCAAATGCAAATTGGCAGACTTCACACACTTTTAAGGACATTATGGAGAACTTTCAGGCATAAAGGTTTCCTCACGATGTTTTCTCGTTGAAGTGTGATATTTATTTGTTTACAACATCCATAGTTCTGAAAAGTTAAACCGTGCCCGAGGTCAAACTTCAGACCCCTTGAATAGAAGGTTGATTTTTTAACCATTAGTTTGTCATCGCTTGCACACACTAAACAATTTTCTGCTTTCTTTCAATTTGTTTAGTAAGCTTCTGGCACCTAAAATTTTTTTTAAGGGATAATTGTGAATAAAAAGCCGCTTTCATATAACTTATTTAATTATCAATGTGTGCACATTTAACAAGTAGCTTTAAATATGGTATTTATACAATTCTTTAGGATATTACTAAAACTCTTTTGTTCATTAGGATAGCGATAGGCGATGCATATAATATCTTTAAAAATGACCGTCACTGGAACGTGTATTAAAACAAAATGGCGTCTTTATTAACGAAGATCACTATTATGGTACCTATCGCTATCCCAGAAAGTCAGAGTTTAACTTACTTAGGTGTTGAAATACAAGAAACATAAATAATAGATAGATGGAAATTAATTTATATCGTGTTGACATTATGTTTCTAATCGCAACATACCTAAATTTATTATTATATCAGAGACTTCTCGGTGCCTAATATGAATAAAGCTTTTGTTCTGTCTGTAATTTTTATCTATAAGAAAATCAAAAACAATAGAAAAAGTTTAATAAGTATCTAGCAAGTTTTAGATAGGCTATTTTCTGTTTGCTGCTCAGTTTGTCGTGTATAATTATTTTATATTGCTTTAACCATAGACCGCCTCCCGTAAAAAAATGGCTTTGCCTTTGACACATACCTAAGTAAGCACATCTTCAAGCGCCCGATGCGCGTACAACGCATAATATAGTTTTAATATGTTTAAGAAGGCAGTCTAAAAGGATTTCATACTACAATAAGAATATATTCACGTGCCTAATATACAAAATTTAATAGCTAAGTATAATAAATCAATGGTTTCATTCTTTATACATTTTGGCGCGTTCAGAACAATCTGCTGACAAAACTTGTACACCGCACATTTATTTATTTACAGTATATTTACACAGTAAATGAGAATAAAACGGCAAATAAACTCCATAAAAATGACCACCAATAAATATAAAACGATAGTAAAAATATGGGTATTGATTAAAAGTAAATATTTCATTTAATTTTAACTATCGCCAATGATAATAATAAAAGTATTAGTTTAAAAATATTACCAAATAAGTATACGAGTTTATGTAATACGTTATAAAATACTGGTGTGGAGTACAATATGCGTTCTGAATATAGCAAATATTGCATACAACCAATCACTTAAATTGAAAGCTATGAATTTGAATCGCCAATATTAAAATCGTTCACAAACAAACATTGAATATTAAAATATTTATACCTAAACTGACATGCGATAAAGTAAGGCCAGCACAAAAAATGGGTGGCAAAAATTAATTTAATTACGTTAAAAATAAAAATTCTTCTGTGTCAGAAGACGAAAATCTTCGACCAGTGTGTGATTACTGACATCCGGTAGCTAGATTCCATTAAACCTGCATCAATCATTATTACAATCGCTATTGTTGTTATTGGTTTTTATGCTATTCTTGTTGCAACTATGCATTATAGCCAATAGCGAGCGAGCGTCAACCAATCAGAGGTGATTGCGATTGTGAAATTGTAGCTGTCATTCTACCGCAGTCGAGCAGCCAGTCTCAGACATGCTCGCTAATCTATCGGTCTACTAAGAAAGCTCAGAGTCTCTCTCAAAGGACGATGAAAAGAGCTACATTTCTCTACGTGATCAAATCAGAAATGAGAAAATCCGTAGAAGAAGTAGAGTAATTGACATAGCCCAAATTGCGAAACTGAAGCGGCTATGGGCGGAGCATACAAAAGAACCGATAGACGCGTAGACGTTGGGATGCTAAGGTGCTGAAATGGTGCTCACAGAAAACACAGCGTTGGCAGAGCACCCACTAGACAATGCGATCAATGTTTGTTAACCATTTTTTGAGGGGGAATTTTACAGCATGCCAGTTTGTTTGATTTGCTCAATACATTATGGGTATTTATTATATACGAGTACTAGATTATATTACCTATTACCAGGATAAAAATGCTATTCCGATAATATTTACAGACTTTTTGGAAAATACATTACCTAAATGTTGTTTTACAATGTACCATTGAACAATAATATTTTATTATATACTTAATTCTACTCGTAACCTGGAAGCACACAGAAATAATCGTAGATACATTATAACTATATTTTTATATGATACAATTTTAGGTAGAAGATCTTATTAGAGCGCTGACTATGAGTGATTTGAATCAGTGATAGAATTCGGCTGAAAATTTCAGATTTATTCTAAAAAAAAAAAAAAAACTTTCGTAATGCTCTGGTAAAATAGGTAATTTAATTGTAATTCAGATCTAAAGATCAGCCCAATAGTTTTGAACACTTTTTTACAAAACCTAAGTTAACTCTTGGAAAGAATAAGCTAATGATTTTAAGCTTATTTCGTGGTTTAACGACATTATATTGTACATACATACAGAATAAGATTGGAGCTGTTCAATTAGCCAGGAAGTTTTCCAATTGAAAATTGTTGTAATATTTTAAATAGACAGAGCCACTTCTTTAATATCAATCGTTTCAAATTATTTATTAATAACATTGCATCATTTAATCAATCAACTATAATAATCATACATCATTGAAGAGAAATCGCACATTACGTTATGATTATAAAACGAAAATTCAATAATACTCCGCTCATCAAGGTAATAATAATAATTATTATTATGATTTAATATTACATGAATCCATTAAAACAATATTTGTAGTATGAATTATACAATTTTAACATTATTATACATTGATATAAATAAGCCTGAAACACACAATGCGTGACGGGCTTTTATATCCAACGCGGTTCCTAGTGTAACTCATGTCAATAAAGAAACCAATCACCCGCTCTCACTCGCACATTATAAGTAACTGTCTATATATACTACCACACCTTGCAAGAAAAAATATTTAATCAGTCAGAATTTAACACTCGGTGCGCTCAAAAATTGTTTTATGTCGCAATCGCGCAATGGTGCAGCGCACGAGGCGTTTACATAGCATAAAAAGCAATATCGCGCACCGCGCCGCGCTGCAATGGCAGATGATTAAATGGCAAGGCGAGAACGTGAGCGTTCAGTAATATGATGTCCTGCTGTGAAGTTGCCATACCACCGTGCTCCCGTCGCACCGCGTCACGATGTGTTTGTTTCAGCCTTTACAAGTTAATTAACGCGAGAGTCAAACATTAATTCAGCTCTGAATCAAATTACGTCGAATATTTACCGTAAAATTTAATAATTCCTTGTAATCTGAATTAATTTGTGGTTTTATGAAATGTAATGTTACGTTATCAGGTTTCCATAACATGAGCCTCTCGATTTTAGAACAAACAATTGAACTTAATTATCTCAAGAAACTGCAAACGTAACACTTTAATCTCTACTGAAGTTTTTACTATTTAACATTTTCTTTATTAGGAATTAAAATTAACGTTCAGTTATTTACATTTAATTTTATCTCCTTTAAATCCCTCGCGCCAGACAGTCAGAGTACGATTTCTAGAGATTTAAAGTGCGTACATTGTACAGTAATTATAAAACAACACAAGATCTGGTGAATCTATGTACATAAATTTTACCATTAAAAAGGTCTCGATTAAAAGAAAACAGAAATCACTTATATTGCTAATAAAAATATAGCGCGCAGGACTCAAAAAAGAAGACTCTTAACTTTCAATAATGATTCTAGATCAGGAATCTCAGAGATACAGAAAAAATAATCATTGAACTAAGAACCTCTTATTTTGTAGTTGATATATAAAGTTTACACGTAAACGCCTTTTTAGTCTCCTAAATAGCCGTTACAAGTTGTAGTTTGTAGTAGATATTTTATTACATAGTAAGTATTAAAAATAGTTCCTACTGTGTGCTAGGTTTATAAAAAAACAGAGATAAAAACTAAAAACTAACTTTGGCTGCAGAGTTACTCTCATTGGTATTTCATACCGTGCCCCTTGACGCATTCCGCCTAATTTCAAAACTTGTTTCGCCCGTTTAAATAATTTATTGTCAGCCCTGACTCTAAAGCTTGAAACATACACAACGCGCGACGGCAGAGTATCTAAAGTGGATCGCGTATAAATAGTAATAATAAAGGAACGGTTTAAAGGCATCCACACTGTAGAGCGTGCGTTAGCTCCTTGAGTCACGCGCTCGAGTTACTGTATCCTCCATACAATTATTATACAATGACATCCTTCATACAATTTCTTTTTAAAATCTTACACTTTATTCCGAGAGTTGTAGGACGTTATTTGCTCACATTATTTTAAGACATTGTTAAACCATACAGAGTTATTTATATCTATGGCATAAACTTGTTAGTTTTTTGTGGAATTTTAAAACTAAGCAAAATTAAAGTATTAGAAGCTTGTACAATGTGATGCTCACATGTGAATAGCGGGAACACGATTATTCGCGTCGTTAACGGGCACCAAGATTCATGCGCGATCTAAGAGCATGTGATGTGAGCAGTGTGAGTGAATAGGTGAATAGCCCGCGCTTTTTTCAACGTTTTGTCGATGAAGAAGCCATGACTGTGGAAAGAAAGCATTGCCACATTGATTGTGCTTTGCCGTCACGCATTCTATTTGTTTCAGCCTTAATTTTTTTTTCATTTTACGACTCCATACCTTCGTTCGTCTGGTCCTTTCGTTGGCTACGTTGTTTAAGATATGTCTCGTGTTCTACCATTTCTATACACATATTATACAGGTTACAAATGACAGTTTGTCGACATGTTCACGTTATCGGCGTACATGATCCTTCGTTACACTTTAGGCCGGGCTCACATGTGCCTCTGAATCCACCACAGTCCTCACCGAGCGTTCTTGCACACACTTTGCAGCACCTGTGTAAAGAATAAACAACATTACTCAAATATAACGTAGCTACAGTATACAGCTAATAAGGCGTAGAGATGCAAGTAATTATAGCTAAGAACACTCTCGATCAAGCCACCTTTCAAACAAAAAAACTAAATTAAAATCGGTTCATTAGTTTAGGAGCTACGATGCCACAGACAGATACACAGATACACACGTCAAACTTATAACACCCCTCTTTTTGGGTCGGAGGTTAATGAATCCATATTACTATAATATTAGATATATTGGCCCACTGAATACATATCTGAACTCATGACAAAACGAGCTTAATTATGGTTATTAATTTGTATCAGAAGTTCAAAATCCAAGCCACTAAAAATGCGAAAACAAAGGCAAAGACTATTACAATAATTTTGTTTTCTTTTGGACTTTCAATTATGTCCCCAACTAAATAAATTATGCCTATTTTTAAAGATCGTCATGATAAATCAGTTTATTACCTAGATGTTAAAACAATAAACTAAAGTTCTTTAATAAAAGTTCCTACTCAGATTTTTATGAAGAAACCCTAGCTAGTTCCAAGCAACTTTATAATTGCATTAGTCGCGCAACCAAAGTCTCTTATTTTGAAGTCGTTTGGAGTTCGGAAGAACTTCGTCTAAATGGCAAGGTGCACGGGGAACTAATAACGAAAACTTTGAACGATATCGGTACGCTGTTCAGTGCTAGTAAGCACTAAATGCAATCACGTAGTTTGTTTGATGTTAGCATACTTGTACTACGATAATTAAGTAACTATCTGCTTTAGAAAATAGCATTGGGCATTGGGGATACAAATATTATACGAGCCTTCTCAATATGATTGACAATAATGCAGATATTTTTGGATGATTTTACATTCTCGTACAGTACGTATGTATTTTTGATTTGTTAACAACAGATCGAAGGTTTTTTTGTATTTTTAATAAAAGAGATTAGTAATGAGGATTTAAATGCACCTGAGAGAGAATTTTGTTTTGGCAAGGCCTTGTGTTGCCGCTTTGGCCGAATTAAAATAGATCAGACAACGATAATGATGATTGCATTGCTAAGTCCAGCAACAACAACTGAATCTCTGTACATAATTTTTACTAATAAGTGCCTCGCTCATGTGTCCTGATGTGACTGATGTACCCTATTTCAACACGGAATAGGCGCCTACATGATAGGGTACCAGACACCATCTACATAATGGTAAGTTCTATTGGACTTTGAGGGCGGGCTACTTCTATCCGGTCACAGCAAATCGATGCCTTCTTCTTTTGACTTCAAACTCTGTTATACTCTGGTGAACCAAGTCCCTCTACTTTCCTCGGTTTTCAGCCAAAATTTCACACAGGACAAAAGAGAGAAACCAACCTGCATGGATCCCATACCACGATGCCCAGCCCTGGACACCCGCTCGGCTCCAGCGCCTCACACTCACTAGGATTGCACACACAGTCCCAACCCCGCACCCCCGCCACCACTACTAGAGTCACCATCACCATCGCCAGCCACCTCCTGCACATACTGTTTATATCACATTACGTGTAGCACTGTATATTGTTCTTGGTGAAGCGTTACACATCCTTGATCAGTCGAGGCATCTTGAGCATTCTGGAACAAAGGAAATGATAACATATTAGTAATGAATAGAACATCAAGCCAAAACCAAGCTTAGGCATCATAGTCCGCTGTATACAATGCAATTTCTTGCAAATTATTACAAAGATGTTATAGATATCTTCTGTGACAATACACCAAGAATAAAAAGTAAGTTAAGTATTCAGATAAGTTAGTAAGTAATCAACTTTTGGTTTGATTGGTGGACTGAACACATCTCCTCTCCGCTCCGTTTAGGTGGAAACCGGGCCTTAGTGTCCCGAAGTCGGAGGACAAAAAATATTCTGTGATATAATTTTTCCGCCTACCCTCGCAAATTAAATTACATCTGTACGGTAAATTAATATCCATTTCATTCATTCATCTCTGATGCGATCAACGAATCCCATATTCTGAGATAAAAGGCTCACAAATTTACTTACTGTGACCTCATTTGATTTAATACGATTTACTTGATGTTCTTAATTGAAATCGTGCTTTTTATTTACTTTCCTTATACACATAACATTCGCACTCCCTCTATTTACGCAACACAAGTAGACTTGTGTATGAGCATTCTAATTTGAATAATCAAGAATTTATGTGTCAGTCATATACCAGAGTTGACGACAGTTGAGGGACTTCTAACAAAATGTCGAGGCGTCGACGTCATTAGCAGGCGTCAAATAGTGGTCAAAGTGTTAGTAGGTGCATTTGAAGCAGTAGCCCAAGTTTTGTATGATTTCACGTTATCATAGCCTAATATTTGAAATATCATCGATTCAGGATCAAACCGTGAGTTCCTTCACTCTAAGTTCGCTCTGGTGATGTGGTGATGGCCTATTAAAGTTGTGAGACTTCACAAGCTCCTATTCCGAGGGTCCAGATTTTAGTCCCGGACACGCATCTCTAACTTTTTGGAGTTATGTGCGTTTTAAACAATTTTTTTTTTTTTAAAGAATATTAGCCATTTTAATCATGACTAACATTCCCCTTACCCCTCCAACTAAGCTTAAAGCTTGTCCTAGGAGTAGGTACGACAATAGTGAAACGGGTGGGATTTGAACCGCCGACCTTTCAGATCTCAGTCCGCTCCTATAACCGTTGAGCTATTGAAGCTTAAATAACTTATGCTTTACGATGAAGGAAAACATTTTGAGGAAACTTGCATGCCTGAAACTCATTTCTCAAAGGTCTGTAAACTATGAAGTCTGCCGATTCGTAACTGGCCAGCATAGTACGAGTAGACAGCCTAGCCCTTCTCATTCTGAGAGGAGACCCTAGTTCATTATTGGGCTAAAGATGGTTTGAGATGATAATGACACTTTATCGTAAGTAGGTATAGGTATTAGGAGTTATGGTGCATAAGAAGCTTTACTCTGAATTTGTAGGTACGAGCATTTCAATTACTAAAGAGGTTTATGAATGTTATTGATTTAGCCATATACTATTAATATTTATATATAATAATTATTATTAATACTAAATCAAATCAAACTAGGTAGGTAGGTTATTGAAGTTTTGTTTATGCATATAGCAATCTAAGTTCGACACCAAATAATCAAGTTTACTGTACTCGTCTGAAGATGACGTCTGGATAAATTAAGAAGGTCGCACACTAAACCCCGGCGACCAGCCATCACGATGCACGATGTGAATTTTCTACACTGAATTTTCAAAATTCCAAAAATGCGGTTGACGTCATAAAATATTATGTGTGATAATAATCGGACCTGTACAAGTTCTGTTTTTTTCGCGATCAGTTTTTTTTAACCGATTTTAACGAAATTTGGTATAAGTAGGCTACTTTTATCCCAGAAAATCAACAGTTTCCAAGGGATTTTAAAAACCTAAATCCAGGCGAATGAACTCACGGGCACCGTTGAGTAATTTTCAAACTATTCAAAGCTTGCGTTCAGTTGTTAACCAGTTGCAGCAGCTTCAGAATAATATTGTATCTACGCTCTACCCCCATTTGATCAGGGCGAACCTCTATCTTTTGACGGTTCCTTTTGCTGTAAATGTTCATGGGCGGCGGTAATCACTTAACATCAGGTGACCCATCTGCTCGTTTGCTCGCTACTTTTATTTTAAAAAATCATTTTGTCTGTGATACCATTGGTACATGAATCTTCATTCTTTCAAGAATCGCACGCTAAATCAAAATAAATCCTCTGATGATTTCATACACATTTCTTTTAGCATCCCATGCGTTTATATCATTTATTTTTGTATAAATATACGTGACTAAAACGTACGTTAGACCACACACTAGGTAAAACGTAATTTCAAAAAACTCGCTAGCGGCTGTTTTGTGGAAAACCATGCAAGTATCCATACTAACGGCGCAGATATTATGTCTAATATGTGGCGCGGGTGTAATTTGCGATCACCTTTATTTAGCTAGATTTGTATCACGAATGAAATAACTTGCTCTGTGACTTGCACGAGCAATTTGATCAGGACTGTAATTCGTCGCTGAATGGTCCTGTGTCTAGACGATATCACACGCTCAATATAAACACATTGGTGTTAGCATAACGTACTAGGTAAACTCAGTTTGTGATACATTGGTTTATTTAATGTTTAAACTATCGTGAGTGATTTCCATTACACTCGTAAGTATGGAACTTACATCGATAGTATAGCCGTAACATTCTATATTTACATTGGTTTAGTTGGGTATACATTTTAGAGATGTGACATTAAAATTATTAGTAGATATCGTTTAATTCGTATCTTTAACGGTCGAATACTGAATTCTCAACACACAAGCGTTCCAAACTTCCAAACATGAAACTAGGAACAGTTGAATTATTAGCTGTGGTTCCAAACGCTAAGACCATCAAAATACAATAAGTAACTCACAGAGCGCTTAAAATAGTTACGAATGTTGGGAACATCATTATAAATGAATTGTGAAAAGTCCCCATCGATTCCAAATTTGCAAAAAAAAAAATGCCATAGTCTACCACGCTGGCCAAGTATGGATTGGCAGACTTCACACACCTTTGAGAACATTATGGAGAACCCTAAGGCATGTAGGTTTCTTTACGATGTTTTCCTTCACCGTTAAAGCAGACAGACATACAGACAAACAAAACGTGCACTAACCCTCCTGTTTTTGTGCCGGGATTATATTATTACTACTATGTTGCATCGTTGACAATGGATTTGACTTTACAAATTCTATTAAACTGACAAAGTCGCAAGCAACTTTAGTAACATAATTAAACTTAAGATGCTCACTGGAGGATTATTTTAATGGAAAATTATATATTATTATTTGTTTTATTCTGATTCAAGTTAGCTCTTGACTGCGATCTCACTTGATGGTAAGTGATGATGTAAGCTAAGATGGAAGTGGGCTACTTGGAAGAGGTAGGACTGTTTCATTAAACCCATACCCCTGATCAGTTACTACTCGGGATCGTACCGCAACGCTAAATCGCTTGGCGGCACGGCCTTGCCGGTTGGGTGGTAACTAGCCACGGCCGAAGCCACCCACCAGACCAGACTAGAGATAATTTAGGAAATATAATTACCAAATAGCCCCTGCCGGGAATCGAATCCGGGACCTCCCACTCATAAGACCACATCGCTCACCACTGCGCCAGGTAAGCCGTCAAAATCCTTGTTTCCAATAGCTACGTCACTATTCAACAGAATAGTTATTAGGTACTACAAGCAATATCCGCCAATGTGCACCCAGCTTAAATAGAGGGTAAGTATCATTTTCAACGATAACATTGTACAGATTAATGGGAAATGATGTGGAAAATAATTTAATTATTAATAAATCATTTGAATTTGATATTATGAAACATAATAATTGGCTCCAATTTTACATGCCAATGCATCACTGTAAATAAATAATAATAAATTAGCGACCCACCCGGCTTTGCACGGGTAGATTATTACAATTTTTGTAGGGATCTCTAATTTTTTGAAAATAAAATATAGCCCATGTCACTCAGGAATAATTAATATAGCACTCGGGCATAATATTATAGCTATCTATGAGTGAAAGATTTTTTTAAAGCTGAGGAGTAGTTTCAGAGATTAGGTACCTCCTACATCCAAACTACCAAACTTGCAAACTTTTTTTTAATAATATTAATGTAGATTGTTTGTTCTAAACTTGGTATAAACTATTCGATAATTATAACAACAAAGTTAAGATAATTGATAAACGATGAACTGTTTAATATTGAGGAAGTTGATTATTATTAATTATATTAGGATCTATGTTTGTTTAGGTCATTAAGGAATACCCGAACACAAATTATGCCTATCTGTTACAGAGCAAGTTTCTCTATCAGCAATTTGCCAGCACCATTAAGTACTATAATAGGCATAGTTCACAATATTATAATATCAACCCTTTGTGTGAGTTACTACGATCACGGAAACATGGAACTAAGTAATAGTAGTTTCGTTAAAGTTTACAACATTTTCCTGATATAGGTACATGCTATCATATATTTTATTGCTGCGTGTGTATTGTGAAACAGTTACAGTGGAATCAATTTGAATGTAGCCTACATTTTGTTGCTCTTTCGATACGTGGGTCAATATTGAATTTACCTGAAAACTGTGCTAAAATCCATAAGTAATGAAAATACACAACGACCGGAAGTTATTGATAAAATAAAATGCGAACTGACGTCAATAACAAATCGTCAATCAGCAATGCATTATGCCTGTAAAATCGCTGCTTTTCAGCTTAATCGGTCAGTTCTAATTCTTCAGGACTTCTGGGTTATGCCCGCTTGGCCTTTAGCAAAAGACTATCGAATAACTCTTCACAAGAATTCCGCGCGTCAATTATATAGTTAAAGTACATAATATAAAATCCAAGTATACGAACTTCGAAATAGTGGTTAAAGCGTGTAGTAATATTAACTTTAAAAACAATAGAATAAAGTCGGTGATTAATAGAAGTTGGAGTTTTTTAGGGCTCCGTACCTCAAAAGTCACTTTGTTGTCTGTCTGTCCGTCCGTCCGTCGTGTCTGCCAAGAAACCTATAGGGTACTTCCCGTTGACCTAGAATCATGAAATTTGGCAGGTAGGTAGGTCTTATAGCACAAGTACAGGAAAACCGCGAATTTTTTTTTTAATACATCATTAAATCATAATTATCTAGTTTTTTTTAAATACATCATTAAAAAAAATTGTGTTTCAATTTGCAAAGTAAGATAACTATACCAAGTGGGGTATCATATGAAAGGGCTTTACGTATACATTCTAAAACAGATTTTTATTTATTTTTATGTATGATAGTTTTTGATTTATCGTACAAAATGTTGAAAAAAAAACCCGAGTATGGAACCCTCAGAGCGCGGGTCTGACTCACTCTTGCCGGTTTTTCATAAACACCGGACTCCACCTATCAGGTAGGTACAATAATAGATTTGCAAAAATACCATCCTCATAAGAAACCAGAGCAGATTAGTTAATAGGTGGCTAAGGAATAAAAGAAAAGATCCTTCATTCGTCAACCACTACACGTGCACAGCTGGACATACAGGTCACTTGTACTCATTTCCACATGCCACGGTTTTGCGCCGCTTGAATCATATCTAATGAATACATATAAGCCTTACCTTAGAGGCATGTAAATGTGATGATTTTTCACTGTCACGAGACCTAAGATGAGATAAATCTTGTAACTCCAATATGTTATACCTAGTGAGCAACCTGATCCATATAGATAGGTAATTAAACATGCCTAGAACATCTCTAGAAAGTTAGTTACCTGGCTGGAATTTCTCGAAATTGTACGGCTGAAGTTAACGAAAATTTAATTACACTTTACTTGAACTTTGTCAGACATGTTGGTTAATTACTTACATGGATATGTTGGGCATGCGTTTAATAGGACAACGTTGTGTACTTAAATGTTTTAAAATAAACTTTAAAGTTCTGAGCTGTATCATGGATACCCTATTAATTCATTCAAGCCTATAACATTATATTGTTCCCTTGGATAGTTACTATATTATTAAAATTATCAGTGATCATTATAGGAATTTTTTGTTCTGAAACTTTTTGGCCTGCCTTCGAAATAGGATAAGAGTTATATGAACTCTACCGTTGAAATTAGCACAATTTAGCGCAAATCTAATTACCGATACGTTAATTATGAAAATCTTTCAAAATTGGAAGAGCTATCTGAGTCTAAGCTAGATCTAGGCTAATATCGTTTTCCATAACATCATTAATTTTCATACAAATCTTTGAGCCCATGTTTGTTTAGGTACTTTGAAACTGAAGTGTACCTAGGTACTAGTATTTTTGCACAAATCAAATAAGCCATCGACGCAGTTTTTAATTTGTAGGACGTGATTTTTTAAAAACCTTAGTTCTAATGGATAAATTATCAGGACAAAATGAAAGACAGAGAAGTGTGTTTCTTAGATACAGGCATTTTAGCAAATAAACTTCTTTTACCTTATATTTTATATCTGCAAAATACAGCATAGTTAATTCAAAAGTATAAGTAAGTATCTAGATAGAACACTTTTATTACTGAAATTGGATTTACCATTGTTCAGATCAGCTTGTCTTCGATTCGTATCTAACTTGGTCTACGGATTCGTATCGAATCCAATCAAGTTACTGGATTAATCATTGGGAGCCGAAATTGATACCGAAATTGATTTATTACAATTTTCTCGTGTATAATATTACTATACTACAATATTTAGCCAACAGTTTTTCTGCCTATCGTATTATCATCATCATCATCATCACGATCAACCCATCACCGACCGGCTCACTACAGAGTACGGGTCTCCCTCTCAGAGTGAGAAGGGTTTTGGCCATAGTCTACCACGCTGAACAAGTGCGGATTGGCACACTTTACACACCTTTGAGAGCATGATGGAGAACTCTCCGACATGCAGGTTTCCTCAGGAAGTTTTCCTTCAGTGTTAAAGCAACTGATAGATTATTTATTACATAGATAAGTATATTATTACATATATATTATTGATTACATAGAACGCACATAACTCAAAAAAGTTAGGTACGTGCCCGGGATCGAACCCCCGACCTCTGATTAGGAGGCGAACGTCCTAATCACTAGGCCATCACAACTTCTATTTGCTTTATAGGTACATTCATTTAATAATTCATTAATTTCTGGTAAAAGAATCCCACTTTATTTTCTGCTTTGTTTTTACATAATAAGCGTCTTTGATAAACATTTAAGTACCTACGTGTGTATATCGCATAGGTATAGCGTAACTAAGGTTAAGACGTCAGCAACCTATTCGGGAGGCCTGGGGTTCGATTCCGGCATGCACTTTTATTTAACTTTTCGGCGTTAAGTGCGTTTTGAACAATTAAATAACACTAGATTTAACGGTGAAGGAAAAAATCTTGAGAAAACTTGAATGCCGGAGAGTTCGGCATAATGTTTTCAAAAAAGTGTGCTAATTCTGGAAACCCGCACTTGACCAGCGTGTACCTATACTCAGCTATACCATTTCCATTCTGAGGATGAACCCGTTCTCAGTAGTGGGCTGGTAATGTGTAGATGATGATGATGATCATGATTGTTTATAGACTGTCATAATACCTGAAAGGTACTACATACTAAGAGTTCTGTGGTAACTATAGCACGCGACATGTCGAGATGGCAATCGGGGTGGGGACGCCCCGCACACCCACACAGCCCCCGCGCCAAGCGGAGTTAGATAGCACGGGTGACGTACGGGTGTGCGGGGCATCCCCCCGCTTCATGCCCCGATTGTCATCTCGACCTGACGCGGCCTAGGTAGTTATAGATTAAAGGTAACTTAATTTTATTTCACCGTAACAGAAACCGAAGAATAGCAGAAAAACACCAGTTAAATGTTTTATGTATAAGCTATTAATCACTTAACCCCTTAATCTCTGCATTCCGTGCGCAGTCTCGTCATGCCAACAGATAATTAACAAAAGGAATTGCATTATACGTTTCAATAAACAAATAGGACGATTAAGTACCTACCTTTAATGAAAAATAATGAGGCTCCCATTTTTAGGGTTCTGTACCTCAAAAGGAAAAACGGAACCCTTATAGGATCACTTTGTCGTCTGTCTGTCGTGTCTGTCAAGAAAACCTATAGGGTCCCTACTTCCCCCGTTGACCTAGAATCGTGAAATTTGGCAAGTATGTAGGTCTTAGAGCACAAATAAAGGAAAACATCCGAAAACCGTGAAATTGTGGTTACAACACAAAAAAAAATATTAAAAAATTCATGAACAAATAAGTTAGTATTGTCAATTTCAAACGAAGATAACTATACCAATTGGGACATCATAATATACTTTGCCTGTACATTCTAAAACAGATTTTAATTTAATTTGTGCACAATAGTTTTTGATTTTCGATTTAGCGTGCAAAATGTCGGAAAAAATACCCAAGTACTGAACCCTCGGCGCGCGAATCTGACTGGTATTTTTATCGATTTCTTGATCTTCACCCATCTCATAGTCAAACGAATTCCATACAAAGCGAGAACTAATATCAAAAGGAACAAGAAAAGGTTCCTACGTTCCGTGTCATTGAATTGAAAAAAATTCTAGAGGCATTAAAAACCTGGAACCCACATTCCCTCTTGTATGAAAGGGAATGGAGTAGGTAGGGAGAATTCTGTTTAGTAAAACATGAAATTTGGTTCAGTAGGTATATGTTCTTGCAATGACAGCTAATTTTCAGCAGTGCCTAAAGCGAAATTATTATTTTGTAACAAGGCTGGATGGATTATTCGGTTCATAGCATTTCATTCCATATTACGAGTACATTTTCATAAATAAATACAATATTATGAGATACTAGGTGATGCCCGTGACTTTCATCAAAATAGCTTAAGCAAAAGGCTTTAAGAAATCGCATGCGGGAACTCTAGAATTTTCTAAAATATAACAAGTGTAAATTAAAAATTTATAACACCCCCGACAAGTGAAGGTTACAGTAACTAGAAAAGAGCTGATAACTTTCAAACGGCTGAACCGATTTTCTTGGATTATAGCTAAGAACACTCTCGATCAAGCCACCTTTCAAACAAAAAAAAAACGAACTTAAAATTGGTTCATTGGTTTAGGAGCTACGATGCCACAGACAGATACACACGTCAAATTTATAACACCCCTCTTTTTGGGTCAGTGGTTAAAATGTAGGTAGGTATATCGTATCCTGGATGCAAGCTATCCCTGTACCTTTCATCCAAACAAGTTATAAGAATGGACCGTGAAAAGATAACAGACGGATGGACGGGCGCGACGGACGGACAGACTGACAGACTGAAAATTAATAGCCTATACTTAATTATCAAACCTCAGCCAATGTAAAGGGCTTGCAATAGTGCAAAAACTAATTTTCGCGTTCAGTCGTCTGCGATAAAAAATCAGCTGCTATAAAATTACATTTTAGATTGCCAAAGTAAAATAAAATACAGGTAAAAGAGTAGAGCCTACTCATCCAGCTCGTAACATTGTTCATAACGGCGTAGATTGAAAGAGATTATCTATAAAAACCTTCATGACCTGTGCGCTATAAAATTTTATTTTACGACCCTGTTTACGGTCTTCCTATACGCTTAAGAATCTTTGATGCAATCACATTATCTACGGAATTGGTTTCGTCAATAATAGACGCGTTTTACCTACCAATAAAACGCTTATTAATTTACTTACCTTACTCGATGCTTCATAATATGAGATAGGCGCCATTTGTCCCGCCTTAACGCATCTATCTCGCTCTATCATATAGCGCTGTCCCTCTCTCTCTACCACCGCCAGCAGTACGGAGCTGGCCAAAAGGTGGCCGCGTTTGTTTTATTCATTGCGTTGAATATCACCAGGCAGAATTCAAAGTTAAGCATCGAGTAAGGTAAGTAAATTAATAAGCGTTTTATTGGTAGGTAAAACGCGTCTATTAATTTGACTGTACCTTACTCGATGCTTCATAATATGAGACGTGTTTGTTATCGCCTGGTGGTGGTGGTGATCTGCGCCATACAAAGATTTAACATCTTTGACGCCAATGTGACATATATATAAGACAACTGATATGTTGGGCAAATAATGCCATTTTCTTGCTAAGAAAAGAGAAAAGAAAAATTACGGGGTGTAAATCCTCATTAACAAACTATTCACATGATTGCGAGTTAAGAATGAGTTTGCAAGTCGACATACAAAATAACAGAAAAGATATACGCGTGTATGTATTACATCAGGCAAACCATTATAAGCTAGGCAATAAATTTAGCAATTAAAATTATATGCGTGCCTGTATGTGTAATACTCAGTCAATAGGTAAGGCTGACCTCACAAACACTTGTAAATACATTCTTTACATATAAAGTCCACCTATTAATTAGACAGCATCAATATTAGGATAGTGATAAGTCATGAAAACAATTGCCATTGCAAGATTGATTAAATATTTTAGACTCACTCAATGAGTCAATAACATAATATATGGATGGGTACCACCAAAAACAATATAACTGGGTCAAAATACAGCTATTTCAACAACAATAGACAATTGACCCAATCGTTTCGAAATCATACTGAAATTATTACCGTCCTGCATGAAATCCTCGGACATCTGATATCTTAAATATCTACTAAGAACAATTTAATCACAATGAACAATCCTGGGTAAAAATAAGTAACTTAGTACATGCGCAAAACATGCCCTGGAGCGAATTTAAAATGGAAAGGTTCCTTTGTTTAAAATAACTATTTTCACTATGACCAGGAAAAATCTTCCCAGAACAGTCTAGTTTCTTTAGTTCCATGTCCTTTTCTTGGCTCATAGCTTTGCTATTTAGAAAAGTTCGTACAGTTCTCACCAGAACAGAAGAAAGTTTTAATTTGAAACTCATAAATAAACAATTCATCATTGTTTAGGTATTTCCTTCTTACTCTTTGTTTTATCATTCTACAGAATTGGGATGATGCCACTGTCGAAAATAAATTATAGCAAATTAAGCTTTTGGTTCCTTGCATATCATGGACTTCCGCAAAATAACGCTTGCTTCTTATAATACATGATAAAAAGTCGCTGATTTGACTAGCAGCCATTCTTCCTATTATTAGAATTAGAAGTTTATTTTAAACTAAGCATCAAAAAGCTATAAAGGAACACTCTACAACCTGCGTTGGGCGGCTGTAGCTAGGACACTTTGAACCAGACCAGGACTTGTAATGACTTATTGTTAGCCGAAATGTTGACTTCATTAATTAATGATGAAGGGATTAATGAGTTAATGCCCAGCTATGGTGATAAAACGTAGTTATTAAAAACTGTCTTCTGGCACAATGCTTAATCATTCCAAGATCTATCTTGGCGCGCTCAATATTATAATGTTTTAAAGATTTTAATTTCGAAGCAATAACGGAACAAAAACCTTTTGGAGACGTTTTTCAACAAGCTTAAAGTTTCATAAAACGAAACTTATTGGAAATCCTATCACAATGTAAAGGATTATTTAAATGATAAGAAAGCTTAAGAATGAGTTTCTTAACAACTCCGATAGCTTGTAAACACTACATTATGTGAAGTCAATAAAGATTTGTTATTATTAAATATTAATAATTTTGTGAAGTGGTGATAATTCAAAAAAACAGGTAACTACCCAGCTGAGCCTTGTGAGCCTTTCCCATGCCTGGGCGCATTTCGAACCCTCGTAGCTTTAGTTTTTAAGTTTACGTAATTAAGTATCACCATTACATCATCATAAGAACCCAAAAATTGACCATCGAAAAGTGACAAAGACAAGGTAGGTAAGTACTACTTTGAATAATTCATGACAACAATGTTTAAGTATGCTAACTTGAAGACAGTCAGCAATGCTCGTACAATTCACAAAAGATATGAAAAGAAATCGACCAAGTTCAATCATAAAAGTGGATATTTTACTGGTAAAAACAAGGAATATTCTCACAGTTTCAATTTATTGAAAGTTTTATGGTAATGTTACCCAAATAGCCCGTGTCGAGGATCAGAATATAGTCAGGGGCACGGTAAGCTGATTCGGTACGAAAATTCATTCCTTGCACAATAGTATCCGAACGAACTGTACAATAAAACTATCTTAACCTGTTCATTTGACATCTTGGATTGGACTGATATCGTTCCAGCGTCGGACATACCTTGCTCCTGGAACTTTTACGATCCAAACCTACACATGACTATTAAATCCAACGACATCATAGAAGATGTCGTAGATTTTAGGATTACAGCCCACTTATAACATATACAAGGTAAGGTATTGTGTTAATGCTTCTTGTAGCATCCTTGCACACAGATCTAATTCACTCAGAATTAATAACCATGTTACAATTACGAATAACTATGAAATTAAATCACACCCCCTAAACAGATCTTAAGTTCTGATACATCAGGCTGGATCAAAGTTATTATTCGAATATAGAAATTCGTTAGATTTGAAAATTTTTGTCCGCTGAATCAGTTTCTGAACCAAAAATTTTGAAAAATAAAGGGGTTGTTTTATTTTAAAAGTATAACCATGAATCTTCTGCCACGAGCAGAGCATATGAAATTTTTTGTCATGTGACTTTGAACTGGAAAACGATTTTAACAGTTAACATTAAATTTTCCATGTAAGAAGGCTATCTTGTTTAAGATTATAGAATGAGATAGCAGCACAATTTAAAAAGTTTTGCTACACTGGGCACGGCTAGGTGCGAATAAATCTAGCATTTCATTCTAAGGTCTTTCTCCGCCATACGAGTATGCGGTTAGCAAATGCTAATTCCGAGGAATGCCAAGTCTAGAAACATAGTCGGCATGACCGTTGTTTTGTTGCAAAACTGAAAATGTATTAGACTATGATCCAGGATTGAAACGTACAAAATACTAAATAACTATTAAATGTCCCAACTTTGAAAGCATGTTTCTGAGAAGGAGCAATCATAGATTTAGGGGACATGATATGAAGCTACATGTCAATTATCATTGTCAAATCCATTAACACACTTTCTGACCCACAGAGTCGGTCACATTTGGAATAAATTGCCCAAGGATGTGGTTATGACAAGCTCTGTTAACCAGTTCAAGAAAACATTAAACAAACATTCGGAAAAACTCGAAGTACCTCTGATATAGACGAATCAGCGAAAGCTGCTTAGTCTATTATAAATAATAAATAATGATAATAGTAATCTGGTAGCCGCGATGCCAGTTCCAAGAGAGGAGCAGATTGCGTCCTCTTCTGTCATAAGTCAATGCCAGACGAAAAAGCTGACCATGACCTTTGAAATGAGGTGATACTTTTAAATGAACTCTAACATCCTTGTTGACTTTTCCATTAAATGCATTGCACTTAGCATACATGCATTTACATCAAAAATATATTGATTGATTGAAATTTACAATAACCGGAAATTTCTCCTGGAATGCATCGGTTTGGTCCAAGGCTCGACAAAGAGAAGTCTGCCCAATCAAGCACGACACGCGATGTCCATGCAACGTTGTTTGTGAGAGAATAAACTGCAAAAGGCATGTAGATGGAAGAAAGGAGATTCTGATACCATCATCTCAAATCCTTCGCTTCATGCAGATCAATAATATGAGGGAAGGTGCAAAACCTGCTATTCTTCAGAAAATACAGTTTCGAGAGCCGAAAGAGTGGGTCACGTGGACGCAAGCCGCCACTGCTGGCGCAAACATGCACTCGCACTCGCGTACTGCAGCGGGCGCCACTCACGCACGAGGTTCGCACGCTCATGTCAGTCACTGAACAAATCTACCTGATCAGTTGATCACTGGGCATGCTCATGTAGACCACAACGATATATGACGAGTATAGAGTCATTAGGTTAGTTGTAAATGGTAAAAAATATTATTGTATAATTCAAACTATTTAACCCTTCTCATTTAGTGAAGACAGCCGTGCTCTGTAGTGAGCTGGTGATGCGTTTATCATGATAATGAATTTAGGTTAACGTATCCATTGAATTAGCGTGTAATGATAGAATTAAGTTTTCCACATAAAAATAATAAATTGCTATGTTGGCTTTCTTTTCATGTTATTTATAGGCACCTTTACTTGGTCAGAAGTATGGCTCCTTTAGCTTGAGAGATGTGAATAACACATTGTTATAAACTTAATACTTGCTGTAATTAGCCAGCAGCAAGAGAGCGACAGCCAATTAAAAATGATTGCATTGCCCACTGTACACACTGTAGATGTCAATCTATGGCAATAGGACTGCGATATTTGGATGACTCCCATTAAAAATATCGGGAGCTTGTAAAAAGCGGTATGCGATACGCTTTATGAGATATAAGAATATATTTATATTATGTGTAATTTCGGAGCTTTTACTTTTCCCAATTTGTTTGTAACGCGACGCAAGTGGCCTCTGAAATTTATATCAATATATTTGCATTCGGTATCGCTTTGAACCCATACTTTCCTTAATAAGGTTATGCAAAAGACCATAAAATTATTTACTTCGTGACTGAAACGAGAGCAGCTGTGCTCCTAGCAACGACTACCCTGCAAGGGCAAGTAGGCATGGACCATTACAAACATAAATGCATGAGGTGTGCTGACCAGCCTGCGTAGTTCAACTGTGCCTGCGAGGCGTAGCTAGATTTTTAATCGGCCAAAACATTAGGTCCGGAGCGTAAACCTTAGCATAAATATCAGTGGCGCCCAAGAGCGACTGATTGATATTCCACTGAGAGTTGAGACCATAACAATGTCATGCACACTCCCGCGAGGAGTTGCT
Organism: Maniola jurtina; assembly: GCF_905333055.1. Classification (NCBI taxonomy): domain Eukaryota; kingdom Metazoa; phylum Arthropoda; class Insecta; order Lepidoptera; family Nymphalidae; genus Maniola; species Maniola jurtina. The sequence continues at coordinate 11,124,579 of NC_060038.1, forward strand.
TACTTGGCTTTTACACTGCGCCCGCGAGGCGTAGTTAGCTTATTAAATGGCCCATGCACTCCCGCGAGGAGGCATTTAATTTCTAAGTTGCACCTGCGAGGTGGATCTAGATTCTTAAATGGTCCATGCACTCCCGCGAGGAGGCATTTAATTTCTAAGCTTCACCTGCGAAGTGGATCTAGGTTTTTAAATGGTCCATGCACTCCCGCGAGGAGGCATTTAATTTTTAAGCTGCGCCTGCGAGGCGGAGCTAGATTCTTAAATGACCAAAACTACTGCCATGTAAACTCCCACGAAGAGCCATTCTGTTTTCAAACATACGCCTGCGCGGCGAAGGTAGATTTTTTTTAAAACTTTTTAACATTTCTTCGAGCCTTACACTTTCGCTTCTCTTAGGTAACTCTAATACCGTTGTTCTGAATATGACCATGAATCCAATTCAAATTCAAAATGTTTTTATTCAATTAGACTTATACCAGTTCTGTTAACTCGTAAAAGGCATCTACCACGGGTTTAGTTCATGAAAGCCGGTCAAATTATCAACATATCGTGAGAGATAATATATTTATCGTGGTAGGTGGATAGGCATGAAAGTTTTACATCATTTGATAAGCTATAAATTTTTTCACTTTCAATAGGCTCGATTAATCTGAAAACTGGTATCTGAACCTTTTCTTTTCAATGTAATCAATTATGTACTTCTACTCTGCAAGAATCTAAAAGTAAATGAAACGGAAGCACCGGTACTACCGGGATCCCTTTTATATTAAATTATAAATAGCATTAGCTTTTTAAACAATAAATATTTCAACATTTCTTTCCATAGAAAATAATATCATTTAAAAATATGAATGACGTGAATGTTCACGACGTTGCACGTCGCGCTGCACATTGTCCTTACCTACCCACAAGATTAAGTACTATGTACCTACATTACCAATTTGGCATTATGCTGGTATAATTATTTATATTGTATAGCTATAATTAATTAACTCAGTGCCAGGTAGAACCAACTGTGGTTTTTGTGGCGCTGAATGTAACAAAAACTGCAAATGTTTTAAAAACTACCTACATTATGGAGTAGTTTTTCGTTCACAATGAATTGTTGGAAATTATATAGGATTCATTGACGGTAGCTTAATAAAATCGATATTTGACTCATTCGATGTCAAACTATCTGTTGAATCATGTATTTAAATTAACAAACTACCTCTAAGATGACATTTTCATAAATTGCCAATGAATTTAGCTATGCAGTAAAATTTTGCTTAAGAAATAAAAGCATTTCTATACTCAAACATTTATAAGAATTAAATAAATTGAAAAACTCACGTGATCTGGTTTACCGTCTTTATGAAATATTGTTTAGTAATTATACTCTTGCACGAGTATTATAATATTTTATCCAATGCAGGTAATTTTTTCTCCAGAGTGCTGCTTTAAGCAAGCACAACCGTTCTCGGCGGGAAACAAAACGCCAATGAATAAAACAAACGCGGCCACCTTTTGGCCAGCTCCGTACTGCTGGCGGTGGTAGAGAGAGAGGGACAGCGCTATATGATAGAGCGAGATAGATGCGTTAAGGCGGGACAAATGGCGCCTATCTCATATTATGAAGCATCGAGTAAGGTACAGTCAAATTAATAAAATAGTATAGTTCAAAATTGTGATTTCAAGCTATAGTAAGCGATGGGTCGAGATGGCGATCGGGGTATGAGGCAGGAGGACGCCACGCACGTCCGCACGTCACCCACGCTATCCCGTACGGGGTTATCTGATTGCCATGTCGACCTGTCGCGAAATTATAGATCTTACTTTTTCTGTGTGTTTATTGCGGAGAGTCGTGACCACTTTCTATTTATTAACCCCCGATCCAAAAAAGGGGTGTTATAAGTTTGACGTGTGTATCTGTCTGTGGCATCGTAGCTGCTAAACTAATGAACCGATTTCTATTTCGTTTTTTTTTTTTTTGATTGAAAGGTGGCTTAATCGAGAGTGTTCTTAGCTATAATCCAAGAAAATCGGTTAAGCAGTTTGAAAGTTATCAGCTCTTTTCTAGTTACTGTAACCTTCACTTGTCAGGGGTGTTATAATTTTTTGATTTAGGTACACTTGTTATTACATAATGGTACGAGTTTTCTTTGGATGAATTAATGTGGTTGGTACCCAGATACTTATAGTTCGCGACAGGTCGAGATGGCAATCGAGGTATGAGGCGAGAGGCACTCGCGCTCGCCCGCACTGGGCTAGCGCGGGAGCTGTGCGTTTGTGCGTTGCGTCGCCACCGCGATTGCCATCTCGACCTTAGGATGTTTCAGTTAGGTCAGATGTTAGTGATAACAACCGGGACCGACAGTTTTGAAGAAACAAAAAAGTTAAATTCAAACTCCAAAGTCGATCGCCCATCCATTTACCGACTTGGGTCAACGTTGATTAACAATTGGAACTTATCTGCAGATTACGGATAGATTGATTTCGGCCGCAAGACACTACGAGTATATTCGATGGTAATAGGTATTTGACCGCCTCCTTTACCTAACTAAACCTGAAACTGTTTTCATCGATTCAACCGCAAGACATCAATATGTAGATGAGTATAGGATGGCTTCAGTATTGACTAATAGATACTAGGCATTCATGTCTCCTGAATATTTTATTGAGGACAGCATCTACCAATTACAGTGGGTATATAGGACGCGAGTTGATTGTTTAACATAACGAGAAAGGAATTAATATTCTTACAGCTGTATCTACTGCACTACACACGCTGTCAAGTACTCCAAGAAAATCGAGATAAAACTTATATAGTACTGTGTCTTCAATACGGATTTAAAATCCCTCAATATGTATTGGTATCAGTACAAACGATTACCTGTCGCTCGATATTCGTGATTATTCGAATAGGCTCGTGAATATTTAACGAAAAGCCAGCACCATTACGTGAAACGGTTCCAGAATCGCCTCTTCCGTTTATTGTGATCGAGATAAGACTGGCGAATTCTTCTGATGTCTTGGTATTTGCATATCAAAAGGCGGCTTGAAACCTACAAAAATCGTGAGATTACTACTGAAACGTTGAAATATTGGCCGAAGTAAGTATATCGTGAGTATAAAGAATTTATTATGTTATTTAAAAAAATATGTTCTATCTATGTACGTTATAGAATAATAGACTTTGAAATCAAACCGATGTGCCCCAAACCAATTTCATTAGAAAGGCAATAAGGCGAAGATGTTTTTAAGCGTAGCAACACACGCCGGGTATCCGCTAGTTATCTATAATTATTTATCTATGGGGCAAGAGACAATAAAGCGAAAATTCAAGTGATTATTACTTATATATAAAAAAGTGGCTGTGACATACGGACGGACAGACAGACAGACATGAGGAATCTATAAGTGTTCCGTATTTTGCCATTTGGCTACGGAACCTTAAAAACGACGTCACTCACTTTCTCTAGTCTTCAGTACAAATGATAAAATGGGAAGATCCGTAGGGAATCCGTAGTTATGTCATATTTTAGTTACTGATTTATTTAGTTTTTATCTATACCTATAAGTCTGGTGTGAGGGAAAAGGCAAAAACTCAAAGGGAAAAATGAAGAAATCATGGTGCCATCACATCACACTAATATTATAAAGGCGAAAGATTGTACGTGTGTGTGTGTGTGTGTGTGTGTGTGTGTGTGTGTGTGTGTGTCTTCACGCCAAAACTACTGGACGGATTTGGCTGAAATTCAGAGTGGAGATAGATAATATCCTGGATTAGTACATAGGCTACTTTTTATCCCGGAAAACCAAAGAGTTCCCACGGGATTTTGAAAAACCTAAATCCACGCGGACGAAGTCGCGGGCGTCAGCTAGTTTTCAATAATTTTCACAATTTTCTATAGTCCAGTTCTCAGACTATAAACATTATTGAACTTTAAGAGCTGAGCAACAGAAAATCGTTCAAATCAGAAATGAAAAGACCAGGCAGGACTCAAAGCTCGAAGCATACGTAGGGGTTCCAAAGTGCTGTAATGGTGATCCCTCTCTCTCGCTCCTCCCCCCCCCCCCCCCCCCTCTAGGTAGATGGACGATTCCGTGCGAGGTGCTGGTTTCCGCTGCAGATTGCAATAAGACCGCGTTTCGTGGAAATCGATTTTTTAATTAGTCAAACCAAAGAATGATTATTCGCCAAATCAATAATGATGTGAAACCTATCCTTTAACTAGAATAAATAAATATTCTGATCTTTAATCTGAGATTTTCTCACTGTTTACAAAATTAAAACCTAATTATCTTAAAACAAAGAAAAAGGAAATTCATCATTATTGCAGTGAACCAATAAAATAGGTGTTTTTTTTTAAATAAACCGAATGCTGTGTAAATCCGTCAGTAGACGTCTTAGTTGAAACAACGACATTGACGACAATTGCTCATGTTCTGTTACTTTATAAACCCAAAAATATAGGTTTCCGTAGATTCCATCATAAATTCACAAAATATGTAAAGTAGTTACCTTTCCATAAAATCGCACGAACTTAAAGTCAAGTTTGGAATATTAATAGATAATTGCGCGTAAAATGTTTGTCTTAGGGACGCTGTTCGATAAAAGCAAGGGTTAAAATTGCTGGTCCTCATGAATATTTATTGAAAAACCACTACAAATTACAAGTGACTGATCAAAACCCGGTTAGTCGAGCATTTACATCACAAAAGAACTCTTGGATAATAACATTTGAAGTTTGAACGCAAAATGGACAATGTAGCGTCATCTAACGCTCCGACTATACGCACCGTCTTGCATGTCTTAAAATAATAATGTTAAAAAGAAACAATAATGTTGTTAAAAATAACAACAATAGCAACAATGACTTCATCCGCGTGGACTACATTTAAACCTGTATTTTACCCCCTTCGGCGTTTAATTTTCAAAAATTCTTTCTTAGCGGATTTCTATGTCATAATAGCTATCTGCATCCGATCCGTCCACTAGTTTGAGCTGTGCGTTAATAGATGTCAGTCAGTCAGTCAGTCAGCCAGCCAGCTTTTTCAAGGGGTTAGCAAAAAAGACCATGACTCAAAGAGAGGACCTTGTTGCTGGAGGGTAAAGCTATGCCGGAAAAATTAATGGTATTGAAGGTAGAAGCAGCATTCAGTCCGAAGAAAGGGCCATTGTTGCCTACGTGTTTGTACACAAAATCAATTCTAGTATGGTACCTATTCTATTATAGTGAGGTCGAGGACAATGCCGAATCAACGCAGCACACGAAGCTAATATAAATATTTGGTTGCCTAAGTACTCGCAAAGGTCAGGAAGGTTCCTTTTAATAATAAATCAGACGGCACACACGTGTGGGGGAGGAAAATAAGTGGGCTATATTAAAAACAAGAGTCTTGGTGTTTACTATGCTTTCAAAAATAGTAAACATGACCAAAATATAATGCCATTGTTCTGCCGTCTACTTTATAACTTCTACTGCCATTACTATGATTCGCTATACTCTATCCTTGGAAAGAAGTTATTATAGGACTCTCTATTCCGTAACCCCATACCAAATGACAAAGTTAAAAATTTCAGTGGATGTTAACCATTTTGAGTCACCAACCCATCACAAACAAAACTGTGTTTACGAATCAAACGAATGTTTTTTGAAAACATATTTGTGATTCGTAGGTGACTCAAAATGTTTAATGCCCAATGTGATTTTTGTCTCTGTCGTTTGTATGGGATCACGCAACAGAGAAAGCGCTATACTAACTTCTTTCCATTGTTTAGATACTACGGTCTACTACAACCCAGAAAACCTAGAAGATCTCCATGGTATTAAAGTCACTAGGTACTTCTGTCCTTTTGGTTCTTGTTCACGGAGTATATAAACTCGTAATAACATATTATGTCACTGAAAGACCATTTCCTGTGACGTAAAAATATTATCATAGGGCAATTCAAGGTCGCCCCCGACCTTATTTCTTCTACTCGGTGACCCCAACAATATTTTCCGGTCAAAAGGCTGCCCTTTGAAGCTACGCCACGGTTCGAACCGACTCTGACATCGTATTCTTTTCTTCGTTTAAATTGACGATATAAATCATTTTTAACCCCCGACCCAAAAAGAGGGGTGTTATAAGTTTGACGTGTGTATCTGTGTGTCTGTGTATCTGTGTATCTGTGTATATGTGTATCTGTGTATCTGTCTGTGGCATCGTAGCGCCTAAACGAATGAACCGATTTTAATTAACTTTTTTTTGTTTGAAAGGTGGCTTGATCGAGAGTGTTCTTAGCTATAATCCAAAAAAAATAGTTCAGCCGTTTAAGAGTTATCAGCTCTTTTCTAGTTTTCTTGTAGAAAAGAAGGTTAGATAACCGTTAGGTCCATAATATTATGTCAATTGACAAATGTCAAGCTGTCAAGATGGACGTTGCCTAGATACATAATTAAAACTCAGATACTTTGGATCGTAAGCGCGGAATAGCTATAATCCAAGAAAATCGGTTCAGCCGTTTGAAAGTTATCAGGTCTTTTCTAGTTACTGTAACCTTCACTTGTCGGGGGTGTTATAATTTTTTAATTTACACTTGTAATATTTTATTTTATTCTTGAGATCCCAAGCGATTTATAATTTCAACAAAAGCGTAAAAATGAAAAGGGCCTTGTTAAAATTATTATTCGTAAGTATAAAGTGTAGGTACATAAATTCAATGGTCCTATTTTCCCTGTTTCATCATCATAATCACCATGATCAACTCTTGACCGGCTCACTACACAGTACGGGACTCACGAGCAATATATGTATACCAGGGTATAATCTATCTCCATTCTAAATTTCAGCCCAATTCGTCCAGTAGTTTTTGCGTGAAGGAGTAACAAACATACACACACACACACACGCACATACACACACATACAAATTTTCTCCTTTATAATATTAGTGTGATCTATATATATATATATATTTATTTTTCATGTACCAAAATTGGAGTTACAAAGTTATAATAAATTAAGCTAAGTACATACGAAATGCTTATCTCTAAAGATATTCTAGATCTCTAGAGATTTCTTCCAGCTTCCCGTTGCAGGCAGCAATGACAAGGGTTTTCGCCATAGTGATATTTTTCTCAATGTTATAAATATTTTTTTCTCAGTATTATCTTTTCTTTAATCCTTGTTTGCGAGACTCTTTAGAAAATGATACGCAGCTAGATACTAAAGGTATCGGATTACGTTTCGAATTCGTTCAACTTTAAAGATGAAGGGTTTTTATTAAAACATGCCAAAAGGTCCTCGAATCAATAACGGAAACTTTTCAACCCTTTTGCAAAAGCTTTCAGTGGTTTTAATCTACGGCAAACCAAAATGATCAAAACCTTTCATCAATGTTGTATAATTCTATCTTGATTATTATTCGGTATTCTAGCTCATGAAACATTCTGAAAGAAGTTACAGAATAGAGTCCCAGCATGTTTTAGGACTGTGATGGACTAGTAGCGACACCCACCCTGCGTTTGCATAGATAATAATACATAGTATCCACTGATTTTGGATTGTATTTTTTTAACAAAATTTATTTTTAACCCAGACCCAAAAAGAGGGGTGTTATAAGTTTGACGTGTGTATCTGTGTATCTGTCTGTGGCATCGTAGCTCCTAAACTAATGAACCGATTTAAATTTAGTTTTTTTATTTTGAAAGGTGACTTGATCGAGAGTGTTGTTAGCTATAATCCAAGAAAATCGGTTCAGCCCTTTGAAAGTTATCAGCTCTTTTCTAGTTCTTACTGTAACCTTCATTTGTCGGGGGGGTTTTAAATTTTTAATTTACACTTGTAGGTGCATCATCATCAACCCATCGCCCGGCTCACTACTGAGCACAGGTCTCCTTTCAGAATGAGAAGGATTTAGTCATAATCCACCACGCTGGCCAAGTGCGTATTTGCAGACTTCACACACCTTCAAGAACTTTTGGATAACTCTCAGGCATGTAGGTTTCCTCACGATGTTTTCCTTCACCATTAAACCAAGTAATTTTTAATTGCTTAAAACGCACATAGCTCGAGAATACGAGGTGGGGGCCCGCAATCGAACCGCCGACCTCCCGAATAAGAGGTGGACGTCTTAGCCACTAGGCTATTACGGCTCCCTGTTTTTGGTTATAATAATATTCGGTAACATTTTGGGCATTTTCTAGGTTAAGGTATACTGAAAAGTGGAAACTTAGTAGTTTAGTGGTAACCAGTAATTATTTAATCCCTTCGTGTGACTACGAATCTTCGTTTGTCTGTTAATCCGAGAATAATAAGGTAACGATGGTCGGTATAGGTTCAATGGTTGTCGCTAAATCATTTACGTAGGCAATGCGTAGGTATACGATGGTTAATTATTAAAGATATAAGATAACAAAGCAACAAGAATAGAAATCAAAACAACGTTTACAAAAATGGCACGTAAAACTCTCAAAAGCAGCAAGCACTTGGGAAAGTAGATACCTCGAAATCCGCTTTATTTTGAAAAATAACAATTCCACTATACATAAAAAAAAAACCTTATTTTTAAAGCAATAAGAACTACAGGCGTGTCCGTGGAGATACGTTGTACCACAGGTTGATGAAAATTTCAGCCAACAAAATAATATTATAGGGATGCCACTCTTAGCGTTATAGTGGATTTTACATAAACAAACCTTTTTTAGCATTAAAATTCGGTATAAGGAGAAAAGTATAGCACCTGATTAGCATTGTTTAAGGTAGGTACAACTCTCGTAAAAAAAATCAACTATAAAGGCACGCTCATTCTTTACCGTATCATTAAAACAGCTGTAGCCTATAGTAACGTTATAGTTTATGTACTTAAACATTTAGGTACCTAACAAAAATGTGAACATCGGCCTAAAATTGATTCATACATATTGTAGAGCTTTAAAAATAAGTGGCTCTCAAAAAATTCAATTACTTCCATTACTTTGCTTTTTTAGGGTAGGTATTTTTTTTTTCAATATTATCATAATGGACTGATAAGTATTTGTTGCAGGATATGACTTAAATTAAAAAACTGTGATAGACGGACCAATAAATTGTAATCGCTATTTACTTCCAAGCTTTACATGCGAAAGCAATATCCCTTCAAACCCCCAAAACTAGAATAGCCAATAATGTTAATAAAAAATGTGACAACCCTACCCATATTCGTAATTCAGAGGACCGGTGTGTGTTATGCCAACGTGTGTATATTAAAATATGTAAATCACAGAATTACCATATGCCTTCTTTTACTGAACCCTAAATTTTAAATGCACTTTCTAATAGGTAATGGGGACTAAATTCTCTATACGCTTAAGTGAAAGACCCACTGACGGAGTGGAGTGGTGCTTAGGCTGAGATCTATGGAGCGCACTTTGACTTTGGTCAGAATTAAGGTACTGTTAAAACGAGACAGCATTGTATGGCTGGCATAAATCTGTCTCATTTTAACTGAAGCTTAAGTCTGAGCAAAGTCAAAGTACACTTTCTTCTTAACCTTGGAAGCGGTTTTTATTTTTTATTTACATAAGCTTGTTCTCGTATAATTAATGATCGCACTTAAGCAGCTCCTAGGCCGGGCGGCACGCGGGTTGCACAGGCGTGTCGCGCGAGGAGTCAGCCGATTTTCGCCCATATCACAGTGTCTTAGCAGCCACTCAGTGCGCTGCGACTCTACTCGCCGCCATTTGCCTCGTCTTGCGCTTGCCGCGCTTGGTCAGCGCTAACCCTTAATTTCTGTTTCGACTGTTTATCGCTCGACTACTGACGGCTTCGCTCAGAAGGAACTTTACCTACTACAGAAAAACTCAGAAGATTTACCATCTATACCAAGCTAATAATGGCTACATAATATTATAGCATCGCTTACCATCAGTCAGATCTTGAATACGGAGTGATTTTATCTGAGTGAGTTAACATCTAGTAAATATCTTTACTATTTATTCGACGGGATCCATAATATATAGGTAATAATCTAATAGGTAATCTAATCAGTGAAAAATTAAAGATTTTTTAGAACACAACCTTTGCAAATATTGTGTTTTCATCTGAAATTGTACCCACGATAATTAATAATTATTCCAGGCTACTAAAACACAACAAAGAGATAGAAAAGGGTGTGAAACAGTGGAAGTGTAAAATTTTGTATAAATAATTTAGGGCAAATAACCTTCGGTAAAATTAATATAGCGTTTTCAAATAACAGTATTCCGTACGCTTAACAATTTGTAATGTGTTATTTGAACCAGAAATTGTATTATTTGTTTTGCTAGGTATATCTACTCGGACATTTCAATATTTGATTACTGGATAATTATTGTACACGTGTATCGTTTCGTAGATTACTTCTTTACTTTCTAAAGAACTTATGGTATATTTTTAGTAAGAAACCGTGATAGCCTCCTAATCGGGAGGTCGATCTCTTCTCTAACTTTTCGGAGTTATGTGGTTTTTGATTTAACGGTGAAGGATAGCATCGTGAGGAAACCTGCAGGCCTGAGAGTTCTCCATAATGTTCTCAAAGGTGTGTGAAGTCTGCCAATCCGCACTTGGCCAGCCTGATAGTCTATGGCCAACCCCTTCTCATTTTGAGAAGAGACCCGTGCTCTGTAGTGAGCCGGTAATGGGTTAATCATGATGAAATATATTTTAAGAAACTGGTCAGTCGCGTCTCTCATATCAATCATCCGCATTTGTTATATAGAAGCAGGCGTTATTTTGCAGGAGTCCATGATATACAAGGAACCAAAAGCTTAATTTGCTATATTCCGCTAAACCAGACGAACCACTCGACGTACGTAGACCTTACAATGCCTAACTGCAAAGACTGCAATTAGGCATTGTAAGGTCTACTGCTTTGTAAGGTACTATTGAGCTGTACCTACAGGCTTTCAAACTAAAAGAATATTCCCCGCAGTATATTTATTTTGTAGATAAGTAGCTTAGTTTGGAAGCACTTAAATCTTACATTATTAATTACCTTTGAAAGTTGTTTTTGGCCTCCGGCCTTTGCCCTTTGGGTAAATTAATTAATTATAGGCAACTTCGATTTTTTTTAATACTTAGAAAACCTTTTAATTTTACTTTGAATATAATTCTGCAGAATAGCTGTAAATATTTTTGATAAAAATTAATGAAATGAAATGGGATTAGGTATTTTATTTTAAGCCCATCGGAACAAAAAGTAGCCTATATACGTATAAATAAGTACAGGGTAGAAGTTATGTCTGTATCAAATAGATAAGGTCTGCGACTTCGTTCACCTGGGATTAAGTAGGTATAAGAAAAAAACAAGCGTGAACTGTATGATTTTCCGAACGGACCGACCGACAGACAGACGGACAGGTACACTTTCGTATTTATAATATTAAAGTGGAAGTGGATATGGATTCATATTTACTTAAATGACAAACTTCTATATTATTTTAATATTAATAATAATTGCGCCCCTTCAAAGTTAGCACTAGAGTTATTTACTCTAAACCACAGACATTATTTAGCTTGTTCAAAGCAATATTAGTATCCAAACAGAGACATTAGGTAAATCCCTAGGAATTACTCTGCAACTGTATTAGTTTGCATTATTAATATAGGATTGTAATCTTGAACTGGGCAGCGTTGCTAGTAATAGAAAAGTTCTAAATAGGCATTAAAATATATAATAGATATATAAAAAAAAATTTGGAGAACTGACATGATTCTGAAAGATTCAAAACTCGCGTCTAGTTTAGTATTGCAGCCTGAGTGCCTAAAACCACTATAACTATCCTCCATACTATATTATGTATATTGTACTGTATAAAATATTATAAATATGAAAGTGTGTTTATCTGTTAGCTTTTTACGGCCCACCCGTTTATTCGATTTCGATGGATAAAGAGATAGCCTTCCCGGGAAAGGCCATAACTTATTTTCATAAGTATTTAATTTACACTTGTTGTATTTAGTCGTTAAAAAATCAATAATTATAAGATTATAGTTACAGAAAAATCCAAGTCTGAAACTCCGTTTTGCGTATCCAGCCACATTTTCACAGCATCGCAACGCTAGACGCGAACTTTGATTAAAATGTTTTTTTTTTCATTCAGCGGACGTTACTAGGTAGGTACAACAAATTAAAAAAGCCGATTATTTTTTCTAAAATGCCTTTGATATATTTAATAGCTAGTTTAAATAAAATTGGACATGAAAGCATTGATTTTTAATCATCGAAAAAACCTTAATTAGAACTTATCAGGCTTCTTTCTTTTAACGAACCTAAATATTATGAAAGACTCAGTTCACTAAAAATAATATAATCTTAGATATATTCCGTAGGATTTGAAATAGCAAGGAGAAATATAAGAGCATTGATTTCAATCAACGGGAAAAAGCAGAGCACTAAATTCGAATTCTCTAGGCTTCGAATTTTTCTTTCAGCGTGCTAAAACAACAAATTACGAAGGAAAATTCAGTTCACCAAATATTTCCGTTAGCGGAGGCCATTTTGATGATTTACGTGAGCTTAAAATGCCGCAGTGGTAATTAAGAAAACTTTTTAGCAAAAGTTGTTCCCCGCGACTTTGCCTGCTACGAATTTCTGTTTTCTCGAACGATTGAGGGTTTCTTGCCTTAAAACTAGCTTTTCAGTATTTTTCTCTTCACAATGCATGGTGATACCAATAATCTTTTTGTTGTACTACACACCAGATAGGTAATTAATTATGGTTAAAAAAACTTTAAGCTTCAAACAATCAGTGCTTTTTTTACTGACGAAAATCATGCCTGAGAATCCGAGCAATGATAAGGTCTGTGTTGGAGCACGCTTGCCTAAAAAATGCCTATTCACTCTTGCCTTAAATGTATTCAAGTTATACTTGGCAGGAAACACACGCGTCGGAAGTCCAGTCCATACGTAAATATGTCCAATGTTATTTATTAAATAGCTCTTCTACAGGTACTAATTTAGTTCAGCGTAGGGCAACTTCCCACCTTCTAAGCCGATAATTTCAACCAAGGGCGGATCCAGCTTTGGCGCCAGGAGGGGGTCACATAGTCGTGGTCAAGTCAAGAACTTATAATTTAATTTTGATAACAATAGATACAAGTAAAAAGTAGGTCCATAAGTCACGCAGCACTCTTTCAGTGAGTAGGTACCTACATATCTACCTATGGGATTTGTTTGGGGGGAGGGGGGGGGGGGGGGGGGGGTTTATCCGGAGAAAAAATCTACTCGACTTGACGGAGTGAATACCTAGTTGCTTAGTTGGAATTGGAGCAAGAAATATGAGCGCTAGCGCAGCGAGCGTAATTGTTCTGTTACAGATAAAAAAGCGAGAGATGAACGAGCTCAGCCATAAAAAATGTCACCTATATTTTAAAGCACCTCACTCTACTTTTCTCATGAAAAATAAAGATTTTCTAGGGATATTCAAAAATGTAATCTCATGCGCACGAAGTTCCGGATAACTACTACAAAAATAACTAATAGAATAACAGCGCGAGCGAAGCGAGCGCGAAATTTTTATTAATTGTATTTACGAAATAATATTAGCGAAAGTACTTTTCAGGGCTTATCTTTTTAGGTAAAATTTGGTACTATTCAGTGGTACCTTGCATTGTATACCTAGGTATTTTATCCCAAAAAAACTGAGTTTCCACGGGGTTTGAACGAAGTTCCGGTAATCAACTAACACAATATAAAAGCGCGAACGAAGCGAGCGCAAATTTATTGATAGATTTACAAACAATTTGTAAATTCGTGAACTAACTAGTATATTATGCATTTTGAAAACAATTTCTTTTCGCTACGGCCATGTTAACAATAATAACATTTAAGTTAAAACACACGCACTGGAATAATGAGAAACTGATTACTTAACATTTCTTGTAATTAATGAATTTGCAGCAACAATTTTTAAGAATACTTATTTTATTTTTATTTTATTTTATTTATTACGGTATAGTTACATGGTACACTCATAAAAACATTAGGTATAGGTAAAAAGAAATTTTAGTTTTTTAACTTAGAACTAACTATGTTATGATATTTTAGTTTGAAGTTAGACGTAGCTAGACGTTACGTGCTAAGTAGTCGACAAGCGCGCGCAAGTGTGGCGCGGTAAAATTCAAATTTTCGATGCGTTCGTTCCCAAACGTTTGCCATCATACAAAGTTATTATATTATATAAAAATTAATTAAATATTGAAGGTATGTAGTTACATAAAATCTGTATGGTGACAAAATCTATACTAATAAATAAAATTGGAGTGTCTGTCTGTAATTTCGAAATAACTACCTCATATTAAGCTCATATGGTTATTTGAACGATACCAACACTGAATCACACGTTTTTAAAATTTTTGTCTGTCTGTCTGTCTGTCTGTCTGTCTGTCTGTTTGAAAAGGCTAATCTTCGGAACGGCTGGACCGATTTTGACGGGGTTTTCACAGACAAGTAGAGGATTGATCAGGGAGTAAAATAGGCTACTTTTTTAACCGACTTTCAAAAAGGGAGTTGTGTTTTTCTTCCTATGTACACCGAAATCTCCGAGATTTCTGAACCGATTTGCGTAATTTTTTTTAATCGATAGAGGAACTTTGTGACAACTTTCCCACGGGATTTCAGACCCTAAATCCACGCGGGCGAAGCTGCGGGCATCAGCTAGTATATAAATAAATTCATTATGTTCAATTAGTTGTCCACCTAAGTCCTGGAACCAGCTCAGGGGGGGGGGGGGGGGTCATGACCCCCATGACCCCCCCCCCTGGATCCGCCGTTGATTTCAACTGAGGTGGCGAGAAGCGAGTGGATCAGGAGAACGTTTGGTGACGTGCTCTCAAAAGGGCCTAAGTCCAGCAGTTAGCGCGTACATTCTAGCTGAATAGCTTTTTAATCGCAAAGTATGAGTACCTACCTCTGTAATACATATCACTGGATCGATTTAACGGCTTGATATCAAGTTGAAAAGTACTGGAACAGTTGGACATCTTTTATTATAATAGAATCTACGAAATAAGCGGATGAGTTCAATGTCCTAGATACTCGACCATTCGTAACTAGCTCAAACTCCAAATTATTTTTACTCAAATAGAAATAACGATTTGAAAACCTTCATGTTTTTTTAATGTAGTACTTATAAGTAATTTCAAGATCCTCAAATTTTTGCATAACATGAATAGATAACTTGATGATTTTTTATAGACATTTTGTTCCTTGAATTCATAATGTAATATCTACCGTAGGTAGGTACCATAGCATACCGCGGTAGAAATAGATACACCAAAGCTGTAGTCTCAACTCCCAGTGGACAAATAAAGTCTGTACGTGAACTAAATCACTAGCATGATTTACATGGGTTTGAAACTCTGCTGAAACTGTTATTAGGTAAGGGTCCAGTAGCATGACAGGCGATTAATATTAGGTTACGGTTCAATTAATTAATCAGCCTGTTTTCGTCCACAACTGGGCACAGCCCTCAAGAACGCGCCACCATACACGGTCCTTTGTCTTCCTCATGCACCCACTTCTCGCTGTCTATCTCCTTGGAGTGGAGTCATTAGTCCAGCGAGCTGAAGGTCGTCGCACATTGCTCGTTCTGGAGTAGAGACCGCGTGCTTTCTAGCCGATCTCCATTCCAGAACACGTATGCGTTATGTTATATGTATTACTGTTAATTATTGTTAAACCACACTCTAATTTCTTACTCTGTTATAATACTATGGCCGTGTACAAAAGCAAATTGGGGAGCACACGTCCAACTTTGGACAACACTTTTAATCTGAATCGTGGAGGTTTGAATATGAAGTTGAGCCATTGACTCATATTTTTTATTGGAAATCAAGGTTAAACTTAACCTAACTTTAACCACCTCTCATGCAGCTGGACCTTAGACATAAATATTGATTAACTGTGTGATTAGTCTTTACTAACCTGTACTTATCTATTCAAAATATTTGATTTTTATTACGTTACCTAAATTACCTAGGTCCCTAAGTATTTTTTATAACTAACTTAACCTAACCACTAGACTATCACAGTTTTTATGTATAATGCTTTAAATAGGTATAGGTTACAAAACCTTTGTAAATTGACGGTTTAACTTGAGCTTACAGTTGCTGAATACAATTTTACATAATAATTATATACTGTTTTATATAATAAATCAATCGATACAATTAATACGCTTATATGCTTTTCATCTTCGGTAATAAAGCCTATTCCACATCTAAATATTATTTAAATAATAATAAAACAACTTAATCAAAGTAGAGCCAGTAGAACCTAGAAGTCTCTGAAAAACCACACGTAAAACAATCTGCTTGTAGTAGGTACTAACATGAGCATAGAATCATGTTGCGGTAAAGGAAGCGGTTGACAATAATTAATCTTTACTTACCCCCATTAGAATGAACGTAATATATCTGCCCGGCGTTGAAATTTTTATATAATTATGTACCTAAATTATTTATTATGCTTAACTAAGTCCGAAATAGGAAAAAAAATCATACAAATACCTTTTGATATCTCTCACATTCCGGTAACAAACAGTTCACAAAACAAAACTACACAAGACGTGCGAAGACGTGTTATATAATATTATACTCGTCAACGAACACGGATTTCATGGATTCACAGTGAAACGCGTCTAACCCCAACGGTGGTCAAAGGAACACTGTTTCACCGTCACATCACAGCCTGAACTCCTGAAACACCCGTGTGAAATGCGCAAGTCACGCCGGTACTAAGTTATGCACCTACTTCAGAAATTCAAATTGTTATTTATTTTCTCTTATTATACAGTGTACGCTTTGAATAAATTGGGGGTTCGAGCGATAATGCGTTCGAATGCGAACTCGATTTTGCGATCTTTCTTTTCAATCTAATTTTCATTAGACAGTAGATGTTGCTCATGGGAACCCGTAGGAACTATTTGATTTCCGGAATACAGAGTAGCTTATGTCACTCTACAGGTCTTTAACTATACATCTATACAATGTATAATATTATAGTTAAAAACGAAACGTAAACTTTGATGATATTACGTGCTGAAAATCACGTCGATCTCTTGCTCAGTTGTGACGTGATTGAATGACAAATCAATAAACTAACAAACTTTACCACTAAGCGATTCAAAGTTCCAGTAGATTTATTTTAGACCGCATCGTCACCATTTTCGGATGAGCTTGCATTCACAGACTAACTCGGCAGTGAACTACTGCAAGTAATAAAAAACCGGCCAAGTGTGGTTTCCGTACTCGGGTATTTTTTCGTCATTTTGCACGATAAATCAAAAACTATTATGCATAAAAATAAATAAAAATCTGTTTTAGAATGTACAGGTAGAGCCCTTTCATATGATACCCCACTTAGTATAGTTATCTTATTTTGAAAATTGAAACACATTTTAATTTTTTTTAAACGATGTAACCACAAATTCGCGGTTTTCAGATTTATTCCTGTACTTGTGCTATAAGACCTACCTACCTACGAAATTTCATGATTCTAGGTCAAAGGGAAGTACCCTATATTAAGGTTTTCTCGACAGACACGACGGACGGACGGACAGACAGACAGACAGACAACAAACTGATCCTATAAGGGTTCCATATTTCCTTTTGAGGTACGGAACCCTAAAAAGTCTAGAAACCCAAAAAAGCTATCTAGTCAGATCGTCGGGCAAGTCTCTACTTTTTTTATAGTAAATGACTACGTAGCTAGAAATTTCACGCGGGCGATCACCTTTCCGGTGGTTTATTATTTGTGATGAAAATCACGCTATCCTCGCTTCCCTGTAATTAACTAACTAGTACCTAACTACCTGGTACTTGATACAGATACGTAATACAAAATCGGTATTTTCCATGAAGTTTGTACAATAATTTAGACCTTAGTTATTCGAACGTTGTTAGGGTACGTTTAAAATTAATATTTTTTGACCGAGTTTTTGGTTTTGGTTTTTGTGATAACTGATGCGGTAGCCAAACAAACAAAATGTCTAAAAAATCTGCAATCAAAAGAATAAAATAAAGGGAATAAAGATTTTTATTTTGTGAAGATCTCGGAATCTATGATATCGACGTCATAATGATACAGACCTATTTGTTGCGCACATTAAAATATGTATAAAAAATACAGTCATTGTACTGCATACATTGCAGTCAGTTTAAAATACGAGTACTTTAGATATTTTGATTGTTAACGAAACTTGAGTCTGCGGTGTAAGCATACAAAGTAAACGCAGGTGAACCCCTATTGCGCATGCAAGAAACTACCTATGGCTTCGAGCGGGCAATTTGCTAAGCTGACCCGAAGTGTTCGTGTACAAGTATAGGTAAGTACACCTCCGCATTCAACCGGAAAAGGCCTTATCGAGCGGAACAGGTAAGCTTCCTCTAAAGATGTAGCGTGACATTGACGCGAAAAAATTGGACAAACTTTTATAAAAAGATATAGCTGCCCCTATTCAAGGAGGTACGTCCTTTTTACCAGACTTTCAGATTTTAGTACTTTTCTTTCGCATCTTTTAACCGGGCTCTCTCCGTCACTCGCTTCATACAATCGTAGTTCCAATTTCATTTGAATATTAAGCAACCAAAGTCCATGAAATGCAGACATATTCTAGAAACTAATATCTGTGTCTGTGGTGTTTTAGATTTTTCTAAAAATATGTAGTTTTAAAATTGCAGGGGCTCAAAGATTTGAATGAAAATTTTTAAGACCGCGTAACTTTAAAACCGAATATTTTTACAGAAATCTGGAAAACTACAGGCATAGATATTAGTTTCTAGAATATTTCTGCAAAATTTCATGGACTTTGGTTGCTTAACATTCAAATGAAATTGGAACTACGTTTGTATGAAGCGAGTGACGGAGAGACCCCTCTTAAAAGAAGTTTATTCGTAGCGTGCTCCGCACAAACGTAGGTGATTTAACTTTTGTCCGTCGTCGTTAGTATAAAATATTTCATGAGAATCGTACATTTAATCCTTTACGGGATTGGTTTGAATGTGAACGACCTGAATCAATATAGACAGTACATAATATTATTCTTTTGTTAGCATAATCCTGGATAGGAGAATGATCAATATTTTCTCATAAGTGCAATAAAGTGATGTATTTATAATAATTTAAAATAGTATTTCTAAGGTCCATACCAATGGCATCATACCTACATGATTACAACTAGTTACTACGTTACGTTCCTATTAAATGGAGTACCTAAATAATATCATTTATACTCGGTTTTGAGCAAGATAGAAAATACAAAAAGCACAAGAGTAGAAGAGATTTGTAAAGAACGCTCTACAAATGTAACCTGTGTTGAAGTTTTCACTTTAGATATGTATGCATGTAACTATGTATGTAACATGTCTAGGTGCCTATTTCTTTTTTCATAAAATATTAGTATAATCTAGCTATATCGTTAGCCCATAGAAAAAATTCCAGCCCGACTTGTGCTTACCTTTTTAAACTAAGTAATAGATTAGTTAGTCTTTTCCAAAAAAAAAAACCTTGAGTAAAGTTTAATTTCCTGAGCACTGCGTGTCACTGTTATAAAATGTCTGTGTTAAAAAATATAACAAGAGTCAAGTATTTTAAAAAGACGTGGGTGTCTTCTTAAAATACTTGCTTGCTTTGTTATATTTTTACCCCATGTAATTTTTTACTTTCAAAAATATTTATATCAAAGAGATTTAAAAAAAGCTTCATCGAAGGCACTCACGTGTACTTCTCGTAAAATATTATATTTTTACAACAAAATCCGTAGTCTTTATTTTGACAATATCCTAACAGGGATAATGGTGAAAAAGTATTTCCTTTTTTCCGTCTCAAACGATTCATTGACCCAAGGCGTTTCGTTTGATATGAAAAATAAAATGTTGTTTCCTCAACGAGGTTAAATACTTCCACGATTACACCCTTGCTATTATTCGCTATTACATCAAAAGGTAATAACGTGTAGGGCGAAGAATTTTTTAAGTAATGATGATGAAGAGTTCTTTGTATGAAAAATCTTGAAAATCTTGTCGAACTACAACTTAATAATATGTTACATTCTATTATCAACATCGCCAACTGATAAGGCATCAAGGCAAGGCATCATCAATGTCTGCATTCGTACATAGTTGAAATTCCACGGACACGTATAACCAGATCGAAACTGAAGGAAATGTCCCCTCGACTGATAGACCTGGAGAGTGATATAGGTTACTATTTATCTTGGAAAATCACGGGAAATCTTACGGGATTTTGAAAACCCCAAATCCACGCAGACGAAGTCGCGGGCATCAGCTAGTGTAAAATAAACGTCAATTTATTTATTTATTTTAAGGCAGTGGATACCTAAAATAATATTGGAATATAATAAATAGAATTATAATTTTATGTTACGACATAGAGTTTCAAAATATTTTGCTACAAAACGCGACACCACATATCTATCCCCAAAGAAGTATCATTACGCTATCAAACTATAGTAACTTGAACAGGGATTTTCCCCACGGGCATACTGGATAAGCTTCACACATTTCTTCTCTACCCAACCAAGAGAGAACTGTCAACCAAAATAATGGCTACCCCTTTTACATTGTAAGGATTATAGGGAAAGGAGGTGGAGCAGACCAAGTTAAAATGGATGGTCAGGCTATTCCGATACTTGTAAGCCACTACCTTTGTCGAACCCTACGATCCCACGGGACTTAGACCGTCGTCAACATAAACAAAATGGTGTTATTGCCCGTATCTTATCTCAAGGAAAAATATCGGCCATGGACTTCGTGAAAACGATTTCATGTCATAATAGGACAAATCGACAGCTGTTTGCACTTGTCTGATGCAAAATATTACTTCTGAAAATTACCTTTTGTATTAATGTGCATACCCGGCCTTTGGAGAGAGCTTGGATGGCTGGAGTGAAGACTTTGGCGTGGAGGGGCAGTGCACGCACAACAGATGGTACGGAAGCCCAGAGAGAAAAAAGAGTACCAGCCCAGGATCGCTCAAGTGCGCTTTGCTCCATACAAACTCATATACAAACTACATTTGACATGTCTGTACTGCACACTGCGTACCCACCGGTATATGCAATGTCGGACGATCTCCAGTCAGATGGACCAATAATTTCAGGGTTCTAGTTCAAAAATATTTTCTACCGTTCGGAGGGCTAAAGTCTACTAAGGCACAAATATCTACAGATTGATAGGCACATAAAAAATCGTGAAAGTCGGCATCGCGCATATTGTTATAAATAATGTTCTCATAGCGGCTGATCTTCACAAAGCTCATAAGATAAGATACTCCCGTAGAGATATCAAGTGCAATACCCACCAAACGCTAGTGTGAAGAGGCTCTTAAAAGTGAGTAGCTTAAAGTCCGAAAAGGCCATGATCATTACTACGACAAAACCATAAATATTTAATACGAAGAATCGTTACTTAGCAAACAAGAAAAAGCTTTTAGTTGGCAAGTGCACTCGCGTAACCAAACGCAACCCTACTTAACAATTTAAGGAGGCAGCGTAATCCTATCGTGAAGAAGTTGTCAGAGACGGGCCTCCTTACTTTGTACAAATGAAAAATGTTTTTTATTTGAACGAAGCAACGCGCGCCGCCAACTCGTCGACTCTGCCTTAAAAAGTTGGAAGAATCTTTTTGCAAGCTTTAATTTCGTTTCCATCCAACTTTTGGTGACTTAACTTTTTCTCGCCATTTCTCAAATTAAAACGTTTCAATAGCTCCATGGCACAGAGTAATAATGGTATCCGTGAAATACGTAAACATGAATTTAAAACCTAGGCACTACTTTTGTACCTAGTCCTAGTATATACAAGTTTAATGGTTAATTGGGGAGGAAAAGGAAATATTAGTCACTAGCTGACACCCGCGACCTCGTCCGCGTGAATTTAAGTTTTTAAAAATCAGTAGGATCTTTTTCATTTTTCGGGAAGAAAAGGAGGTAAATGCCACATTCCAGATCTTTAACTAAACTCGTGTAAAAAATCATCTCGATCCATTGCTCCGATTATAATGCAAAAGAAGAATATTTACCACTCTGAGATTCGTTGTTACCTTTAAAATTTGTTAATAAAATCCTACAAATAATGCTACGTAGTTATTAACATCCTATGTCTGAAGTTAAATTACTACAGTCTTTGTTCGGATAGTTTAAGGATGGAGTATGCAATATCCTGCTAGAATTACTTCCGTTGTATAGGAAATTACGGCATAATTATCCTTTCATACGGAGATTGTACAGGATTCCTTTCTCTCAGCTGCAGTATAAGATTTTACTTTTCGCCAACGTTGATAGTATTTGAGAGTCGAAACACTTTCGCATTGAAGTAAAATGACCCTTGACTGCCTTGTTTTAATGCCCAAGTTTGTAAATACATTTACAGCTAGCGCTCCAAGGGGAGACGTTGCGAAATTAAAATCAATGGTACTGAATTTTTGACTTAAATCCACGATTTTTGAGTCCATTTTACTTTGACGTTATTTTGCTTTGACTCTCGAATTCTATGAAAGTTGGTTAGATGTAAAATCTCATACTGAGGGTACAGCCTTCATCATACGTCGTCGATAACCCTATACTTGGTTCTACTGTACTGTGTCTGATCGGTAACTTGTGTGTAAGATGAAACTATTGATTTGAAGTTTGGAGTGATGTTTAATTACTGCCACAGTTCACGACAGTTATAAAACAAAACCAGAACACTTCACCTACACTATGACTATAGTACGCGACAGGTACCAGGACCAGACACCCTTAAACGCGTTCAAGAGGGGGTTTGCCACGACACTAAGGGGCGGGGCACATAATATGACGGAGCGCAGCACAGAGCATTTTTCACAGTCAAAGTATTATCGACATTGTCCTCATTGAAATAATATATAAGATCAAATGAACTTTGTGAAGTTCGATCATTATTATATGAGTCGCTTCATCTGAAGATACAATTAACAAGGTAGTCCTTTTAGCCTACAGGCATCATTCGCACGTTTAGAGCATCGATTTGTAATCGATCTATCCATTCTTTTTTTTTTTTTTTTTTTCCCCCCGTCCATCCCCACCGCGCGGACGGGTCGCTACCTCATTCTTTTTAGAGATATTACATAAAAAAGTTTTTTCTCCTTGGTTGTGGGTGGGTGGGAACTTGTATCTTCAGATGAAGCGACTCATATAATAATGATCGAACTTCACAAAGTTCATTTGATCTTATATTATATGTTCGTCGCTTCATCTTTCAGATACAATTAACAAGGTAGATGTTCAGAGAAATGA
This sequence comes from Maniola jurtina, assembly GCF_905333055.1. Classification (NCBI taxonomy): domain Eukaryota; kingdom Metazoa; phylum Arthropoda; class Insecta; order Lepidoptera; family Nymphalidae; genus Maniola; species Maniola jurtina. The sequence goes on from NC_060038.1 coordinate 11,147,841, forward strand.
TAAGTTATTTTTTAACATCAGTAAAAAACATTCAGATACATGATTGAAAAAACTTTTAATATTTAGTAACGTAAATTAAGAGTAATGCTATGTTTCTTAATTAACACACAATAGTAACAATCAGCTAATTTCTATAATAAGTTATTTCTAATTGGCTATACCTATTTAATCATAGATAAATTAATCATTATTGTTAACTCCACAAACAGATCGAGCAAATGCTCCTTCGTCTGTTACTGGACGGTTATAAAACTGAGCAAACATCGAGGACGAGCTAGTCCAGCCGGCTGTCTTTCTTATGGTGTCAATGCAGACTCCTGCGGAGGCCGCCGCCGAGGTGGAGGCGTGACGAGTGCTATGTGCACTAAATATTGAGATATCAACGCCGCTCTCCGCCAGAGTCTGTTTTATCCACCTACTTATTGTTTGCGAGGTTACCATCTTAAAAGGTTTCTTATAGCTTAAGAACAAATTAGTAGTACCCTCTGGTCGTAACTTTGATGTTGCCTGAAGATAATCTTCTAGGGTATTTGCCGGGCATATGCTTGGGTTGTTAACGAAATAGGGTAAAAAAAGCACGGGCTGCTCACGGTTAGCTGCCGAGGTCTTTATAATGTCGGGTATTAAGATTTTTATACCTGAGACGGTCTTGTTAATGTTGGTGATCTTAATTAAAGATAATGTTTGTACTCGGTGAGAAGTACACAAAGCTAACAAAATAGCTAATTTTTTAGTAATTTCGAACAAACCTAGATCGCTATTCGGGTACCATGTAGAAACATGGTCGAGTACGGTTTTTGGATCCCATGTCGTGGTGTATTTCGGATGGGATGGTTTTTGTCTATAAAAAGCTTTTAATAATCGTTTTACGCGTTCGTCTGACCCGATATTATTTCCTAGAAGTAACGAAAGGGCAGATCGATGACTGTTAAGGGTACCATAGGAAGCACCCTTGTTGAAAAGGTTAACAAGAAACGTTATTACTGCCGATAATGGAGCGTCAAAAGTCTTTATAGAGTTTTCTAAGCAAAACGACCACCACAATTTATAGGTGACTGAATATTGCTTCATCGTATTGTCCGAAATGGATGCCAGCATTAAATCGAGTGCTATCTCTGGGGTACCTAGTCTACTGAATGCTTCCCTGAGAGTGTCGCGGCCCCCAGGGAAAGGCTGCGGTGAAGTCGATGACACGATCTGTAATTTGAACGTAAAATATCCCATGTAGGTTCAAAAATAACAATATCTGAAATAAGCATTTTTTTGAGAAGTGGAAACCAAGCCTGCCCGGGCCAATACGGGAAGACTAGAATGCCCGTAGCTTTATCCGTAATTATTTTTCTCAGGCATTTAAGAATTAGGGCAAACGGCGGAAATGCATAAAAGAAGACAGACTGCCAGCTAATTGTGAAGGCGTCGATATACGTTGCGTCGGGGTCAGGTTTCCACGAAACGTAAAGGCTGCATTTGGCATTAGTTCGAGATGCAAATAGGTCAATTTGTGGTTCCCCTAAAGATTTAACTATTCTTTGGAATGCCCACTGTGATAGTTCCCACTCTATATCCCAATTAGTTTTACGTGATTCCTGATCAGCTTCTATATTTGCATGTGTATTAATATATGACGCAAACAATGAAATCTGTCGCATCTCGCACCATTGCCAAATTTGTTTCGCTAAATCATTTAAATGAGGAAACCGAATACCCCCCATGCGATTTATATAGCATAAGGCTGTTGTATTGTCAACACGTAACAATATCGAGCAATTATACCGTGTGCTAGCAAAGCATTTCAGTCCCAGAAAGGCGGCCAACAATTCTAACCTATTAATGTGGAAAGAAGATTCATCAACTTTCCACCCCCCATTCACACGTTTTCCGTTGCAAAAAGCGCCCCAACCGATTTTTGAAGCGTCCGTAAATATTTCTAACTCAAAATTATTGTCAGATCTCAAAAGGTTAGAAGTTGATGTTATGTTCTCTCTCCACCAATATAAGTCAGGTAAAATAACGTCAGTTAGTCTAATTTTAACTTCAAAATTTTCAAACTGTTTTAAGGCTAAATACTTTTGGCGTTCAAGGATTTTTGTATATAACCAACCGTATTTCACTGCCGGACAAGCCGCAGTGAGAACTCCAATAAACTGTGATAGTTCTCTGATTGAACATTTGGGCAGTGTGATAAATTTTTCAACTAACCGCATAATACTTTGACGTTTTTCGTCCGGTAAACTTAAAGTCATATCTACCGTGTTGTAGATGAAACCTAAAAACCTACAGACCTGTCGAGGTATGAGGTTACTTTTATTATAATTAATAACAAACCCTAGACATTGAAGCCAATAAACGGTTTTGTTGACATTGTCTTGGCATTCTACATATGTATTTCCGATACAAAGAATATCGTCGAGATATATTACTGATTTATAGCCCATCTTACGTAAAAAACTCATGACTTCTTTCATTAGTTTTGTAAAAACCCTAGGTGCTACGGATAAACCATAGGGCATGGCGTTAAATTCATAACAACTTCCGTCAAACTCAAAGCGTAAGTATTTACGGTGTGCTTTTATGATAGGAACTAATAAGTATGCCTCGGTGAGGTCTATATTTGCCATAAAACCTGATCTAGGTACTAATCTAGCTGCTGTCCTATGGTCCTCCATTTTAAAATGTGTTGTATGAATAAATTTATTTAAGGCTTTGAGGTTTAAAATAAATCTTTTCGACCCATTTGGCTTAGGAGCTAAAAATATTCTTGAACAAAAATCGTTTTTAGATCTATTGCATACAGATATAGCACCTAGGTCTAGCAGTTTATTAATTGAGTCTATCATATCTACACGATCAGTACTAGAGAGTAGGTTACTTGGACTTGAAACTTGTTTAACCTGCCTACAAAATGGTATAGAATACCCTTCCGAGACCCACTTAAGTATTTCAGAATTATCAGTAACATGAAGCCAGCATTTCTGAAAATGTTGGATTCTACCGGCATGTACCTTTATTGCTGTGTTGTTGCACGCGGTTGTTTGGTCTGCGTAGGCTGCTTCTGCTGGGCAGGACCCGCTGATTGAGGCCTCCGTCCTACTGGAGCACCTCTGCTCCTTTGCCCTCCCCTCCCCCCCCTGATCGAGGAGAAGCGAGGAGGGCCCGTCCAGTTTCCCTGTTGACGTGAGCGGCTCGTCGATGCTTGATGGTTTGTAGATGTGGACGTGGATGACGTTTTTGGGATTGGAGGAGGCTTTTTTATCTGTAAACCCTGTTTTTCAATCGCTTTTGTCGCTTTTATTTTTTCGGAAAGCTTATTACCGAAAAGCAAGTCGTCTCTGTCTACATCTTGTATGATATTTAAAAAAGCTTTGTCTAATCCTGGCGTAATGAATTTTTTTCTTGATTCTGTTTCTACATGATGTAGGTCGCATAGTATGCGACAGCTGTCACTTAGAAACTTTATGGCTTGGATCCTGTTTTGTCCATCGTCTAACAGCAATTCTAAACCTTTATTAAGGGCGGTAATGCCTTGTCCTAATTGCTGTTGTACCGTTTCTACCCTCTTATCCCGTGTACGGGCGCCCTCGACTACGGCCGCCGAAATTTCCGGGTTTAATTTCGGCGCCTGCAATAATGAGCAATTTTCTGGTATAAGGTACTCCTTAACCAGTTTTTCTTTGACGTCCTTATTTAAACCCTTTTTTAAAATAGGTAACCACAGGCACGAGAGCTTATCATGAATCTTTGGACCGAATTTTGGGACCTCTATGGTGGTCTCTCCTAGGGCGGAAAGAATGTCCGGATCCAATTCTGGAACAGCCGGTTCTGTAGCCGGCCCCGGGGTTGGTTCACCGCTGTTCCCAATATCATTTTCTACCTGATTCCCGATGTCATCCTGATTTACAGATTCCAAATCTTGTGGATCAGGCTCGACAATACCATCGTCTGGAAAAACCGAATATTACTGAGCGTAGATAAAAAAAATTAATATATTGTGGGTAGATGAAGAAAAATTTTCGATAAAGAAAAATATTTTCTGCCACGTGGTAATTTTTAATATAAAGATTGCCTTCGCGAGGATACACGATCCACTTCCAGGCACTATATATTATTATCGCGTACTCCGAAGCATGTACTAAGAGATTGCCTTCGCGAGGATACACGATCCACTTCCCGGCATTAGGTACATGTTCCGTACTATATAGCATGTAATTAGTAATTGCCTTCGTGAGGATACACGATCCACCTCCCGGCATTACATGCATGTACCCACTACTTGCTCTCAAGATGATGTAATCACCCTTCGGATGATTACGAAATTCCCACGTGTTAACACACGGTTAACCTCTCGGGATGAAAGTCTTTGCGATGACACACGATCAATCTCAAAGGAAATCGAGCCTTACTACTGTAAATATCACTGTAAAATATAATTTAAGATACTAACTTGATTCGTCCGAATCCTCTGATGAGTACAAAATTCTTTTGTACTTGTCTTCTTTGGCTTGGAGTTTTTGAATCTTGCGTCGATATTTTCGTATCTTCTCTTCATTTTTCCTTTTTGGCATGATAACACAAAAATGACAGAAAAATAAAAATGAAACAATAAAATCAAAACCTTAGTAGGCACGTGCGAACGTTGCCCGCTCGGAAAAAGAATGAGGTAGCGACCCGTCCGCGCGGTGGGGATGGACGGGGGGGAAAAAAAAAAAAAAAAAAAGAATGGATAGATCGATTACAAATCGATGCTCTAAACGTGCGAATGATGCCTGTAGGCTAAAAGGACTACCTTGTTAATTGTATCTGAAAGATGAAGCGACGAACATATAATCTAAAATCAATTGTGCATCCGTGGGGATACTCGCGCATCCACGCGCAGTCCCGCGCGTGCTCGCGCATTCTCTGGTATAAATTCGGGTAATGTGTCACGCGATTAGAAAACTTCGCGGGCATGCTCTGCGCTGCGCTCCGTCGCGCCATATTATGTGCGCCGGCCCTAAGTGTCTGGCAATGCATGACGTGATTTCTAATGGTACTATACAGAAGAAAATACAAAAAAATGACTTTATACTTTGAAGTAAGAGATTTTACGTCTTTATTACGTTTTATCTCCCAAAGCCACTATGATCCAAACTTCATACTCACTGATCGTTCCTCCCTGTGCTGAGGAAAGCTGAAAGTTTCTTTGCGTACAAAGAAACTTTCAGCTTTTATAAAATAACGAATAGGTCTGGCACGTGCTGGGTCTTAGTCCATATATTTACTTATGCTTACTCGAAATTGAAACTCGTCATACCTAGTTATTATAGCAAAATTAAACTATTCACTTCTAAAGTTTGATTTCAATTATAAGTTTGATATTCAATTTGACGTAGGTAATTACTCTTGTGGAATAAAAGCCAGTGCGTGCCAAACCTTTGTTATTTTATCAAAGCTGAAAATTTATCTGCGTATTGTCTCCAACACAGGGAAGAACGATCAGCGACTATGAAGTTTGGATCATGGTGGCTTTGGAGCATGGTGGGAAGATAACAGGTAATAAATGTGTAAAAAATCTTACGTCAAAGTATAAAGTCTATTTAATTTATATTTTCTCGGAATAGTCTTAGAAGTCACGTTACGCATTGCCAGGTACTTAGTATTGTGGCAACCCCCTGCCAGATGCCCTTAAATGTTGAAAGCCGATTCACACCAAGCACGTACACGTTACACGCGCGTAGTGACACGCGTGAATCCGTAGACATAACTGCACGCATTACGTCTACGCGAACGTTCTCGCCACGCAAGCGGTATGCCATGTCTCATACAGTTCCATACATTACAACGTAATGGTACGCGCTACGTCTAAGTTTACGCGACGCATACGCGGCCTGTGTGGCCGGCGCTAAATTAGGGAGTCTTCAGAAAGTCATCAACCCTATTGCAAGAACATAACAGACACTATAATATTATTACAGTGTCACTACAAAGTTAAAACTATAATACAGACACGAGATGTAAGTTGTAACGAAGTTTAAGTCCTTGGAAAATTACTCAACCGTAAGATACGTGTCGTCGCTGGAAACTGCAAGCCATGTTACGATAATAACATTCCAAGGGTTGCCATCTAGATCTTTCTTAAAACTACTTTCATAATAGTTTGCCTTTAAAAAGGATAATTCACTTTTAATACACAACAGCAGTAATTATAATTAACATTTGCAGCCCCAAGCTAATCACGGTGCAAATAAAGTAGCTATAACAAGTTATAGACTCATAACTTTGTCCTGAGAAAACACATTTTTTTACTGAAAGCAGGTCGTTCCTTGCGTTTACTTCATTAAAAATTCAAAGTGCATAATACTAAACTGAGATTCACATTCCCTATGATAACTACGTAGAATTCTCGGCACGAAATAATGCCCTTTATTTTGCTTGTATGCGTTTTCGTAAGAAAATCGCTTAGTTTTCTCATAAAAATGCGCGCGAAAAGAATTTCTCTAACACAGATTCTCAGCATTTACTGAGATTGCGATTTTATCGCAGATTTAAACAGAATTTAGAATTTTTAAAATTTTACATTGATAAATAAAAAGAGGGAGCAATCTCTTGGTAGAATATTAAATTTAAAATGAAAAAAAAAACTTTTTTCCGCCTTCTTGACGCACACGCAACACGCGCAACTTTAATATTAATCAATACGCATAGACGCATGTGCTATTGCACATGCATGCATTGCTTTGGCAGATTACATGACTGATGAGTGATGAGTTGACGCACACCTCTACGCAAGTTGAAAGTGCACTAGTGCAATTAGGCTAAATCTATATTGAAACAAGAATTTGAAAAACTTATGTTGGTTAATACTGCGCAATATAACTGGAAGTAAAATAAATCTTGTAAAATAATACAGCTTTATCCGTAAGCCATTAATTTAAATGCTAATGCAGGATCAAGCTGCCCCAGACAAGTGAGTGAAAAGGGCACAACCCTCTTGCCCTTTGAGGCACTCTTAACTGTCCCTTGAGTATTATGACGTTAGGTATTCTTCTTTTACCAATTATTATGTTTTACTTATTGCCCTTTTATTACAAGAATCTTCTAAAATCACTGTAAGAAACCTATTGATTTTTAGGGTTCCGTACCTCAAAAGGAAAAACGGAACTCTTATAGGATCACTTTGTTGTCTGTCTGTCTGTCTGTCATTTATTCTACTAAATATCTACTGTACTAAACTAATTATTAAATAGTCATTAATCTCAAAATTAATAAAGTTATTAATCTCAAAATTAATAAAATCCACGTCCACTTTTGTCTAGCTAACCATTTTAAGTTATCGATTTAATTAAAAAATACAGCGAAAAGAAGAAGCTATGACGTTGCATCAGTGTATTTCGTATAAGCTCCCTATACCACCCCATACTGAGCGAGCGTATTGACGTTTCGTAAAAAGTTGCACAAACGCCAACTCCAATGAAACGGCGAACACATTTATGTACGATTATATTCACAAACTTATTACTATTATTTACATTATACATTGTACTATCCGACAAGGCTCTTTGCGCGCGCCCAAAATCGGAACTAATATTGTTGATAGTTCGCTGTGTCGGCATAAAGCGACAACTGCGCCCTCACTCAAGTGCCAAAAGAGCCTTGTCGGACTGTATTTATGGAGTGGTGGTGCGGTACGTAACGAGACTCGGGAGCACGAGTAGAGGTTGCATGCCTCTACAGCTCATTTGATTAGTAAGCACCATACCTATTCGGTTTTTTTACAAAGGTTATACTGTCAAGTTAGTTTCGTGTACATTCGATGAAGACTTGAGGAACAGTTTCGGAGATTGAGGATGGAACTCTTCGACGAGCAACAGCAAATCAATCGCGAACCGTGCAATAAGCTTTGCAAAAATAAAATAAACAAAAGTAGAGTCTGAACCATAATGCATAAACTACAGAATAGATAGACTACGGCAAGTCGAAAACGCGGTCGGTCAACTAGTTTTACATAAAACTCGGTGAATGATTAATTTTCAACAAAAATATCCACAATTTCATAGAATTCTGAACTACGTTCGGTCTCTGTTTTGACTAAATCAAAAATTTTGTTTACAGAAATGTAATGAATTTTCGTAGTCCAAATCAATGCTCGTTTGATTTGTAGCTGCTATTTATTGGGGCAACAATTCCAGCTACCAAAACTACCATAGTTTGTAAACAACGTGTCGAAACTTTGTAATAATTAAACAACAAACCTGTTATTCCATTTACTTTACTAACTATAGCAATAAATCCCCAACGCATTGACTGGACTATTTATATTTCGGAAATTCCTAGGTAATGATTTAATAACAATATTTTTTTATGTATGTGTGAAAAATAAAAACGTGCATATTATTATTAAGGAATGTACCTACGTTTTTATTTATATTGTTAGTACTGGTTTGTTAGTTTATCCTTCAATCCCACCACAAAGAAGCTACGCGAACGTATTGGTGTGATTTTTGCATGGATATAGTTAAAGACCCGGAGAGTGACATAGGCTACTTTTATCCTGGATAATCAAAGATTTTCCACGGGGTTTTATCTAAATCCACGCAGACAAAGTCGTGGGCAACCATCATCATACAATTCAAAGAGCTGGCTTCTAAAACTTGAGATTTTGCATCTAAGTTTTCTCTATAACGTAAAAAGATTTTGAGACGTTCCTACGGGATCTATAAAAAGCTACAGCCACGTGGACGAAGTCGCGGCAAGAAAGCTAATAACAAACGTGGAAGAATATCGGCCAAGTTTCTCAACTAAGTATTCTTAAACTAAATTCAAAAAGTTGTCGAAGGCAATACTGTGAGTAAGTTTAATAACATACTTTAAAATATTCTCCCGTAAGAAAAGTTCCACCGCAAACAGTTGTCTTCGTAGGAAAAATATTATTATATTGGTCCAAAAGCCTGTAGGAAGTTTTACACAGTTAGTGACAAAGTATGAAAGTTTATAAGGTGGTTTTTTAATCTTTTATATTAAAAGTGTAAAACGCCAAAATATACTTGCTAGCTGAGCCGCCGGCCGCCAAGGGTTACGACTGTAACAAAATTTTTAAAATTTCAAAATAATTGTTTACAAAATGTTATTAAAAAATATTAGATTTTGAGACAACGATGTTCGATGATGATTGCTTAGGTAGCGAAGCTAAATGTTGACTGTCGAGATCACAAAGCTCGATGTCGACTGTCGAGTTAACGAATGTCGATGTCGACTGTCAAGATAAAGAAGCTTGATGTCGTCTGTCGAGGTGACGAAGCTCGATGTCGACTACCAAGGTGACTATGCTCGATGTCGACTGTTAAAGTTACGAAGGTCGACATCAACTGTCGAGGTAACGAAGCTCGATGATATCGAGGTAACGAATCTCGAAGGGGTATATTAGTTGGCGGTCTTCACTTAAGTCGCGTATGTATATATCGCGTACATTACGTATGTATAATGTATATACATATATACATTTATGTTTAATAAACTTTTTATAATACATATTAATTATATTAAACTTTATTGTGAGATACATTGTCGACTTGAATCATTTATTTACTATCATGGGCATTTAACAGCCAACAAGCACTTCAATTTAGACACATTCAAAAAAGAAAGTGAATAAGTATTTTTATACACAAAACGAGTAAGTTTATAGCACGAAAATACGGCTTGCGATAGGATAATAAAATTTACTTCCAGCCATTTCTAACCACCTGGCATGAAAATTTATGTGCAAGATTTGTTTGGCGATTTGCGTAACCTAAGCCTAGGCTTTAGGAAAGTGACTAACTGAAGCTCGAGGTCTAGAAAACCAAACTAGCGCTGCCATAGCATATTGCTTTACAAAGTTTTGATTATGATCATAATTTCTTTTTCAGTGATAAGATAGCCGTTGACTGAAATTTCTTTCTGGGACGACTAGAAGACGAAAATAAATTTTCAAATTACCTCTACTGGGAGTCAAGCCTGGGATTTTCCACCACCACGTCGCGTTGGTTTTGTGGTCTGATTGACCACAGAACCAAGGTAGTGAAATAATATCAGTTTATCAATATTATTACAGGAAAAAGCACTCGTTTTTTTGTGTGAATGTTTTATTTATACTGCAAAGTCTAGATAGAGTTCTAAATTTAAATATGTACTACACAATGGAAAAACAACTTTATTACTTTGTTACACGTTTGCTTTTGCAGTGTGATTATCTTGAGAAATATTACCTAGTCTGGGTTTTTATTCAAAAGTGATTAACGGATATAATTAGGATAATATTATATATTTAAATTGCATGACAAATATATTAACTATACACCTCCAACCTATATATAAGCGTAAGAGATAACTGGCACCCGAAGACGGACATATATCTACTACCTACTTTTCATCCCGAAAAATTAATGAGTACCTACCATGTACCCACGTGATATTTAGAAATCTAAATTTACAATGACGAAGTCGTATTCCTATAAAAACAGGAAGATATATAAACAGACTGCTATTGTACCTCTTGTCATCTTTTAAGTACAAACTAGCTCTCAATATGACAGCCACTTAGCTGTATCGGCATATTTTCTCAGTGAAAAGTTTTTCATGCTGCATTGCGGAAAAGTTTAACGCTCCACGCTCCGTACAACGAAAATAATAACATTCTTTCTTGGTAGTTAATTTCAATTACACGCTCTACACAAAAATATTTACCCTACGCACGTATTTTTAGTTTATGAGCTTTTTCCCACAACTTTATCCGCACGAATTTAGGTTTTGAAAAATCCCGGGGGAATACTTGAATTTCTGGGATAGAAATTATTCCTATGCCCGTATCCAGAAGTTGAATTCCATCTAGATCGATTTAGTGTTACATTAAAGCCATGAAAAAGGCAAACGTTCACACTTTCGTATTTATAATTACGTTAAGAGGGCTCTCTCCGTCACTCGTTTCCACTCGTTTCATACAATCGTAGTTCCAATTTCACACCACAATTCAACACCACAGACATAGATATTAGTTTTTAGAATATATCTGCAAAATTTCATGGGCTTTGGTTGCTTAATATTCAAATGAAATTGGAACTACGATTGTATGAAACGAGTGGAAACGAGTGACGGAGAGAGCCCTGTTAAGTATTCGTGGTATCATTAGGAATGCATAATATTGTGCATTATGAATTATAAAAAAATAAAACCCAAAAAAAAAGTTTTCCCTTTAGAATATTAGTGTGATTAGTATAATTATATAATCTCTTCTTGGCTCTCCACGCACGGACGTAGTATATCACCAGACTAAACTTGAGTGAATATGGAGCACTTAAGAAGATCAAACTGATATTGAATCTAAGATCTCTGCTTACAGCTTTGATGTAAGTGCATTTTAAAGATACCTAATGTAAGTAGTTTTCCTAAAGCTTTAAAGTCCTTTTGACTCTTTCCCGGAAATGCGAAGTCTGAAACCTATTGCCAGATGCATTTTAAACGGAAAAGCTAAAAGCGCTTTATACCAGACACCGTGTGACGTAGTGTGACATCCGACACGCGACGCTAATAAACCCCTTAGGGCTTTTAAGAGGGGTCTATTCGTAGTGTGCTCCAAACAAACGTATTTTGGCCCTCATTAGAAACTTTCTTTTATTCAGATACAAGTTCGCACTTGACTGCAATCTCACCTGGTGGTAAGTGATGATGCAGTTTGAGATGAAAGCCAGCTAACCTGGAAGGGGTATGGCAGTTTTTATTAAACCCATACTCCTTTGGTGTCACGGCATCGCACAGGAACTCTTAATCGCTTGGCGGCACGCCTTTGCCGGAAGGGTGGTAACTAGCCACGGCCAAAGCCTCTCGCCAGACCAGACCAGTTTAGAAATTATAAATTCCAAACCCCTGCCGGGAATCGAACCCGGGAACTTCCTACTAATAAGACCACAGCGACCACTGAGCCAGGAAGGTCGTCAAAAACGAATCAAGTTCAATGAAACTTTGTAGATCCGTTTTAAGAACTAATCCATATTATCCATACTAATCCATATTTAATATTATAATTGCGAAAGTTAGTCTGTCTGTCTGTCTGCTAGCTTTTCACGGCCCAACATTTTAACCGATTTTGATATAGAGTTAGCTTCATTATTATTTGGATTTCTGTGGTTAGCTTACATCCCTGGGACGGACATAGGTTACTTTTATCCCGGAAAATTAAAGTGTTCACACGGGATTATTAAAGGCTCATCCGTTTAACCGATTTTTACGAAATTTGGTGCAGAGGTAGATTGCGTCCGTTAAATTGATTTAGGCAGCTTTTTATCCCGGAAAAGCAAATAGTTCCCACGGGATTTTAAAACCTAAATCCAAAGGGACGAAGTTGCGGGAATCATCTAGTATTTATAAATGTTCTATGAAACAACATTTATTTCCATAACCCAACTAAATTAATCCGACGTGCGAAGCACGCATCTCCCAATAGGACGACGCGGTCGATGAGCTCAACACCGGAAAAGTATTTTTAATTCCACGGTTTAAGCTCCTATCTAGTTTCAAATTTTTTTTATTTTATTTTAGGAACGCAATCTAGATTACTACATCGGAAAGGTTTTTTGTTTCCGCGATTCTAGTTCCTATCTTGTCTCAAACATTTTTTAAACAATTTTACTAACAAACCTGAAAACGTAGCCTGAAACGACCTGAAATAACAACGCATCTGATATTAAAATACAGAGCGCTTTGCGGTCTTTTATCATAAGGAATTCAAAGTGAACAAAACTAAAATTCAATGTACATTTTCCACAGAGATAACAAAGTAGAAATCTCTTCGCGAAATAATAAGTAGCATTTTCTTTGCTTATATGCGCTTTCAAGAGTATTCGTTTAAGCGACTGTGCTGTGTGTATGAAAGAAATTATTTCATTAGCTATGTTATTTGTGCTGACCAAAGGCTGTGTCTTTGCCAAGCTCACGAGGCAAGTTTTTGGTCGGCGTGGATATGCCTCGCGCTTGTCTAGTAGATATAACCTACATCTGAACCTAAATTTGATCAATCCCAGGCACATCTACATTCTACGCTGACTTAAAAGTGAACACAGCAAATGACTAGCCCATCATCTGTGCCATCATGCCAACGATTTCACGTGAAGTAGGTAAATATTCTCTAACGCGACTGACTTATCTGTCAAAGTTCTTACTAACTATAAAAAGTACTACCTATGTTGAGTTACTAGTAGGTACTAGGTAGGTACATTGACAAAGTTTACCTGACAGTACCTACATAAATATTTTCATGACAAATTCCACCAGCGCGGCGCCTAAACTTTGCAATATAAATATTTTATGGAACCAGCAGTAAGTATGGAAGTCGCACAAGCGTTATCAGATATTCTACACCATACCGTTACCATCCTTTTTTTTTTTTTATACACAGGAAATGCCTAACGCATAAACGGAGAGGTTATGTGGGGCTTGGACCCACTAAAACCTGTGTTTGTTCCTCAACGGACTGGCGGTTGCGCGGGTATCACTAAGGTAGTATTCACCGCACTCCCGCCAGGTCTTGACTCGCTAGGTTCCATCGCTAGGTTGGCTGCTACCAGCTCCGTCTCAGAAGCGCACCCGGAACACGGTGCGCTACCTCCTGACCTGGTTATGTATCGGTTGACGAACGATACCGTTACCATCCTTACACACTGCCATTGAGCATCTGGTTGGCGAGCTTATAATGCACCTATATCACAGCGGACCTAGATAGGCCTACAGACTAAACTATGAGGCCTTGAACAAAAGCCGCACACCGTAGCCGTAAGACGAGCCTTAGCTGTGCCCTTAGCACACCACGTTTTTTTAAACGCGCCGTTGACGCGCGTTTGTAGCGGTATAGTCGCGATATGCACGCGAGACAGACACAGCCTTTGCACACCTGTATAAATTCTAACACGCGTTTGAATCGATACAGACGTGCGTGTGTAGCGAAACAGACGCGATGCAAACGCGCGTCTGTAGCGATACAGACGCGCCGGTCGGTGTCGCGCATTTGAATCGATACAAACGCGATGCTAACGCGCGTGTGTATCAATACAAATGACAACAAACCATTCTGTAGTATAAAAGCACCCCGTCGACGCACGTTTCTAAAACGCGCGTCAACGGTGCGTTTAAAAAACGTGGTGTGCAAAGGCTCTAAAAGCAATACCGGGAAACACTTTATCCTGCGCCTATAACCGATGCGCAGCCTTGAGACCTGTGCCCGTCAAAGCCTAAGTCAAACATAAAAAATTGCCTAATAATTATCCCATCATAAAAAATATGATATCATAAAGAAGAAACACCCTAATTTATTTAGCTGATGACTGACACAATTATTTTATTAAAGATATTTAACAATTGTTTTAGAAGGAGATACGAATCAGTTATGCTTAAAAATTACACGGAATCCGCTTGTTCGAAAAAGCAATTATATTGATATCAGAAATAGAATCGTTCATATTAAGATATAATACTCGTATACCTTTGAACATTTCTTATTCTTTGAAAGTAACAAGCGAAGTCCTCTAAGCAAGGAACTGTAAAGTTAATTAATAATAATTAATTAAAGGAGAAGACTTATAAATCCGTTCTAAGCCTATACCTAATTAATTTACTTGTTTTCTTTTTTATCTAATTTCTAGATTGGGTATCTACACACTATTTCTTTATGCAGATTATGATCTCATATCTCGGCATCAAGCACTGTTACTTATCTTAAACTTTCTCAAAGCATCATCCAAATCTGCGCGACCAAAGTGATTACGAAGTGGAAACATCAGCCGTGTGGTGGTTGCCTCTCACAGTATTTAATGGTGCCATGCACACCTACGTGTCCACTACATCTACACGCAGATTGGCGTCGTGGAGCCTCCAGCATTGCATCTCGCATCCCGTGTTCATGATGCGCAGATGTGGCCGTAGCTTAAGAGACATAGCTCTAACGTGCTCCCCAGTGTCTTCCATACAAACTTTTTTTCTCAAACTTTTGGTTTTCAGTAAGATTTGTATGCAAATCTTTGAGCCCGTTTACCTTTGAACTACACATTTTTACAGAGGTCTGGAAAATTTAAAACACAGATATTTGTATCTAGAACGTATCTACATTTCATAAAGTACAAGTGTAAATTAAAAATTTATAACACCCCCGACAAGTGGAGGTTACAGTAACTAGAAAAGAGCTGATAACTTTCAAACGGCTGAAGCGATTTTCTTGGATTATAGCTAAGAACACTCTCGATCAAGCCACCTTTCAAACAAAAAAAAAAAAAATCGGTTCATTAGTTTAGGAGCTACGATGCCACAGACAGATACACACGTCAAACTTATAACACCCCTCTTTTTGAGACGGGGGTTAACAATTGATTATTATTCAAATGAGAACTAAACTACGTTTATGTAGAAAGCGCTAGGGATACTTCTCTTAAGTTCACTTATTCCATCTCAATTTCGTTAAGCTGGAATGATGTACCTACTACAAAGTTTTCAAGTACATATTCCGGCAACAACCTTTGTATCTTCATAACTGCTTCACAGAATACTTCCGAGTTTAATAGGTCTTGTTTGGGTTCACCGAGGGACCAAACCACATAGTCATGGCTAACTGTATGCCTCAAGGATTTCTTGTAAGTGTAGCAATTTAGTTGCAAGTTATGTAGAGTTATATACAGTCGTTCGTAGAAGTTGTTTTAATTATCGTGAATTTAACGTTGTAAAAGTTTCGTTTGGTTGAAATCGTTTATTTCAAAGTAATTATATGAACTGTTGTCAATCGGAAAATACCAATTTAATTAATTACTTATTCAGGTGATTTCGAAACGACGTATTTAATAAAATATGTTACAGCGACCCAAATCAATTAAGTCTCAAAATTTGATACTGAACCTTGTTAAGGAATACGATATAAAAATCCATTTTCTAGGCTCTGTTGCCAAAAAAAAAAAAAAAAACAAAGAGGTCCTCAATTCGGTTTTTTTTTGCCTGTACAATATAGGTTACCCGTATAATATGTGATTGTACAGTGTACACTGGATGATGCCCGAGGCTTCGTCCACGTTAAAAATCCCACGGGATTTTTTTGATTTTCCCGAATAAAAAGTAGCCTAGTACCTATATGTTATTTCATGTTATGAGCTACGTATCACCATTTGAAATTTTATCCAAATCGATTCAGTCATTGGGGCGTGATGGAATAACAAATATCTAGACATCCAAACTTTTAGATTTATAAGTATTTTTATTCAATTAGACTTTTACAAGTTCTTTTGAATCGTCAAAAGCATCTTCCACTGGTTCGGAATGCCTTTCCTACCGAGCGGCTATGAAGTTTGTATCATGGTGGCTTTAGGAGATGATAGGTAACAAAGACGTATAAAATCTTTCGTCATCCTTAAAGTTTAAGGGTGTCTGGCAGGGGGTTGCCACGATACTAAGTGTCTGGCAATGCATGACGTGATCTCCAATAGCATTCCGAAGAAAATATAAAAAAATTAGCCTTTATGCTTTGACGAACGATTTTAGTAATCGCTGATCGTTCTTCACTGTGTTGGGGACAATAAACATGGAACCTTTCAGCTTTTATAAAATAAAGAAGGTCTGACACGCGCTGGCTCTCAGATTATTATTTTATTAGATTATTTAATTTATTTATTCCTTCGAGGTGGTCCTATATTTCTGATAAAGATCGTAAATATAGTAGGTAGGTATAGTACCAAGTGTAGTGTTCCACGCTTTTTTTTATAAATCCATGGTGTACTAAAAACATTCCATGTTGTACTCATACTAACTGTCTAAGTACTCGTATATCTAAAAAAATATAAACATGCTAAGATGGAGATTGTAGCATGTTTGTATTTAACCAATAAGCCTGCTTAACCACATTTTATTTTAAAATTATTTCAAATGCAAATTAAGTAGGTACGAGGTTTCAAATAATAATCCAGCATCAGTCAGTAAACCTTGAGAGCCTCTAAGAGGATTTCAGGCATCGCTTGTTCGACTGGCAAGCACGTCGAGCCGCCCACAATATTCCGAGGTCCATCCCTGTTCCATCTAGAGATCACTATTAATTAATCATTTCTATTCTACTTAGAAATAAAATTCAGACATAATATTTATATTCATACGAGACATTTCACATCGTTTAATTGCCATATCTGGTGACAGAAGGGCTGGCTCATTGCTCGCAAGAATACTAATCCAGCGTGGAAATGCAGCCAGAGTTCTTGGCACTAAAAAAACCGTCATAGCTGGGTTGGTTAAAAGCCTACCTACAAGTACTTAAAACGGTAAGAATCACTTTTGTTAACGAATAACAACTTTGTTTGTAAAGGTGATCCATGATTCTAGGTCAACGGGAAGCAGGTACCCTATAGGATTTCTTGATAGACACAACAGACAGACAGACAAAGTGAACTTATAAGGGTTCCTTTATTGAGGTATCGAACCCTAAAAATACATAAACGACACCGCATTGGTACGGTAAAGCCTTATTTTTCAAGGTAAGCTGCCATTGAAAAAAATTTCAAGCGTAAAAAAGAAATAGCTTCCATAATACCCGTGCCTAAGAAAAAAGTACCTTTATCGCCATTGGAAGTGCAACTGTAGGCCGTTGAGCGCCTGAGTTATACTCAGTAATGAACATCTAATGAGGCGAGCTTATCCTACTCGGTTTATTTTTTGCGACGAGCCGTTAGAAGTAAAACTGCCTATAATAAATATGAAAAGGCCTTCGATCAATCCTTTTCTTTTTTAACCCCCGACCCAAAAAGAGGCGTGTTATAAGTTTGGCCTGTGTATCTATCTATTTGTGTATATGTATGTCTGTGGCATCGTAGCTCCTAAACTAATGAACCGATTTTTTTTTTTTTTGAAAGGTGGCTTGATCGAGAGCGTTCTTAGCTATAATCCAAAAAAAATTGGTTCAGCCGTTTAAGAGTTATCAGCTCTTTTCTAGTTACTGTAACCTTCACTTGTCAGGGGTGTTATAAATTTTTAATTTACCGTAAATGAGCTTTTTAAAAGATCATTGGTTGCAGGCAAATACAACCAATAATATCTTAAAAACTTATTCAGTTCTTACAATTTAGTTAGCTAGTCTAGTTCTAGGTGTTATCTCTTTCTTTGTTTTTGCGAAAAATTATTTAAGAAACCTCTTAGGTATTTATTTTAAATCACCTGCTTTATTAATAAGTTCTCACTGGAAGATGGACTTATGCCAAAAAAATGTGATTCTCTATATTCATGTTTTTATTTATTCAATTAATTTCTTTTCATTTTCACTTTTTTATTCAATTTCATGTTCAGGAGGAATTTTAATTTAAAACGTGTAGATTCTAGTGGTATTAACTTTCTAAATGAGCCGAATTTCAACGTCCAGTTTTGAGTTTGAATAAAATGGCTGTGATACACGGATGGACGGACAGACTGGACGAAACTATCACTAATTTTTTTTTGTTTTACTATAGAACCCGATAACCTATGTACGTGTACATGTCGTCAGAATATCATGTAGGTAATATAATAAAGAATAGATTTTTTTTTCATGCAACTAAGTGCTAAATCTTCCAGTGAATCTACAAGTATGTACAAGTCTCAATAATATTATGAGTGAAGAGACGAGAAAAAATCATGTTATAAGTAGCTACCTTATAAAAGACTTGGATCTATTCTTGACCTGTCTATTGTCTGTCTGTAGTATTTCTAATCTATAGAGTTGGTATAGAGTATAAAAGACTCTCGAGAACAAAACCATTTTACTTCAATAAGGGTGCATTGTGGCACTAAGCCTGGATTTCATCTTAAGCTGGTCCTAAGCTTTTGAATCTCGATGTTTGAACCGACAAATTTTATGCATAAGCGGTACTTGGGATTCGTGAGGTCTTACAGAGAATAACGTAAAATATCTTACCAAGTAAAGCGTGATATGATCTATTTCGACGAAAGATATTTTATTCTGTAATATTCTTACTTCTTACTTAATCTATACTATTTAACATTATAAAGATGTAAAAGTTGGCTTGTAAGTTTGTAAGGGGTCATCTCCGGTGCAAACTTTGATCCCCTACGAACGAAATATCCAAGAATCTTTTCTTATTGAGAGCCTACGTTTTAAAATGAAACTACTTACCTGTCAAAATTTTAAGTTCCTTAACTCAGCAGTTTGAAATTGTGCGTTGATAGATCAGTCAGTCAGTCAGAATAAGTCTTTTACTCGCTACATACCTACGATACATACTCGTATATTGTATTCATGGCAGATTTAAAAAATACATCTTAATTTAGGCGAAAGTCGACTCCCATCTAGGTATGTGAATATGTATAGGTATATCTAGCACAATATATTATGTAGACGTTGGTTTATTACCATCGTTTTGCACGCGATTTGAATAGGGCTTGCATATACTAGTACTTACTTACTTGTGCTTGAATACGGAATATTATTCAGTTCAATGGGAACCTTGTTATTTCGGTCGCCAACCGCTTGTTAGTATTTTTCATGCTACGTCATTTTGAATGTGAAGTGTGGAATAAAAGAAAAATATCCCGATTTCCTTTAAAGACCATTACAAAAGAGTACGGCTGTTTTCTGTAGAATTTGCTTTCAAAAATGGTAGAGTTCTATAAGTGGCACAAATTTTCCTACAATAATATAGGTACATTTCATTTCATGATGTGCATGCAACTAAGCTACATCACCTTCCTACATCAATACCTGCTTAAAATTTAGCAAACAAAACGAAACTATTCAACAAAAGCTCATCATCATCAAACTATTGCTGGCCCACTACTGAGCATTGAATATCCTCTCAGAATGAGGTGTTTATAGCCATAGCCTACCAAGGCAAAGTGCGGATTGACAGATTTCGTATACCTTTGAGAACTTTAAGCTCATTTCAGACTATGGAATATATACAGTCCGGTCAAAATAGACATTCAAGGATACAATAATTCGCATAGAGAAGAATAATTCGCACAAGAATTATTTATTGTATCCTTGAATGTCTATTTTAACCGGACTGTAATATATTATATGCCATAGTCTGAAATGAGCTTTAAGGTAAACTCGCAGGCATGCAGGTTTACTCACGATAGTTTCCTTTACCGTTAAATCACGCTATATATTTAATTACTTAACGCTTAGTTAAAAGTGCATGTCTGAGATCGAACCCCATACCCTCCAGGCCGACTACCACCATTTCCGTACTACTATTCAAAAGCAATGCAAGACATAACTCACAAACACTCATAACACGTACTGAACATAAAGATTGTAAATTGAATACTTGTATCTAAAATAAGAATATTGAAAAGAGCATACCCTCGGCCAGTGCATACAGATACGATGTATGAATATAAATGATTTGCAACTGATATCATGCATCTATAAATTGAATTTCAATCTGTTTTGAATATAATCTGCGCAACATAATATGTAAAAAGAACTCGTTTTAAAGTTACATGGGTTTGATTAACATTTGTATGCAAATTCTTGAGACCTGGAAATCTGGAAAACCACGGACAAAAATCTGAGTAAAAAAAATCCGGCTCCTTTTTCATGTATGGGAGCCCCCCGGAAAAATATTAATTTAATTGAATTTCAAATTAAATTTTTGGTTTTAGATCAACATTCTTCACCAAATATCAAAATTTTAAGGTTTTTTACTCATTTTGTCTCCGAGCTAGAGACATGTGACACGCGTACAGACGGACAGACAGACAAACAGGCAGACTAATAGGGCTCCGTTTTTATCCTGTGGGTACGAAACCCTAAAAATCGCATACAAGAGTCCCTATAACAGAGGCCGTTAAAAAAGTTTAAAGTAGGTACGGTACGTTCCTTACAATAAAACTGAATTCACGTAGACGAAATCGGGAGAAAAAGTTAAGTATAGAATAATACTGCATGCTCGAATTCACTGGCAAAAGTTAATTAATTAATACCTACTACACTGAAGCAAAGTATTATCGGCGAAAGCTGATCTGCGGAAAAGCGAGTCAATTTATTTTATCTGAAACGAGAAAATGGAACTTATCGCCTGCTGTGTTATTTCTTGCTTGACCGGATTAACCCGGTAGGAGGCGCGTCCCAATTTAGAACCGCAAACGGACGCTACCAGATAAAAAATACCAAAAATTTGTATTACATTACAGATTTTTTAAATAAGCATTAAATTTTTAAAACAGAACATCTTTAGAACAATATCGACAAGTAGTAGGACATAATTAATTCAGGCTAACGTGATTGAAACTGATTCAAAATTGGCGCATACAATAGGTTAATTTTTAATTAAATTAAGAATTCATAAAACCGTTAATTTTGATACATGACTGCAGTACTTACTAAACAAACATTCAGTACCTACCCAGTCATAAAAATCCAAAAATCCCAAATTATACATTCCGTCTATAATTAAGTCTATAATTTCTAAATACGTGCTGCTTAATAATACTCCTGTAGAAAGCTAGAATGGAGGAAAAATGTAAACCATAAACCAGGAGAAAAAATACTATCAATATCAGCTGTGTGGTATTTTGTACCAAATAGCGCTTTCTGCAGTGTTATTCATGTTAGTGTGATTAAAAATACATGGCTATTTCTAAATGAAACTCATGAAATTTTTGTAGAGCTTCTTGGTTTGTTATCAATTATTATCTTTTACATAATTGTATTTTTTTTATTGTTATGTCGCGTTTACTTAAAATTTGCACACTGAGAAATTTTCAATAGAAGACACTTTCATCATTTCAGTTGAAAAAAAACTTAGACTCAGATGATGGGTCATTTAACGAAAAATCCAGTAAAACATTTCAAAAAGAAATTATTGTTTCAGTTTTCCGAATAGTCAAAATTCCGTTTTCAGTTGGGTTCAAAAACTTGGTTTCGTTCGGACACTATTTCAGCGAAAAGGTCATTCTAATAAGCACCATATAAGCGGGCTTAGATTAAGCAACTAAGTACATATCAAGATTTCTTTCATAATAGACTTTGATTTTTAAAGCTTCAACAAAATTTATTTTAAATCCCATACATAAAACCAAACCAAAAGAATAAAACCGATTGAAAACTTTCTTCAACTAGTGTTGAGTTTAGTTGCAAACAAATTGCACTTATCGGAAAAATTCGAACGTCGCATTACCAACAAAAATAAGATCGCTATTAATTCTTTACCGATATTTCTTAAGAGTTCTTGTTTAACAAGTTCTTGCTGTTCTTTTGTTCGCCAACTTTTAGTCGCCGAAGCAATTTTTAAAGCTTACAAAGTTTTCTGAGGAGTTGTTACATTATTGTCGCAATTTATAATCTCGTACTACATCTTCTTCTCTATTGGAACAATAATGTAACAAACTGCTATTAAACTCATTTATGTTTTCTTTCTCAAAACTGAACAATAACGAACAATAATAAAATATATAAAATGATAGATGAAAAAGAAAGAAAAACTTAATTATTTTGGGGTAAAGCATTATGTATACCTACTTGTAAAATATAAAAAGATGCACTTTGACGAATTTAAAAACTAACGACAAAACTGAACTGAAATATAAAGACTACTTTCCAAAGACAGGAACATTACAAAACTATACCTTAGTAAAACTTAATTTCAGAAGACAAAAAATAAGTAGTTATAAACAAAAAGACCATCATAAATTAAAGTGAGTAAACATATGTTTACTTAGATTAAAACGTACCTACATGTTACATATGGCATATTACATGGTACATATATTCTTTCATAAAAAGCCTAACTTAGCCACCATACAAGCAATACCAACCATTATTATCTTGTTACTATGGGACCACAAAAATCAGGTACGTTTCGCGAGACGATAAAAGATATTAAGCGAATTGCGAGCGAAAGCGTTTCGCGAATTCAAATTGCAGGCATTATATCTGCGAAAATGTCGCTATCTCTGTTATTGCGTTCCCGAAACCCGTCTTTAATAATATACTGGAGCGTGCCGTGGTATCATATAGCCGTATTTTGTGTTAAACCAAAAATAATACTGTTACCTTCCTGTGTGATACTTATGGTGTTATTATGGAAGCGGTCTCGGAAAACTAACTTTTTCCGTAGCTTTTGCATAATCAAACATATATTTTTTCTTTTAACTTAAGGCTGAGATCCTGCCACGGCCACGGTCCTCATTATGAAAGAACGAACAGAGAGATAGAAAGAGACTAGCTCTGGCCAAACTATCCATACTAATTATATAAATATCCATACTAAGCAAAAAAAAAATTTTGGTGTAACATCCGTTAGGTCAATTGTTTCGTATAAAATGTAGCCTATGTCACCCGGACCTTTACACGAATCAATTGACACCTCATTCATCAAAATCGGCCCAGAATTTTTGGAGCTACGGTGGAACACACAGAATCTGGATACAAACATACATACATACATACATAGACTGCTAAAATGGCAGTGTGTGGACGGGGGGTTACGCTCCGATACACTCATATTAGGTGTCACTGGGCAGCAAGTAGGTACTCATTATGATAACTGCGTGTGTAGGTATACCCTGTGGATGTTCGTACATTATAGACAAACTTAATAAATACAAGTGTAAATTAAAAATTTTCAACACCCCCGACAAATCATTTTCAAATAAATAATTATGTATATCTAGGCAACGTCCATCTTGACAGCTTGACATTTGTCAATTGACATAATATTATGAACCTAACGGTTATGTAACCTTCTTTTCTACAAGAAAACTAGAAAAGAGCTGATAACTCTTAAACGGCTGAACCAATTTTTTTGGATTATAGCTAAGAACACTCTCGATCAAGCCACCTTTCAAACAAAAAAAACTAAATTAAAATCGGTTCATTCGTTTAGGCGCTACGATGACACAGACAGATACACAGATACACAGATACACAGATACACAGATACACAGACACACAGATACACAGATACACACGTCAAACTTATAACACCCCTCTTTTTGGGTCGGGGGTTAAAAATACCGCGTACAATTTACTTGACATCAACATAAATATATTCATTGACATGCAAATCAGCTCATCAATGCGACATTGTACTTCATGTTGCGCGTTTATTTTATGAATATTTAAATACATTACTGATATCAGCTTTTACATTTTGTATTACGTAGTCGTAACTGTTGGTATCATACAAAATGACATACTATTAAGTTCATGACTTACGTATTGAATTTGTAACTATCTGCATTATATTTTTAATCAATTCACATTTATAGTGCATACATTTTAACAACGCACTCGCCATATTTGCTCTATGTGTCAACTGTCAAAAGTACGATTCTGAAGGTACCATACCTATGTAGTGGTTCGATTAAGCATGCTAAAGAAGAAACTTAAATGTCAAAGGCATAAACTCTGTCTCATTTTAACACTAAGTAAAGTCTGAGCTACGTCAATGTACCTCTTTAGATCTAAGCGGTTACGACGCGACGTAAGCACTCGACTCACAAGGTACGTCTTTGTTTGGTAGAAAATTATAAACATAGCCGATGCACACCAATTGCGTATGCAGCTCGTACACGTGCAACGCGCGTAGTGACCCGTTTGAACCCGTAGACGTACGACGTCTACGGGTACCGTACGGGACCCGTAGACGTAATTGCACGCATTACGTCTACGTGAACGTTCACGCCACGCAAGCGGTATGCCATGTTTTATACCGTTCCACACATTACAACGCAATGGTATGCGCTACGTCTACGCTTACGCAGCCTGTATGAACGAACGCATAAGAATTACGGCGAATGGTTAAATAAATTAGAAACCGAAAAAATAGAAAACTGTACGACATCATTTGCATAAAATAGGTTTAAAGTGTCACGGACAATTACAAATGGCCGTACATCTTGCGACTCAACTGAATCATTTTCTGTCGTAAAAGGGAATAATAAAACGAAAAGGAGAAAGCGGGAATGAAGAGGCATGAGAAAAATTGGGTCATAAAAAGGCAATCTCCGCGAAACGATGAGAAGCGACCTGTTTTCAATTACTACTTTTACAGTAAAAGAACCTACTTATTTGATTGAACGAATGAGTGAATGTTTTATTTGATTTAAACAATACACAAAAATCTATTGTTTTGGCCTCACGGCCCGCGCAAATACAATCGTTTTTCAGACTCTAAAGATTTTAAGTAAAGATTTTTACATAAACCTGTGAGGATGATACTGCCATTGGTGCAATTATAGTGCCATAAGCCTACTTTGTCGTATTAGTTTACAAATTGCGGAAAACCAAATTAAATTTGAATTTTGCGGGCAGACTCGTCGCATAAATGATTTAACTACTAGATACCATAAAAAAGACTAAATCGCGGATCCACGCGGATGAAGTCGTACTTCATCCGCGTGGATTTAGTTTTTTTTAAAACCCCCTGTGAACCATTCAATTTCCCGGTACAAAAATTAGCTTATATTCCTTCCTATACTGGACACAAGCAAATAGATGATGCTTGCAACTCCGTTCACTTGAAATTATGTTTTAAAAATCCCGTGGAAACTCGTTGATTTTCCAGGACCAAAAGTCCTTTGTACTGGCGAGTACAAACTTATCTTTTTTGCTAGGTTTTTAATAAAAAAATCGCAATTTAACCTCATATAAATCTAACAAAGCAAGTCATTCACTCTAACTTTCCAAATATGAAATTGTGTGGTAAAATCATATTAGTAATCTAAGGGACAAGTGTAAAATAAAAATTTATAACACCCTCGACAAGTGAAGGTTACAGAAACTAGAAAAGAGCTGATAACTTTCAAACGGCTGAACCGATTTTCTTGGATTATAGCTAAGAACACTCTCGATCAAGCCACCTTTCAAGTAAAAAAATTAAATTAAAATCGGTTCATTAGTTTAGGCGCTACGGTGCCACAGACATACAGATACACAGATACACACGTCAAACTTATAACACCCCTCTTTTTGGGTCGGGGGTTAAAAAATGAAAATATTACCTAATTGATTAAACTTTGGCTTGTGTCAACTGTAAATTATTCCATAATCTCTAATATTATCCCGCCAAACGCGAGCTCAGGAGTGTCATTAGAATTAACGGAATTAAGGAACTCTTAATTAATTGAATTCACTCGTTATATCAGCTTATTGCAATGGTATTGTACTTTAGCAGATATTTAATTTTTTATCTACTATTTTACACAGCAAGTTGGTAAAATTGTAATAAACTAAATGAACTACATTAAAAAAAATTACGAAAACTTATTTTGATGTCCACATCGAGTTCTTGTCTATACGGGATAACTACTGGGACCTTTTTGGATTCCTAGAAGTCATTTTTGTTCTAATAGATGTTCAAAGACTTATTTGTTTGTTTCGGGAAAGAGCATATTATATTTATAACAATGAATTTCAACTTCTTAGAAAAATCTGTAGTTTTCGAAAACATTGTACGTTTATTGAACTTGTATCTTAGTTTCCACTTCAGAATTTATATGTCTTAGGATAAACCCTGGAATATATTATTTATCATCCTAGTCCGTCAATCTGTCCCGTTGTTACATCAAGTATCTTAACAGTAACCGTTTCAATACCGTATTTAATATGTAGTTATATTATATCTTCAATGTCTTCAAAGGTTATTTACTTAGGACTGGCTTGTGATGAAAAGATGACAAGTGAGGTTCATTCTATGGTTTACATTATGTTGAGTTTGCTTTCGAATTTCCATCAAAATTCGTACTTTCCTTACATTATGTAAAGTATTTAATATGTAAACTATGTACTGTACAGTATACCTTCTTCGCTTAAAATAATGTGTTTTTCAGATAGTTAAAATTTAAGTTTTGCTTTGATTTGATTTTTCCCCATTTAATTATAGTAGTAGTAGTGTAAAGCTTTATTGCACCAAAATAGAGTAACATATTATATATGTATTAACAAATAGAAAGATACCTAATTGTGCTAGAGTGCGAAGGCAGCCGTATCACTAAAGATCACTTAGAGATTTTATAGGTAGGTATTAGGTATAGGCTAGGTGTCAAAGGTTACCACATAGTCTTTATAAATTTTGAAAGTGAGAAAGCAGCTTTGGCTATTATAACTGCAGGCCAAGCATAATCGCATAAGCATCTCTCGCGGGATTTACTTCGAAGGACTGAACAAGCTGTGAGGAAGCGTTGTCGCATACGATTGAGTTTGGGTTGCAGTATGCCTTTTAAACATAATTTTAGCAGCTTATAACATTAAGCCTCGGCCCATTTTCCTTGATTACTATAAACAATTACACTCAGCCTAAGGATAATTGAATTTCGTGGTCGTAACTTTGCAGACCTTTTAACCCCGTTTCCCAATTCAGTCAATAATGAGCCATAAATATTGATAAACATTATGGCCCAGGTTCGGCGAAATAAGGCATTGGCGACCCCTCAATTCCTCCAATTACACCCAATTTGCCTTCATAAGATATCCTATTTCATTGTAATTCGAACAGAGTTTATAATTAATATCCTCTACTTTTGCTTTTGCAACTTATCCATATTGTCCATACTAATATTATAAATGTGAAAGTGTGACTATCTGTTTCCTTTTTACAGCCCATCCGTTTAACCTATGACACCTACTCGTATCATTATAAGTCAATGATTCTAGCATCTTGAGATCCCAAAGTTTATTGGACCCGTGAGCTTCATACCGTACCAAATTGTAAAGTAGCGTTTACTAATTAGTAAGTAAAGTTACTGATAAATTAATTAAATTACTAATTAATCAATGATATAGGTAAAACAATCGGATGATACAACAGTACTTTTCCCTATCGCTTCCATAATATAGCTACACGATACATACAAATAGGTAGGTCAAAGAGAAATCAATACAAAAAGCTAAATCCGTTTTATAAAACCGGGCTGTTTTATCTTAGAATTCGAGCAAACATTTCCGAATTAAATACGCAAGTACCATTCGTATAACGATATAATTCGATACGAATCCTTATTGGAAGGGGCTGGAAAAGGTTAGTACACTGACCTGTAGTAATACAATGCGCTGGACCTCCGATTGCCGATCCGTTCTTGAAATTACTTGATTTTGGCGTTGATAGCAGTAAGCATCATGTGACCGTACTCGGAGTTAAATGTTAGTGATCGTAGTGATCAGACAGCTGACATCATAGTGTCAACACAATGACCATTTGACTCAAAGTCAATTTAATTCCCGATACGCTCGGGTCAACAAATCGGTACAAAAATAACTGTATTTTTGTATAGCACACTTTTTCCACCAAACTTGTATAGTGTCTATTTCAGTCGGTTAGTAGGATCATGAAATGAAACGCCAAGATCGGGTAAACAGATATCTATCGCTTCGTAACGAGCAAGGTAATTAATATCCTCAAACGCAGTATAATTAGCTTTTCCGAATGCTTTCCTAATAATCAAATTCAAATTTTGGTTACTCTTATTTGAAAATGAAAATGGAAAGTAATTTTTATTCACCACTAGAAGGTGCGCGCGACTATCTCTGTCGCCAAGATTCAAACCATCTGTGTACTAAATAGATTATTCGCGCAACTTTACACGCGTAGATTTATGTTTTTAAAAATCTTGTGGAAGCTTTTTGATTTTCCAGAAGCCCGGAAATTAGTCTCGGGATGCAAGCTATACCTATCTGTATCAAATTTCATCAAAATCGGATGAAATCTGTACCGGTATCAAACGGATTTACCATGTGAAGCGGATGTACCGTGAAAAGCTAGCTGACAGACAGACAGGCATACTTTAGTATTTTTAATATTAAAATATCCGTCGGACGGACAGCGGAGGCTAGGGTCATATTGGCACCCTTTGGGTACGGAAAAACAAACGTAGGTAGGGCTGACACAATCAAAAAATTTACTGCATAAGTTACCTAAATTTTATTCAGTCCACCGTAGCACGATGTCTGTGACAATAAAAACAAATCGTGGCAAACCAGGACCACGTCGACATGTTAACAAACTTTCCCTATAAATAAAATTACATGTCCAGCGGTCGGGTGAGGCAAGAGAGAGTTATTGCCAGCTGTTTTTCTATTTCCTTTGCTTTTACAAAAGGCATCTATGAAAGAATTACTGTCAACCATTTGAATAGTTGCGTGGTTATAAAACTAGCACATCGATAAAAATTAAAAGTAAAGCCATCAGCAAAAAGTTGAAAATACATATTCCCCTATAGTAAATATTGTGAACTAGCTAATGCCCGCGACTTCGTCCACATAGATTAAGTTTATAAATCCGGGATAAAATATATATACTGCCCATGTTACTTTCCAGGTCCTTAAACAAGGCATACCCATGCAAAAAACCATGTCGATCCTATGCTCTGTTGCGATGTGATTGAAGGACAAACCAATAAACCAAAAAACAAACACACTTTCGCCCCTATTATATGGGAAGTGATGTGATATGAGAAGAGATAATATCCTATTATGTATCTAATGTATGAAACATAAATCATCATCATCACCACAGACCCATCGCCGGCTCACTAGAGCACGAGTCCTCTCCCAGAATGTAAGTAGGAATAGGTTTGGCTATAATCTGCCTTACTGACTAAGTGCGGATAGCCAGACTTAACACACCTTTGAGAACATTATGGAGAACCCTCAGGAAAACCCGTTTCCTCACGATGTTTTCCTTCACCGTTAAAGCAAGTGATATTTAATTGCTTAAATTGCACACAGCTCCGAAAAATTGGAGGTGCCTGCCCGGGATTGAACCCACGACCTGCCGAATATCTTAACTACTAGGCTATCAACACTCAAATAGGATATAAAGAAATTATATTATTCAACGCTAGATTTAATATAACTCATATTTTATGGTAAATAGCGTACTTTTGCAATGTTGCAGGTATTTCTATGTTTGCTTTTTATTTCCAGGGATACGTTCATGTACTGAAACCTTTGATGTAGCAACTTAAAAGTTCTTTCTATGTAGGGAAAGTAAAATAAAACAAAATTGCAATCCGCATTTGTCTGTTTATTCGCTTAAAACTTCAAATATTGTCGCATTTGTTTATTAGCTTCAGTTTATTCTCTTATTCTGCAAATCAGCTTGCTATTTTCACTGTTATTTAACTTGGAAGGTTTATTTATTGATTGAAGATTTTATTCGAGTTTGTACCTATCCGATCGGATAACGGATCCTACACGTACGCCCACTGCTTTCTAAAATACTTGTTCATTATTTTTTGTAGTCTCTGTATTTGCTCAGCTCAAGTGGATAATTTTGCTCTTATTTGATTTTTTTAAACATATTTAATTTCATTTTAAAGGAAGCCAACAGTATACAAAGATATCATTATTTTAGTACAACTTATTTAAACTTAAGAGTATCGATTAATTTATTGTCGATATACTCACTTACCTACAAGCTAACTCCACATATTAATAACACGACTAAGACAATTCTTTGCTTATACCTAATCTACAATTTTATATTAATTAGTAAGCTAAAAATATAGGTAGGAAATAGGTACCTACGGTAGGTACCTACTTATTTCGAACTCTATGGTACCTACCTAAGTTAGCACTTGACTGTGATTGAAACTAAACGCATTTGTACTATATATGTACAGTAACCGGCAGGAAATATTGTACATCGACCTTTAGAAAGAGATTTTGGCTTCGTAGAGCGTTGCCTCTGTCACTCATACCCATCTGACGTTTTGTCGGTTTCAACGACAGAGACAACGCTCTACGTCCACTACTAAACACAGATCTCCTTTCAGTATCTCTTTATTCACACTCTTCACTGCCGAAGTGTGGATTGGCAGACTTAACACATCTTTGATAACATAATGGAAAACTCTTAGGCTTGCAGGTTTCCTCAAGATGTTTTCCTTCACTGTTAGCAAGTGGTTAAAATTCACAACTGCGAAAACATAGGTGCATGTCCGAGACCTAACCCCGGACCCTCCAAATAGAACGCTGCTTTTAATTCGTACTTTGTTTTTTCGCTAGAATTGTCCATAGCCTTGGAACGTGCCTTACCACCAGGTGAGATTACAGTCAAGGGCTAATTTGTATCTGAATAAAAAAAACGTAGACTTGGAAATAAATCGTGTTAAGGTCCCCTTTTTCCCTATTACAGCATATTATACTTACACATCATAAATTATGATACACTTACCAGTGCTTAGGTGAAAATGTACCTACAAGCATCAATCATTTATGCTTCACTCAATGCTCTTATGTCACGATACAAGATATTTTTAGTTTATATAACTGCTGAAAAAAATACCTAATGCTCTTGATTTTATTAATATATAAAAAAGTAGTAGATAATTTACATAATTGTACCTATTCTAAAGGCTTTTTACGCCACTTGGATCACATTTGTAGAGTGCTCTTCTACTCTCGTGCGTTTTTTATCTTCAATTCGACCCTATGTATGAATGTATGAGCATGTGTTTTATCTTTACGTAACTCAGAGAATTCAGTCAAAAAACTTGACTGATGAAAAACAAAGGCAGCCAATATTATATATTATAAAAATAGTTTGACTGTCTGTTCGTCTGTCTGTTCATTCATTACTGTCCATTCATACATTGTTTATCCGATTAAGTTGAAATTTTGCACAGTCGGAACTTGCGGTTTTAACATAGTACTATCAAAGTAAGCGTGTGAGTCGAGCTACATATTATGCCAGGCATGCATTACCTAAGTAGTAGGTATATAACCTCTCAGAGATAGCTCCAAGTATTTAGCTATTAGATACTCTACATAGATACAATCATCACTAATGGTGTATTGAGAACAGAGTAATCAAGACATGTTAATACGCTTGATAATCCAGACTGTTGAAAGGGCACTCCATTACAAGGATATCCCGACCGCAGCCCGATAGCGTAATGACCGCAATTGTTGTGGTTGTTTGATGCAGTATGATATCTCTACTGTAACAAACAATGTCAATCAAACAATATCAAACAATATACCCTAGTTAAGTATTAATAAATAATTTCGTAACTCACGAAGAATCCATCGTGTCTAGACATGACGATTTTTTAACATTTAGATACCGTTTCTCTGAACGTAACCGAGTAAAGTCCCAATCAGCGATTATCACAGAACAGTTTGGACTTTTACCAATGTGACTTGGTAAATCTTGGGATTGCCGTAGTTTGAGCTTTACAGTAACATAGATACACTATGGTCTATATTGAGAACAGAGTAATCAAGACTGTTGAAAGGGCACTCCATTACAAGGATATCCCGACCGCAGCCCGATAGCGTAATGACCGCGATTGTTGTGGTTGTTTGATGCACTATGAAATCTCTACTGTAACAAACAATGTCAATCAAACAATATCAAACAATATATCCTAGTTAAGTATCAATAAATAATTTCGTAACTCACAAAGAATCCATCGTGTCTAGACATGACACATTTAGATACCGTTTCTCTGAACGTAACCGAGTGTCCCAATTAGCGATTATATTATCACAGAACAGTTTAAACTTTTACCAATGTGACTTGGTAAATCTTGGGATTGCCGTAGTTTGAGCTTTACAGTAACATAGATACACTATGGTCTATATTGAGAACAGAGTAATCAAGACTGTTGAAAGGGCACTCCATTACAAGGATATCCCGACCGCAGCCCGATAGCGTAATGACCGCGATTGTTGTGGTTGTTTGATAACAGCTAATGTTTGCTTTAAGCTTCCGCACTATCGGATACACTCTGTAATCTCTACTGTGCTAATATTATTACTTATCTTAAATTAAGTACGAATACATAATTTTGAAACTATCTCGGCATCGTATTCATGACCTATTTGAAACATATTTTTGGGATACCAAAAGTTCAGTGAATTCTTCATCGCTTCCCTATGATTCCTTCCTTAGCTACTACAAATTTGAAGATTTTATTCTTCACACAGGCACACACGCACACACACGCACACACACACACACACAAACACTCACACACAGGCGCGCAAACGCACGCGCGTATACGCAAATGTTCATTAAATTCGTAATACTATAAGATTAGTTACTTAACTAATCAATATTAGTCAATAATATTAGTCAGTAATATATATTGACTTGCATGTTTTTTGGTGGAAAAGTTTAACTTTAATAGTAACCTTACTTTACCCGTTTGATGTGCAAATAGCCTTTACTGATTAACTGTATAACAATTATTATTAACTATGATTTTGCTAACCGCAAATAGGTTAAGCGTAATCCTTGGAGCTAATGTACTCTATTGTGAAAGTGTGGTCAAATTAGCTTATTGTTTGCACAAACATAGATTGTTGTTTGGACAAATTGAATATTCTGGACAATAAACTATTTTCCACTGAAATTCATGAATTTCAAATGTTTGGTTTTATTAATGGCCGCAAAAGCCAGACCTTCGTTAGCGAGTCTAATAAATGAAAGCTGAAAGTATCTCTGCATATTGTCCCTAACGCAGAGAGGAACGATCAGTGACTATGAAGTTTGGATTATGGTGGCTTTGGGATCTAGATAACCAGGTAAAAAAGCTGTAAAAAAAATCTTGCGGCAAAGTATGAAGTCTAATTTTTTATATTTTGCGGCATATTACCATTAGAATAAATAACAGTATTAAATTTGACCCTTACAGAATTTTAAAATAGGTACAATAAAACTTACCTGACCTAACATTTAGTTTGTATGCACAATAAGTTGGAAATAAATTAAACCGTTCATAGATTTTGTAAATCGTTTGAGGTGAATTAAAAGTCCCTATTCGGAAAAGCAATCATACCTACTTATCAGATGATAGTTAACCAGATTAGACGATAGTTAGATGGTAAGAAAATGATCTCTAATGAGTCTAGACGTAGTGAATGTAAAATCTTATGGTTAGAAGCCAAATGTGTAAAGTCATCTCGGAGTTACAGCGTTTTCACACTGATTCGTGTGGAAACGATCCAATGAAAGAAAATGAGTTTGGTTGACATTTCAAGTTAAAAAACTTGACACCGGAGCTGAGCTATGCTTTCAAACTTAAGTATATTGAGTTGGTTCTCTACCTTTGTTTTGTTATGATTATGTGAAAAAAAAAACGTTACACTACCTCAGTTATTTACCCCAAATCCACATGGTTCATAAAAAAATCTACATCTGTTTAATACTCCGTAATTATTATTAATGTTTTCAGAAGATAAATGTACAGCGAACTTCCTGTAAGCATTTAGAAGCTTTGTTGTGAGCATTCTACTCGGTTTGAACGTTATTCAGCGCAAAAATAACTCTTTGTTGGGAAAAAAATCTCTTCTGTTTACACGGACTTGTAAAAATTAATGTTTTGTTTGTTAAAATGCTATTGCGATTTAGGTACTAAAGACCGACGTCTTTGTATCTTTTCTCTTTCAGAGTAAATTTAATATACCTACCTACTTTTTAAAAGCTTCTCTGGACGGATAAGATGATTTTAAATGTTTATAGATCTTTGGAAAAGATTAATATAATATAACTAAAGTACAAAAGGAGTAATTGACGATTAATATATAAAAAATAAAGATGTATTTAGATCACCTGTGATCACAGAATTCTGATTTAAGAGGGATGAAAGAGTAGCCTTTGTCCTTCCCTGGGATTCTAGCTATCAGCTCTGTACCAAACAGATTGGCTATGAGAAGCTAGCATACAGATAAACACACAAACAGACAGATAAACGCACTTTAGCATTTATGATATTACTAGTGTGGATTGTAATTTAGTATGGATCAGAATCTAAAGATTTTAAACGGCCACTGAAACAGCTTAGCTATCAACTTGACATTAATAGCCGTTTAATGTTTAGTTTAGTTTTTAGTCTATTCAAAACCGCTGGAAAGTTATAAATTTTCGAACGTACTTTGTTATAAAGATAAAATCTAAGCCATTACGTTGCAAAAACTTTTAATGTTTAGTGAAATGGTTGTAGTTGCGAGCAACCGACAAAAAGTTAATAGCATAGCGGCTGTGGGTGTAATGTGCACGCTGCTTAATCGGTTTTAAACTTCCCCTAGCAATAAAGGGTTAAAATGTACCTACAGCGGTATACGAAAGTTTTGGCCAATTTTTGTTAGCGCCTTTTTGTTAGATTCTGTTTATATTTTCGTGTAAGTAAAATTATAATAGTTTATATTTCGTTTTATTTTTATTACACGACTGAAAAAGGCGCGCAATGTTTTCAGGATTTATGTATGAGAGTTTTTTTATTTCACCATAACTTTTAATAAAAAGTTCAATTTATTTTTAAAACTCTGTTTGAATGAACATAAACTTGAATTTAATTTGATATGAGACCTGTCGCGCAGCATACAACGAGTAGAATTGAATTATTATCTATTACCTAGTTAATTAAAATTTTGCATAAGTTATACATACAAAAATAAAATTGTAGTAAATCTCATTTTTCAATAAAATACACAATATTGTGTTCATTCTTGTTAAAATTAACTTGACTGCGGTGAAATAAAGAGAATTTGCGATACTACGTTATCGGTTACAGCCAACAAGCTCCGCCGTTCGGTCACTCGGTTAAATCGGTTCACCACACTTCAATAGTACGCCTAGATAATGGAACGGGACGTGCTTGACAAGTCTCGTGGAAACATCCCAAACGGAAGTGTATATTCACGAATTTCATATCTGACTGAACTTTATAACGACTCCGGCCTTAAAGAAAGCTCTATTTTCACACTAATATTATTAAGGCGAAAGTTTGTGTGTATATGTGTGTGTGTGTGTGTGTGTGTGTGTGTGTGTGTGTGTGTGTGTTTGTGTGTGTGTGTGTGTATGTTTGTTACTCCTTCACGCAAGAACTACTAGACGGATTTAGCTGAAATTTAGAATGGAGATAGATAATATCCTGGATTAGCACATTGGCTACTTTTTATCCCGGAAAATCAAAGGGTTCCCACGGGATTTCAAAAAACCTAACCCACGCCGGCGATGTCACGGGCATCGGCTAGTAGTAGGTAATTGTAAAAGTGTAGAAGATAAAATTAGACTCAAGTTTTTCCAAGAAATGTCTCAAGTATTTGAAGATAGCTATTTATCCACACATACATCAATATTATAAATGCGAAAGTATGATTTCATATTATCTGTAACCTTTTCATGGCTAAATAGTCCGTTTAACGGCTAACTTTGGGTTTGATGTTTGGTACTTACAGAGATAATTTGTACCCCAGAGACGAACAGCCTACTCTTTTGTCCCGGAAAATCAAAGAATTTCTCAGGCATCGTCCCGTTTTTTTAATCGACTGTTTTTTATACATATGCAACAAATCTGCAGTAAAATAACGAGAATTTATGATATGACGTTATCAATTACAGGCAACAAGCTCCGGTCGTTCGTCACTCCGTTAAATCGGTTAACCACACGTCTAGATACTAGATTACGTCTAGATAATGACCAGAACGTACTTGACAAGTCTTGTGGAAACATTCGAAACGGAAGTGTATTTACGGATTTCATATCTGACTGAACTTTATAACGACTCTGGGTTTAAGGAAAGCTTTATTTTAGTAACAACTAGCTGATGCCCGCGACTTCGTTCGCGTGGATGAAGGTTTTTAAAAATCCCGTGGGAACTCTTTGGAAAAAGTAGCCTATGTGCTAATCCAGGGTATAATCTATCTCCATTCTAAATTTCAGCCAAATCCGTCTAGTAGTTTTTGCGTGAAGGAGTAACATACATACACACAGACACACACACACATACAAACTTTCTCCTTTATAATATTAGTGTGATTTTAAAACTGTAGAACCTAATCATGCTCAAGTTTTTTTGATAAAATAAGTCTTATTTCAAGATTCCTTATTACTTTTGTCTTTTTAAATATCATTTTTTTACTAAGTAGGTATCTTCAACAGGGTGGGTTTAGGGATTTTTTAAATTCCATAAATACTTTTTTGATTTTTCGCTATAAAAAGTATCAAAATTGGGGTTTAGACTTATTTGTATTTTGTCTGAAACACTTTTCATTTACACTGTAATATTTTTTTTACAATACCTTTATAATATCTTTATTAACAAACATTTGTTTTCAGATATTTTAGCCATAAATAAGTAGTTAGTAATTAAAAAGTTGCGGTCATTATTAATTTAAATTAGCTTCATTCATATAATATCGCATAAGTCACTTGGCGTTGATTTATGTATGTATACCCAGTGCTTCATAAAGGGGTTTTCTCACTTCGCAGCCAATGTTCTCAGAATACCGTTTGAGCTTCCGCACACTCTTATCACAGATGCAGCTCTTTAATCAGTGTCTTCCATTGTGATATTTCTATTGTTTACCAAACATTCTTTCAAAAACCAATCGTAGCTTCTCAAGTTGGTCGACTCCGCCTTAGTTAAGACTTACCGTCGGTCAATAACTCCAAGCAATAAACTTCAACTGTTAGATAGTTCGCAAGGTTTCTAAACTGAACTATTTCCAACACAATGTTCAAGACAGCTCCACCATTGTTTTAGCATTCGAAACTTCGGCTTGATTACTTGTTTGAAGTTTGGCCACCGACGGATCATCAACAGGGTGCATCTTGAGTTACACACTTATTAGTTTGCTTCTCTATTATTTAACAAGTAAAACTCGTTTATTTACGAGTTACTAGATGATTCCCGTGAGTTCATCTCGTGATCGGCGTGAATTTAAAAAAATCTCTTAGGAACTCTTTGATTTCCCTGATAAATAGTACGCAATGTCACTCTAGGTCTTAACTTTAACTATCTATGCAAAAATCAAGTTGATCCGTTGCGTGTTGCTCCTATGCGTCGTGATTTAAGAACAAACTTCACGACAAAGGGCTAACAACAGCTTGGCATCGAATTTGTATCATATTTAATACATAAGTATATACTTTTTCTTGTAGCAATTGAACTCAACAGCGTTTTATTCACTGCGCTAGTATTTGTTAAATGTAAAAAAGCTCTTTTATATAAAGAACAAAATGATACCTTTAGTGTATTGCCAAGTCGACGTCCGAGTAAAGAGATCTAAATCTGTTGACGTATGGACAAATTCGGGATCACGGATCGTGGATGCCTGGTAATCCCTGCTTTACTATTCATGCCCTTTTCACGACGGCCCGTGGCCCTTCCTAATCCATTTTGTGAAATCGTAAAAGTAAGCAATTTGCTTCTTATTTGAATACATATGAGTAGATAGGTATATATAAAGGAAATGTTGGACTTTGAGGAATGTTACGTTTTGTAAAGCGTGTGTTTCGTTTTAAAAAAAGCGTTGGTATTACACTTACAATATTTAAGCAAATAGTTTTGATTCCATAAATAATAAAAATAGAAGAGATAAGAAAAGAAATAAAGATAAAAACAGTGACTATAAAAACTACGTCTACTTACTTTCTAGCAAGGTTTCCTTTACCACCAGGAGTGAAGGTGTTAGCAAACATTTCCCGAGATAAATCAAGAATCTGAAGTGGCGTCCCGGAAGGAAATTCAAATGTTTACTTTGCACCGGCTCTCTTGTCAACAGGTTTGTTACTCTTTGCATTCGGTTTCTTTGGAAAACGAGATTCATTTACACTGTTCTCCTTCGACCAAAGATTTTCAATTGCAAGGGAGTTGAAAATCTTTGCACAGAAGTTTAAGTTTGACCAAAGTGGTTGGATTTGAATTTCTGTACAAAGTTTCATTTACCGAGAATGACCAAGACTTTCTTCCTACTTCGTAGCGTAGTTTTATCAAAGACATGATAAGACCGAAAATATAATAAGTATCATTATTTTATGCAATAACACTCGACGTAATGGTAAGTACCATTGTTTTATGAGTGTTTCTGATTATAGAAATTATAATAATACTCTGGTAACTAGTGGTTTAAGCTATTTTAAAACTGGACGATGACCGTGACTTCATCTGCGTGTATTTAATGTTTCTAAAATTCACGTGAGAACTCTTTGATTTTCCGGGATAAAAAGTAGCCTATGCCAGTCTCCGGGATGCAACCGATGTCTGTGCCAAATACATGACGATCCTGACTACATCCTCGTAGATTTAAATTTTTTAAGGATCCCGTAGTATCTCTCTGCCAAATTTTTAACCGACTTCCAAAAAGGAGGTGGTTGTCAATTCGGCGAGTTTTTTTGTCTATGTAGGTAGGTATACCAATTTTTTTGAGGTTTCTGGACCAATTTGCAAATATATTTTTTATTGAACAATAGTGTCAAAAACGGTTAAAAAGATAGGTCGTAAAAAGCTAGCAGGCAGAGGAACTTTCGCATTTATAATATTAATATGTATAAGAATACTAGAATATAATATATCCCTATCAATAAACCTAAACTTAAGTGCACTCATTTTTAACCCCCGACCCAAAAAGAGGGGTGTTATAAGTTTGACGTGTGTATCTGTGTATCTGTGTATCTGTGTATCTGTCTGTGGCATCGTAGCGCCTAAACGAATGAACCGATTTTAATTAAGTTTTTGTCAAGATGGACGTTGCCTAAATACATAATTATTTATTTGAAAATGATGTTTTGGAAAACTCAAATACTTTGGATCGTCGGGGGTGTTATATATTTTTAATTTACACTTGTCACTAAGCAGTTCGTCATGCCAAACTAAATAAGCTGAATTTAAGTTGATAAAAATATAGAATCAGCCTCAGCCCGCTTTCCCTTTGTCTGTAGGAATAATAGGTTGTAGGGTTGTAGGATAGATATTCGAAATCAATAGCCACAGACTCGTATCAGACCTGGAAATTAATTAAAACTTTTGATCTGTACATCTTTTGAAAGCAATGCTAGGTATCGTAAATAGGACCTGAGCGCTTAAAGCGCTAACTCATCGCTGTTCCACTTTGAAGCAAGCTCGCTAAGTGATTGCACAGCACCGATACCTCATTCAATTTATTTGCTGCTATACCAATTTGCAATCTCAATGATGCTTCGATGATTTTGTAGGTACATTTTTATGCGTGTATCTTGAAGCGAGGGAAAGTATTGATTTACAATCGAGGCTGGCGTTTGCTTTATCTTACCTTATGCCTACGTATAAAACTTTCAACTGTTATTTTATTATGGATCCTGGTACCTGATGGTGGTACCTGCCAAATGTCATGATTTTAGGTCAACGAGAAGGACCTTATAGGTTTTCTTGAACGACACGACAAACGGACGGACGGACAGACAGACAGACAGACAACAAAGTGATCCCATAGGGGTTCCGTTTTTCCTTTTGAGGTACGGAACCCTAAAAATAACTATAATTTTATTTTTTGATTTTGAGGCGATTACTGGACACCTAGTTCTGGGAGACCCTTCCAAGAGACTTTTGACCAGCAATGGACGTCTATAGATTGAAATGAAGATGAGGACGACTTAAAACTTTTGTTCGTGACGAGAGAGTAACTTTGGTAAAATGCATAGGTACTTATATTGCACAATCATTATGTTTCTCCATTATAAAGTACTGAATTACCGCAAGTTTAGTGCGGTGCTGCCCGTTTGAACCATTCATTTTGTTTAACGAGTGTGTTTTACTCTCAAGTATACCACCTACTTGGCAATGTATCTCCCTTATCTTAGTGGTTGTACTCCAGTTTTAACGCAGAAAGAGTAAGAGCTCCAGTTAAAACTTTACTACGAGTATTTGAGTAAGTAATGCTATTATCTCTTCATTTTCAACCTGATGGTGTAAATTCAAATTTGTAGAGCTCATTATTTGTTACTAGCTGAT
Source organism: Maniola jurtina (assembly GCF_905333055.1). NCBI lineage: Eukaryota > Metazoa > Arthropoda > Insecta > Lepidoptera > Nymphalidae > Maniola > Maniola jurtina. Next base: position 11,188,522 of record NC_060038.1, read on the forward strand.
GCCCGCGACTTCGTTCGCGTGGATGTAGTTTTTTAAAAATCCCGTGGGAACTCTTTGATTTTCCGGGATAAAAAGTAGCCTATGTGCTAATCCAGAGTAAAATCTATCTCCATTCTAAATTTCAGCCCAATCCGTCCAGTAGTTTTAGCGTGAAGGAGTAACAAACATATACACACACACACATACAAACTTTCGCCTTTATAATATTACTAGCTGACGCCCGCGACTTCGTCCGCGTGGATTTAGGTTTTTCGAAATCCCGTGTGAACTCTTTGGTTTTCCGGGATAAAAAGTAGCCTATGTGCTAATCCAGGATATTATCTATCTCCATTCTGAATTTCAGCCAAATCCGTCCAGTAGTTTTTGCGTGAAGAGTAACAAACATACACACACACACACACACACACATACAAACTTTCGCCTTTATAATATTAGTGTGATAGTGTGATGACTACTTGTTTCCACCGATCATAATTACCTACTTACTTGCCTTCAATGCATAGGTATGATCTGTGCAGATACAATATGTGCAAGTATATTATATGAAATTATATTATAACAGGTATATAATAAGTTGATCCGGCATCTCTGTAGCGAGCTTAACAAAGCCCAAGTTTCCATCTCAGGTGTTAGATTGAGGTCTATAGCGTACTTTGACTTTGCTAAGACCTGCGACACCAGCTACACTGCTGACATAAAGCCGTCTCGTTTTAGCTGAAGCTTAAGTCTGAGCAAAGTCAAAGTACACTCTATAGATCTCAGGCTTAGAATGGTGACGTCACACCAGAAGGCCCAGTGTTGGCAGACACCCCCCCCCCCCCCCCCCCACTAGATGGATAGATGTCATCAAACATGTCGCAGGAAGCTGCTGGATTCAGGCGGCACAAGACCATGACGTGTGTGTGTGTGTGTGTGTTTGTTACTCCTTCACGCAAAAACTACTGGACGGATTGGGCTGAAATTTAGAATGGAGATAGATTATACTCTGGATTAGCACATAGGCTACTTTTTATCCCGGAAAATCAAAGAGTTCCCACGGGATTTTTAAAAAACTACATCCACGCGAACGAAGTCGCGGGCATCAGCTAGTAACTGATATTTTTATCACGACGATTGAATAACTTTATTTACAGACCCTGATGAATATTCAGTGTGAAACTCAAAAAAAATCGGGGAACCTAAATACACATTTCCTAAATTTACATATTGGGCACTTGGTTAAACAACGTCCAATTTTAAGGGTACAAAGCGCTTATGGAGATAAATGGTCAATTCTGCAGTCCAAATGTATTCTGCCTATAGTAACACATTAATCCAAACGAGATTTTCAATGGTGTCGTTATTTAATATTCAGAAAAGTCGTTTCCATATTCTTAATTTTTTTCTTTATAGTCGATTCTTCCTTCATCTCATTCGTTTAATCGCATAATAGTATGAGTTCTCTTGGGATAACAATTCGGAAAATGCGGTTGATTTTCAATTACTTCCGCATGCTACGTTACTCGTGTGAGAAAACGGAGTCATCCATTAAGTTGCTGAACAATCGCAATCGATTTATATGCGTTTTCAAAACTAAGCCACACATGGTTTAAGTTTGACGTGTGTGTCTTTGTATCTGTGTGTCTGTGTATCTGTCTGTGGCATCCTAGCTCCTAAACGAATGAACCGATTTTAATTTAGGTTTTTTTGTTTGAAAGGTGGCTTGATCGAGAGTGTTCTTAGCTGCAATCTAAAAAATCGGTTCAGCGTTTTGAAAGTTATCAGCTCTTTTCTAGTTTTCTTATAGAGGTTTTTGTGTCGGGGTTTTTTAAATTTTGAGTTATTTATTAAATTTATAATGAATAGGTACAGACAAGCTTCGTACAATAACAACATAAACACTTTGTAAATAACATTAAAACATTTTTGATTCGATTCACAAAACGTCAGATCAAGTTTTCAAAGTTCGAAGGCGGTGTCGTCATTTTACTCGAAGATATCATAACGAGAAAACGATGAAAAGTCGATGATGGCAGTCGGAAAGTTTTCAACAAATTCAGCTAGTTTCCCGATTGGAACAACTTTTCACATAAATCAAACTTTAGTAAAAACTGTTTCTGCCTAAATGCCTTATAATAATATTTTGTCATGGCGTTTATATTTGCCAGCTATTGAATAACTTGGTTGCCAATGATGATCAGTTATCTATTCACATAAATCATTTTTTTGTAAAAACTGCAAAATACCTATATTTTTTGTTAAAATATTGGAACTGGTAGGTACCTGCAGAGTAACTGTTGCTATAATATAATAACAGCTTTTCACATAAATCAGTCTTTCATCGATTAATAATTACTTTATCAATACGCTTTTCATTTATTTTACTCTACTCACAAGCTTATACGGTATAACTTACTTTTCTGCCTTAGATTTTACCATTGTTCGATATTTAAAAAATCGGCCAAGTGCGAGTCGGACTCGCGCACCGAGGGTTCCGTACTCGGGTATTTTTTTCAACATTTTGCATGATAAATCTAAAATTGTTATACATTAAAATAAATAAAAATCTATTTTAGAATGTACAGGTAAAGCCCTTTCATATGATACCCCACTTGGTATTACTAGTAATCTTGCTTTGAAAATTTAAACACATTTAATTTTTTTTTTTAATGATGTAACCACCAATTCATGGTTTTTGGAATTATTCCTTTCCGTGTGCTATAAGACCTACCTACCTGCCAAATTTCATGATTCTAGGTCAACGGGAAGTGCACTATAGGTTTTCTTGACAGACTCGACGGACGGACGGACGAACGGACGGATGGACAGACAGACAGACAGACAACAAAGTGATCCTATAAGGGTTCTGTTTTTACTTTTGAGGTACGGAACCCTAAAAAACCGGGTCTCTTGTTTCAATTAGAGAAAATGTCACTTAAGAAAACTTATATAAATATAAACTTACTTAAAAAAATATATCTTATTTCCCTAGTATTGTAAAAGACAAGTGTAAATTAAAAATTTATAACACCCCCGACAAAGTATTTGAGTTTTCCAAAACATCATTTTCAAATAAATAATTATGTATCTAGGCAACGTCCATCTTGACAGCTTGACATTTGTCAATTGACATAACATTATGAACCTAACGGTTATCTAACCTTCTTTTCTACAAGAAAACTAGAAAAGAGCTGATAACTCTTAAACGGCTGAACCAATTTTTTTGGATTATAGCTAAGAACACTCTCGATCAAGCCACCTTTCAAACAAAAAAAAAGTAAATTAAAATCGGTTCATTCGTTTAGGCGCTACGATGCCACAGACAGATACACAGATACACAGAAACATAGATACACAGATACACAGATACACAGACACACATATACACAGATACACACGTCAAACTTATAACTCCCCTCTTTTTGGGTCGGGGGTTAAAAATAGAAAATCGTTATTTATTACTCTAGCTTTGACGTTTGAACTAAAACACTAACATGAGAGCAGACATTATTAATTGAGGTATTTCATCCTAGTTTCAAACGCTGAGCTACGAACGTGTTCTGCTAATCACTCTGATCGATTGATCACAAGGTTAAACACCGTCAAAATGACGACATATCGCTTCATTTAACTCTATCTCACTCTCTAATTAAAAGCTATGTCATCACGATTGCTGATTGTACAGAGAGTATGCATTTAGTTCTAAGTTAAAATGTAGATCGAGTGTTTTAGTTGCCTAACTATATTACTTTGTAGGTAGGAAAATAAGTAGTTTTAATTAGTTTATTGTTTAGCCGTGAGTCTCCTGTATAAGGCTTGTTTCTGACTGAAAATCAGCGCTGTGTGCCTTTGTATTTTTTTTTATTAAAAAGCATATAGCACTATGCTGAGCTGGAACCTTTTTTTTTTTCAGGTTATGTCACATACGATAATGAATGACTTCTATTACTCTGAGCAAATGCTGGAGTGGCTGAGGCGCCAGGGTGATTCATACTTTAAAATATTCTTTATTGTACAGTGTACACCATAATAAAAAAAAAAAAAAAAAAATTCTGACGAATTGAGAACCTCCTCCTTTTTTGGAAGTCGGTTAAAAATATAAAAAAACCCTACTTCAATAACCACAAACACTAAAAATTAAAAAATAATTTAATTTATAACAGAATATATCATGTAAGAGGTAATGCTCTATAATACCATTTTTTGGAAAGTCCTGAAGTCATGAAAAAGTGGTTTTCCATAGACAAAATTAAAGTGTTGTACCAATTGTAGCTATAAAATAAAACCACTAGACGAAACAAAGTCGTATTATTTTATAGCGCAGTTGACTAAAACCACAGGGAACCCTACAATAAAGTAAACAACAGTACTAGAATAATTAATTGACCACTGTCTGGCAAAGAACTCATCTAACTGCGCATACTCTGCGACTTCTCTTCTACTATTTATTTAATGCCTTGGCCGGCCTTATTTGTGGACCAGAAATTCCGTCAGTGTCGAGATCCAAAAGAATAGTATAAATACTTTTTTTTAGTGATCTTCGACTGGTGGCAAATTATGAATTTAGTAAGATTTAACACATTGAAGCCGTAAAAGAACCACCAGCTTAATTGCAGCATGCGGTGTGTACCGCCCGCCCTCCCACTTTCAAAGAAGGTGCGCCATGTGCCATGCCATACCATGCCATGGTGTGTGTGTCATGCTGCATGTTGTATGATACAGCTTTGTCTGTTTTGACGGGTTATGGTAAATTAATCATGTTCCTTATATATCATGGACTTCCTCAAAGTACCTAACACCTGCTTTTATACAACGTTGAAGTTGCTATATTTTTTTAAATCCTTTTATCTTAATCCCATTGAGTAATTAAAAATATAGAGTCGTGTATGTCTGTCTGCATTTCAACTCCACGTTGTTTTATTTATAAGCTTTTCTATTTATTTTATTGTAGAACCTTAGTTACTCTTGGTGTTCTCTCGTGGAATTAACAGACGGCCGTTTATCACAATAAAATAAAACCGCTGGACGTCCGACTCGTTTAGTTTTACGACGCTCTTGACTACCGCCGCGGGAATCTATCTCCTCATACAATGGAATGAGCTACACAGTAAAAGTGTAATAAATTAACACGATGGACTAAGGCAATTTACGCCAGTGGTTCTTAGGCCACGGCCTCGAGGACAGCGGTGGCCGGGATGGGAGCGTCGGTCGAAGCGGGGCGATTTCAATTAAATTTTCAGTTTGGATAGTTTTCGAACACATACAGAAAGAAAGATTGGACACTGTCTAGGAATCGACCATTCACATGATATATCATATGAATGGTCGATTAGCTCGACTCGATAGGCTTGTTATATTCAGTTATATGGTGCATAAAGCCCCCGTTCGGTGGTGAGACAGAAGATACAAAACGCAGGAGTGTAGAAGAGATAGCGCTTTACAAACGTGACTTATAAGTGTATAGTAGTTTTATAACTCTTTACTTTAGAAACATAATTATCTACTTCTTTTTTACATATACCTATTTGATATCATTCATTCGCATTCATATATGTGGTGCCGCCCTATCTTCCGGCTCGCTGTCGTCCAGGGCGGCGTCATATTATAAATGAATGCGTTTTGCCCCGTCTTAATCATCGCCTCGCTCCCGCGCTCCCGACTGCTTTTGTCCCGCCTACCGCTTCGTCGAGGCCGTGGCCTCAATATGATCATTCAAAGAAGAAATAACTAATTAATTATTTAAAAAAAATTACTGCGTCTCCTATCAGAATGAAAAAGGTTTATCTAAAGTATAAACCATATGCCACCACGCTGTCCAGTTGTAGATTAGCAGACTTCACACATCTTTGACAATATTATGGCGATCTCTGAGGCATGCGGATCTCACGATATTTTACTTCACCGTTAAAGCAACTTGATACACCCATAATTTTTCATAATTGCACCCAATATGGGTGAAATTATGAAAAACATGAGCGTCGCAGAATATCTACTAAGTACAGACTATGAATACGTAATATGTTCAAGTGCAAAAAATCTTGAGAAAAAAAATTACATATTTTGTGTCTTGTTGAGCAAACGTTGCAGTGCAAATAAATTTTGCAATTTGTCGTAAAACTAACTCAAAGCAACAGTTTCTTAACGAAAATTTACATTTAAAATACTTGTTTATACCGCGCCCTTGCTACAACATTATGCAACGGAATTAGTTATGAGTTTCTCTACGTATTTGCACGTAATATTTACAGTTCTACGATAAAAGAAAAATGTAATCTACGAAAGAGCTGAAACTTACACCTTGCAGGGAAACTTTGCTAAAATTACTGCTGCAGCGATTAAAATAATTATTATTAGTGAATTTTTAATACATTCATACACTGGCTATATTCTTAATAGTGGCTATTTAATTATTAGGTAAACCATCTTTTGATATAAGGACTATAATTCATATAACCCGCTTCCACACCTCGAGGGGATTCAAACCTTTGCCAGCAAAAAACTTGGTAGGTACTTACCTATTTACAAACACCATACTTACAGAGCTGGATGCTTTATTGTTGTCAAACTAAATAAATATAATTATTATCTCTAATTAGAGCTTTGTAATAAATAAAATCAAATCATAATTTACTGTTTTATTTTCGAAACGGATGCCTTTTTGAGTTTCAAATGATCATCGCACTCAAACGGCTGGAGATTTTACTAAGAATGAAAAAAAAAAACATTTTTTTGGCGTCTGGTAATTTAAATTTTGAAATAACAGTAGTCTTAAGAAATTCAAGAACCCAGCTTTGGTGAACTCTTGTTCTCAGGCAGTAAGTAGTTAAGTAGGTACGCAAGCGATATTTAACTTTTGCAACTTGCCAGGATCCTCGTCTTAAGAGCTAACTCGTTTATGATAATTTACTTCGATATTTTACACAAAATGTCTGAAAATTTAATAAGTTAAACTAAATTACATTTTAGAGAAACTGAGATTTACGGGTTTGATACAAACAGAGATATGCAATTCCCTTAAGTCGCATCCCATGATAACCTTTTCATGGGTTCGCGATTGGGGGCGATATCCGAATCCGTAGCATCCGAAATGATATAAAAAAGACCCTAATATAGATTTATTGGTCCCCTCTCTCGGCCATTCCAAATTGTTTATTCATCTAAAGACAGTATATAAAGATTGTTTTCACACAAGTGTCCGAAAAAAGGCTCCGAAGAAAGAAAAAAAAATTTAAGGTTTCATCTACGTAGGTACGTAACGTGAATTTCTTTACTCCACCATTACTTCTAATTGCCTGGTTACAATAGATTTGGATGTATGGGGCATCGTCAAAATCCTTAGTTCTTATATCATCCCATGTGACACAGGCTATAATTTTTTTTTAAATTCAATATTCAAATGTGAAATTTTTTACTTTTTATTCCTTTTTTTGGCAGGGCACTCGTATTTTTTAATTTTTTCAATAAATTGTTAAAAACCAAGATAAAATTCTAACGTAAGTGATGTAAGATTCAAAAGGAACAACCTTAGATATTCCCGAATAAGAGGCCGACAACGTCTTAACCACTAAGCTAGCACCTAGACCACAATGTAGTCTTAATTTATTTTAAAGTATCACGACATTCAGTTCTGATGATGCAGGGAGCGACTGGAAGTGAATGAAGATGGAGGAGGACCATAATAATTATTTGGTAGCGTGCTCTTGAAAAGGCCTATCCTCAGCAGTAGGCGTATGCAGCCTAATTGATTGGTCTGATTAGATTGGATCGATAAAGACATTTACCTATATAAATGCTTGTTTTAAGAGGGGCCTCTCCGTCATTCGCTCTATACAAACGTAGTTCGTCTTTCATTGGAATACTAACCAATCATACTCAATGGAATTTTGTAGAAACGTTCCGGGAACTAATATCTATGCCTGTGATTTTCCAGGTTTCATTCGGTTTCAAAGTTACGCGGTTTTAAAAATTCACATACAAATCTTTGAACCCCTGTAATTTTAAAACTACATATTTTTAGAAAAATCTAAAACACCACAGGCACAGATATTAGTTTCTAGAATATCTCTGCAAAATTTCATGGACTTTGGTTGCTTAATATTCAAATGACTACGATTGTATGGAGTAAGTGACGGAGAGAGCCCTGTTAGTGATTCAACTCACGTAATTACTAGCACCTTCCTTCAGCACTAATATTGTACGTAGTAACACGGTGATAATAGAATAGAACTACTCCAAGGCACGCGTTTAATTTTCTAGTATTGCTTGCAGTAATGCCGACAAATATGTGTCGAGTATTGCCAGGCAGCCTCGCGCGGGATGATTGTCTTTTATAAACCGACGTGCCTGTGGCTTCCCGGCGTTTCCGTTTTGTTGAATTTAATATATTATGGTACCTAACCACAGAATCCAGAATGGTATAGAAATGGTAAAAGGGAGTAGGCGTCTGAGCATGTTATTCTAAATGGCACACGTATTTACACTGCGTTTAATTTACGATGCTTGAAATAGAAATAGAACGATATTTAACTTTTACAAGTGCTTTTGAATCGTCAGTGTGCGCCGTTCCTACCGAGAAGAACCAGCAAAAAAACTCAGGTGTCGCTTTTCTCAAGTATAACCATTAATTATGCAAGTAGATAGTAGAAATGTGTATGCGTTAATCCTAAATGATCTGTGAGTATTTTAAATTCGACGACACGCTGTCCCGATATTAAAGCACAACAGGTGCCTTTTCTATTACTTACCCTATTTAGAATTCTGTGCCAGTAATTTTACAGTTTATTACCTTTGTGGTATCCAGGAAAGGCGAAAAATGATGACATGTACTACTTAGATGAGGAAATGAGATAGCTGCGATAGTGAGGATGAAGTGGATGAGAAAGTGCAAGAACTTGAAAAATTAGAAACGATGGTCCATTGTCAATGTTGAAAAGTGAATGTACCCTTTTAGAACGCATTCTTGTCTATGACAACATCATTGTGACATTTGTTTTTGTTACTTGCTCTCTCTTTGACTTTGGCCGCCATGCGTGACGTCGCTTTTTCCTATTGTAAATATTAAATATTAAAAGTAAATTAATATAATGTGATTTAAACTATTAAATACAAATTGGCTCAACAACTGGAAGCTGAGTTTTCTTTCCAAGCGAACGTGGCCCGCTGCGCACGTCTGCTCAACAGTCAAAATAGCACTTTGACGCTGTTATCGTCTATATAATATTGTTACCACTCGACTCTGGAGCATGCCGCAATGTCGCACTATGTTGTTCTGTGTATTTCTTCGATCTTTTGAAAGAATTAATGGCAGCTTCAGCTTCATAAAACGTGCACGGTCACTCATATCCCCAAAGACATGGATTTATCCCTGACTTGTCAGTCTCAACGATAGAGACAATGCTCTACAAAACCGAAACTGCCGACTATCTCTTTCTAAGTTCGATGTGTAATCTTTTCTACCGGATACCAAAGACTTATGAAAGAGTAATACTGTGCGACATTGAAGCATGCCACATGCCACAGGGTTGCATACTATCATTGTTTAAAATGTAAAAAAAATCGTCGATAGACTGTCGATGTCGCACTGTTCTATTCCAAATCTATTCACGAATCACGATGTTGCCTCAACATAAAATTGAGTGCCGCACCTATCCTGTTTGAAGCCACAAAGTTAATCTTTCCATTTGTAGCATGCCGCATAGTCGCATGTTGTAAGTCCGGCGTAAAACAGCCATAAGCGAACTCGCACATATTTCGAATCAACCAAATACCCACACATCGAGTGAAACGTCCAATAACAGCGCCACGGAATTCGCAGAGAGGTATTCTTCCATTGGCAGCCAATAAATACCAGATAATAGAGGAACGCTGTCCATTACGCCAGATGCTGGGTTGGAACATTCCTTTTTATTCACTCTTTGGTTTTGTATTTATTTATTTTAACTTTTGGTTTAAACGTTTGAATTTGTTCAACGATGTAAGAGTAAGCGGTATTTTCGAACCTGACGTTTCTACATGTAGCTAACTTTTAAGTGCATGGCGCATATTACGTTGGTGTGAGAAGAGGAGAGGAGATGTTCAGTCGACCAATCAGATTCATAATAGATGACATGAAAAAATTATTACGTCATCTTCCAAAATTGGTTGACTATAGACATCTCTTCTCCGCTCCGCTTAGGTAGAGACCAGGCCTTAGCGTTCCGGTATGCTGTCATGTAGAAACCAAAGGGCACCAACTAAAGTATTTAATAAAAACTTCCGCTTTCATCTTAGACTGCATTCACTTATCACCAGGTGTGATTGCAGTCAAGGGCTTAATCTAAATAAAAAAATAAACTATTGCGTTGTCGTAAGAATTGCATATTCGTTTTAAATAAAGCAGGTGAAAAGTAAGATGTTAGATTCTTTTGAAGCTAATACTACATCTTAACGTGTAAAAATACCTACTCTACAAGAATTAAGGCAAATTATAACGAGATTTTCCCAAGGCGTACACACGGATGTAGGTAGGTACCTACTTAGTAATCTAAAACGCTTTTACCTCGTCGACAACACGCCCCAGACGTTAAAGTTTTGAAGACTTAATTGAAGAGGATTAATATCAAGTTGCAAGATAAAGTTGTAAGTCGCGAGTAAACTTAAACGTCTTCGAGAACTCTGCCTATGTTATTATTTTGTTAGTTTAATTGAAATTCTATAACAAACAGCAAATATAGGCTAAGCTACACGAAATGTATGGAGATAACTTAGCATTTTAGGTGAGCGGCCGTGATGTGATGAAATCAATAATAATAAAATCAATCTTATCTGATAACAGTCGATACTTACTACTCAAGCGCCGGTCACACAGGCCGCGTAAGCGTAGACGTAGCGCGTACCATTGCGTTGTAATGTATGGAACTGTATGAACCATGGCATACCACTTGCGTGGCGTGAACGTTCGCGTAGACGTAATGCGTGCAGGTATGTCTACGGATTCACGCGAGTCACTACGCGCGTGTCACGTGTACGTGCTTGGTGTGAATCGGCTTTAACCGTCAAGAATTATATGGAATTTTAAGACAGTCAATGTCGCTAATTAACAGTTTCAGAAGGCATTCTAATTTCTAATATTGGATAGATTTGATATTTCCAACAACTCCATAAAGGCTTTATATTGGCGCGATTATATCTAGATTACCTAGTAATCCTATTGCTATAAAGTACCAAGTGACGACGTGTAGTGAGAATTTAATGTCAATTTCCAAGGTGACCTATTATCTCAGTATATTCGAACTTCAACCGTTACGATTTGAAATTATCGCCCTTGGAGCCGTAACCCCTATTAATGCCTCTACGATCTTTGACTTTGAGACGTGGTTCGCTTGTATGTGATGTTATTATCTTCGGGATTTTAACCCGAATCGCTATTTAAAAGGAGTGTATTCAGACTGTTTCAAAGTTACATGGGCTCAAAGATTTCCATAGAAATATTTCACAGGCTCTAAGATTTGTATATAACTTTAAAACTATTTTATACTGAAATCTGATATACCATAGACACAATAATTATAAAACACAAAAAAAAATCTACCTGCGTCCGTTATAGTCTGAAACCATCCAATTGATGTGCCCTAAATCAATTTCACTAGAAAGGCAATAATGCGAAGATGGTTTTCAATTAGTAAAACGTGCATTAGGCGCATTCCTTTTTTAGCATAGTAGGTAGCACACGCCGGGTATAGGCTAGTATAGGCAATATTATAATTTGTAGTTTTTCTTCCCATATTATGAATGCGAATGTGTGTTTGTTTGTTGGTTTATTGGTTAGTCGGTTTGTCCTTCAATCACGTCTCGACGGAGCAATGGATCAGCGTGATTTTTTCATATATTCAGACCAAAGTCGCAATCACACCTTTCCACCGTGTTCTTTTTACATTTAGGGATTTGATATACCAAGCGTTGTGGAGATAAAATTGTATAGGTATGGCGTTCTAAAGAATGAAGCTCGTGCGCGCCCGTTTAGTCCATAGACACCATAGATTAAAGCAAGATTATTCCATAGAGCGCAATACAAGCAAATCCCAAAAAGCCTCCCAGAATGTTAAAAAAAAAATTGGCTATAGCAATATGCGCAAATAAACCCATCTCCAAAAACGGCCAGCCCCTTTGACTTTAAAAGAGAGGTAATTTCTCCATCAAAGCAAAATCCCTTTTCAAAATGCGATCTTACATTAGATATTACTTTCCTACATCTCATTATTTATAATGGAAATAGGAAAAAGGCTTTTCATATTTTATAGAAACATTTTTACGAAACTTTCAGCGCTCATAAAACGATTTGCCTAGATCTTCATAAAGAGTTCATTACATACATATTATATATGTTCTAAATGCAAAAATATGTCAGTCTATCTATCGGTCTGTTATATTTTCACGAAAGTACAGAAATAGCTTGCATCCTGTAGGTGGAAATAGGCTAATTTTTGTACCGGAAAATCAAAGTGTACACACGGTTTTTTTTTAAGTTCGAGTTAAACTCGCGTAGAGAGGGTTTTGTGCGATGGACAATATGTAATATGGTACCTAGCCACAGCTGGAGCTTCCCACCAGACCAGACAAAATTTGAAAATCACGTATTTCCAAATTCTAAGCCCTAATTCGCATGAGCGTTAAAAAAGCGTTGCGTTAAAACCCGGCGCTGACGATACAAAGTGCGCGTTAAAAAAGCGTTGACGTGTAAACAGACACTTGGAAATGTATTTGTTCTATTTTGAACGCTTTTTTAATGGACGTTAAAAAAGCTCTCGTGCGAATGAGGCCTGAGCCGTGAATTGAACCTAGCAACTCTATATCTCCACTACCTACGCCATTGAAGTTTGTTAAAGCATTATTTACGTAAGTACCCATTTTATAAAAGCACTTTTAGCCGGTTCACATTAATTACCAAGTTCAACGAGATCTTTCGAGACAATTCTTGAACATAAAAGCATAAACAAACTAATTTTCTTACAAATAAGCTGTTTAGCACAGATAATTTAATAAGAAACGGGCGACCTAGTTCGTCCAGCAAAGAAGTTAGCAGGTAACTCAAATTCAATAAAGTCCCCGTAAATCCCTAACTGTAGTTTAATACTCGTGAAAATGGGATGCTCTTTGCATATTTCAGAAGAGATTTTATCGGTGGACGGTCACGACTACACTTATTATATTATTTTCTTGCTACTTTTTGAAGCTAAGGAAAATTTACCTATTTCAAGATGGGTTTTAGCATCTCGGCTTTTGCTCGAATCATACGTCACGTGGGCAAATTTTTAGCATTTTATTCTATGATATATAGCTGGTTTTCTAGTTGTTTTAGGCTAGGCGCACATGGGTGGTTAAATGGTTGACTATTTGACCAAATAGTGGAATCAATACGAGTACATTAGTTACCATTTTGTTCGATAAATTGAGGCAGCTAGATTTAACCAGCCACGTGGTCATAAAACCGCCCGTACGTGCCTAACCTTACTAGAGAGGCACGTTTTGGGTTAAATCTCTTTTGCATGCTACAAAAACCGACAAATAATAACTACCAGTCTTAATTTTGTCGAGTCGTAATTTGTCGATTTTCTGTCGTGCTCAAAGAAGTCTTACTTCGTTTAGTTGAAACGGATGATCGGACCGAGCCATTTGAATAGTCTCAGTTTGCCTCAAGTCGAGTCAGTCTGGCCTCAGATGGATAAATAAATTAATAGATGAATACAAAGCATAAAAGACAAAGTATTTTGCTAGATACGAATGCAGTATGCTGTATTACTATTTCGTAATAAGCAGTGTAAAATTGCAAAAGTTAAAAAATATTGCTATAAGTAGTTCCTCCCAAGCAACCTTTTCATCACAAAGTGGCGGTTCCTTGCAGAAAAGTGTATTTCAATTAATACTAGAAAGCAAAACTTTCCGAATAAACCTTTACTTTACTCGTAGCTACTACTTCCGTTCGCTGCAATAACATTAATTAAAAAAACTTAAAACAGTCGCGGACTTCTCATTTCAAACAGGAATTGAAGAGCTTTTTACAAGTAAAATGAAAAGAAACGAGTTTATTCTGAGAAGCTGTTAGCGCAATTACCCACTAACAACTTTTAGTGTTTACGTCTATCTAGTGTTAAGAGATCCGATAAAGCCTGGGTTGAGTCAAGATAAATCCCGATAGCACAAAGCAAATAGTACCAACTGTAAAGAAAAAAGAAAATGTTCAATTTAAATTTTTTGAGCAGTCTCTGCTTTTTACACGATTACCCATAAAAAGGAGTGTAATGTTTTCAGGTTTCATATGTATGTATTTCAGTTTCTTTATTCCAGCATAGCTTCTTTATACCTGAACAGATTTTCATGTATGAGGTACTTATCGGTAGAATTCTTACATTATCCCAAGTGACATTAGGTATTTTTGAAATAAATGTAAAAGCTAAAAAAAATAGGTACTGATTAAAAATACTTTGGAAAAATAATGCTAAAATGCTAGAAGTAACAAAATAACTTAAATGTTAAAATAGATTTGGATGAAATATCATTACCACGTTTAAACAATACACACCCCTAAAGAAATTTAATATATTTTTAACGAGGACGAAGCCATTAAACTGGTCTATTCTTATCGTAAGCAATGATATCCGATATTTCGAGTGAAGACTTAAAAAGGGTTGAACTACTCGGCAGACAACGAGAGAAATCAAAAAACAAATTCCGCAAGCAATTTAATTATGTTAGCAATCTACGGATTTTAAGTATAGAATGTACCGCGGCTCCTACTCTCGTATTTTAGTAGATGTAAGCTCTACTAGTTTCGAACCCATCCGGGGTCCTTTTTACCCGACTGCGGCAAAGTCAAAAGGAAGGGCTATGATTTTAACAGTCTATGCATGTACGTATGTATGTATAATATATGTATGTATGTATGTTTGTATCCAGATTTTGTGTGCTCCACCGTAGCGCCTAAACTACTGGGCCGATTTTGATGAATGAGGTGTCAATTGATTAGTCAGATTAGTTAGATCAGTTAGTCAGTCACTGTCGCACAGTCCTGCTCAGTGACATCTCCATGGCATTTCAGAACTTATATTTTCTGAATTTAAAACCTCAATTGAATCTTGCAACTGTTCGTATTGAATTGTAAGTAAACACCCTAATTTAATTGTTAATTCAGTTATTTGAATAGCCGTTAAAACCTCCTGCCAATTACAATGCGGTTATCTTTAAAACAAGAGTAGGCACCTTCTAGGTAAACGCGTCCCATCTTAGACCATATCATCACTGTCCATCAGGTGTGATTGTGGTCAAGCGCTTGCCTATAGTGAATAAAAAAAGACGTTTAAAAAAAATTACATAGTTTTTAAACTTTGTGATACGTCCCTCAATTGACGTTCTTTTTGTGAGTAAGCTTTCTGTTATCGTTCAGCCATTTTGTATATTTTTTGTTATTCGAATTACAATAAAGCGAAAACTAATATCTAAGCTAGTAATGGGCAATTTTTAAATTTACTACTTTCCTTTCCCTTAAACTTTTCTATCTGTATTTTCTTAGTAATCACGATTTTACTCGTAATAATTTGTTTATCAAAGACTGCGTATATTTTTAACGAGAGACTTATTTAAATAAATAGGCAGGTACTTAGTTGTAAAAGCTTTTTAGATTGCTTGAATCCTAATTTCTTGAGAAGACGTGACCAAATCTATTCCGTCGTCAATTTATCTATCTATACATATAATAAAATTGTAGAAAAGTGGTGTCTGTGCAATGGAAATATATAAAAAAAAAGTAGCAGGGGTTGTTATTATATCGATGCCGAACCCGAAATTGTAATTATTTTTTTTTTTGTCTGTTTGTCTGTTTGTCTGTGTGTTTGTGCACGCTAATATCAGAAACGGCTTATTCGATTTAGATACGGTTTTCACTTTGTAGTAAGCTTCACTTAACATTTAGTGGTTATTTCATGTCAATCGGTTCATAAATAAACAAGTTATGTCAATTTAAAGAATCACGGCGAACATTTTTAACGTACAGAGTATATGCTGCCCGAAAAGTCACTATTCCACGCGAACGAAGTCGCGGGCACAGCTAGTATTATAATTATATCCGCACTTTAAATCGTGTCGTTTTATTTGTATGTATTTATGATAGGTTCACTTATTTCCAAAGAAAGAGAAAGAGAGAGAGTTGTAAAGAGTTTTATCCGCTTCAAGCATTATGTTCATTACATTGCTTCAAAACTCATTACACAATATTAATTAAGTTCTGTAAGTTAGTTAGGATTTATATTAATTATTATCAGAAGGTAGGTATAGTATACCTAAATAAGTCTGTAAACTCAAATAAGACCTTAATTCAAGGGCAAAAGTCTGACTACAATATTGAAACAAAATCGAAATCATTTATTCAAAATAGGTATCTACCTACTATTGTACACCTTTTGTTTGTCCGTTTTTTTGATTTGAAAGATGATATAGTGGTGATAATTAATTAAGTTGTTTTATAACGAGATTTATTGCGATGTTCTAGCTCAGAAAAGAAATAAGTACACTCAAAATATGATGTTCATAATTATGTACGGAACCCTAAGAGAGTGAGGCCTGACTCGCACTTGACCGGTTTTTTTTTACTTGTGCTATGAGATATTGCTACCTGTCAAATAGTTAAAAACCGGCCAAGTGCGAGTCAGACTCGCGCACTGAGGGTTCCGTACTTGGGTATTTTTTCCAACATTTTGCACGATAAATCAAAGACTATGCATAAAAATAAATAAAAATCTGTTTTAAAATGTACAGGTAAAGCCCTTTTATACGATATCCCACTTGGTATCGTTATCTTACTTTGAAAATTGAAACACATTTAATTTTTTTTTTAATTATGTAACCACAAATTCACGGTTTTCAGATTTATTCCTGTATTTGTGCAATAAGACCTACCTATCTGCCAAATTTCATGATTTTAGGACAACGGGAAGTACCCTATAGGTTTCTTGACATACAGACAGACAGACAGACAGATAGACAGACAACAAAGTGATCCTATAAGGGTTTCGTTTGTCCTTTTGAGGTACGGAACCCTAAAAATAGAACTTTTGACAAAAAAGGAATCGTGACACCATTGCAATTTTCGCTTTGGAGTTCGTCTCACCTCCGACGTCAGCAATACACCCGGGGGACACAATGCAGCAAATTGAAACTGAAGGAGTCACGCTTTATTGCCGACGCTAGAAAATTGCAATAGAGCCCGTAATACATGTCGGGAATGCTTTTAAACTACGAAAGCTTTTGAAAATGATACCTTTCAAATAGCTAAAAATGTAGGTACACCTTTACATAATCCAAAAAAAATGCATTTTTAGAATTCCGTAGTAAAACTAGGAACTCTAATAGTTTCGTCCAGTCCATCTGTCCTTCTGTCTGTGTGCTTCTTAAAACAGCATCTTAAAAAAAAAGCTGAAATATCTATTTTTGACAAGTATTTTTGGAGAAGTAGATTTCGTGGCACTGTTACGATTTTTTTTGTTTGGAGTTCGTCCGACCTCCGACCTCAGCAATACACCAGACGGACACAATGCAGCAAATTGAAACTGAAGGAGTCACATTGCATTGCCGACGCGAGAAAACTGCAATAGAACCTGCAATACATGACGGGAATGTTTTTAAACTACGAAAGCTTCTGAAAATGCCCACCTTTTCATAGTCCGAAAAATGCATTATTGTTTCTTATTGAATGTGAATTTTATTTGTATGTGTTATTTCTATGTTAGTGAACACACTTTACACAGATAGAATAGAATAGAATAGAATAGAATAGATTTTTATTCAAATAAACTTTTACAAGTGCTTTTGAATCGTCAAATAATTTACCACTGGTTCGGAATGCCGTTCCTACCGAGAAGAACCAGCAAGAAACTCGGTGGTTGCTCTTTTCAATACACAGATACTAAGAAAAACACATGAAACTAAATAATAACACCCCTCTTTTTGGGTCGAGGGTGAAAAATAGTCTTGTAAACCGATAAATTTTATCCGCGGTTTAGATAACTGGAAATGATGTTCTCAATAAGTCAGATAATTATAATTGAGAATGTTAATACAAAGGCAATAATTTCGCTTCGCTTTATCAAAAGGACCCAAGTTTACAAACAAAGCACAATTGTTTAGGACCTTCTTATCTTGAACACCCTACATTGATTCGGGATTCATTAATAGGTACGTACAGTGTTTCTCGGGAAAAAGAAAGCGGTTCGCAGATAAAAATCTCTTTTACGTTATATTCTGTATAGAAAATGCTGGACAATCTTATAGTGTGCGCAAAAAGAAATGTTTAGTTTTTTCTCTGTCAGGATAATTTTATTGTTGAAAAATTAAACAGGCATATGTGCTTTTAGGAGAACTATATTTAGTGGGACTTCAGCTGTTCTTGTTACTAACAATCATATTATTATAAAAATAGCGTAGGAATAAAAGCTAGCAGGCACACAAACAGACAGACACACTTGCGCATTCATAATATCATGTATGGATACAGAATTCGGTAGGTATTAATAAAATAGAAGCTTATAAAATTGTGCTTATACTAAGGCCTTGTCAGGAATTCCCTAGAAAAATAGCCTGAAGAGGTGCCGATGAAATTAGCATAAAAATAATTAGCTAAGAAAATTATTGGGGAAAATATTTTGAGGTAAAAACAATTCGCAGCGCCATTAATAAGGTTTTGAAAACTAAGAAGTTTTCAATTAAGGAAACTTTTCCGATATAAAATTAGATCTTATAATTAATGTATTTAACAACAAAGTCTACTGTGCAAACTATTGGACTAAATAATAACCAATCTTCCGAAAAAAATATAAAAGAAAAATTAACAAAACAAATTACAAAACCCAAACTTAAAAAATATTATACGATGATATACCTCGAGCTGTACCTATATTTTTCTTACCTACTCACTAGATTAGGTAAGTACCTATTATGTATACCTACCTACCTTACAAATTGCTGATTTTTATAGTTTTAATAAAACTATAATAAGTTAACGCAGTGCCTGGTAAAACCGACTGTGGTTTTTCTGGAACTGAATGTAACAAATGATTGTTGAAAATTCAACCCCTAAAGGTAAAATAGGAGCTTAAAATTTGTGTAGTCCACGTGGACGAAGTTGCAGGCATAAGCTAAGAAGTAGTAGGATATAATATTCCTGATTCAAAACATTATTTAAATATTGAATGCTCTGTTGAAGAGCAAATCCTCTGTCCAATGTTATCGTTCCATCATGAACTAGACCTAAATAAACCTTGTACTTACCAAATTTCATTTACTACGCACTATTAAAACGAGATAATGTACTACAAAAACATTGTCTAAAATGGCCATTTATAGCAATAACTTACAAGAATATTCTATTTTCGAAGAATATAAATGACTAGCTGATGCCCGCAGCTTAGTCCCCGTGGTTTTTAGGTTTTTAAAAATCCCGTAGGAACTCTTTAGTTTTTCTGGATTAAAAATAATCTCTACATCGAGATGCAAGCTATCTCTGTACCAAATGTTAATAAAAATAGCCTACTTATAATATCCTTTTTGGGATCTTACATACAGCTACTTTCGCATTTATAATGTTAGTATGGATTTCAACAGAATTAGGTATATGTTTGAACTTCTGTGAATAGTAACAGCTGTGCCTTAGAGACTGCACTTTGAAGGCTATACAATTACATTTACAAAATTTCACCCAAGAATTTAAGCGTAAGTTAAACTCGTATCATAACGTGATCTGAACAAAATGGCTCGCGACGTGAAGTCGGGGTAAATGTCAATGATAGCCCTCAGGGTAAGTCTGGTAACCCATTATCTTCCTCTGTCGAACTTTACCCGTTCTCGATTTGAAATCATTAGCCTCAGGGTCACGCCCGCAATTGATGCTCTTTACGATCGAACTTGATTCCGAGACGTGATGAGATACTTTCCGATTAGACTTCTATTGATACTGATTTTATAAAAGACTAGATGATGCCCGCGACTTCGTCCGCATGGATTTAGGTTTTTAAGAATCCAGATGTAATTCTTTAATTTCGTTATCCGGGATACAGACATAGACTCGTATTACACACTTTTGCGTTTATGATATTAAGTATATAAATTTTGAGAGAATCATTGATTCTATATTCGGTGAACTGTTAGAAGCTATACAATTACATTTACAAAATTTCACCCAAGAATTGAAGCGCAAGTTAAACTCGTATCATAACGTGATCTGAACAAAATGGCTCGCGACGTGAGGTCGGGGTAAATGTCAATGATAGCCCTCAGGGTAAGTCTGGTAACCCATTATCTTCCTCTGTCGAACTTTACCCGTTCCCGATTTGAAATCATTAGCCTCAGGGTCACGCCCGCAATTGATGCTCTTTACGATCGAACTTGATTCCGAGACGTGATGAGATACTTTCCGATTAGACTTCTATTGATACTGATTTTATAGAAGACAAGATGATGCCCGCGACTTCGTCCACATGGATTTAGGTTTTTAAGAATCCAGATGTAATTCTTTAATTTCGTTATCCGGGATACAGACATAGACTCGTTTTACACACTTTTCCATTTATAATATTAAGTATATGAATTTCAAGAGAATCATTCACTCTATATTCGGTGAACTGTTGGAAGCTATACAATTACATTCACAAAATTTCACCCAAGAATTTAAGCGAAAGTTAAACTCGTATCATAACGTGATCTGAACAAAATGGCTCGAGACGTGAGATCGGGGTAAATGTCAATGATAGCCCCCAGGGTAAGTTCGGTAACCCATTATCTTCCTCTGTCGAACTTTACCCGTTCCCGATTTGAAATCATTAGCCTCAGGGTCACGCCCGCAATTGATGCTCTTTACGATCGAACTTGATTCCGAGACTTCTATTGATACTGATTTTATAGAAAGCAGAGCATATTTGGCCGCCATAAAATTTAATTAACTACGTGAGCCTGGGTACGTGATCAAATAAGAAATAAGGATATCCGTAAAAGAACCATAGTAACCGACACCATGATCATCACCATCATCACTACTAAACACAGATGTCCTCTCAGAATGAGAAGGGGTTAAGGCCATAGTCCACCCAGCCATCCCAATCAGCACTGGGCCAGCACTATGCTGGCCCAGTGCGAATTGGCAGATTTTACACACCTGTAAGAACATTATGGAGAACTCATACAGGTTTACCCACAAGTATCCTTCCAGTGTTTTCCTTAGCCGTTAAAGCAAGTGATATTTAATTGCCTAAAAAGCACATAGCTCCAAATAGTTAGAAATGCGTACCCGGGACCAAACGCTGGACGAACCGAATAGAAGGCCAACGTCTTTACCACTATGCTATCACCACTCCCTTAATCAAATATCCTACACGTATAGGCTACAAGTGTAAATTGAAAATTGATAACACCCCCGACAAGTGAATTACAGTAACTAGAAAAAAACTGATAGCTTTCAAACGGCTGAACCGATTTTTTTGGATTATAGCTAAGAATACTATCGATCAAACCACCTTTCAAACAAAAAAACTAAAACAAAATCGGTTCATTAGTTTAGGAGCTACGATGCCACAGACAGATACACAGATACACACGTCAAACTTATAACACCCCTCTTTTTGGGTCGGTGGTTAAAAATGTACAGAAGCATCACCTAAATATATCAGGACTGCCATGGTTAATTGGAATAGTAAAAGCTTTCATAATAAAAGCTTTTGTGCAATCATTACCGACAAGGATGCTTAATGCTATTCGCTATCTCGACACTATCAAGGAAATAATACTTATTTTTTATTAAAATGTAATAAACGACGTTTGGCAGCGCCGTGTACCCACGCCATCTGGAACTGATCCAAATTGCCGGAACAATCGCTGGAGATGGCAGTTTCACACCCGCGAACTTTACAAAAATGACAAAAGAAAGACCTTGTTCAAAATTTATAATCGAAGTCTAGATAAAATAAATTAAAACTAGCGGGTCACGCTGAAGCGTTAATCTGAAGATTAACTTGGGTGCAATTTTTGCAGATCATTTCTTGGTTAAGGTCTACGTTTTTGAAAAAAAGCTACGTAGTATATGCAAAATCTCAGGTTTTTTCATCCAGCAGTTTGAGCTTATGTATAATTATAATTATATAATTATGTGTCATTCAGTTTCTTCTTTTGTATGCATATTTGTAAATCATATTGATATCACAACGGACGGAAACCTTTAAGTACGGAAACCTGCCTAGAGAGAAGAAAGTAAACCATATTGCCATTTCACCTACCTATTGTTGTGATTTATATCATGAACTCGATTTGATAATATCTATTTTTAACTTTTCCGAAAAAAATCGTAGACCAAAATACCGATAAAATAACTAAGTTCAGGTCGGAACGAGAGTATCACACTAATATTATAAAGGAGAAAGTTTGTATGTGTGTGTGTGTGTGTGTGTGTGTGTGTGTGTGTGTGTGTGTGTGTGTGTGTGTGTGTGTGTGTGTGTGTGTGTATGTTTGTTACTCCTTCACGCAAAAACTACTGGACGGATTGGGCTGAAATTTAGAATGGAGATAGATTATACCCTGGATTAGCACATAGGCTACTTTTTATCCCGGAAAATCAAAGAATTCCCACGGGAATTTTAAAAACCTACATCCACGCGAACGAAGTCGCGGGTATCAGCTAGTAAAATATAATAAGTAAGAAGTTCTCGAAACGTTGAATGTCATTTAAGTATCTATTCACCCAGGTATTCCAAAATAACAGTGATGGAATTGAAAACGGTTGCAGAAATGGATTAGATTTCATATCTAGATCTTTTAGTCGATTTTATCGCAAAAGCAAATTCAGAAATGCCTAATTTTAACTATCGCTTAAACTTACTTAGGAATTCTTGAGCCAGTTCGCTTTCGATAAAATAATCATGTTAACAACGAAAAGTTCTATATTTTTATCTATTGATAAACTAAGTAGGTAACCTACATGTAAAAAGACTTGTTCTGACTGACTGAATGACTGAACTATCAATCTACAACCTAAACCAGACTTAACAGTAGGTTTATTTTATGACTTAGGAAACTATGAAAATTTTTTGGAAATTCCCCTCCGATAGTTAAATAAAGGGTGAAAATTTCAAAGGAAGACCGTCATTTTTCAAGTTATATTTATGAGAATTTGTTTCTGTGTTTCTCATTTAAATAGTAAGAAATACGTGTTTAGTTAGGGCTTTCTGATAATTTCATGCCCTCACCGATTTTCAAAAATTCCAACTAAGTAAAGCCTTGCGCCAGTATTTGATAAGGGTTTTTTTTTGTTAAATAAAGTTCAAATATCCAATTGGTCGGCTTAACGTCTACATGCCAAAATACTTAGACTAAGAACTACAAACTGTGCAAAAAAACGGCTGCCAAGTTTGGAAAGCATTCCTGTTAATCAGCTCGGAACGCTCTGGGGAGAAAAGAAACGTAGCGCTCTGTGTAGCTTTACTTTTTACTTAAAGTCAAAAAGATTTATTTTACAGTTGCCTCGCTGTGCTGAGTAAATTGAAAAACTGTCAGGAATCTATTAGGTTTTGCTGTCAACTTTGCCACATTCACTACTTTATTCGGAAGACCTATCCTCTAACTAATATCACACCCCGCCCCGACACTCCATACAAGCGAACTGATTTAATTAATTACTGTATTTCAGGATTTTTGGAAATTCCACCGATTTTTAGTTCCACTCGAGCGTAGTCGCAGTATTATATAATACATCTAGGTCAATTAAGCTAGACTTGTACATATTATTAAACTTAAAAACTAAATTAAAGTTTTATACAGTCAAATTACGATATATGAAAAAACTTTTCAAGAAAGTAAAATCTCATTATAACTTAATAACGACCTACTGAAATAAAGTTTTACAACAGTTTTATGTATTTTTCGTAGGAAGTAGGTACCAACTGCCAAGGTTTACAGTACTGGCAATGTAATTGCTAAACTTTTAAATAATTATTTACTCTCCCTTCTTCAATTATAAAAACTTTCTACTTTCAGTCGCTTACAATCATGAAGTAGTAATAAATACCTATAATATGTTTACTGATTGAAAATACAGCTAGTAAAAAACTAAAGTAAAACTCCAGGGCAAAGCTCATATTTTTATTATTCAAGCACTCATTTATACTTTAATAAAAAACGCTGAATTATTTATAGTTAAACTGTTTTTCAGTCGTTTAGTATATTTTAGTAGTTAATGAACTCAGAATTTTCTTATCTTTCATTTGACATCCCACTCGATAAAAAAAGTTTTTTTGGAGACCCACACTTTATTGGTGTAGCATCCGTTAGGTCATTTTTTTGTATAAAATATAGCTTATGTCACCCGAATTTTTACAACGAATCAATTGACACCTCATTCATCAAAATCGGCCCAGTAGTTTAGGCGCTACGGTGGAACACATAGAATCTGCATACAAACATACATAGATACATACATACATACATAGACTGCTAAAATGATAACCCTTCCTTTTAGCTTTGCCGTAGTCGGGTAAAAACTGAAGACAACTTCGTACGCTTATGTGAGTGACACGCATGCGCGTAACAGATATTCTACATACTTACTCGTAAGATATCTGGGCGGGGTTCACACATTTTTAGGTAAATCGACACCTATAAAAATGCTTCAAAAATTTTGCCCATTTCCAGTCTATAGAACTCGTTGTAATTATTCGCACCACTTTACATACATTTTCTATCATCGAAAACAACAGTTAATCTTTCTAGGTAAACTCGTCCCATCTTAGACCACATCATCACTTGCCAACAAGTGTGATTGTGGTCAGACGTGTTTTTATTATAATACATAATGAATTTAAAAAAATCGTTTAAATACAATAAAACCCACTTATTCTTCTCAAGTTGTAATTTACGCGGCATAAGCTAACGTTTCTTTATCGCTTCTAAAACTATTATTTTGAATTTTATGACTCTTTGAGTTTAGATGATCACATCATCAAAACTCATACATTAAAATTGTACTTAATTTCCTAAGTTACAAAGTAAATATTATACGTGTAAAAAGTTAAATATACAGTATTGAGTTAGATTACTATCCTCTCACTAAACACGTTACCTTTGCCTAAAATACCACATCAAAGTTTAATAGTTACCGCACATGTGGTAACACACAAGTGAATTAACATAACTCCAAGGGAATATTTACTTAGGACTAGGCAAGGTAATGAGAATATAACGGTAGAGATGTAACTCTGGACTGGACATTTAATGTTAATTATATTTGAACGATACTATTAATAGTTCAGTAGTGGTTGTATTTATACCCTTCCCATTCTGATCCATGCTCAGTACTTGGCCGGCATAAGTTGATGATAATCATAATGATAATTATGGTCCTGTGGCATACTGCCAGAGGGCCGTACCACAGGCCCCCATTATAGGGTCAGCGACAAAGCTAGGTACCCGTCCATAGTCCCTTACACAGAGTCAGACTGTTGGTCGTATCATAGTATACAAATTCTACAGCACGATGCTCTAAACTTGGAAGAAATGCCAGCCACTAAGCAAACCATATGTACTACTACCACGCAACACACATAGATCCCTATAAAACACACTCGACGCACGTTTCTCTCCGATATCGGATAGATTACAACATGGGGTTATTCAAGAGGCGGACCAACAAATTCCTGAAAGGTCGGCAACGCATCGGCCGGCGGTTCCTCTGTGGCTGCAAATGTTCATGGGCGGCAGTAATCACTATACATCAGGTGACCCGCCTGCTTGTTTGCTTGCTATTTTTTATTTAAAAAAAATTGGAGCATCCTCAGGATGCAATTGCAATATTGTGCATTGTAAGATATACATTTCCTGAGGATGCTATGTAATAGAGTCCTCTTCCCTTGGAAAAAATAGTGTTTCTTAGTTTCTAAAAGAAAAATATTTAAGAAAATTACCTGAAAGAAAGGTTTAGGTGTTTTTTGAGATGGAACAGTTTTAATCCAGAGGTGCAATATTTTCAGTGTACGATAATATTATACTTATTGAACATACATCTCAAGATTATATTGTTCTTCAATTCTAGGCTACCACTTAGCCTACCTAATCTATCCCCAACCATTACTTTTGTTTTAGATCTATTGCTCGTGTATATATTACGTTTAGATAAAAGCTAGTTTATAGGTTTAGATAAAAACTGTCCAATATCGAGCTTTT
Source organism: Maniola jurtina (assembly GCF_905333055.1). Lineage (NCBI taxonomy): Eukaryota > Metazoa > Arthropoda > Insecta > Lepidoptera > Nymphalidae > Maniola > Maniola jurtina. The sequence continues at coordinate 11,214,721 of NC_060038.1, forward strand.
ATTTCGGTGGTGTAAACGGTTTATTGCACCATAGTAAAAACTCGGCTGTAAAAGGCACAGCTACGTATGCGTTACATATATTTATGTAAATTCCTAATAATTTATAGAAGTAAGGACCATAGGAGACAATGCTTTTAGCATCAGCGATTGGCAACTTAGCTGTTTTTAGGAAGCTTTATACTCCACTCCGCACATAATATTATACAATCAAGAGTCGTAGTGATCTCAATTCAATTTTATTTTTTACCAGTTAATGCCCGCGACTTCATACACGATTTTAAAATTCCATAGTAACTTTTTCATTTCACGGGATAAAATAGCGGCACTCTCGAGGTCTATTACTATAACCATGTCAAAAATCAGGCCAATCATGCAGTTTAATGGAAGAACAAACCAACAAAGAAACACTTTCGCATTTATAATATGGGTAGTGATGACTAATGATTTCAGTACAGCAATCAAATGTAGAAAGTCATCAAAATTCGATGCAGTATCGAAATAATCGCTAAAATGTGGCTTTTAAATACAGCAATCGAACGTAAAAAGTCATCCAAAAGTGATACAGTATCGATGTGGTCGCAAAATCGCCGATCGCTGACGCTAAACGCAGCGTGTGTGCTATGGCCCTAAAGTAATCATTCTATTATCATAAATGACTTTTCACATGCTCCATTCTGACACTGATTGATTGTTCCTACTTGCCATGATAAATAAACGTTTTATTATACATATTTATTATTCATACAGCAGTCCAAGCGCAATCAGCGTGACAGCACTGTCATGGCTTTGGCAAGACTTTGTCGATGAAAAATCCTCATGAAAGCGTGTTCGCACTGATTGTGTTTAGGCTACAGTCATTTTATACTTACCATGTCTTATCATATTCCAACCAAAATTACTTTTCACGTTTATTATTAAGGTTAACTGACAGGTGGCATAATATGAAAAAAGAAACACTAATAGCTCGTTCACACAGGCTGCGTAAGCGTAGACGTAGCGCATACCATTGCGTTGTAATGTATGGAACTGTATGAAACATGGCATACCGATTGCGTAAAGCGTGGACGTATGCGTAACCCAATGTGATAGGGGTTTACGCGCGTCACGTGTCACGTGTGGGAAATTGGTGTGAATCGTACGGCTGCAAGACTCGCTAGAGGTCCAGGAGTCATAAGATCAGTAGCTTCTGAAAATTTGGGTACCGTCAGCATCACAGTATTATAGTGACATTTATTTTGTAGAGGAAATGTCCTAGACACCTGAGACTTGCAGTGAAATAGAAATCGCATGGGAAAGAGATGGACTCATAGTCAAACCTTTACTTTGGAACAGGATGTTTCGCTTCAGTTTCATACGCCATCAACAGACAAGTAATGGCAAAAAAGTTCCGCGGTTTCGCCGCTACGGAACCGTGCTGCAGGCGTCTTGTATTTCAGTTCAAAATTAATGCCGCATACTATGTAACGTACGAAAAGTTGAGGCTTCGCACTGGCAGACGTCAAATGTTAGTATATTTGACGCAGGTAGCCCTAAAGTAGCCCTGTTTCTTAGGGTTCCGCACCTCAAAAGGAAAAACGGAACGCTTATAGTATTAATTTGTTGTCTGTCTGTCTGTATGTCTGTCTGTCCGTCCATCCGTCGTGTCTGTCAAGAAAACCTATAGGGTACTTCCCGTTGACCTTTGGCAGGTAGGTAGGTCTTATAGCACAAGTAAAGGAATAAATCTGAAAACCATGAATTTGTGGTTACATCATAAAAAAATTAAAATGCGTTTAAATTTTCAAAATATAATGTATATATATGTATATATATGCATACCAAATGGCGTATCATATGAAAGGGCTTTTTTATCTGTACATTCTAAAACAGATTTTTATTTATTTTCATGCATAATAGTTTTTTTTTATCGTGCAAAATGTCGAAAAAAAGAGCCGAGTACGGAAACCTCGGTGCGCGAGTCCGACTCGCACTTGGACGGTTTTTTATTTTATTTTACGTCACCATAGCCTAATATTTGATATATCGTCAATTCAGGATCAAAAAGGTGGTCTGTGGGATCAAACCGAGAGTTGCCTCAAGAGTTGCCTCACTCTAGTTCACTCTGCTCGCACCGTTGTCTGTTTGGTTAGGAATGTAGGTGAAATTTTTATGCTCCTATTTCGAGATTTTAATTGTTTTCAACCCCAAGGGGAAATCGGGTGGTTTTTCGATTAAGCAGATGAATATGGAAGCATTCGTTATATTTTAATGAGCTTTGGACTGAAGTGGTTTATAGATTAATTAAAATCGGAAATCCACTGCAGTACTGCAACGAAATTTCAAATTTCTGTTAGCGTTCTTTCGACGGCTGCTTGTTAAGTTTATGCAAATTTTATTCTTACTTTTCTGCAACTGTTCAAGTTACATTATTGAATAATTATAAAGTTTTTTAATAAATGAAGCATTTTTATTGTTTGTGTACACATTATTTCTTAGTTTTTCTTTGTGCAATATTAGTACAATGTATAAATAAAGTATCAATAAAGTACAGATACGTATTCGTATTTGTGAGCATTCATAATTTCCTAAAAATATACCAAAAAACCAACTCAAATTATCGTGAGTTATATAGAAAATGAAGCTGATCGAGTATCTTCTGATAGAAAAGTGGGCATAGTCGATATTTACACCTTTTTTTAAAACATATTTACCTACCACCGAAGTAAATAACTAACCCATCCAGCTATAAAGCCCTTGTTATCCAACCAAAGCATTTATTTGCTGACGCACGTTGCTGGTTACTGATATGTACCAGCTCACAGCAAAACTGTAGTTGCAATACTGAGTATTTCGAGTGGAGACATCCAAATTTTAGTGGCATGCAAATTCGTTCCTCAATTAGAACTTCGTGTTTCGCGTTCGTTTCACGTTCATTTCCATAATGGGGTTGCACTAAACTTGAATGCTGCTCCGTCGACACTCGCAGCGCCTTATGCAATGCATGTAACCTGTGTTATCTAATTAAGGAAATCTGAGACGATACGAACCGCTAAGGCGTGAAATGTCCTTCCAGTGTCCGTGTTTCCTGCCACGTATAACTTGAATACTTTCAAAGCAAGAGTTAATACGAGTTCAAGAAATTCTAAGAAGAAGAGGAAATTTAAAGGGAATTTCACAGACACGTACAGTTCACGGCAGGAAATATTATACATCGATCTATAGAAAGAGATAATGGTTGCGTAGAGCGTTGTCTCTGTCGTTGAAACCGACAAAACGTCACGTCACATAGGTATGAGTGACAGAGACAACGCTATACGAAGCCGAAATCTCTTCCTAAAGGTCGATGTTCCTGCCTGCTACTGTAGAGGTTAATATGAGAACCTCCTCCTTTTTTGGAAGTCGGTTAACAAGAAGAAGCAACAAGGGATTTTTAAGTAAGTATCTACCTAATTCCACGCAGATGAAGTCGCGGGCAAAAGCTAGCGAATCATAATAAGAATTCGACAAATCTGTTTTAGATAATCATGCAAACAGCGTCCCAAGCGTGCGTATTTCAATAGCCTACAGTTATGTACCGCGAATTTATTAAATTTCTCTTAGACTCCTGTCCATTTGCTGGAAATGTCCAGAAATTTTTCTAAAAATGAGGCATTCATAAAGTTGAATTTCGGAGAAAATATTTAATTGATACGTGCTAGCGTTTCGTAATTTTCAGACTGTGAAAGATGGTGGAGAAAGCATTGTCAAATCTACGAGTTTCTTTTCATATTATTATTTCTTATTCATTACAATGGTCTTTAACAATTATTATTTACATTCGTGTTCCGTCTTAATTCTGTATTCGTATTGTTCTTCATTTTTGTATATTTTCTATTTTTAATATTAACAGGGCTCTCTCCGTCACTTACTCCATACAATCGTAGTTCCCATTTCATTTGAATATTAAGCAACCAAAGTCCATGAAATTTTGCAGACATAGTCTAGAAACTAATATCTGTGTCTGTGGTGTTTTAGATTTTTCTAAAAATATGTAGTTTTAAAATTACAGGGGCTCAAAGATTTGTATTTTTCTTTAAAAAAAGGCCCAACTTTGTGCTCGTTTTTCTAGACAACGAAGCAATTTAATGAAATTCGGAAAAACCACAGACCTAGAAAATTTAATGAATATTATGTAGTAAAAAAATTATCGTTACATATTTTATATTGTTATAATTATGTGGGAACTACGAAAACCAGAAATTACACCCAGAAATCTTGAAAATTTCGTGCTGTCTCGATTTGTGCAAGCGGGGTGGTGAAGTGCGGGGGACGACACGTGAAACTGACAGAAACTGACAGTCTAAACACACGGGCCACATTTAGACTGCACCCAACTCCAAACTTGTCGATAGGTCTAACTAAATACACTGGTACATTTCAACTTGCGTTAGACGTATGCGTTACCTACTCAGACGTTGCCTGTAGATAAAAATATGTCTCATGTTTGCTGGCAATAGCGCATGCATCAAACCCTGCAAGTTGCAACTCTCTTGCAACCTATTCCTCACGCAATACGCACAGCTTTAATATTATAATTTTTGACAATGTATACTATATGTAATGCCATATCACAGGTCACTCTCTGATTTATTGCTAACAATTTACTTCCAAATGCAAAGAAATCTAAGTGTGTTGAATTCACACTGCCCAATACCAGGACCTTAAATGACATAAATTCATTGATAAATAACCATATGTTGAAAATAAAGGAGAACCCCGTGTTTCTCGGTATAATGTTAGATGCAAAGCTTCTATGGAACACCCACATACTCGTATCAACACTTGATGGTAAACTCAGCTCTGCTGCTTACACTGTTAGAAAAATTCGACAGGTACTGACGTGGAAACTGCAAAAATTGTATATTTTGCCTATTTTCACTGTATTATGTCTTACGGACTCTTGCTATGAGATAAAGCGGTAGATATTGAGAAAAAAATGTATTACAGAAAAGGACAGGACGTGCAATTTATAATTTAAAACCGCGCGCTACCACACAATAAAATATAAGGAAATAAGTACCTTATCTATTATCTTATAGTAGCTTCTAAATATATTTACAACTAGCTAATGCCCGCAGCTTCGCTCGCGTGGATTTAGGTTTTTAAAAATCCCGATCCTTTCATTTCCCAGAACAAAAGTTGCCTCTCCGTAATAGCCCGTCCCCGGGATGCAACTTGTTTCTGTATCACGTAAGAATATTTAAACGGATGATCCTTTTCAAATCCCGAAGGATCACCAGGATTTAGGAATGCAATTTCTTACAGCATCAGGATTGAGGCCAACGACAAAGTGTTTACTTGGTATAGATACCTTCAATATCAATTAATAATCGACACTTTTTAAATCCCATTAGCTTTAGTAGTCAGGTCACCTGAAACATCAGGATTGAGGAGTAGGAATCCAATTTTTTTATTGAACAATGTCGCAAACTTTCTTTATCGATTAAAAAAACTACCCAAAATTACGCAGTTAGGTTACCTGCCAAATTTCATGGTTTTGAGTCAACGGGAAGTACCCTAGAGGTTTTCTTGACACACACGACAGACAGAGAGATAGACAACAAAGTGATCCTATAAGAGTTCCGTTTTTCATTTTGAGGTACGAAACCCTAGAAAACGTAGGAACGGCATTCCGAACCAGTGGTAAATTTTTCTGACCATCCAAAAACACTTTGAAGTTTACCTAAAAGTTTACAGGAATAAAAATTTATCATTGTATTCCATTCCATTTCATTATATTCCATTCTGTTCAAAGATAAATAGATAATAAAAATATTTGTCACCGCAACAATAATTTACGATACATCAACCAATATCAATTTTACTGGTGACAATCTGACTATTACCAAAGTGAACGACTACTATAATATTATCTATTATATACGACTAACATAATATGTATTAAAAATTGTGTGCCGTTTGCATTCTCACTAGGTTCTCATTAAGTTTGTTTTATTTGGTTAAACTTTCTGGCATTTATATTGTTATGACGTTTAATTGGCAAACAGTCTGTTTATTGGCTGAAACTCAAAAATTCAGCCAATCACAACAAAAAAATATTGTAATAATGATTGATGCAGCTTTCTGTAATTGAAAACAAAATATTTGACATTAACTTGAATGTGACAGTGTTTTCCGAATAAGGTTGCCAGAGGCCCCGTATTTTACTGGTTACCCCGTATTTCAGGATACAGAAACCTGTAATTATGAAAATAAAATACGGGGCAAATAAAACTAAATATTTTTAGGGTTCCGTAACTCAAAAGCAAAAAAGAACTCTTATAGGATCACTTCGTTGTCTGTCAGTCTGTCAGTCTTTCCGTCTGTCCGTCTGTCCATCTGTCCTTCTATCCGTCTGTCATGTGTTCATGAACAAATATTAGTATTTTCAATTTTCATTTCATTAGTATTTTCAATTCAAAGATAACTACATATATCAAGTCGGTTATCATATGAAAGGGTGAAATATCATACCTGTTCATTCTAAAACAGATTTTTATTTATTTTTATGCATATTTTTTTAATGCATAACAGTTTTTGATTTCTCGAGTAAAATGTCGGAAAAAATACCCGAATACGGAACCCTCGGTGCGTGGGTCTGACTCGCACTTGGCCGGTTTTTTACAAATTCAGCAGGAGCTGGCTGGCGAAATCAAACACTGACGTTATGTCCAGTAGAAATAATATTTTCCTTTTGCGGCAATGCGTAGCCGAAACCCACTCGATATTGATCATGGTCGTAGCCACGGCGGCGCGGCGGGGCTTGGTTTGAGGATGTAAGCCTTTTTTTATACAAGTTAGCCCGTGACTTTAATCTTTTCTAGTGGTAAGTGATGATGCAGTCTAATTTCTTGGCCGTTAGGGCCATACTAACCATATAACTAGCCATGACCGAAGCCTCCCACCAGACCAGAAATTTAGAAATGGCGACTGCGCCTGGGAAGGCGTCAAAAACCTAAGCCTAAAATAATACTTACACTATTTCTTGCATTTGCTTACCAATTTTTTTTTGGAAATATATCAAACATTTCGCGCTCACTTCACTCGCGCTTTGAATTTCTATTACTTGGTGTAAACCCCGCAATTTCGTTTGCATGATTTTTGCATTTAGATTTTTAAAAATTCCGTGGGGGATTTTCCGGGCTAAAAAGCCGCCTAAAAAAAATGTCTGGGATGCAAGTTACCTCTGAATAGTAAGTACCAAAATTTTGGTAAAGAAGATGGGCCGTGAAAGGGTAACAAATAGATAGGCAAATAGATATACTGTCGTATTCGTAATATTAGTATGGATAGGAAGCTTTAAAAATAAAATATTGCTATGGCTAAACTCGTCTCCCTTTCACTTTAATTTTTTCTGTATTGAACCAAAAATACTTACGTTCACTGCGCTCGTGCTTTTTTATTGTTGTATTTTATCTCACTGTCAAATTGAAAGGCGAAATTCCACTAACCAGGTAATTAGCCCATAAAGTTGAGCGAATGTTTTTTTCCTCATGACAGGATTCAGTTCCGGCCCTGATAAAACCTCCCCCGCAATCGATTCCTGGCTACGGCCATAGTATTGATACTGTGAAGGTGGAATTACAAATTAAATGTAATTTTAAGTTAAAATGAAAAGATTGTATGCATGAAATGTATAACATTTTGCTTTACAAAACTAAGAGTTTTTAAAAGCTATTTAAATAAATAAATCTTTTATTTAAAACCACATTGCAAACACAGTTCACCAATCAAGACACGGCAACATACAGAGAAAAAATACAAAACTTACAAATAAACTGAAATATCTAAATAGGCTTTCCATGCATTTCAGAGAGAACCACCGCCTATTTCTTCAAATATTTCAAATTTCTTCAAATCTAAACCCCGTATTTTTGATGGTGGTAGCCTGTAAATCAAAAAGAGCCAGGTGGCAACCCTACTTCGACCTAGACAGAATGAAAAATTGTTTTCATTACTCGGTATGCCTACTGCCATAGTGTGACAGAAAGTGTGACGGTAGTTGTGACCTCTGATTGGCCGACTCTCTTTCACTATTTGCTAAAATTGATGATTGCAACAACAATTTTTTCTTTTTTGTAATCGAAAACAGAACACGGACGTCAAACAGGTTGACTAATTGCAATCATTTCTGACCGGCTAACATTGTTCCGCTAGTGGCTCAAACTCACTGTCGCAGCAAGAACATGGTAAATTTAGCCAATCACAGCAATTTGAAATTTGGTTATCACAAATGTACCGATCTAGGAACCGAGAATGCACGAACCAGGGCAGATAGAGATAAGAACAATAATATCATACGTAGGAAATCGACGGGGGATCGTTGACAAGGATAGCCTTAACACGTTAAAAGCTTTTTTTTAAATAGTGTTTTATGAGTGAGTAACTTCAGCAACTCAATACCAATCACTGCGAATACGCTCTCTCGCAGATTTTTTATGTGTGTATGTCTTTTTAAGGTCCATCCGTTTTACCGATTTTGATGAAATTTGGTACAAGGAATTCCAGGAATGGATATATTATGCTACTTTTGTCTCGAAAAAATCAAACCACCACTAGCTACAAATAATCAAAAATCTAAATCTACGCGGATGAAGTCTTAAAATCGGAACGCGACATCTATGATCTAGTGCAATATTCAAAATCCTTCCTTTACATAGATATTAGTTTCTAGAATATGTCTGCAAAATTTCATGGACTTTGGTTGCTTAATATTCAAATGAAATTGGAACTACGTTTGTATAAAGCGAGTGATGGAGAGACCCCTCTTCACTTTTTTAATTATTATAATAGTCAATTCATATTTAACCAGAGCTGGATGATAATGTTCCAAGTTGAAATTGAGTTGTAAAAACGCTGCCAAGAAAATAATTAGGTACTTGTAAAACTTTATCTTCTTAGCGTTATACAAATTCTAATGAGTTTTTCGAGGCGATTACGATTTATTTATGTAAATCTCTGCAAATCGTTAAGACACCTTTAGAGGCTCAGGGCTCTAGAATTTCGTAGATTATGATGTAGGTACCTACTGTTTGATCTCTACAATTTTTTCAGGCAGAAAGTTCTAGAATGGAGGTCGCGTATAGGCGTGGCGTGGACGCCCTCCAGAAAGATGGGCCAAAGATATAAAGAGGTAGACAGTAAATGATTGGATGGAGAAGGCTAAAGGTGCCCACGCACTTCTTCAATTCACGTCACTTAGGTCAATTTTTTTAGAATACATTAGGTACCATTTTGTTCGATAAATTGAAGCAGCTAGATTTAACCAGCCACGTGGTCATAAAACCGCCCGTACGTGCCTAACCTTACTAGAGAGGCACGTTTTGGGTTAAGTCTCTTTTGCATGCTACAATAACCGACAAATAATAACTATCAGACTTAATTTTGTCGAGTCGTATTTTGTCGATTTTCTGTCGTGCTCAAAGAAGTTTTACTTCGTTTAGTTGAAACGGATGATCAGACCGAGCCATTTGAATAGTCTCAGTTTGCCTCAAGTCGAGTCAGTCTGGGCTCAGATGGATAAATAAATAGATGGATACAAAGCATAAAATACAAAGTATTTTGCTAGATACGAATGCAGTATGCTATATTACGATTATGTAATAAGCAGTGTAAAATTGCAAAAGTTAAAAAATATTGCTATAAGTAGTTCCTTCCAAGCAACCTTTTCATCACAAAGTGGCGGTTCCTTGCAGAGAAGTGTATTTCAATTAATACTAGAAAGCAAAACTTTCCGAATAAACCTTTACTTTACTCGTAGCTACTACTCCCGTTCGCTGCAATAACATTAATTAAAAAAACTTAAAACAGTCGCGGACTTCTCATTTCAAACAGGAATTGAAGAGCTTTTTACAAGTAAAATGAAAAGAAACGAGTTTATTCTGAGAAGCTGTTAGCGCAATTACCCACTAACAACTTTTAGTGTTTACGTCTATCTAGTGTTAAGAGATCCGATAAAGCCTGGGTTGAGTCAAGATAAATCCCGATAGCACAAAGCAAATAGTACCAACTGTAAAGAAAGAAGAAAATGTTGTATTTAAATTTTTTGAGCAGTCTCTGCTTCTTACACGATTGCCCATAAAAAGGAGTGTAATGTTTTCAGGTTTCATATGTATGTATTTCAGTTTCTTTATTCCAGCATAGCTTCTATATGCCTGAACAGATTTTCATGTATGAGGTACTTATCGGTAGAATTCTTACATTATCCCAAGTGACACTGGGTATTTTTGAAATAAATTTAAAAGATATAAAAAATAGGTACTGATTAAAAATACCTTAGAAATATAATGCTAAACTGCTTTAGCAGTAACAAAATAATTAAATGTTAAAATGATAGGATGAAATATCATTACCACGTTTAAACAATAAACACCCCTAAAGAAATTTAATATATTTTTAACGAGGACGAAGCCATTAAACTGGTCTATTCTTATCGTAAGCAATGATATCCGATATTCGAGTGAAGACTTAAAAAGGGTTGAACTACTCGGCAGACAACGAGAGAAATCAAAAAAACAAATTCCGCAAGCAATTTAATTATGTTAGCAATCTACGGATTTTAAGTATAGAATGTACCGCGGCTCCTACTCTCGTATTTTAGTAGATGTAAGCTCTACTAGTTTCGAACCCATCCGGGGTCCTTTTTACCCGACTGCGGCAAAGTCAAAAGGAAGGGCTATGATTTTAACAGTCTATGCATGTACGTATGTATGTATAATATATGTATGTATGTATGTTTGTATCCAGATTTTGTGTGCTCCACCGTAGCGCCTAAACTACTGGGCCGATTTTGATGAATGAGGTGTCAATTGATTAGTCAGATTAGTTAGATCAGTTAGTCAGTCACTGTCGCACAGTCCTGCTCAGTGACATCTCCATGGCATTTCAGAACTTATATTTTCTGAATTTAAAACCTCAATTGAATCTTGCAACTGTTCGTATTGAATTGTAAGTAAACACCCTAATTTAATTGTTAATTCAGTTATTTGAATAGCCGTTAAAACCTCCTGCCAATTACAATGCGGTTATCTTTAAAACAAGAGTAGGCACCTTCTAGGTAAACGCGTCCCATCTTAGACCATATCATCACTGTCCATCAGGTGTGATTGTGGTCAAGCGCTTGCCTATAGTGAATAAAAAAAGACGTTTAAAAAAAATTACATAGTTTTTAAACTTTGTGATACGTCCCTCAATTGACGTTCTTTTTGTGAGTAAGCTTTCTGTTATCGTTCAGCCATTTTGTATATTTTTTGTTATTCGAATTACAATAAAGCGAAAACTAATATCTAAGCTAGTAATGGGCAATTTTTAAATTTACTACTTTCCTTTCCCTTAAACTTTTCTATCTGTATTTTCTTAGTAATCACGATTTTACTCGTAATAATTTGTTTATCAAAGACTGCGTATATTTTTAACGAGAGACTTATTTAAATAAATAGGCAGGTACTTAGTTGTAAAAGCTTTTTAGATTGCTTGAATCCTAATTTCTTGAGAAGACGTGACCAAATCTATTCCGTCGTCAATTTATCTATCTATACATATAATAAAATTGTAGAAAAGTGGTGTCTGTGCAATGGAAATATATAAAAAAAAAGTAGCAGGGGTTGTTATTATATCGATGCCGAACCCGAAATTGTAATTATTATTTTTTTTGTCTGTTTGTCTGTTTGTCTGTGTGTTTGTGCACGCTAATATCAGAAACGGCTTATTCGATTTAGATACGGTTTTCACTTTGTAGTAAGCTTCACTTAACATTTAGTGGTTATTTCATGTCAATCGGTTCATAAATAAACAAGTTATGTCAATTTAAAGAATCACGGCGAACATTTTTAACGTACAGAGTATATGCTGCCCGAAAAGTCACTATTCCACGCGAACGAAGTCGCGGGCACAGCTAGTATTATAATTATATCCGCACTTTAAATCGTGTCGTTTTATTTGTATGTATTTATGATAGGTTCACTTATTTCCAAAGAAAGAGAAAGAGAGAGAGTTGTAAAGAGTTTTATCCGCTTCAAGCATTATGTTCATTACATTGCTTCAAAACTCATTACACAATATTAATTAAGTTCTGTAAGTTAGTTAGGATTTATATTAATTATTATCAGAAGGTAGGTATAGTATACCTAAATAAGTCTGTAAACTCAAATAAGACCTTAATTCAAGGGCAAAAGTCTGACTACAATATTGAAACAAAATCAAAATCATTTATTCAAAATAGGTATCTACCTACTATTGTACACCTTTTGTTTGTCCGTTTTTTTGATTTGAAAGATGATATAGTGGTGATAATTAATTAAGTTGTTTTATAACGAGATTTATTGCGATGTTCTAGCTCAGAAAAGAAATAAGTACACTCAAAATATGATGTTCATAATTATGTACGGAACCCTAAGAGAGTGAGGCCTGACTCGCACTTGACCGGTTTTTTTTTACTTGTGCTATGAGATATTGCTACCTGTCAAATAGTTAAAAACCGGCCAAGTGCGAGTCAGACTCGCGCACTGAGGGTTCCGTACTTGGGTATTTTTTCCAACATTTTGCACGATAAATCAAAGACTATGCATAAAAATAAATAAAAATCTGTTTTAAAATGTACAGGTAAAGCCCTTTTATACGATATCCCACTTGGTATCGTTATCTTACTTTGAAAATTGAAACATATTTTAATTTTTTTTAAATGATGTACCTAAACACAAATTCGCGGTTTTCAGATTTATTCCTGTAATTGTGCAATAAGGCCTTAGGTAGGTCAAAGAAGGTCTGCCAAATTTCATGATTCTAGGACAGTGGGAAGTACCCTATAGGTTTCTTGACAGACAGACAGACAGACAACAAAGTGATTCTATAAGGGTTCCGTTTGTCCTTTTGAGGTACGGAACACTGAAAATAGAACTTTTGACAAAAAGGAATCGTGACAACATTGCAATTTTCGCTTTGGAGTTCGTCTCACCTCCGACGTCAGCAATACACCCGGGGGACACAATGCAGCAAATTGAAACTGAAGGAGTCACGCTTCATCGCCGACGCTAGAAAATTGCAATTGAGCCCGTAATACATGACGGGAATGCTTTTAAACTACGAAAGCTTTTGAAAATGATACCTTTTAAATAGCTAAAAGCGTAGGTACACCTTTAAATAATCCAAAAAAATGCATGTTTAGAATTCCGTAGTAAAACTAGGAACTCTTATAGTTTCGTCCACTCCATCTGTCCTTCTGTCTGTCTACTTCTTAAAAAATAATCTTAGAAAAAAGCTGAAATATCTATTTTTGACAAGAATAGACATCGTGGCACCATTACGATTTTTACCTCCGACGTCAGCAATACACCCGACGAAAACAATGCAGCAAATTGAAACTGAAGGAGTCACGCTTCATCGCCGACGCTAGAAAATTGCAATAGAGCCCGTAATACATGACGGGAATGCTTTTAAACTACGAAAGCTTTTGAAAATGATACCTTTTAAATAGCTAAAAATGTAGGTACACCTTTACATAATCCAAAAAAATGCATTTTTAGAATTCCGTAGTAAAACTAGGAACTCTTATAGTTTCGTCCAGTCTATCTGTCCTTCTGTCTGTGTGCTTCAAAAAATAGCATCTTAAAAAAAGCTGAAATATCTATTTTTGACAAGAATAGGTCATCATTACGATTTTTTCTCTTTAGAGTTCGTCTGAACTCCGACGTCAGCAATACACCCGACAGACACAATGCAGCAAATTGAAACTGAAGGAGTCACATGTCATTGCCGACGCGAGAAAACTGCAATAGAGCCTGCAATACATGACGGGAATGTTTTTAAACTACGAAAGCTTCTGAAAATGCCCATCTTTTCATAGTCCGAAAAATGCATTATTGTTTCTTATTGAATGTGAATTTTATATGTATGTGTTATTTCTATGTTAGTGAACACACTTTACACAGATACACAGATACTAAGGAAAACACATGAAACTAAATAATAACACCCCTCTTTTTGGGTCGAGGGTGAAAAATAGTCTGCTAAACCGACTATCCGCGGTTTAGATATCTGGAAATGATGTTCTCAATTATTCAGATAATTATAATTGAGAATGTATATAATATAATAATATAATGTATGTATAATATAATGTATATAATTCAATTATAATTGAGAATTATAATTGAATTGAACAAAGGCAATAATTTTGCTTCGCTTTATCAAAAGGACCCAAGTTTACAAACAAAGCACAATTGTCTAGGACCTTCTTATCTTGAACACCCTACATTGATTCGGGATTCATTAATAGGTACTTACAGTGTTTCTCGGGAAAAAGAAAGCGGTTCGCAGATAAAAATCTCTTTTACGTTATATTCTGTATAGAAAATGCTGGACAATCTTATAGTGTAGGCAATTAGAAACATTTTGTTTTTTCTGCGTCAGGATAATTTTATTGTTGAAAAATTAAATAGGTATATGTACTTTTAGAACTGTAGTGGCATTTTAGTTCTTGTTACTAACAATCTTATTATTATAAAAATAGTGAAGGAATAATAACAGAACTTTTGATCTAATAAATACTTATACTAAGCCCTTGTCAAGAATTCCCTAGAAAAATAGCCTGGAGAGGTGCCGATGAAATTAGCATAAAAATAATTAGCTAAGAAAATTATTGGGGAAAATATTTTGAGGTAAAAACAATTCGCAGCGCCATTAATAAGGTTTTGAAAACTAAGAAGTTTTTAATTAAGGAAACTTTTCCGATATAAAATTAGATCTTATAATTAATGTATTTAACAACAAAGTCTACTGTGCAAACTATTGGACTAAATAATAACCAATCTTCCGAAAAAAATATAAAAGAAAAATTAACGAAACAAATTACAAAACCCAAACTTAAAAAATATTATACGATGTTATACGTCGAGCTGTATATTTTTCTTACCTACCTACTAGATTAAGTACCTATTATGTATACCTACTTTACCAATTTATCATTATGCTGGTTTTTATAGTTGTATTATATAACTATAAGTTAACGCAGTGCCTGGTAAAACCGACTGTGGTTTTTCTGGCACTGAATGTAACAAAGGATTTTTGAAAATTCAACTCCTAAGGAGGTAAAATAGGAACTTGAAATTTGTTTAGTCCACGCGGACGAAGTTGCAGGCATAAGCTACTAGTAAGATATAATATTCCTGATTCAAAACATTATTTAAATATTGAATGCTCTGTTGAAGAGCAAATCCTCTGTCCAATGTTATCGTTCCATCATGAACTAACTAGACCTAAATAAACCTTATACTTACCAAATTCCATTTACTACGCACTATTAAAATGAGATATAATGTACTCCAAAAACATTGTCTAAAATGACCATTTATACAAGACTTCAGGGCGCTAAGAATTCAATGTAAATAGTTTTAGAATATTGTAAATACAATAAAAATAAATAAAATAACAATAACTTACAAGAATATTTTATTTTCGAAGAATATAAATGACTAGCTGATGCCCGCAGCTTAGGCCCCGTGGTTTTTAGGTTTTTAAAAATCCCGTAGGAACTCTTTAGTTCGAGATGCAAGCTATTTTTGTACCAAATGTTACTCTATAATTTCAGTAATAAAAATAGCCTACTTATAATATCCTTTTTGGGATCTTACATACAGATTTCGCATTTATTATATTAGTATGGATTTCAACAGAATTCTATGTTTGAACTTCAGTGAATAACAGCTGTGCTTTAGATACCGCACTTTGAAGGCTATACAATTACATTTACAAAATTTCACCCAAGAATTTAAGCGCAAGTTAAACTCGTATCATAACGTGATCTGAACAAAATGGCTCGCGACGTGAGGTCGGGGTAAATGTCAATGATAGCCCTCAGGGCAGAGGCGGTCTTACCCATTGCGAGGCTCCGGGCAGCAGGTCTTGCGAGGCCCTAGTTTGTCCTTAGTGAAAAGTATGTGATGCGAAAGTAGGTCTGGTTGTTTAGTTTAGGTATTTTTCATGTTTAAAGAGAAATGCTAAAGTTATACAAATAAATAGAGTTTTAAAATATTTTACATTGAAAGATTTCAAGAGAAGAAATTAACAAATACAGAGATAATAAATTGTAAAATTGATATAAGCGGCTTTTCCTAAGACTAAAATCTTTAATTAAAGCACAATAATCTAACGAATGATAAGACCAAAGGGTAAAGATCCACGTAGATTTCCTTATACCTGCTTTCTTTTGATAGCTCGTTTCCTTTTTGAACTACCTGACTCAATTTTTCTACCGGCATCACGATCACGCGAACTCATTTCGCAAATCTTACTTTGAAAATTAAAACATATTTTAATTTTTTTTAAATGATGTGACCACAAATTCGCGGTTTTCAGATTTATTCCTGTACTTGTGCTAGCACCTGTCAAATTTCATGATTCTATGTCAAAGGGAAATAGCCTATAGGTTTCTCGACAGACACGACGGACAGATAGACAGACAACGAAGTGATCCTATAAGGGTTCCGTTTTCCCTTTTGAGGTACGGAACCCTAAAAATTAGGGATTCTTCGAGATACGGGATCAAACTTTTTATCGATTTTACTCCATAACTCCGTCAAATTTAAACCGATTTTCACATTTCTATTTTTACAAAGGTGTACTGTGAGGTTGGTACTTGGTACCATGTAAGTTTGGTGAAGATCTGATGAACAGTTTCGGTAACAGAGGCTGGAACTCCTCAACGGATATCAGCAAAACGATCGCGATCAGTATAATAAGCTTAGTAGAAAGTAGACTCTTAGTCATAACTAGTTGACCCGCCCCGGCTTAGCACGGGGATCCTACCTGTTCCATAATATAACACAAGTATACCACATTCATACCCATATTTTGTCTATGGAATAGATAGGCTCCCAGTGCGAAGCCGGGGCCGGTCAAATAGGATTCAGTAAAATTGAAAGATCTGGTGCCGAGCGCAATTTTTTTGTTTAATACAGATAAATAAGAGAAATATAAACGAGCTCAGCCGTAACAAAATTTTAAGTTTCAAAGCACCTCATTCTACTTTTCTCAAGGTTTTTTATCCCGGAAAAACAAAGAGTTCCCAGGGGGATTTTCAAAAACTTAAATCCATGTGGTTTAAGTTCGGGTATCAACTTATACAATACAAGCGCGAGCGAAGCGAGCGCGAAATTTTTGATATATTTACGAAAAAAACCATACTAATATTAGCCAAAGTCCTTTTCAGGGCCCATTTTCTTAGCTATTAAAATTTGGTATTATTCAGAGATAGCTTGCGCACAGATGCTTTATCCCGAAAAATCAGAGTTCCCACGGCGTTTTTAAAACCCGAATCGATGGGAACGAAGTTTCGAGGTTCAATTAATACAACATAAAAGCGCGAGCGAAGCGAGCGCAAAATTTTCGATATATTTACATAAGAGATTGGTAAATTCGAGCCTTCAAGTCCAAAATGTTGAATTCCAAAAATGCAAATGTTGAATTTGTTGTGTGAATGTGTTGTGTGAATGTTGAAGTATTTGATTTATCGTGCAAAATGTCAGAAAAAATACCCGAGTACGGAACCCTCGGTGCGCGCGTCCGACTCGCACTTGCCCGGTTTTTTTTAACCGACTTCCAAAAAAGGAGGAGGTTCTCAATTCGTCGGAATCTTTTTTTTTTGTTTTTATGTATGTTCCCTGATTACTCAAAGACCCCTGGACCAATTTGGAAATTTTTTTTTGTTTGAAAGGGTATACTGTGCAGGTGGTCTCATATAAATTTGGTGAAGATTTTATGAATATCTTCGGAGATGGAGAACAGAACTCCTCAATGGATAGGAGCAAATTGCTCGCGATCAGTGTAATAGCTTAGTAAACAGTAGGGTTTTAACTGGGCATAGCATATTATAGTACAGGGGGGCCACTAAAAACTGTGAAATAAAAAATTTTCAAAAGAAAAATAAAACCGACTTCAAAAACCACAAACACTAAAAAGTAAAAAATTACTTTTGTTTAGCTACACGTGTAATGTACCTAGGTATGAAGTCGGGCGAGCTTCTTCTTGTATTTCTAATTTTGTTTTAATATGCTCGCTCGACTTCATACCTAGGTACATTACACGTGTAGCTAAACAAAAGTTATTTTTTACTTTTGAATGTTTGTGGTTTTTGAAGTCGGTTTTATTTTTCTTTTGAATTTTTTTTGTGAATTACATTTAAGCATATGCGAATTAAAAGCTTACTTTTAAGATCCAACATTTTGGGAATTGAAATTCAACATTATGCGAATCCAACATTTTGGGATCTAACATTTATTAGCAACTCCGAAATTCAACATTTTGCAAATTCAACATTTTAGGAATTCGACATTTTGAGCCTGAAGGCATTCGAGAACTACCTAGTCTATTTTACACTTTCTTTGTCTGGGAGTTTGAACCCCCAAAACCTTACCAGTAGGTAACAATTTTGTAACTCATACTACAAGCAAAATAATTCTAAGGTGACAGGAACTGACGAACGAAATAGAACACGGGGATTCCTCGAGCGATGAATTAGTTAACTAACTTTATTTTAATTTACCGTTATGTTTTAATCTTAATAAGTAATTAAAGATCAGAATCTAAAGTTTTAAATAAAAAATATAGTGAGTAAAAAATGTATATTTTTTATAATTTGCTTGGGTTGTCGCGCGAGGCCCCTGTAAGAGCGAGGCCCCGGGCGATTGCCCCGTTCGCCACCCCCTAAGACCGCCACTGCCTCAGGGTAAGTCTGGTAACCCATTATCTTCCTCTGTCGAACTTTACCCGTTCCCGATTTGAAATCATTAGCCTCAGGGTCACGCCCGCAATTGATGCTCTTTACGATCGAACTTGATTCCGAGACGTGATGAGATACTTTCCGATTAGACTTCTATTGATACTGATTTTATAGAAACCTAGATGATTCCCGCGACTTCGTCCACATGGATTTAGGTTTTTAAGAATCCATATGATAAACTTAATTTCGTTTTCCGGGATACAGACATAGACTCCTATTACACACTTTTGCATTTATAATATTAAGTATATGAATTTCAAGAGAATCATTCACTATATTCGGTGAACTGTTGGAAGCTGCACAATTACATTTACAAAATTTCAACCAAGAATTTAAGCGCAAGTTAAACTCGTATCATAACGTGATCTGAACAAAATGGCTCGCGACGTGAGGTCGGGGTAAATGTCAATGATAGCCCTCAGGGTAAGTCTGGTAACCCATTATCTTCCTCTGTCGAACTTTACCCGTTCCCGATTTGAAATCATTAGCCTCAGGGTCACGCCCGCAATTGATGCTCTTTACGATCGAACTTGATTCCGAGACGTGATGAGATACTTTCCGATTAGACTTCTATTGATACTGATTTTATAGAAGACTAGATGATTCCCGCGACTTCGTCCACATGGATTTAGGTTTTTAAGAATCCATATGATAAACTTAATTTCGTTTTCCGGGATACAGACATAGACTCCTATTACACACTTTTGCATTTATAATATTAAGTATATGAATTTCAAGAGAATCATTCACTATATTCGGTGAACTGTTGGAAGCTGCACAATTACATTTACAAAATTTCAACCAAGAATTTAAGCGCAAGTTAAACTCGTATCATAACGTGATCTGAACAAAATGGCTCGCGACGTGAGGTCGGGGTAAATGTCAATGATAGCGCTCAGGGTAAGTCTGGTAACCCATTATCTTCCTCTGTCGAACTTTACCCGTTTCCGATTTGAAATCATTAGCCTCAGGGTCACGCCCGCAATTGATGCTCTTTACGATCCAACTTGATTGCGAGACTTCTATTGATACTGATTTTATGGAAAGCAGAGCATATTTGACCACCATAAAATTTAATTAACTACGTGAGCCTAGCTACGTGATCAAATAAGAATTAAGGATATCCGTAAAAGAACCATAGTAACCGACACCATGATCATCACCGTCATCATTACTAAACACAGATGTCCTCTCAGAATGAGAAGGGGTTAAGGCCATAGTCCACCCAGCCACACTATGCTGGCCCAGTGCGATATGGCAGATTTTACACACCTTTAAGGACATTATGGAGAACTCATGCAGTTTTACCTACAAGTACCCTCCCAGTGTTTTCCTTAGCCGTTAAAGCAAGTGATATTTAATTGCCTAAAAAGCACATAGCTCCAAATAGTTAGAAATGCGTACCTGGGATCAAACCCTCGATGAACCGAATAGAAGGCCGACGTCTTTACCACTAAGCTATCACCACTCCCACGTATAGGCTACAAGTGTAAATTAAAAATTTATAACACCCCCGACAAGTGAAGGTTACAGTAACTAGAAAATAGCTGATAACTTTCAAACGGCTGAACCGATTTTCTTGGATTATAGCTAAGAACACTCTCGCTCAAGCCACCTTTCAAACAAAAAAAAAACTAAAACAAAATCGGTTTGTTAGTTTGGGAGCTACGTTGCCACAGACAGATACACAGATACACACGTCAAACTTATAACACCCCTCTTTTTGGGTCGGTGGTTAAAAATGTACAGAAGCATCACCAAAATATATCAGGACAGCCATGGTTAATTGGAATAGTAAAAGCTTTCATAATAAAAGCTTTTGGGCAATCATTACCGACAAGGATGCTTAATGCTATTCGCTATCCCGACACTATCAAGGAAATAATACTTATTTTTTATTAAAATGTAATAAACGACGTTTTGGCAGCGCCGTGTACCCACGCCATCTGGAACTGATCCAAATTGCCGGAACAATCGCTGGAGATGGCAGTTTCACACCCGCGAACTTTACAAAAATGACAAAAGAAAGACCTTGTTCAAAATTTATAATCGAAGTCTAGATAAAATAAATTAAAACTAGCGGGTCACGCTGAAGCGTTAATCTGAAGATTAACTTGGGTACAATTTTTGCAGATCATTTCTTGGTTAAGGTCTACGTTTTTGAAAAAAAAGTTACGTAGTATATGCAAAATCTCAGGTTTTTTCATCCAGCAGTTTGAGCTAATGTATGTTTATATAATTATGTGTCATTCAGTTTCTTCTTTTATATGCATATTTGTAAATCATATTGATATCACAACAGACGGAAACCTTTAAGTGCGGAAACCTGCCTAGAGAGAAGAAAGTAAACCATATTGCCATTTCACCTACCTATTGTTATGATTCATATCATGAACTCGATTTGATATCTATTTTTAACTTTTCCGAAAAAAATCGTAGACCAAAATACCGATAAAATAACTAAGTTCAGGTCGGAACGAGAGTATAAATAAGTAAGAAATTTTCGAAACGTTGAATGTCATTTAAGTATCTATTCACCCAGGTATTCCAAAATAACAGTGATGGAATTGAAATCGGTTGCAGAAATGGATTAGATTTCATATCTAGATCTTTTAGTAGATTTTATCGCAAATGCAAATTCAGAAATGCCTAATTTTAACTATCGCTTAAACTTACTTAGGAATTCTTGAGCCAGTTCGCTTTCGATAAAATAATCATGTTAACAACGAAAAGTTCTATATTTTTATCTATTGATAAACTAAGTACATGTAAAAAGACTTGTTCTGACTGACTGAATGACTGAACTATCAACCTACAACCTACCGGAATATCGGACTTAACAGTAGGTTTATTTTATGATTTACGCACAAACTATGAAAGATTTTTTGGAAATTCCCCCAATGGTTAAATAAGGGGTGAAAGTTTGAAAGAAAGACCGTCAGTTTTCAAGTCATATTTATGAGATTATGTTTCTATGCTCTCGTTTAAATAGTAAGAAATATATATAAATACGTGTTTAGTTAGGGTTTTCCGATAATTTCATGCCCTCACCGATTTTCAAAAATTCCAACTAAGTAAAGCCATGCGCCAGTATTTGATAAGGGTTTTTTTTTGTTAAATAAAGTTAAAATATCCAATTGGTCGACTTAACGTCTACATGCCAAAATACTTAGACTAAGAACTACAAACTGTGCAAAAAAACGGCTGCCAAGTTTGGAAAGCATTCCTGTTAATCAGCTCGGAACGCTCTGGGGAGAAAAGAAACGTAGCGCTCTGTGTAGCTTTACTTTTTACTTAAAGTCAAAAAGATTTATTTTACAATTGCCTCGCTGTGCTGAGTAAATTGAAAAACTGTCAGGAATCTATTAGGTTTTGCTGTCAGCTTTGCCACATTCACTACTTTATTCGGAAGACCTATCCTCTAACTAATATCACACCCCGCCCCGACACTCCATACAAGCGAACTGATTTAATTAATTACTGTATTTCAGGATTTTTGGAAATTCCACCGATTTTTAGTTCCACTCGAGCGTAGTCGCAGTATTATATTATACATCTAGGTCAATTAAGCTAGACTTGTACATATTATTAAACTTAAAAACTAAATTAAAGTTTTATACAGTCAAATTACGATATATGAAAAAACTTTTCAAGAAAGTAAAATCTCATTATAACTTAATAACGACTTACTGAAATAAAGTTTTACAACAGTTTTATGTATTTTTCGTAGGTAGTAGGTACCAACTGCCAAGGTTTACAGTACTGGCAATGTAATTGCTAAACTTTTAAATAATTATTTACTCTCCCTTCTTCAATTATAAAAACTTTCTACTTTCAGTAGCTTACAATCATGAAGTAGTAATAAATACCTATAATATGTTTACTGATTGAAAATACAGCTAGTAAAAAACTAAAGTAAAACTCCAGGGCAAAGCTCATATTTTTATTATTCAAGCACTCATTTATACTTTAATAAAAAACGCTGAATTATTTATAGTTAAACTGTTTTTCAGTCGCTTGGTATATTTTAGTAGTTAATGAACTCAGAATTTTCTTATATTTCATTTGACATCCCACTCGATAAAAAAAGTTTTTTTGGAGACCCACACTTTATTGGTGTAGCATCCGTTTGGTCATTTTTTTCGTATAAAACATAGCCTATGTCACCCGAATTTTTACAACGAATCAATTGACACCTTATTCATCAAAATCGGCCCAGTAGTTTAGGCGCTACGGTGGAACACATAGAATCTGCATACAAACATACATAGATACATACATACATACATAGACTGCTAAAATGATAACCCTTCCTTTTAGCTTTGCCGTAGTCGGGTAAAAACTGAAGACAACTTCGTACGCTTATATGAGTGACACGCATGCGCGTAGCGGATATTCTACATACTTACTCGTAAGATATCTGGGCGGGGTTCACACATTTTTAGGTAAATCGACACCTATAAAAATGCTTTAAAAATTTTGCCCATTTCCAGTCTATAGAACTCGTTGTAATTATTCGCACCACTTTACATACATTTTCTATCATCGAAAACAACTGTTAATCTTTCTAGGTAAACTCGTCCCATCTTGGACCACATCATCACTTGCCAACAAGTGTGATTGTGGTCAAACGTGTTCTTAATATTATACATAATGAATTTGAAAAAAATCGTTAATACAATAAAACCCACTTATTCCTCACAAGTTATACTTAATTTCTAAAACTATTATTTTGAATTCTATGACTAGATCACATTATCAAAACTCATACATTAAAATTGTAATTTCTAAAGTTACAAAGTAAATATTATACGTGTAAAAAGTTAAATAAATTATACAGTATTGAGTTAGATTACTATCCTCTCACTAAACACGTTACCTTTGCCTAAAATACCACATCAAAGTTTAATAGTTACCGCACATGTGGTAACACACAAGTGAATTAACATAACTCCAAGGGAATATTTACTTAGGACTAGGCAAGGTAATGAGAATATAACGGTAGAGATGTAACTGACTGGACATTTAATGTTAATTATATTTGAACGATACTATTAATAGTTCAGTAGTGGTTGTATTTATACCCTTCCATTCTGATTCATGCTCAGTACTTGACCGGCATAAGATGATGATAATCATGATGATAATTATGGTCTTGTGGCATACTACCAGAAGGTCAGGTACTACAGGCCCCTATTATAGGGTCAGCGACAAAGCTAGGTACCCGCCCATAGTCCCTTACCCAGAGTCAGACTGTTTTTTTTTAAATCTTTATTTTAAGAGATTATTCGCTGGGCGAATATGCCTCTCTGTTGATCGTATTAGTATACCAATTCTACAGCACGATGCTCTAAACTTGGAAGAAATGCCAGCTACTAAGCAAACCATATGCACTCCTACCACGCAACACACACAGAACACGCAGATCCCTACAAAACACACTCGACGTACGTGTCGCTCCGATATCGGATAGATTACAACATGGGGTTATTCAAGGGGCAGACCAACAAATTCCTATTATAAAAGGCCGGCAACGCATAGGCGGTTCCTCTGGTGCTGCAAATTTTCATGGACGGCAGTAATCACTTTACATCAGGTGACCCGCCTGCTTGTTTGCTTGCTATTTTTTATTTAAAAAAAAAGCCGGAGCTTCCTCAGGATGCAATTGCAATTGTGCATTGTAAGATGTACATTTCCTGAGGACGCTTTGTAATAGAGTCCCGTTAGTAGCCTTCCCTTGGAAAAAACAGTATTTCTTAGTTTCTAAAAGAAAAATATTTAAGAAAATTACCTGAAAGAAAGGTTTAGGTGTTTTTTGAGATGGAATAGTTTTAATCCAGAGGTGCAATATTTTCAGTGTACGATAATATTATACTTATTGAACATACATCTCAAGATTATATTGTTCTTGAATTCTAGGCTACCATTTAGCCTACCTAATCTATCCCCAACCATTACTTTCGTTTTAGATCTATTGCTCGGGTATATATTACGTTTAGATAAAAGCTAGTTTATAGGTTTAGATAAAAACTGTCCAATATCGAGCTTTTATTTCGGTGGTGTAAACAGTTTATTACACCATAGTAAAAACTCGGCTGTAAAAGGCACAGCTACGCATGCGTTACATATATTTATGTAAATTCCTCATAATTTATAGAAGTAAGGACCATAGGAGACAATGCTTTTAGCATCAGCGATTGGCAACTTAGCTGTTTTTAGGAAGCTTGATACTCCACTCCGCACATATTATATAATCAAGAGTCGTAGTGATCTCAATTCGATTTTATTTTTTACCAGTTAATGCCCGCGACTTCATCCACGTTTTTAAAATTCCATAGTAACTTTTTCATTTCTCGGGATAAAAAATAGCGGCACTCTACAGGTCTATAATTATAACCATGTCAAAAATCAGGCCGATCATGCAGTTTAATGGGAGAACAAACCAGCAAACAAACACATTTTCGCATTTCTAATATGGGTAGTGATGAGTAATGATTCCATTACAACGATCAAATGTAGAAAGTCATCAAAATGCGATGCAGTATCGAAATAATCGCTAAAATGTGGCTTTTAAATACAGCAATCGAACGTAAAAAGTCATCCAAAAGTGATACAGTATCGATGTGGTCGCAAAATCGCCGATCGCTGACGCTAAACGCAGCGTGTGTGCTATGGCCCTAAAGTAATCATTCTATTATCATAAATGACTTTTCACATGCTCCATTCTGACACTGATTGATTGTTCCTACTTGCCATGATAAATAAACGTTTTATTATACATATTTATTATTCATACAGCAGTCCAAGCGCAATCAGCGTGACAGCACTGTCATGGCTTTGGCAAGACTTTTTCGATGAAAAATCCTCATCAAAGCGTGTTCGCACTGATTGTGTTTAGGCTACAGTCATTTTATACTTACCATATCTTATCATATTCCAACAAAAATTACTTTCACGTTTATTATTAAGGTTAACTGACAGGTGGCATAATATGAAAAAAGAAACGCTAATAGCTCGTTCACACAGGCTGCGTAAGCGTAGACGTAGCGCATACCATTGCGTTGTAATGTATGGAACTGTATGAAACTTGGCACACCGCTTGCGTAAAGCGTACATATGCGTAACCCAGTGCGTTAGGGGTTTACGCACGTCACTACGCACGTGTCACGTGTACAAAATTGGTGTGAATCGTCCTTAAAGGTGATCGTATACACGTACACGGCTGCAAGACTCGCTAGAGGTCCAGGAGCCGCAAAGCCATAAGATCAGTAGCTTCTGAAAATTTGGGTACTGTCAGCATCACAATATTATAGTGACATTTGTTTTGTAGCGGAAATGTCCTAGACACCTGAGACTTGCAGTGAGATAGAAATCGCATGGGAAAGAGATGGACTCATAGTCAAACCTCTACTTTGGTACAGGATGTTTCACTTCAGTTTCATACGCCATCAACAGACAAGTAATGGCAGAAAAAGTTCCGCGGTTTCACCGCTACGGAACCGTGCTGCAGGCGTCTTGTATTTCAGTTCAAAATTAATGCCGCATACTATGTAACGTACGAAAAGTTGAGGCTTCGCACTGGCAGACGTCAAATGTTAGTATATTTGACGCAGGTAGCCCTAAAGTAGCCCTGTTTCTTAGGGTTCCGCACCTCAAAAGGAAAAACGGAACCCTTATAGTATTAATTTGTTGTCTGTCTGTCTGTATGTCTGTCTGTCCGTCCATCCGTCGTGTCTGTCAAGAAAACCTATAGGGTACTTCCCGTTGACCTTTGGCAGGTAGGTAGGTCTTATAGCACAAGTAAAGGAATAAATCTGAAAACCATGAATTTGTGGTTACATCATAAAAAAATTAAAATGCGTTTAAATTTTCAAAGTATAATGTATATATATGTATATATATGCATACCAAATGGCGTATCATATGAAAGGGCTTTTTTATCTGTACATTCTAAAACAGATTTTTATTTATTTTCATGCATAATAGTTTTTTTTTATCGTGCAAAATGTCGAAAAAAAGAGCCGAGTACGGAAACCTCGGTGCGCGAGTCCGACTCGCACTTGGACGGTTTTTTATTTTATTTTACGTCACCATAGCCTAATATTTGACATATCGTCGATTCAGGATCAAACCGAGAGTTGCCTCACTCTAGTTCACTCTGCTCGTACCGTTGTCTGTTTCGTTAGGAATGTAGGTGAAATTTTTATGCTTCTATTTCGAGATTTTAATTGTTTTCAACCCCAAGGGGAAATCGGGTGGTTTTTCGATTAAGCAGATGAATATGGAAGCATTCGTTATATTTTAATGAGCTTTGGACCGAAGTGGTTTATAGATTAATTAAAATCGGAAATCCACTGCAGTTACTGCAACGAAATTTCAAATTTCTGTTAGCGTTCTTTCGACGGCTGCTTGTTAAGTTTATGCAAATTTTATTCTTACTTTTCTGCAACTGTTCAAGTTACATTATTGAATAATTTCTATAAAGTTTTTTAATAAATGAAGCATTTTTTTATTGTTTGTGTGCACATTATTTCTTAGTTTTTCTTTGTACAATATTGGTACAAAATGGTTTTTTCCTGTTTATTCTTGTGAGTATTATTATAAATAAAGTACAGATACGTATTCGTATATTATTATATATTCGTTCTTCGTATTAATAATACAGAAAATATATCAAAAAACCAACTAAATTATCGTGAGTGATATAGAAAATGAAGCTAATCGAGTATACTCTTATAGAAAAGTGGGTATAGTCGGTATTTACACCTGTTGTTAAAACGTATTTGCCTACCACCGAAGTAAATAACTAACCCATCCAGCTATAAAGCCCTCGTTATCCAACCAAAGCATTTATTTGCTAACGCACGGAGATTACTGATATGTGCCAGCACACAGCAAAACTGTAGTTGCAATACTGAGTATTTCGAGTGGAGACATCCTAGTGGCATGCAAATTCGTTCCTCAATTAGAACTTCGTGTTTCGCGTTCGTTTCACGTTCATTTCCATAATGGGGTTGCACTAAACTTGAATGCTGCTCCGCCGACACTCGCAGCGCCTTATGCAATGCATGTAACCTGTGTTATCTAATTAAGGAAACCTGAGACGATACGAACCGCTAAGGCGTGAAATGTCCTTCCAGCGTCCGTGTTTCCTGCCACGTATAACTTGAATACTTTCAAAGCAAGAGTTAAGACGAGTTCAAGAAATTCTAAGAAGGAGAGAAAATTTAAAGGGACTTTCACAGACACTTACAGTTTACGGCAGGAAATATTGTACATCGATCTTTAGAAAGAGATAGTGGTTCCGTAGAACGTTGTCTTTGTCGTTGAGACCGACAAAAGGTCACATAAGTATGAGTGACAGAGACAATGCTCTACGAAGCCAAAATCTCTTCCTAAAGGTAGAGGTTAATATGAGAACCTCCTCCTTTTTTGGAAGTTGGTTAACAAGAAGAAGCAACAAGGGATTTTTAAGTAAGTCTCTACCTAATTCCACGCGGATGAAGTCGTGGGCAAAAGCTAGCGAAGAATTCGACAAATCTGTTTTAGATAATCATGCAAACAGCGTCCCAAGCGTGCGTATTTCAGTAGCCTACAGTTATGTACTTCGAATTTATTAAATTTCTCTTAGATTCCTGCCCATTTGCTGGAAATGTCCAGAAATTTCGCTAAAAATGAGGCGTTCATAAAGTTGAATTTCGGAGAAAATATTTAATTGATACGTGCTAGCGTTTCGTAATTTTCAGACTGTGAAAGATGGTGATGAAAGCATTGTCAAATCGTCAAACCTACGAGTTTCTTTTCATATTATTTTTTCTTATTCATAACAATGGCCTTTTACAATTATTATTTACATTCGTGTTCCGTCTTTGTCCGTCCGTCCGTTCCGTCTCCTACAATTGTAGGTATTGATGTTCTTCATTTTTATATATATTTCTATTTTTAATATTAACACGTTAAGCTTTTTTTAGATAGTGTTTTATGAGTAAGTAACTTCAGCAATTCAATACCAATCACTGCGGATACGCTCTCTCGCATATTTTTCGTGTGTGTCTGTCTTTTTAAAGTCCATCCGTTTAACTGATTTTGATGAAATTTGGTACAAGGAATTCCAGGAATCAAACCACCACGGGATCTACAAAAAATCAAAAACCTAAATCCACGCGGATGAAGTCTTAAAGTCAAAACGGGACATCTATGATTAGTGCAGTATCCAAAATCCTTCCTTTAACTTTTTTAATTATTATAATAGTCAATGTATATTTAACTAGTGCTGGATGATAATGTTCCAAGTTGAAATTGAGTTGTAAAAACGCTGCCAAGAAAATAATTAGGTACTTGTAAAACTTTATCTTCTTAGCGTTATACAAATTGTAATGAGTTTTTCGAGGCGATTACGATTTATTTATGTAAATCTCTGCAAATCGTTAGAACACCTTTAGAGGCTCAAGGCTAGAATTTCGTAGATTACGATGTAGGTACCTACTGTTTAATTTTTTCAATTTTTTTCAATCAGAAAGTTCTAGAATGGAGGTCGCGTATAGACGTAGCGTAGACGCCCTCCAGAAAGATGGGCCAGAAGGCCAAAGATATAAAGAGGTTAATAACACTGAAATACTAAAGTAAAATTGTTTGTCTGTCGCTTGGTGTATTTTGATGTTGTTTTTTATTTATAGCTTTCATTTGACACCCCAATCAATACAATAGCAAAAAATATTTTGGAGACCCCCACTTTTTTGGTGTAACATCCGCTAGATCAATTTTTTTCATATAAAATATAGCCTATGTCACCCGGGCCTTTACAACGAATCAATTGACACCTCATTCAATAAAATCGGCCCAGTAGTTTAGGCGCTACGGTGGAACACACAGAATCTGGATACATACATACATACTTACATACATACATACATACATATATAGCCCTTCTTTTTGGCTTTGCCGCAGTCGGGTAAAAAGGTAATCAGCAATGAACGACCGCAAGCTAAATCGCACAAATCATCGTGATAATGTCACCATTTATTATGCCTTGTATTAGTTGATATTCCATAAAGGGCATACAAAATTGAATACTAGTTCGCGCGGCGTCAGACATATCCAGTGCAATTGAAATAGAATCGAACGGTCTCTCGCACAAAGGGACTGGGTATAAATTGAAAACAGAGAATACCTAGGCGTCATTGTTAGACCCGATTGAGTTATCTAGAGTTCAGCTTCATCTATTTATAACTACCAATGTTATAAATGCGAAAGTGTGCTTCCTTATTTACTTTTTTGTTGGTTTGTCCTTTAATCACGCTGCAATGGAAGAACAACGAATCGACGTGATGTATTTGGGAAAATCAAAGTGTCCACACGACAATTTTAAATATACCCAGGCGGACAAAGTCGTGGGTATAATATACTGGATTTTGTATGATGTACAACATTTCCTGCCGAGTACTGTAGTAGCTTTCATCACTCTGTGGTTCTGTAATCCAGGCAGAAATGACGTCGATTCAGCCGTTTGCTCTGTACTTATTCAGAATGATTTAACCAGATACAATAGAAAACACAGTTTTATACATAGAAATAAGTGAACGATACAGAACTTTGGCACGACGTCGACCGCTTAGAATCTGAGTTTAACCTTTAGATACAGGTTATTCTTATTCCCGGGTTAAAATCTTCTGTGACTCTGTATCTAGGTAACCCAGGTAAAAATTACGTCGATCCAGCCGTTTGCTCCGTATTTAATATGGATTATGTAACCAGATAAAATACAAAACACAGTTGGATACATAAAAGTACGTTAACGAGCCAGTACTTTGCCATTTCGCCGCTTATTAGCTAGAACGCGATCTCTCATTAGTTCAGTTGCCGTAGCATTTACAAAATGAGCGCAAATGGCTCACTCACAAACAAGGCCAATTAAAGGTAGGAAAACGTTTGAGCCAATTTTACAGTTTGTTTTGCATTGGGTCTTTGCTCTGTTAGACTGTTACTTAGTTCTTAACTTTGCCTCAATTAAGTATGGCCTCATAGTGTATACTTGAAACTGCATGCTTTGTTGTTGAAACCATTTTCAGTTCCTTTGCTTTGCTCGACGTGATTATATTTGCTTTCTAGTTTAATTAAAACATACGTAACGGTCAAAGTAACAATGTTGTTTTCATGCAAGATTTTTTTTAAATCTGTAATAACTTAAACTGTAATTTATTCATATTCAAAAACATTGCTTTTATGAAAGCTCCTTCCTTCTGACAGATCACGTCGGTATCCGGGATCTGATCCAGTATCTACTATACATAGATAGATAGATACATGACAGACTCTTGCTTGATATCGTTCGTCTGGGGACTTTCCCAACGCTGCGTTTTTTTAGTGCAGGCTCGCCATTCTGGCACCTTAGAACGCCAATATATTTTACTGGTTTCTCGAGCTATTTACCCCGCCTATTGCCACTTCAGATCTGGGCCTTTGTTGAACTATATATGTCGGCTATTCTGGTTTTTCTAAAGAACTCTTTTCTGATCCAATCATACAAAAATAACCAGCTTTTTTTCGATAACAGTAAAAATGGGAAATCAAAAGATTCAATCTCTTTGTCATAGAAATCCATACTAATATTATAAATGCGAAAGTGTGTCTGTCTGTCTGTCTTTCTGTCTGTCTGTCTGTCTGTCTGTCTGTCTGCTACGTTTTCACGGGCCAACCACTGAACCGATTTTAATGAAATTTAGTACAGACTTGGGATACATCCCGGGGAAGGACATAGGCTACTTTTTATCCTGGCAAATTGAAGAGTTCCTACGGGATTCAAAAAAAAAACTAACTCCATGCGGGTGAAGCCGCGGGCATCCTCTAGTTCTCTATAATAAAGTATATCGAATCGAAAAGAAATACTTTCGTTTCCCGACAAGTAAAAACGTTTTGCAGAAAAAGCATAATAAACGGGAAAGAAGAGGTTTAATGCGCCATCCAATTTATATTGTTACAAGTTAGGGGCTGGCTGTATGAGTTAATCAAGAGGGAATGTGTTTTGTGCAATTTGTACCGCCGCGCCGTTTGACCCTCCATAAGCGCCGACAGTTCCTTACATCGTTTTTGTTACCCAAAAAGCTTGTATTTCAGATGGAGGTCTCAGTCCATTATATAATTACTTACGTAAGTTTAGCTTTAAATGCTAAGCTGAATAAATAAAAATTAAAACTGGCCATGTTTCTCTCAAGCATGCAGGTTTCCTCGCGATGTTTTTGCTTATAGCGCACATAACTCCGAAAAAGCAAAAGTACATATCCGGAATCGAACCCCGGACTTCTAAGAGACTAAGTGGCTGACATCTTAAGCAGTAAGCTTTGACCGCTCACACAACAAAAAATAATTGAACGAAAATTATTACAATATTTTGCCTCTATTTTGTGAATAAGTAATTGAAGCGCATTATTGGGTGGAAGGAAATAAAAAATATTACAGTATTTTGCTACTATTTTGTAAATAATTGCAGCGTATTGTTGGGTGGAAGAAAATAAAATCCATGCTCGTAAGAATTTCTGCAAGCAAACTTTTAAAAACCCCAAAGACTAACCGCATGTTACATTGTTCCTCTTTTAAGAGGGCTCTCTCCGTCACTCGTTTCATACAAACGTAGTTCCAAATTCATTTGAATATTAAACAACCAAAGTCCATGAAATTTTGCAGACATATTCTAGAAACTAATATCTATGTCTGTGGTTTTCCATATTTCTGTTAAAATATTCGGTTTCAAAGTTACGCGGTCTTAAAAATTTACATACAAATCTTTGAGCCCCTGTAATTTTAAAACTACATATTTTTAGATAAGTCTAAAACACCACAGACACAGATATTAGTTTTTAGAATATGTCTGCAAAATTTCATGGACTTTGGTTGCTTAATATTCAAATGAAATTGGAACTACGATTGTATGAAACGAGTGACGGAGAGAGCCCTGTTAAGAGTATATAATATTTTGATCAAAAGTGAAAATGTCGTCAAGACGTAAAGCGCTACATTTTAAAAGTTGAAACTTACATTGTCAAAGATTTCGTAGAAAAATTCAACTTTATTTTTCCAGAAATGATAAGTGAAATATTTTTGACTAGGTAATACTCGCGAATTCGTCCGCATGGATTCAATTTTATTAAATCTCGCAGGAATTGTTTAATTTTTTTGAAATAAAAAGTAGCGTCCGTCACCCTCCTGTTCTTTAACAATAACTATGCAAAAAATCACGTCGTGTCGCTCCGTTGTGACGTAATTAAAGGACAGACCAATAAATCAACAAACAGACACAGTGTCACATTTATCATGTGTAGTAAGGTTGGAATATAGGTAGTGTAGTGATATACCAAAAGCTACCAAAAGTACCTATTTTTGGAAATTGAAGCTTACATTGTCAAAAACTTTGTAAAAACCACTCCCTGAAGTACCAACATTGTTACTCTTCTTAAATCTTTAGATGGTTAGGTAAGGGTGGGTTATTGATGTCTGTAACTATGCAATGCCATCTAATCAAGGACATTAATTGTAATATCCTTGCATCTTATATTAAAAGACAGATTAAAGGTAGACTTTGAGCTCCACTAACATGGAAAACGTCGGAACGTGGAAATCGTAGGAACTCTTTAATTTTCCGAGATAAAAAATATTGTACGTTTATCTCCGGGATACAAGCTATTAAGTATTTCTATGTCAAACATCAAAAAGGTAACGACTGTCAGACAGACAGACTTTCGTATTTATAATAATGGACTAGAATTTCAGAACTCTAGACTCGAGGCTGTGGGATTGACGCCAAAGTGATAAATTGGATAAGGCAGGAGAAAATATAAGAGGAAATGTTGCCTCAATTTGAGCACAGACTACCCTCCTCCGCTCTTTAATGGACAGCGTTCGGCCATTATCTAGTATTTATTGGCTCTTTGGAGGAGATCCTTGGACGAATTCCGAAGCTGTGTTATTGGACGGTTTATCGAAGACTTAACTATACTTGTTTATAAGGGTCAATAACACAATGATTTTGTTTGGATAAATGATTTTGTTTGTTATACAATCTCAGGATTATTGGTCATCTCAATAGCTAGATATCCAAATGGATTTTTTTAAAGCAGTTGACTTCAGTTTGTTATATAAATGACTGTGTCATGCTATTATAGCGTTTAACTATTAGGTTTTCTGGCGATACAAACAGTAACTTCATAAAATAGCATTTGAATATCCTCTTTCTATTTTTAACCCCCGACCCAAAAAGAGGGGTGTTATAAGTTTGATGTGTGTATCTGTGTATCTGTGTATCTGTGTGTCTGTGTATCTGTGTATCTGTCTGTGGCATCGTAGCGCCTAAACGAATGAACCGATTTTAATTTACTTTTTTTTGTTTGAAAGGTGGCTTGATCGAGAGTGTTCTTAGCTATAATCCAAAAAAATTGGTTCAGCCGTTTAAAAGTTATCAGCTATTTTCTAGTTTTCTTGTAGAAAAGGAGGTTAGATAACCCTTAGGTTCATAATATTCAAGTGTCAATTGACAAATGTCAAGCTGTCAAGATGGACGTTGCCTAGATATACATAATTATATATTTAAAAATGATGTTTTGGAAAACTCAGATACTTTGGATCGTAGGGGCGGAATAGTCCAAGAAAATCGGTCCAGCCGTTTGAAAGTTATCAGCTCTTTTCTAGTTACTGTAACCTTCACTTGTCGGGGGTGTTGAAAATTTTTAATTTACACTTGTTGAAATTGGTTAAAAAGCTTACGTTTTGCTCAGTAGGCATTTATGAATAAGGACTGCTTAACATACCTTATGAGCTTCTTGTAGTTCATCTCATGTTTCGTGTCATTGCTGCCAATGCTACCAAAAAATCAAATTAGAAAAAAAATTAAACGCTGAAAAGCCTTATCAATTTGTTTAGAACATAAAGATTTTTTTCTCTTGTTTCTAGAACGAAACAAAGGAGCAATGTTTCTCAAAGATAAAGGATAGTGGATAGGAATAAGAATTCTATTAGGGAGACCCTATCTGCGCCGGTTATTTTATGGGCGCTAAAATTTTCAACAAAAAGAAATGTTTATAAGAAAAATATAAAAAAAACCTTTTTTTAGATATCCGATTTCCATTATCTAATGAGATGTGAAAAATTTGTAATATCTAGCTTCGGATCGAATTCCCCAAAGGAGAACTTTGCTTAGATTGAAAAGACCCTTTCTGCTAAAATTTTAAACACTTAATAAAAGGATTCTCCATGTTATAACAAAGTTATTGATTTATTTACTATTTTATTTATTTATTATTTAGTTAGAACGGACATAATATAGCCCAATTACACTTATTAAATGATTTTATGACTTGATGTGTTTGTGATTGTGCTTTCAATTTTAATTTAAGTTTGGCTTTCCGATAGCAGATTTTCTTGAAAGTCTAGGAACCCATTCAGTAATTATTAAGTGAAAATAACTAGGATTTGTATAATATAGACAAATCTATTATTTTCAGTAACTATGTATAAACCAATTTGTAGGTAATCACAAAATGCTTCAATTATTAAGCGTGATATACAAGATGTAACCGAACGACAGCAAAAACGAAGTCAGAGGTTATACTACTGATAAATAATTACTGATGAGGTACCACACAAAAAAAAACGCGAAAAAAAAGTCCTGTATTTTAAAAAAAAAATCAATATATTGCAAATTAAACATCTGACTGGCACTATGCCAACGAACTTTACGTAAACAGGCCACTCGGAGTCAATGCCGTGTTGTAAGTGGGGCATTGACCCGAGTTTTGTACGCTATACATTGCGGGCTTGAAAAAACTGAATCATGAAAACTACAAATTAAGGCAAATGGTTTTTGGCATTGGATTGTGTTAGTAATAATGACTCTAAGTTTTTGCTAGCGTTGTGGTTACACGTTGTATGTCTAATTTAGCCCTCGCGTACAAGTATTATGTAAAGGAATATTCTATGACGAGAATGACCCGAGGCTGGCAATTTTGTTGACAGGAATATCCGGTCCGTAGGTCGTTAACGCGTCCTCTCAAACGCCGGATGTTGTGTGATGTATCGAGCGTGTCGAATACTTTCCTTTACCTTATAAGCCATTATGCGGGTAAATCGCTGGGGCGAATATAAGGCCTTTGACCCATACATGTGACATAAGAGTTATTTTTATTTATTTTTATTCAAATACAAGTTAGCCCTTGACTAGTCTCACCTGGTGGTAAGTTTTGATGGAGTCAAAGATGGAAGCGGGCTAACCTGGAAGGGGTATAGCAGTTTTCATTAAATCCTTTGGTTTCTACACGCATCGTACTGGAACGCTAAATCGCTTGGCAGCACGGCTTTGCCGGTAGATTGGTAAATAGCGTTTAAAAATACGTCAATCCGTTGCTCCGTTGCACTGTGATTGAAAGATAGCCCAAGAAAAAACATACATTCGCATAACATTATGTAAGATGTTGAAAAGTTCGCTAGATCAGTATATATTTTAATCGCGATCGTATCACATCGGTGGACATTGGACCTTATGTTTCTCGAGGATTTTGAAGGTAGATTTTATTTTGTATCGGGTTACATAACACACCTTTTCTTACAACCTTTTATGGAACAATAAACTGTAACCGGCTACGTCGGGGTTTTTCGTTTACGATACGTCAATTTACCTGGAGCTTTATGTAGGTATGTGTTGAGCTTTTGCATTTGAAAAACTATAATTTTGATAAACAAGCATACCTTTTTTGGGAGTTAGGTCCAAAGCATAGCAAGCAAAGCAAGTTTTTTTGTAAATAAACATTATTATTATTATTATTTTCGTAAGGAAAATTCGTCATAGATACCGCTGGCAACGGGAGTGCACAGTTTAAGACTCCTACCGACTACAAACCTCACGAAGTTCCATCCCACCGCTGACGACGGAACACAAGGGACCGAAAATGCCTCGTTACTCCGCCAGTAGATGTCCACCGCAGCAGACTCACCACTGGGACACTATGTGGCCCCAAACACCGTTAGAGGCATGCCGGAACCACAGCACACCAACCAACCCGTGGACCACATTGTGGACGACAGACCACCATGTGTCCATCAGCCACAGATCCTCCCGAGGGCTAAAGTTCGCGGGGAAGGCAATTCCCTTTCCACGTTCGTTCGTTCGTTCGTTTCCCTTTCCACCCCCTCCCTGCCAGGTCAATTAGCCATGAGCAACAGAATCCCAGAAGAGAAATTGTTACCCATATTACCATGGTATACGGACCCAAGCTGTTGCTGTTACAACACCACTCAAGCACACGGGTAGGTAACCTAAGCATGGTTTACCTTAGGTCAACCACAATATAATTTATTATCATCTTCGTTGTCAACTAACAGAGTCCACTACTGTACATACGAGGAGGTCTCTTGAGGGACTTCGACACGCCAGTCCTGTGCCGTCTGAATCCAGCGCGAGCGGTTCCCTATTCACTGTGAACAGGCAACCGGTATACCTATAGGTATCTCCATCCAGTGGTATCTTGCAACTCGTTTGATGTCTTTTGTCCACCTAGTGGACGTTTATTTACCACCTTGGGACCCCAACATATCGGTTCCCTGGTCTATGTGTCCCATGTGGACCCAATTATTCTATTTTCTTCGAACCATTATAAGTCCCGTTGTATAGAATTATAGTAATTGAAACATAAATCTAATTGTTCCAATTTTCAAGCTTGTGAATCTGTGTCAAGGGTGAAACTGCCAGAAACAATAATTTGTGAACGTTTTATAATCCTTTTGTAAAGCGCCGCTTACCACCCGTTACATTTATAATAATTGTTATTGCTTAAATTGTTATTTGATTACAAATCCGGGTAATGTTATTATTAGATTTTATTTTTTATTTTAAACGTTAGACAAAACGTTTTACATCTACTTTAGGGTTTTAAAAGACACATTTACCTAGATATACTAAGTATTTTTTTAATGCATTTACATAGTAGAGTAAGTGTAGAGTAATTATAATATAGACATAGTTTGTGGAGACCATAATGCATTACTTCAATAAAAATATGTACTACATAATATTTTATTTTTTAAAGTTGAGATGAGATTCCACAGTTTGCATGTACATGGAAAAAAAGATATTCTGGCTGGATGCCCCAGGTTTTCTTGACAGACAGACAGACAGACCGATAGACAGACAGATAGACAGACAGACAGACAACCAAGTGATCCTATAAGGGTTCCGTTTTTCCTTTTGAGGTACGGAACCCTAAAAATTGGTGAAATGAAAAATGGTTTAATTGGAATTAAAAAAAAATTAAATTGTAAACTGAATTACTGTCTAAACTAGTATTTATTTTTACATAGGTATTTGATTAGTAATTTGAAAAATAAATGTACTTGTGTAAAAGTTGAAACCGGATAAAATAATCTAGTTTCAACTCAATAAAATGACTTTGAAACCCAACGTAGCGGTCTCATGACAATGCGGGAACTATGAAATTAATTCAGCCGTGAATATGAAATGCTTTGTTCATTCCAACAGTAGGTAATTATGAAGTTTAAAAACAAATAACTTTTGTTTCACGTAACCGAAAAGTTTTTTAAATAACTTCTGCATATAATTACCTGAACAAACTATTAAAATACGTAAGTACTGTTTGTTATATTTTGGAATGTGATTTGGCAGATATAATATTGTTGCCAGAGTTGTATAAAACTTTAATTCGTAGCAGGTTTCAAAGAAACGTTGTTTGGTTCTCACTCGAATAACCAATCAAACCATTCAAACTCAATAAAATTTTGTCGATTAGAAATTAATATTGTTTCTGGTTTCACAGATTTCTGTAAAAATGTGTAATTTTACACACTATAGGTTCATAGATTTACAGACGAAACTTTGAAACTACAATTTTTAGGGAAATCTGGGAAACCACAGTAAAAGATATTTATTGAGTTTAAAATGAACTGTTGACTGGACAGAGCTGAGAAGCGCGCTGGGGTAATAAAGATTAAAAATAAATAATAATTAATTGTTAACAAGTTTAAAATACACGCATAGTTTATGCATTATAACGAATACCTACAGGGGCGTTTTCTTTGACGAGGTATTTAATAATTATGGAGTCGAACCCCGATAAAGGGAACTCAACACCTGGCTTATAATAACAGTACTACAATCGAATCAATATAGGCTTTGGTCCAATTGCTTTTCTTTGACGAGGTATTTAATAATTATGGAGTCGAACCCCGATAAAGGGAACTCAACACCTGGCTTATAATAACAGTACTACAATCGAATCAATATAGGCTTTGGTCCAATTGCTTTTCTTTGACGAGGTATTTTATAATGATGGAGTCACCTGTCAAACCCCGATAAAGGTAAATCAAATCTGGACTTCGTCTGCGTTGGTGTTAGCTGGCGGATGTGTTCTGCCTTTTTGGAGTGTTTTTTTTTTGTTAAAACTGACTGGAAAGCGCTCTAAGGTGGTGCCGTGCGTATGTCGGCGCGCGCCGGCACAGACGGGGTCCATACTTGTATAGTTTAACTAACTTGTTACAAATAACTACAAACTTGACATTGGCTAATATTTGTAAAGCCAGACGAGAGAGGAAAAAAAAAATCAAAGCTCGACACGGCTAAGAAATTCGAATCAACAAAGACTAAGGTCTAATTGCATGACAGAAGATTAAAATTACTACGTTACGGTTACTGTTAAACTTTCACCGTTAATAAAAGCAAAATGGGTTGCAAGGATTTTTTTACTTTGGACCAAAGTTTTTCATCGACTTGTAAAGATTGACTTGTTCAGCTCTTTTTAACCCCCGACCCAAAAAGAGGGGTGTTATAAGTTTGACGTGTGTATCTGTGTGTCTGTGTATCTGTGTATCTGTGTATCTGTCTGTGGCATCGTAGCGCCTAAACGAATGAACCGATTTTAATTTAGTTTTTTTTGTTTGAAAGGTGGCTTGATCGAGAGTGTTCTTAGCTATAATCTAAAAAAATTGGTTAAGAGTTATCAGCTCTTTTCTAGTTTTCTTGTAGAAAAGAAGGTTAGATAACCGTTAGGTTCATAATATTATGTCAATTGACAAATGTCAAGCTGTCAAGATGGACGTTGCCTAAATACATAATTATTTATTTGAAAATGATGTTTTGGAAAACTCAGATACTTTGGATCGTCGGGGGTGTTATAAATTTTTAATTTACACTTGTTACTTTTTATTTGACTCCGACATCAACTGTATCTAAATTATCGCCCCAATTTTCTATAGAGTGTGATAAATGGAAGGAACAAAGGGAGACCTTATCTCTTATCACTACATTGGATACATCAGGATACAAATAAGTTAATAAATAAACACCCAAAGTGTTGTCGAGTAGAGTTTACGAATGAACTATCGTAGAAAAGTTTGCCTAGAAATAATAATATCCATTAAAGTTTATATCGAAAACAAAATCATTTTCTTCTTGGCCCCATTCCAATACTATTACTAGTCTCGAACCGGATATTATAAAAGGCTTAGGCCCCGGGCGTCCTGACTGTATTTCTTTCAATTTACCTAGAAAAAATGTATGGTAAATAACATATTGCTTATATATAATCATCACTAAAGTGCCTCGCCGAACCGATACCGTGTACTCTACATAGCGTATTTTCAACAGCAACGCCATTTTTTTTTAATTTGGAGTAGCTTTTTACAGGGAAATTTCTGCTCGGATGACGCGCTGAAAATGCCGTGAAATAATTTATCGACAGCTCCATAACAAAGTTATCAATCAACTGCCATATTTTAATTGGCATTTATGAAATATACACTATGACATATTGTAGAATAATTTCTCGATATACCTGCTTATGAGTTTAATGGCTATTTTTAATGATGGTACATTTCAAACCGAACTAGGAAATCTATAAATGTAAAATTTAAAAGATCTAAAAATATAAATCCGTTTGTCTGTCTGTTTGTTGTAAATGTACGTTAATAATTGAAATTGTGAACATGAATCAATCAATCAATTTATTGAAGGTTTTATGTACATTGGTCTTAATCTAAAGTTATAATAAATACAGTCAAAATCAATAAAAACTCAGTACAAAAACAGTGCAGGAAAGTAGAAAAACGAGAATCGAAGTAACGCGAAGAGTTATTGTAAAATCAACGCTCTATAGTGACCTTGCATTTTATCAATTTAGAAATCAATATAAATTTATGTAATATTGCGCAATGCTGTAGATGCTCACTATTAATATTATTTATACAAACATAAATTAGCTAGTCTGTCTGTTGAGACTACTTTAATTATTTGAGTTCTGATACAAATGTGGTCACTCATACTCAGCTGTTAGCTGTTTAAACACTCGAAAGCTCTTTCTCTTTTCGAAGTCTTCTACGAGTTACGACCACCATTAACAGTACTAATATGACTATTTTATATAGAAAAGTCAGGGTTATCTTTGCTCTCATGCATTTAACTACTTCCTGATACATTTCATATCAACGCCAAGTATCTAATAACACAAACAAAACACTCGATTTCTATGATTAATCTAGAGTATGGATAAAATTGTTTGCTGAAGAAAACAGAACTTTATTTCACCGCGTATAAAATTCCAATTGTTTCGTGTGTGATAGAAAACGATTTGCCAATATAAAGTGTGGATTTTATTTTCTATGCATAAATAACATCTAGTCCTGCAAAGTGTAAAGTAACAGTTAAAATCAGGAAAGCAAAATGGATTTCAAGAATAAAGTTGTTATAGTGACGGGAGCTAGCTCGGGAATTGGTGCTTCAGTGGCCATAGCCTTTAGTGCAGCAGGAGCCAAAGTAGTTATGGTGGGACGTAACGAAACCAAGCTAAAGAAAGTCGCTGCTCAATGCAATAAGCCCCTCGTTATAATCGCTGATATGACAAAAGATGATGATGTCAAAAGAATTATGGACGAAACCATCAAAAAGTTTGGACAACTGGACATCTTGATAAACAACGCTGGACTATCCTCTGCGGTAAACATCATGGAAGCAGATAGCATGATGAACTCATACGATATCATAATGAACACGAACGTGCGAGGCCTTATCCACATGACCAGTCTAGCTGCCCCGCATTTGGCCAAAACAAAGGGGAACATCGTGAACATATCAAGCGTTGCTGCCCTAATAACTCCAACTCTCAAAGGAACTACTAACTACTACGTCTCCAAAGCTGCGGTTAACCACTTTGGTGCTTGCGCTGCTACTGAACTGGCTCCTTATGGTATCAGAGTTAACACTATAAGCCCTGGACCTGTCAAAACGGATTTTATAACCAACGCCAAAATTGAAGCTGACTATGAAGTTATTAAGACGAAAAATGTTCTCAATAGAGTTTCAGAGCCAGAGGAAATCGCCGATTTGGTTTTATTCGTGGCCAGTGATAAAGCGAAAGGTATTACGGGCTCTAACTTCTTAAGCGATAACGGTATGTTAGTAAAACGCAATTAATTCGAGAATCAATAATTCGGATCACTCCTAAGATAGTTATAAACATTTCGTTGTGTTTCTTTAGATTGAATCCACAAAAAAATTGTAATACTTTTTCATATTTTTAATACACATTTTTGATAACATTATACCTACTATTTTCTTTTTTTTGCAAACCTTCCCGAGAACATTTTGAACTAAAAATTAAATTTTCGATGAAAGTGGTATCATCATGATCTACTATCATCGCTGGTCCACTACTGAGCATGGGTCTTTTCTCATAATATTAGAAGGGTTTAGACTAGTCCGCCACGCTGCACTGGCCCAGTGCAAATTGGTAGACTTCGCAAAAACCAAAAAGTGTTACAACAACAGAGAATAGTTGTTCTAAAACTACAACTAAGATGTCAATACTAACATTGCAACAAAATTCGCCTGTTATGTTGCAGTGCTGGCTGCAAGTCTGCAGAACTTGGCTAACAAGTAACTTCTATAATAATGTAAACAAAGTTAGGTGTATCTTTTGCAGAGTAGGTATATCTTCGGGCAATGCAAGAAAGTTTTAGTGCACTTGTTCTCTGGGTCAAGATGATAATGAAACAAAGTTAATTTTACTTTTGACTGCATTGTACTATGTAAAACTTGAATAAATATTTTAATTTTTTTTCTTTTTTTATTGAAAATATTACAATAAAAATATCTAATCATTATACAAA
Source organism: Maniola jurtina (assembly GCF_905333055.1). NCBI lineage: Eukaryota > Metazoa > Arthropoda > Insecta > Lepidoptera > Nymphalidae > Maniola > Maniola jurtina. Next base: position 11,257,664 of record NC_060038.1, read on the forward strand.
TGATGCCAGCGTGGAATGGTGCCAAGAAAAAATTCAACAGAACCTGTTTCAGTTTAGTTCAGAAAAGAGCAACCGTTGAATTTCTTGCTGGTTCTTTTCGGTGGGAAAGGCATTCCAAGCCAATGGTAAATGAATTGGACGATTCAAAATCAAAATTAAAATCTTTGCTTCAGAATTTAGACACATTTATGTGTAAAAGGATTTAGGACATTTTAGAATTGTTTGGTGAAATTGGGTCTAACTGAGAACTGATTAAGTAGGTACTTAGGTACTCAATATTTGAAAATTTATGAGGTGGTACATTTTGTTATCATCGTCATCACTCACTACCGGTCCACTACTGAGCACGAGTCTCAGAGTGAGAAAGAATGAGGCTTAGACCATAGTCCACCACACTGCCGGATCCGGATGCGTGAAATCTGCCCATTCGGACTGCAAGTCCGGATGGGCAGATTTCACGCACCTTTAAGAAAATTACGAAGAACTCTTAGACACGGAGTTTCCCTCGCGATGTTTTCCTTCACCGTTAAAGCATACCGTCATATTTACACATAAGTCCGAAAATTTAGAAGGTCGTGCCCAGGATCGAACCCGCGACACCCCGAATATGAGACTGACGCATTTTGGCAAACTGCGTCCAAATAAGCGTAATATCGCGCATTTCTAGGGTTACCCTTTACCACAATTAGTATAAAACATTATGTAGATAAGATTTACAAGGGTCCACTGTTTTGCGCTGCCTTCTTGTGGGTAATGGGACAAAGGACATAACTCGAGTCTATTAAAACGTTAAGTCCACGCGCCCACATTTAGTGAGCATAATGGCTAACTCTATAATAATTTAGGAACGTGTACAGTTATGTATTGTTCTAAGTTCTTGGTATGACTTGATTCAATGGTCCTTGATGGTGTACCATAAGATTTTTCGTCTTTGACACAAAACATACTAAGAACGAATAAAGTTGTACCTATCTAAATTCTAAATACGATAATTAATTTATAATAAGTAATACTAGTGCCTCTTATGTGATATGTGTAACTCTACCACCGATTCGGTTTAGAAAGAAAATTCTACTGAGAAGAGCTGGTAAGAAACTCTGCAGTTACTCTTTTCGAATCATAAAAACTTAATTACGTTACAATCAACCATCTTGTAGACAACTAAACTCAAGCCGTTCATCCATCATCATCATTATCAACCGATAGACGTCCATTGCTGGACATAAATCTCTAGTAGGGACTTCAACACGCCTTGCGCCGCCTCAATTCAGCGGCTCCCTGTGACTCGATGTTATCTGTCCACCTAGCGGACCGTGGCTGCGTGCTTCAACGCAACTATTGCGTATTGTGTTTTGTGTACGTTAATCATCGATGTACGCTGATCATCGATGTACGCTGATATGATATTTGTTGCGGAAAAAGTGATATGAAATCCCATAGCTAGAAGATAGATTAAGATAACACTAGAAGATAGATTAAGCACTTTGCTCCAAGCACTCTTGTGCTTGGAGCAAAGTGCTTCTGCTGATAGCAAATTGAAGTTCCCGCTGCAGTCGAGATTTTAATACATTAAAACTTAAAATGTCAGTTACATTTATTTGCAAAAACATTTTTACTAAAGTGTATAATATCGCTAGAAAATCTTATTCGCAAAATGCCCTTCGTCTTAACCTAGTATTTTCTAGTCTATTTGAGGAACTAAGATTCTTTAACATTTGTTTTTCCCTCAGCTTTTAGTTTACCTTCGAGTCAAGAGTGAATGGGCATCTTGTAAGCAAGCGCGTTCCATCATTTCTGCAACATAGGTTTTTCTAATGCAAAGGGTAGGAAGGAAAGATTAGATTTTTATTCAAATAAACTTTTACAAGTGCTTTTGAATCGTCAAAATGATGTAAAAAACGTATTCTTATATTCTTGTACTAGCTGATGCCCGCAGCTTCGCCCGCGTGGATTGGTCTGATCCCCTGCAACATCAGGATTGAGGAGTTGGACTCCAAATTTTTTATGAAATAATGTCGCAAAGTTCCTCTATCGATTAAAAAAGAAATGACGCAAATCGGTTCAGAAATCTCGGAGATTTCGGTGTACATAGGTAGAAAAACACAACTCCCTTCTTGAAAGTCGGTTAAAAAAGTAGCCTATGTTACACCCTGGTCAATCCTCTACTTGTCAGTGAAAATCCCGTCAAAATCGGTTCAGCCATTCCGAAGATTAGCCTTTTCAAACAGACAGACAGACAGACAGACAAAAATTTTAAAAACGTGTGATTCAGTCATGGTATCGTTCAAATAACCATATGACCTTAATATGTGGTAGTTATTTCGAAATTACAGACAGACACTCCAATTTTATTTATTAGTATAGATTTAAGTTAAATAAATTAATCATTATTATAATTAAAACCCGGTTTGAACGCAGACCCCAAATATGGCCACTAATCTATCACCAAAGAAGTAAATCAAAGGTATATAGTTTTTAAGTTTGTTTGTAGGGCGTGATCTCTGGAACTACTGAACCGATTCCGAACATTCTTTTACGCGTAGAAAGCTACATTATCACTGAGTGACATGAGCTATATCTTGTTTCAAAAAGTTAGAGACCCTACGATAATTTGTAATAAGCAAGGGGCGGGTCGCTATAACCACATAATTATAATATTTAAATCTAATTTTATACCAATAGTTTAACTTGCTGTAAAAATGTTCTTATTAGGCTAAACGATATTGCCGATACTAACCGAGTTTGAGTTAATTAGTTTGACCTAGGCTAAACTAGTTAGGTACATGAACCTGAAATCGAGTTTTGACAAGAGGGCTCTCTCCGTCACTCGTTTCATACCATTTCATACAATCGTAGTTCCGATTTCATTTGAATATTAAGCAACCAAAGTCCATGAAATTTTGCAGACATATTCTAGAAACTAATATCTATGTCTGTGGTTTTCCAGATTTCTGTTAAAATATTCGGTTTCAAAGTTACGTGATCTTAAAATTTTCATACAAATCTTTGAGCCCCTGTAATTTTAAAACTACATATTTTTAGAAAAATCTAAAACACCACAGACACAGATATTAGTTTCTAGAATATGTCTGCAAAATTTCATGGACTTTGGTTGCTTAGTATTCAAATGAAATTGGAACTACGATTGTATGAAATGGTGTGAAACGAGTGACGGAGAGAGCCCTGTTAAATATAAACACATACTCTGGTATAAAAATATATATTTAATATTACACATTTATCATTTCTTTATGCAAATTATCATAAAATGTTAGTGAACACTACCAAATGAAGCCCGCGACTTCGTTCGCGCGAACTGAGGTTTTTATAAATCCGCCGAGAACTCTGATTTTCCGGAATAAAAAGAAACTTATGCCCGTCTCCCGAAGCAAGTTCTTATCTCTGAACTAAAGCTAAAATTATTAAGCGAAGGGCTGTGAAAAGGTAATAGACAGTCAGATATACTTTCACATTTATAATATTAATATGGATTCTATTATAATGAAGATAGTGACTTTATTTTAGGTACGTTTTGTAAGTAGGTAAAAGGAATCTAAATAAAGTGGGCAAAACCTAGTTTATTCATAAAGCCATTAAATGTACATTTCTCGGTTTTCACTTCTTTTCGTTTTTGTGCTCCGCCTTTTTCCGCACCTATTTATTTTTTCCGCATGACCACATAAAAGGCCGAGTGGTAGAGAACGCTTACATTAATTAGTACTTAGTCCGCTTTTGCATTTAATTTTTAATTATTCCAACTAGAATTGTAAAAAAGAAATTTTAATTTTAAGTTGCTGAACAAAATTTAATTATAATAAAATTTATTCGTTTATATTGAATTAAGTTACTACAGTTAACTTCCTAGCTTCAACGAATTTGCTAACAGTCCTCGTAGAATTAAATAAAAAAGGGGAAGGTTAGCAATTTGACGCGTACGCCAATTTTCTGAACCGATGTGAGTCACTCTTTTTTTATTCGATGCTCTCAAAATCGTCCTTATAAAATTTAATTAATTTTAGTAGTTTTTTAACCAGTTTCAATAATTGAAAAGGAATATTTTAGAATAGGTTCCTACCTGTTATTTTCATTGAAAATGTAAGGACATTAAATCATTTCTTATCCTATGTAAATACAATTTATTACGTTAATGCCTCTGCGATCCCTTACTTTGCAAGTGACAGTTACTTGAACGATACTCAGGTTCTATCTTGAAGTTATGCTAATACGGCATTTACATAACGCTTGAGTAGGAGATGGCATGACAGAAATATAATACCCAGTAAATTGCTTACAACCATTTGATTCACTTACGCTATATTAAAACCAAAGTATCCAATGGGCTATATTAAGTGTCTCTTTGGGGACAAAATACGTGACGAGGAAATCCGTAGGAGAACTAAAGTGACCGACATAGCTCAAAGAATTAGTCAGTTGAAATGACAGTGGGCAGGTTATGTCTGTCGCAGAACCGATGGCCGCTGGGGCAGACGTGTTCTGGAGTGGAGACCGCGTATCAGCAAGCGCAGTGTGGGACGACTTTCAACCCGCTGGACATCGGACCTAAAGAAGGTAATAGGAAGTGGGTGGATGAGAAAGGCGGAGGACCGTGTGAGGTGGCGCGCTCTTGGGAAAGCCTATGTCCAGCAGTGAACGCAAACAGGCTAATCCATTGAACCAACTGCTTTCTACGCGGCATTGATCGTACCGAAACGCTTAGTCGCTTGGCGGTGTCTTTGCTGGTAGAGGTGTAAGTAACTAGCCACGGCAGACGCCTCCCATGTATTGTGTGCCACCAAACCAGACCAGAGACTATTCAAAATTAATAATTTCCCAAATTTCGATCGAACCGTGGATCTCTTCTAATAAGATCACAGCTTCATGGATTTTCCATCTCTAGAGTAAATGTTATTTGCCTTAGTCCACACTGATGAATGTATGCCTACCTCAACACACTATTATTTTTAACCCCCGACCCAAAAAGAGGGGTGTTATAAGTTTGACGTGTGTATCTGTGTATCTGTTTGTGGCATCGTAGCGCCTAAACGAATGAACCGATTTTAATTTAGTTTTTTTTTTGTTTGAAAGGTGGCTTGATCGAGAGTGTTCTTAGCTATAATCCGAGAAAATCGGTTCAGCCGTTTGAAAGTTATCAGCTATTTTCTAGTTACTGTAACATTCACTTGTCGAGGGTGTTATAAATTTTTTATTTACTTGTCACATAGTACGACAAGCAGTTTTTATTGGTAGAAGCAGCTTTGTACGTATTATTATTGGGTAGAATCAGGATGGTCTCGCGACCAGATAAATATACAGTTAGCTACGCCGCGCCGGCGCACCACTTCGAAAGCACTTGCAAAAGTCATTTCTTTTAAGAGTGAAAGAGAAATCAGAGATAAGAGTTTACGCGTTAGAAAAAGAGGAGTATATTAAATTTTACACTGCAGTGCTGTGCGAGCTGAATTGCATTTCATACATCGATGATTTCATAGCGTCCTAACAAGCGTCGCTTGCTATTTATTTAAACATCATTGTAGAGTGAGCCTTGTACCTGGAATATACATAATAAATATTCTGTGGTAGAATATAGATAGGACTCTGAAACAACACATGGTCGTTCTGCCCGGGACATTTACTACAGCGATGTGTTAAAGCACCGCACAGCCTATGCAAAACCGTGCAATAAAACCAACCCACGTTTCAACCCCAAAGGCTCTACAGGGACTCCTCTCCGGACGCCATATGGCTACACGATCCGTGCTTTGATTTTAAATCGTGTAAGAAATAAGGCGATATTGCACTACGCACGGCTTACAATATGTAAGTTAAATCCACATTTTTTGTTTTTTTATTTTTATAATAAACTACAGAATTTGTTACACTTTGAATAAGTAGAGTTTAAAAGAAAACAAAAGTTAAATCTTGCCCTGATACAAGTTACTTACCTTGTGGCCATAAAACATGTCTAGGTCATACTTTTGCATAAGGAAATATAAATCTTAGCTTAGGATAAAATCTGTGTTGTACGCTCGCGCATAATATTTTTGTAATACAAAAAATAATTTTAGTAGCTCTTGAATTATCTTATCTAAGTAGTGCTGTTCTTTTCCCCAGAGAAAATTATTGGAACAAGTGTTAATTAAAAATATATAACACCCCTGACAAGTGAAGGTTACAGTAACTAGAAAAGAGCTGATAACTTTCAAACGGCTGAACTGATTTTCTTGGATTATAGCTAAGAACACTCTCGATCAAGCCAACTTTCAAACAAAAAAACTCAATCGGTTAATTATTAGTTTAGGAGCTACGATGCCACAGACAAATGTACACAGATATATAGATACACAGATACACACGTCAAACTTATAACACCCCTATTTTTGGGTTGGGGGTTAGAAATAGAAGGGCTATTTGAAATGCAAAGCTTTTTTTTATGAAGCTGTCAAAATAATTAGTAAGACATAAGCCGCACGATGCGTTGTGACGTCGTGCGGCGCCGCACCGCACGCGCAACGTACTTGGGATCAGAAAGACGTAAACTGTTAAACTATATATAGTTATAATCCAAGCCATGTTAGTTCAAAGGCATGAATAATAAATAATATTGGGAATTGGAAATTAATCATTTAAATATGATAATAATAAATTAAATTTTCATATTGTAATTCAAATTATTTTACCCTAATTATTGAGCTGACGATTGAGTATTATTAATGTACGACTTCAGTAAATTAGTTTCGTTCATTTTAGTTTAAAGATTGTGTGGAGTATGATTTGTTGTGAACGGGTTGCGAACCTGAAGTGGCTATGGGCAGGGCACATATTTCGAAGAACCGATAAATGTTGGAGTCCCAAGGTGCAGGAATGGCAGACCCCGCACTCGATGGACAGATCAAATGAGTTGCAGTTCGCAGGGAGATGTGCCACTGTATAGTGGCATTTGAAAGCCCCTATTAAAAAAATATTAATATGTCCAGTTTAGTGGACGTCTATTGGTTGACAACAACGACATTGACGAGAGATTATGTAAAATAGAATATTATTTTAATTTCTACAGAGAGATACTTATTTGTGATATTATTTATATTGAGGTATTTACTTGCATTGAATTTATTCAAATGGAGGTACTTACATTGCACTATTAGACCTTAGTAGAACATTACAATAGAGTAGAAGCATCTGTCGCCTAAATAATGGCAGCGACGTGCCTTCGTTCTATGGCTTTTTGAATATCAGCGCCAGCTTGATATCATTTGAAGATGCAGTGAGCGTAATGCTAGACTATTTTTATTCTGAGATCTGACTTTCATTACAGTAAAATCAATATTAACTTCTATTTGATTAATTGCATAAAGCTTAGTGTATCTGTGTATCTGTCTGTGTCATCGTAGCTCCTAAACTAATGAACCGATATTAATTTTGTTTTTTTTTTGTTTGAAAGGTGGCTTGATAGAGCCACCTTTCAAACAAAAAAAAAAAACAAAATTAATATCGGTTCTAAGCATTGGATTATAATTATAATCTAAGCATTGGATTGGATTGTAATTGGATTATAGCATCTAAGGGGATTCTTGGCTGCTATAATCCAAGAAAATCGGTTCAGCTGTTTGAAAGTTATCAGCTCTTTTCTAGTTACTGTAACCTTCACTTGTTGGGGGTGTTATAAATTTTTAATTTACACTTGTGTTATGAAATTTCAGATAGACAAGTCAATGATATAACTAATAAAGAGATCACGATAAGAATTACTCTTCGTCTAGAAATGAAAGAGTGAGCTCAGCGGGAATGTTTTCACAAAGTTTTATTCATGCGGTTGACGCCAATATATTGGATATTGCCTGCGGTGCAGCTCAATCACTGGATACGGTTTCTAGTTAAGGTTGTTAGATTAATTCCAACAGTTTGTTTACCCGAAACCCGATCGAAATAATTACTTTTTCAGCGCCAATTGATGAAATAAAGTTTTCAAAGTTTAAAAGCGTTCAGGTGGCAAATTAATATTAACAAGGTACAGGAGGTATACAATGACAATAATATGTAGCACTATTTTACTATACCTACACTAGCAGTGATAGCCTAGTGGTTAAGTTGTCAATCTCCAATTCGATGGGTCTGCGGTTCGATCCTGTGCAAGCACCTCTAACATTCCGGCGTTCAATATCACTGGAAACAAGTCGGGCTTACGTCGACTAAATACGTGAGTATAACCGTAATAATCTATACATACAATAGAAATCACTCACGATAGTTTAAACGTTAAAATATTTCATTCAGCTCTCATAGCTAATTTCGCCCCTTTATTTTCGCTTAAAATTAGACCACTTAGGAAGAATCTACGGAATGGTGTACCTTCCAGGATCCATTAAACGTTTATAGATAACAATAAAATTTTATAGCCTATTAAAATAAACAATTACGCGCCCAAGCAAATAGGTAAGCTTTGATAAAACGCACCAATTTCGGGGTTAATTGTTTGAGATTGTTCCTTTCCACTAGAACGGACCTCTGAGGGCAATCTAGTTACAACTTTCCCTTTCATACAAATTGGACCATTGTCTCTACTAAAAGTTATGCGTTCTCCGTTTGCATAGTTTTTGATACTTTTTGTCACTGTTTGTTAAATATTGTGGGTCCAAAAAATATACATTTATATACAAAGCGGTAATAGCACAGAGTAGTAATAGTAAATACTTTAGAGCCCAGTATTTGGAGTTCTCAAACTGCGGCGTCTGAAAATGTATAATATTCTCTATATTATAAGGAAGCAAAAAGATTTTCAAAAATTCCACTCAAGTGCAGCCGAGCGGGTCAGCTAATCACTATCCATATTATAAATGCGTAAGTGTGTGTTTGTCCTTCAATCACGTCGCAATGGAGCAACGGATTCACCGATTTTTTGCGAAGATACAGTTACAGTACCGGTTACTTTTTATCTAGAGAAATCAAAGAGTTCCCACGTGATTATCACGCGAAATCCACGCGAATGAAGTCGCGAGCAAGAGCTAGTAAAATAATATAATGGCTTTACAGAAGGAGTCAAGCAACTACGGACTAACAGTAAATTACCAAATCAGTATTGTGTACATAAAGTTTAATAGAGCTCAAAGATAAACTTTAATCAAGTTGGGTGGTGCACTTTATAAAGTCCCACTGTAGCTTCTCGTTTTGTTTTCTCTCTAGAGCATTAGGGGCTGATTAACCGTCCCTCGTCCGAAACTTGGCAGCCATTTCTACTTAGTTTAGTTTTTGTTTAGAACACTTGCTTAGATTTTTATATAAACTTACTAGCTAATGCCCGCGACTTCGTTCGCGTGGATATAGCTTTTTAAAAATCTCATTGATTTTCCGGGATAAAATTTTCGAGTAGCTTATGTGTTAATCCAGGGTATAATCTATCTGGGGTACCAGCCAGGTAACCTCCTCGTGTGCCTGAGTGTTGCGAGTCCTTTTCGGGAAGAGCAGCGCTTGGGCCGGTGTACCCTGGTAACATGGTTAACGATTTCTCTTCATGGGATATTGTTAGCCATGGCTAATTGACCTGGCGGGGAGGGGGTGTTGTCCGCGCGTCCCTCTGGGTGTCCCTAGCAGAGGGCGCAGTAGACGCACCCATGGGGCATAGCCCCAGGAGAGGACGGTGCAGCTGTGTTGGGTGGTTGGTGATGGGGCTTCATCACCCATCCAGTCACTGGCTGCCCCACCGGTCTCTCGCCTGTCCAGTTTGGTGACGGGCGAGGGAGATGTTGAGGATAGGGAACGTGGAAAGGCAATTGCCCTTCCCGCGAACCCTAGCCCTCAGGAGGACCTGTGGGTGATGGACACGGGGTGGCCTGCCGCTCACAGTGTGGTCCTCGGGTTGGTTGGCGTGCTGTGGTTCCGGCATGCCTCTAACGGTGTTTGGGTGCACGTAGTGTCCCAGTGGTGCGTCTGCTGAAGCAGACATCCGCTGGCGGAGTAACGAGGTGTTTCCGGTCCCTTGTGCTCCGTCATCAGCGGTGGGATGGAACTTCTTGAGGTTTTTAGTCGGTAGGAGTCCGACATAACCACTGTGCTCCCCCGTAGTCAGTGGTATCCATAATGGATTTTCCATTATTTTTTATTAAATTAGTGGGATGTGGGTACGATATTCGACTATTGCAGGCATGCAGGTATTGCTCTAAAATAGAAGAGCTATTGCAAATCAAATGCAAAGATTGTTTTATGAAGCTGTCAAAATTAGTAAGACATAAGCCGCACGATGCGTTGCGACGTCGTGCGGCGCCGCACCGCACGCGTAACGTGCTTGACTGTGATCAGAAAGACGTAAACTGTTAAACTATATATGTAGTTATAATCCAAGCCATTTTAGTTCAAAGGCATGAATAATAAATAATATTGGGAATTGGAAATTAATTATTTAAATATGATAATAATAAATTAAATTTTCATAATGTAATTCAAATTATTTTACCCTAATTATTGAGCTGACGATTGAGTATTATTAATGTATGACTTCAGTAAATTAGTTTCGTATGTAGTAGGACCTGAATCAAATATCTAATAACTTATGCAGCATAGCGTTGGTTACATGACTGACGTTAATTTACTTTGCCTGTCTAGCGCACGTCAGTTTTAATCTAAAGACTGTTTTACACTAAAGCAACATTGCGGCATGCCACAGGGTTACATGCTAAAAATTGGCAAGAATCGTCGGCAGATGTAACCAGCTTTGCTAGGATATAACTTCTGAACATCCCTTCTTTGGGTAAAAGTGAAGTTCCTTCTATTACAAGTTGTACACGTATACGCGCGCGTTCATCCTGACGTGGCATGTTCCGCTGTTTCAGTCTAAAGTCAGCACGAGATAATGCGGCCGTATTTTAATTGAAATAGAATTATTATGTCTTGGCGGCCCTTTGTCTCATCAACCACAAGGCGGCAGTTTCACAGAACAATGGAACGGAGTTCGACTTATCAGCTTTTACTTATTCTGAGTTATATAAGCTTGATGAAGTCCACGATTTTGTCCGCCTGGGTATAGGTTTTAACAACTGTAAATTAAAAATTTATAACACCCCCGACAAGTGATGGTTACAGTAACTAGAAAAGAGCTGATAACTTTCAAACAGATGAACCGATTTTCTTGGATTATAGCTAAGAACACTCTCGATCAAATCACCTTTCAAACAAAAAAAACTAAATTGAAATCGGTTCAGTAGTTTAGGAGCTACGATGCCACAGACAGATACACAGATAAACAGATACACACGTCGAACTTATAACACCCCGCTTATTGGATCGCGGGTTAAAAAAATCCACATCTTTGGAATGCAAGCAATCTGTAGTATCAAATATTGTCAAACTTGATTAAGCGGATCGGCCGCGAAAAAGATAAAGGATAGACAAACTCTTGTAATGGATTGAGTATTTACATTTAGGTATTTACCGAGGTATATTATGCAACTAGTTTTCGCTTGCAGTTTGATTGTCAAATCGTGGTGGATTCTATAGATGATTCGAAATAAAGCATTATGCAAAAGTTTATTCCAATAAAATCTTTACTATTTTACATAATAATATACAAAAAAAATCAATTGAACTTATCACTTGTAATTTAGCCGGCTGTTTTTTCCCCGATTAACATTCCATCACCCTGTATGCGTCCACTGTTGGACATAGGGATTTCCAAGAGCGCGTCACTAAACACGGTTCCCGCCTTCCTCATTTAACGGATTGGGGGTCGTCCCACACTGCACTTTTAAGCAATGACTTCTATGATTGCTTTTAAGAGTATCCGTCGAAGCGGACCCACCACTGGGACTCTACGTGCCCCCAAACACCAGGAACCACGACACGCCAACCAACTCCAGGACCATACTTAAACGACGGACCGCCCCGTGTCCATCATCCACAGGTCTTCTTGAAGGCCACGGCTCGCGTAGAAGACGATTCGCAGTCATATGTTATTTTTTCATCGAATAAAAAGCAAGATACATTGGAAACAAATTTTATTATCATAATAAACAACGACATTAAATATTTTCGTATTTAGCTTTGCACTTTAATAAGATAGCGTATATTATAAGGTTCGCTGTAACTTTTTGATGCCACTATTATTTTTCATTATTTTATAATAGAGTAATATTATCGCCTTTGTCCCAATTCTTTATACTCTTGGAAAGTATCCCTTGCTGCGACATTCCAATTACGATATTGCGATATTCTCTCGGTTTTAAGCTTTCTTATTTACAAGCTTTTATTTAAATTTTATTTTATTTAAGCATTTTGATAGGGTGATTTACATTTATAATCTAGAAAACGGTAGACAAATATTGCCAAGGATTCACAATCCAGCTATGTAGGTCCAATTCGAGGAATAGGTTACCAGATTTAACCCACATAACAAAACGGATTTCGGAACTGAAGCTGTAATGGACAGGGCACTTAGTTCGAAAAACCTATAGATTTATGGTGTCTAAACGTTAGGCCGTAGTATTAGTATGCCACTCTGACCCAGTGCGGATGGGCAGACTTCACATAACTTCACACAGCAAGTGATATTTAATTGCATAAAACGCACATAGCTTAGAAAAGTTAGAGGTGCGTGCTCGGGATCGAACCCCCGACCTCTCGAATAGAAGGCTGAGGTCTTAACCACTAGGTTATCACAACTCTGAACTTAATGTATCTACATCTAAACCTTTCGTGTAAAATGTTATAAATGATGGTGCGAACCACATTGAAATCCACTAAGAAGTTTGGACTTTATACTATTAATGGAAAGAATGACCTAGACCTTTGAGAAAAGTCTGCAAGCGGGTGAACTGAACCGAAAACTTTTCAAATTAATTTCCTCAAAAGGCAAAACAATTACTTCAAAAGAAAAATCCAGCGATGTCGGTTCATTTTTTCATCATGGTAGTTGAAGCTTCAAGCCTCCTATTTAACAAAAGAGGACTTTCCTCCGCGGGAACTAATAGCCTCTTATAGCCTTATTACTTTCCTTTTTTATCTGTCGGCGCTCCGAGCTTCGCAGCAATGTTTAGTTTCATAAAATTTTATCACGGCTATCACGAAATCACGGCGGAAATTCACGCCTTAGTTCTATCGCAGACACCATTGTACAAACTAATGATATAAACGGAGCGTGAAAATTATCCCGCCTTTTCAGGGTTTTGTACTAAAATGGTAAAATAGGAAATCTTATGGTGCACTTCTCCTGACCAGTTCATCATTCTATCTGTTACAACTTCGGCTATCGCTGACTGGCTTGTCGTCTTTTGTGGATTTTAAAGATCTTAGATTTTACCGGGATAAAAAGTAGCCTATATCACTCACCTACATAATATCCATGCAAAAAATCATAGCGGTCAATCATTCGCGGTGTAATTATTGAAAAACAAAACATATAATTGTGCGCTAACCTTGCGAGCACTTACCTTGCTCAACAATCTGATTGGTCAGCATCACGAATTGGATGTTTTTTATATTAGTCTTAATGAATTTAAGAAATTATGTGTATGTAACCCATAACTCGGTATGCAATTTGGCGTTTTGACTGTAAGCATACCGAGTATTCTTCTTCAATAAATCAATAAATCAATTGTATACACACACACACACTTTCGCATTTATGACATGGCTCATGGGTAGTGATGTCAGGACTAAGTGGCACAAGTTGTCCTATTACTATAGTAAAATATGTATACTGCAACTATCTATCGAGTAAACATGCATGGAAGTTTTTTCCAGCTTAATTGTCCGAAAAAGTAACATGACGCAGTGCATGTGACAATCGGAAACCAGACTGCTCGGTCGAGCGTTTAATGTGGGTTAATGCTTCGTTCAATGCCAAATTAAGGTTTAAATCACGGTTTAAAAGTTAATTACTTAATTACTATTAAGTACAAATGTTTTTTTTATAGTTAAAAAAATTGACTGTTAATGGGGAGTGCTGATTGAAGGGAAAACTTAAAACTATGAAATAACAGTGTTTTTTTTAATTTATCAAGTTAATTGTAATAGATCTATCTATCAAAAATTAAAATTTTATAATTTGTAAATCTAGCCCATTAGTTTAGTTTTACATCCACACTAAACGATTAAAATGGATCAAAACTGTAAAAGGTACTTATATAAAAATTAAAATGAATAGCAAAGCTAACCATAACCGCGCACACAAATCTAATGTAGCATATTATCGTATATTTATTTACCAGTGCATTACGCTGATTGTGTGCCTCGGTTGTTATGAGGCCATTATGAAGCTACGTCAGAGTCCATTATACAGCGTGCAATGATAATAGAATGGGTTAGGCCCGTGGATTTAAATAATCGTATTTTTTTATCCAAAAATACATTTAGAAAAGAAAAGTTCTTTAAATCCTTGATATACCTTTTTCCCTTATCTATTCTTTAAAAATCACATTCGCGAAAAAGAAACATTAAAAAACAATGATATCTGGGTCCGATAACATCACCAAGCTAAAAAAACAGAGGAGACCCATCGATCACAAAGTGAATAGCGTGCGCATGAGTAGGCCTATGTTCAGCAATGGATAACTAAAGGCTGATATATAGAAGAAGAAAGAGATGTTATCCTACCTTAATAAATAATATTCTTATCAAACAAGTGTAAATTCAAAATTTATAACACCTCCGACAAGTGAAGGTTACAGTAATAACTACAAAGAGCTGATAAGTTTTAAACGGCTGAACCGATTTCCTTGAATTATAGCTAAGAACACTCTCGATCAAGCCACCTTTGCAACGAAAAAAAAATTAAAATTGGTTCATTAGTTTAGGAGCTACGATGCCACAGACAGATACACAGATACACACGTCAAACTTATAACACCCCTCTTTTTGGGTCGGGGGTTAAAAACAGATTGTGATTTTATGTCCCTAATTCTTCGTGACTCAACTAAGTATTCAACCAATTCGCCCAACACGGTTTAAACATTAAAATAATTTTATCTGGTAAAGTAAGTGGGATAATTTACATCGCGGAAAAGCAAATAAAAATCCTAAATCCACGCAGCAACCGACAACCCTTGAAAACTTTCTAATTTCCCGGGTAGCTTACGAGTATGTCATTTTTCAGGACTAATTAGGAGAACTATTTTTCAACGAATTGATACTGTGCAATTAATTATTCATTGATACCGAAAATGTATGATACCTTAATGATTTTGATATTGAAATACCCACTGTACAAGGATGAAACAAATAAATTTTGGTCTCTGATCCCTTTAGTCAAAACAAATCAACGAAATGCGTAAATAGAATATTTTATTCCTGACCACATTTCTCATTTAGAGGCTGACATTCGCGATGAAACTCTAAACCACTGTCATAATGAAGTTGGCGCTGGATTTTCAATGGAATAATTATGCAGTTCAGTTCGAGCGTGACAAATTAAATCGTGGAACTAACTTACAGCTGTTGAAATGTGGAATTTGATGATTTGATAATTAATTAGATTGGTACTTTTTCTTTGCTACTCTATTATATTAAAGCAAATATCAAATTAGTGTACTAACTAATGGATCTAGTGGAACTAACTTGTAGCAACTTGAATGTGTTGAATGAATGAATTAATGAATCCAGCGGCTCCCTGCGACTTTCCTGATATCGTCCATCTACCTAGTGCGGGTCTTCCAACGCGGCCCTTTCCGGTGCGAGGTTACCATTCCAGCACCTTGGGACCCCATCGGTTTTTCGAACTATGTGCCCTAACCATTACCTGAATGACGATTCATTATGGGACGAGAAGAGACGTAGGTATGCGACGCATGGAGAGAGGGATAAATAAATAATATAATTACTTCGTAGATATTTACACGGATTATTTACTTCGTAGATATTTACACGGATTATCGCCACCTATCGCTTATTAAATTCATGAAATTTCGTAGGAATCCAAGTTGATACTAGTATCAAAACTTCACTGCAGTATGATTTGTGTACAAAGTTGTTTGGGTTGTTAGAACTCCCCAACAACTACCGTCGTCGACTTTTCATCGTTCTCATGTTTGATACTTTGTAGAGCAACGTCGATACTTTGCCAACTTCGTGTACTTTATCCGTCCCTAATATTATACAGAATCCATATCAAAACTGAGAGTCGTGATAGCCTAGAAAGACGTTCAACGGGCCGGCCTCTCGCTTTTAGGAGTTATGTGCTTTTTAAGTATTAAATGAGATCACTCTAGTGATAAGGTCGCCCTTTGTTTAATTAAGTGTATCATTTATTCTGTTTTTGTAATTTTGTAACAATAAAGATGTTTAATTAATTAAATTAAAATAAATTAAATTTCACCAGCTTTAATGAAAGAAAACATCGTGAGCAAACCTTTATGCCTGAGAGATAGAGATTATGCAAAACTCTCAGGCATGCAAGCCCTCAAAGATGCGTGAAGACTATGGTCTAAGCCCTTCTCATTCTAAGAGGAGACATATGCTCAGTAGTAGGCCGGCGATGAGTTGATCATGATAATAATGATGATGATGATGATATCCATACTATAATATGATAAATGCGAAAGTGTGTCTGTCTGTCAGCACCCGCTGAGTGATTCTGAGCTTCCTTATGAGGCTCATAAAATGGCCACAGTTAGCCCATAATAAGTTCTACTTTTTTTTTTTTAAAGAACATATATTATTATTAGCCAAGTTTATCATCCATACTTCCATACTAATATTATAAATGCGAAAGTGTGTCTGTCTGTCTGTCTGTCTGTCTGTCTGCTACGTTTTCACGGCCCAACCGCTGAACCGATTTTAATGAAATTTGGTACAGACTTGGAATACATTCCGGGGAAGGACATAGGCTACTTTTTATCCCGGAAAATCAAAGAGTTCCCATGGGATCTAAAAAAATCGAAATCCACGCGGGCGAAGCCGCGGGCATCACCTAGTGATGACTAATATTCCCCTTTTCCCCTTCCACTAAGCGCAAATAACTTACACAATTGTACGACAATTATAGTGCAACGGGTGGGGTTGGAACCGGCGACTTTCGAATTTCAGGCGTTCCTTTCACCGTTGAGCTATTGAGGCTCTTTTCAATAGCTCAAGGCTCGAAATAGTTCAATGCTCATTTCTCATTATTATACCTCTCTAATGTCTATCCTGGCTTCCAATCCTGTGCTCCTGTCGTCTCAACTCCTAAATTAGTTGGGATCTGTTATTCGTCCGATTTAACTGTAGTTTATTGCGATGTTTGCACTGCAATGGCTGAGTTTAGCTGTATCTACGTCAATATATTGCAAAAGCGGGTTTATTGCACGCCGAGGCTATGTTAATAGCTCGAGGGTAGTAATAATTTAAGGGAAACTTTCATCTACTCACAAAATAATATTATCTCCTGGTATGAAACTACACTTAGTTATCTCATCTTCATGAGAATATATTTTTGTGTTCCGGAAAATCAAAGAATTTCCATGGGATTTTCAAAAACCTATATCAAAACCGCCGCTGGTACCATTCATTTTGTACAGAAATACCTACTTCCCGGACACGGTACAGTGAATGTTGATTTTAAGAATTTTGGAAGACTCTTTATTTAATAATTCCTAAGAAACATTATATATTTTGACATAGGCATCATCCCAATTACACATACATAGCTTGCACTCGCCTTTAATGTAGACACTTGTTGGAAGTATGATCATGAAAAACTTCTTTCACTGGGGTTTTATTAACGTACACCTCGTTTCAGTTCGCAATTAGTTGCGACCCAAATACGGAATTAGCGGCGGGGAAATATCTCGGCAGCATTTTTAAGTGTCTTTATGAAAGTGCCTACTCACTGCATAACATCAATGATTTATTTTTAAAGTTTTTTTGCAAATAAACTATGTGATGTCAGTTTGTTGTGTTTGGCCACATTTCCATTTGCAAGAAAACTTCCATCTGCAATTCTTCTTCTGATGTATGGAGGATATGAACTACTGTTACCTTAGCCAACAGCGCTGGGTGTTAGTTCTGAACGAGGGACGCTCAAGGTGGCCAAGCCTCCCTCCGCGATATCCGGGAACATGCGGAACAGATATATGAAGGATATGAACTACTGACCTTAGTTAACAGCGCTAGGTGTTGGTACGTATACAGTCTATTAGAGAGTAGCTTGTAAGTGTAAACTATACGTAGGACTTGCTACGTAAGTGATAGGATATCCGTTCTCAGTAGTACAACGGGCGATGGGTTGAGTTGGTGATGAACCTACTGTGTAGGTACGTTTTTGTCAAATAAATATAAAGAGATGGACAAATATATAAACACTCTACTACTGGTATACACCTACCCTTCGGAGTTATAAGAATCAGATACTTAGTTCGTCATTATCTCAGGAAACTCTTATAATACCTAATTATTGTGCAATTAATGACAGGAATTATAACCCCTAATAGAAAAGAAGGCAGAGTAATGTATGTATTGGCATGTGAGTGTGTTTTCCGAACTCAGGCAATGAACATATAAAATAATAAGTAAGTAGGATTATAGGTATTTTCTCGCACAAATATGTAATATTACAATTATGAGAACAAATAGAAATAGAAAACACGCCCATTAATTCATTTAATCTTAAGTATAATTACTAAATTAGAGTGTTTCTAAGATAGAATGCGGGCATGTTTAAACAATCTTTTGTCCCTTCAAACACAAGAAGAGAACTTATTTCAAGACAAAGAGCCCTTACTTGTTATCTATGTTCGTACGTTTTCTGAGACCACAATTATCTCGGAAGCTCCCTCAGTTATTTATAGCTATAATCTACAGAATTCATCTTCTATTTCATATTTTAGAGACTTACTTAAATGTGATTAAGACTTGGTTAAATCTCTTCTATTAATTAGAAAATTTTGGGTTTGAACTTCAAGCCATTTATTGTTATAGTATTAAGAACAAGATAAAGTTAAACAGTACAAAACCCGCCTATGTACTATCCGCGAACTGATAGCGATAGATTATAGTAAAATTATTTTTGTGTCGCTCGGTGTACTTTATCATTGTAACTACTTACGTATAATATATTTATGAATTCAGAATTTTTCTTTTTTCATTTAATACCCCACTCGATACAATAAAAAAAAATTTTTTGAGACCCTCACTCTTTTGGATGTAACATCCGTCAAGTTTTATTTTTTGTATGAAATGTACCTTGACACCTCATTCATCAAAATCAGCCCAGTAGTTTGGGCACTACGGTGGAACACACAGAAACTGGATACAAACACATACATAGACTGGTAAAATCATAACCCTTCCTTTTGGCTTTGCCACAGTCGGGTAACAAAGGGTTCCTTTTTCCTAGAGATATTAGCAAAACGACGTGGACGAAGTTGTTACCAAAACTTTGTAGAAAATAAGCCTAATATACCTAAGTACCTTACATTTCCGTATTAGCGTAGAGTGTACTTGGCCAAATTGTCACTTAATCTTGCCAATAAACTGGAATAAGTATCATCGAATTGTACAGATCACGTCCTCTCTACCAATTGAGCGGGGCGTGTTGGAATTGTGCGCAGTCAAGGAAATTACACATTCGGTTATTTTCGCAATAAAATTATTTGCGAATACAAATTTTATGAATACGGTAGTAAAGTGGGTAGGTTTTTTTATAAAGGTGGGGAAAATAATTATTTAGAAATGTATGGTATTCCGTATCATAAGAAATCTAATAGAGAGAGTAAGCTCTCTTTGCGTGTTCTATCGCCTTTATAATGGGGAGTGCTCTGAAGAGTTGTTTCACCTCATTCCACCCTCCTTTTTCTACAACCGCACCGCACGCCACCGCAAGCAATTTTACCCTCACCACCTTGGTGTTTGGTGCATTTCGACCGCCCGTTATGCCAGATCCTCTTTTTCATGCAATGCAAAGTGTGGAATCAATTCCCTTCAGCGGTGTTTCCATTAGATTACAGCATGGGGATTTTCAAGAAGTTTAAGGTGCGTGCACGGGATCGAACCCCATACCTCCAAATAGGAGCACAACGTCTTACCCCTAAGCTATCACTGCTTTTTTACGTTGTATATTTAATATTTATAGTTACGACTATTCCTTACAAAATATCCAATATCACAGAACTGTAATAAGAAAGAAATCACCAACACGATCTTATCCAATATGCCCCCAAACGTTTTCAGGGTATGTATTAGGGATGACTATCACCAATCTACTAAGTTCAGGTGCGGATCCAGCCCTCAAAAAAGGTTATGGGCACAACCACCCACAAATCGCCAAGTGCTATCGGAGTATGAACTCGCTCATGACCGATTTAGTGCATACCTACAAAGAAAATTTTCACAAAATATATGACGCCCTAACCGAGATTTTGTAGTGTACTCATAATTATCCAGTTCCACCTGGGCAAAGTCATGGGCCGAACACTAAATTAATAAACCTGTATAATGTTAGTTTATTCACTTATGAAAATTATAAAGGAAATGTTAGTTATGTTGGTTTGCACATCGCGGTATCACATTTAGACTCATAGCTACTAAACAAGAATCTTTTACAAGTTTAAAGGACATCAAATTAAACTATGTTATAGAGTTAAAGGGACAATTCGAAATATATAATTATCTCTTACCTACCCATAAGATTTTATAGTAAAATTACCCCCGCACTACGTGAAAAAACGGAGCAGCTAATCGACGCGCCGGCTGCAAGTCACATACAAGTCAAAACTGACCGGTAACGCAGTCAACGTGTTAGAGGGGTCTCTCCGTCACTCGCTCCATACAAACGTAGTTCGTCTCCCATTGGAATCGTTCCGGGAATTAATATCTATGCCTGTGGTTTTCCAGATTTCCGTTAAAATATTCGGTTTCAAAGTAACGCGGTCTTAAAAATTCACATACAAATTTTTGAGCCCCTGTAATTTTAAAACTACATATTTTTAGAAAAATCTATATCACGACAGGCACAGATATTAGTTTCTAGTATATGTCTGCAAAATTTCATGGACTTTGGTTGCTTAATCCATCCATCAGCCTGTATGCGTCCACTGCTGGACATAGGCCTTTCCAAGAGCGCGCCACCAAACACTTTGATTGCTTAATATTCAAATGAAATTGGGACTACGATTGTATGGAGTAAGTGACAGAGAGAGCCCTGCTGTTAAACGCCGACAGTGCAAGTGTGACGTTACACGTGTGTTAGGGTTGTGGGCATGCCCATCGTGCCCACGAGACGGTTGATCCGCCCTTGGTTAAGTGGACCCAATTCTTTCACTCCCTCATCAGCAGATTGCCCATGGAAGTCACGTCTTGTTCAATAAACCTAAAATTAATACAACGGACGTGAGACGCGTCAGCAATTCCGACTTTTTCATAGTTTCCCTGAAATGAAGATGGGTCGAGCCGCAAACTACGAGTATTTACCGAAGTTGCTGCTACTTTTAATCAATGTTATTTTTTGTTTACTATAAGTGTGGAATGCCCTTTCGGAGTCCGTATTTCCTGCCTCGTATAACCTAAATACTTGTTTAGGGTTCCTTACCTCAAAACGCAAAACGGAACTCTTATAGGGTCACTTTGTTGTCTGTCTGTCGGTCTGTCGTGTCTGTCAAGAAAAACTATAGGGTACTTCCCGTTGACTTAGATCTTCTAATCACGAAATCTTTCAGGCAGGTTTGGAACCCTCGTAGCTTTAGTTTTAAGTTTACTTAGTTAATAAATTATCATCTTACAAATCTAACAATCCTGACCATCAAAAGGAATAGGTACAGTAGTACCTACTTTGAATAAATTATTTGTATATGAGTTTATCTTTGTCTATCTTTATTTACATTTTGAATGGTCTACGACGTAGGGGAAGTTTCATGATGTGGTTATTCATCTTACTCATACAAGCTCAAATCTTACCTATTACGGGCACATAAAACGAAACATAATGATGTTTTATTGTATAAGTAATGCAAGCAGCGCTCGCTTATTTCTGTTGGACGGGAGCTTTTCTCTCCGCGGGCGTAACGGCGCGGCGCATTCCCACTATGTCGTAACGGTTAATAATAATTCGTTGGAAGACTATCTTATCCAGCTGTTCCTATATTATTGTCGTTTAAATTTTATATTGTGGAACAACTGTCATAACTAGCCATTATCTAACTATTCCCATTGGATGCCATCTCATTGGATTTGCCATCACAATCAGTTGTGGCTTTTTTATAATTGATTTACGACTGACAGGCTAGCCGTTCCCATTGTCTTTCCAATCTGTCATCACTGCAAAAAAGTCGTGGACGACACTTACCTAATCGTGCTGATTTACATAACGTGAATACCTCCATTTAAATATACAAGCCATATACGTAACGTGGTTTTTTCTCGTGCCAGATGGAACTGGACGATTTCATGACATCGTTGCATAAAAAAATAGAGCGACAAAATGTGCGTGACCATTTATTTGTCTCGTCCCGTCCGTTTTCTAGCTACCCAATAAATAGTTCAAAAAATCCTCCTGTTCCATGCGGCACGAGAAAAAACGCGTTACGTATGCTGTGGACCTTTAAACTGCACGACTATTCGATTCGGTCGTCACCACAGAGTGGGAACGCGCCCTTACGAACGCCGTCTTCTACGCAAGGACCCGTGTAATTAATTAAATGAAATGCTAGGGATTATTCTGTACGAGTTGCAGCGACGTGCTAAGCCAGGCCTTTTGTGAGGACGCTACAATTGCTTGTACGTGTGCTACTTTGTATGAGAAATACTTATCTTGTTAGTAAGAAAAGCGCTTCAAATTATTAATTGGAGTGTCTACAAAACTTTAAAGTTTTGAAATTACACAAAGCTTATACGATTTGTAAACTGTAATACAAAGGAACTGTAGGAAGCAAATGTGACTGAAGATCGCGATTTGCAACTCGTGTGTGCGATTCGTACGTGTGCTACTTTGTATGAGAAATACTTATCTTGTTGCTAAGAAGAACCCTATAAATTATTAATTGGAGTGTCTACAAAATTTGTAATACAAAGAACTGTTAGCAAGCACTACACGCGACTGTAAGATTCGTACTACTAAATACTATGTGTGGTTCGCTATGTCACTCTTTCTTACAACGAATATTTTTTTATTCTTCCTTGCATTACAATGAATCACAGGTGCGTTTCCATGTTCTGTATATACTCGTATATGGTCCAAAGCCAAGCCGAAATGCCGGCACATCGCGATTGCCCTAGGCAATCCTCCAAAATTCCGAGAGTGCTTGGTCCATCACATGGTCATTGGACTAAGTACGCGCTCTGTACATTACTGAAGATTGCCTAAGCCAATCGCAATGTACCGGCATATTGGCTCTGGACTAATATAACGTCATAGTATGACAAACATACAGAAAATATTTCTTCAGACGAAAACCTTTCAATTTGCACTTGCCCAGACGGTTTTAAATTTAGTTTATTTGAACAAAATAGAAAAAGCTTTAACTTTAATTTTTTTAGCAATTTTTATCTTATTTAAACTTTATTTTGTTTTAACAGCGCGCTATGAGTTATTTCCTTAAAATATGACACGAAGTTAAGAAGTGTAGAGTATACGAGCCAACTTGAATTCTCGGTGAACGAGAATCTTTGAAAGTTTCTTCGAGACTCTGATCCCTGCTTTAAGTTGTAATCACTTCTATAACTTTTAACAATTTAACCACGTTGTATTTATGAGTTTAATTTTTTTACAGGTATTTAACAATCATTTCTATTCCCTGAAAATACGTACCTACATACAACCTATCTACCTACGAATTTATGATGGTTTCCAGAAGCCAAGCTTCTCAACTAAATGGGATAGACTAGACTATTAATTAATGTCAAGTCGTAATTTTTTTTTTAAATACACGAATGCCTTGCCATAAAATGAACTAAAAAGTAAAGAAAATCGCATTTGAAAATGGCACCATACAGCCGCCTTATTGAATTTGCTTCAAAAAAAATATAGCATCTACATCCGTCATATTATTATAATAGGTAGGTAGCTTGTAGGTAGGTGTAGTTTAACAAAAAGCTCGCTCGTAAACTACACCATTTTATGACAATAGACGACGTTTCAATGATGTCATTTGACGCTTTACAGCGGCTTCTATTAGCTATAGTAGTCGTCACCAGTATTCTAGAAAACAAGAGCTTTAAGTTTAGTGTCTGTTATTCTATTACTACAATAGTACAAACCGTGTTTCCGACGAAATAAAAAGTTTATTCATTGTTAAGCTGGTTTAAATGATGAAAATCATGAAAGCTCTTGGCGGGAATTAAAAAGGCAGAGTCTAACTATTATCTCTCTGGATTCTTCACAAATGGAAAACATCGCGCAGCGTATTTACTGCTGACCATTTTACTTTGAACCTTAGTATTTCAAGCAGTATCGTTGTTCGTGAGACGGTTTAATCAGGAGCACGGGTCTGGTGAAGCTGGTCGGTATATTCCGTGACTGCAAATGCTTCTTTGTTCGTACTACGCAGTGCACTGTATAGAATAAGCGTACATTCACGGGAATTCATTGAAAACCACGCCTTAAGAGCCAGCGGTTGGTTTTGGTGCATCCAGCTGCTAGGTAAGATGTTTATATTTTTAACCCCCGACCCAAAAAGAGGGGTATTACAAGTTTGACGTGTGTATCTGTGTGTTTGTGTATCTGTCTGTGACATCGTAGCTCCTAAACGAATGAACCGATTTTAATTTAGTTTTTTTGTTTGAAAGGTGGCTTGGTCAAGAGTGTTCTTAGCTATAATCCAAGAAAATCGCTTCAGCCGTATGAAAGTTATTTACTTTTTAGAAAGTTTTGTGACGGGAATTTTTAAACTTTGAATTGCAATCTGACACTTCAATGTAGGTACCTACTTAAAATATATCAATTATCAATATCAGATTGTCCATATAAAAAGTACTTAAGTACTTGAAATTGGACAATCCAATAATACTTAGGTAGGTACTTATACTTATACAATATACATTATACTTACAAATGGTGTTCATAATAAAAGGAACTCAATTAGTGTAATGGTATTAGATTCAAATCGATAATCGAATCAAATTATTATTAATTTGAACTAATAGAAAATCTGACGTTGCTTGTATGTTTTTTTTTTTTTTTCATTGTACCTACTACTAAGTATTACCAATTTACCACTTTGGAAGTGTCTCTCGCGCAAACTATTCAGTTTAGAAAAAAAAATGTAAAAACCTCAATATCATTTTTGAAGACCTATGGATAGGTACCCAGGTATGGATACCATGAGTTTGATGAAAATAGTTCTTATAGTTTCGGAAAAAAGTGGCTCTGACATACGGACGGACAGACAGACAGATAGACATGACGAATCCATGAGGGCTCCGTTTTTTGCCATTTGGCTACGGAACCCTAATGATAACGAGACAGCCAAAAAGTTCTTATCACAGATCGTTCCAAATTGAGTAATCTTAAACAACATATAGGACATAACGTACTTCTTTTGCTATAAATATGGTAATATGATTGTTAAAAGTAATAAAATTAATTGGAAAATCATCAAGGCCTGTCAGTAATAGGCCTACTGAGTCAAAATGAACATCGTAGAAGGTTCACAAGTTCCCCGGGAAATTCCACCGCCCAAAAGGAATAACCTTGTACAATACAAAGGAGGAGGTTACAATAATATAATACAAAGAATAAAATACTTGATTGCCTTCCAATCAGTTTTGGGAATAAACCGGATGTATTTGATCGACTGTCACAGCTGTGCTAAACGTTTTTGTCTCACTTACGATATATTGGTAGTTATTTCCAATGTTATTGTGATTTTCATCGGCGGGTTCTTCAGTGCAACTCAAGCTTTGTTTAGAAACACCGTTGCCATAGAGTATTTGCTATTGGCTATATGCGCATTAATTCTGCAGCGAAAACCGCTGACCAAGTTTTTCTCATATCTTCAATCTTTCGACGAGACGTTGAATATCAGTGATGATATCAAACTAACATCACCAATACGTCTTTATGTTTATGGAATCATTGAAATCCTGTTATACAACTTTTTTGAACAAATGCTCTTTCTTAGTTATGGTATCGAAACATATGAACTACAGTACTCTATGTACGCAGCATATTCGGGTATAGTGATCCATGATGCTGAAATAATATTTTTCAGTGTATTACTCATAATGGTTTCAAGGAGGCTTCGTGTTTTAAAAGCTCATGTTGCTAAAATATTTTCTTTGCAAATCGATAAAGATAGTAGTGAAGAAATAAATAAGCTGGAAGAATTATCAAAAAAAGTGAACCTTGACGTGAGCTCTCTGCACAAAGCCTATGATTCATTGTACAAATGTTCGTTGCAGCTTAACTCTGTTATAACATTTCCGGTATGATTTTTTTTTTAAATTAATTCGTCTTTATTGACAAAATCTTTAAATCAAACTAAATTGATTGGTCTAAATCTTACTATCACTTTCCGTAGGGAACATTATGTAAGGGGTAGCTATACATTACCTGTTAACTTAGTTAGAGATTATATACAACAGATTTTAATTTTAACTATTATTTATTGGTCCGAACACAGGTAATAATAATACTTGTAATAATTAGTCTATATCTAGTTAATACTAGATTTAGACTAATTCTAAGGAGTAGTAATACACTTAGACCTGTTAACTTAGTTAGAGATTATGTACAACAGATTTTAATTTTTATTATTATTGGTCCGTACACAGATAATAATAATGCTTGTAACGGCGGGATTTTCAACGATATTGATCTTGAAAAACTTAATTTCTGTGCTACAAACTCAACAGTACCAAAATGTAAGTTATTGAAAACTCACTTACACCGCAAGATGTTCCGGTAAATAAGATGCTACTCAAAAATCGATTCGAGATCTAAATAGGATCGGCATTGTCTAAAGGGAAAACAGTTTGAAACATGTTTTTAATCCTGTTTTAAACAATAATAGTTTTTAAGCGTTTATACAACACTAGATGATGCCCGCGACTTCATCCGCGTGGACTTAGGTTTTTTAAAAATCCCGTAGGAAGTCTTTGATTTTCTTAGATAAAAAGTAACCTATATCCTTCCCCGGGATGTACGCTAACTCTGTACCGAACATCAAAATCGGTTTAAATGTTGGGCCGTGAAAAGCTAGCAGACAGATAGACAAACCGACACACTTTCGCATTTATAATATTAGTATGGACTAAAATCTTGGATGTCCACTTATACTGAACTCAAAGAAAAAAAAATTCTATGGTCCGCCCACCCTACCAATGCAAAAAGCGCAACAAGGCACCAAGCAAGCTAGACACACAAATCTTCTAAAACAGACTCTAGTTACTCCAGTGTGCTTTCCAAGGAGGGTAGGCGAAAAATAATATCGAATTCTGCACGACGATGTTACAATATAAGTGTAAAGTCTGCTTTGGCGGGATAAAGAAAATTTTCTATGTGCATGTCTTCCGCAAGGAAAAGCCTTCTTCTATCCATCGTCTACAATGAAAATATTTAACTATGATCATTTTCTATTTTCAGACAACAAAAGTAATTACTATGATTGGTATTGCACGTAGTTTGAAGTACATAGCGCTATTGATGATTCCTTGTTACTTCTCTAATGTAACCAAGATTCAAGTTGACGTTATACTCACACTACTTCATGATGTTTTAAACAATAATAATAATCAACTAGGTAAGCCTGAATAACTGTGTTTTTATTTGTGACTAGCTTATGCCCGCAAGTTGTGCCCGTGGAGTACTCACAAACCCTTATTTTACTCACTTAGGAGTAAAATTTTCAAAAGTCCTTACGTAGCAGAAGTCTGCCTCATAACAGCTATCTGCATGCCAAAAAGCCTGATCTGTCCAGTACTGTCCTGTCCTGAACTGTCGTTGATAAATCAGTCAGTCAGCCATTCAGTAACCTTTTCCTTTTTAGGGTTCCGTACCTCAAAAGTAAAAACCGAACCCTTATAGGATCACTTTGTTGTCTGTCTGTCTGTCCGTCTGTCCGTCTGTCGTGTCTGTCTGTCAAGAGACCTATAGGGTACTTCCCGTTGACCTAGAATTATGAAATTTGGCAGATAGGTAGGCACAAGTAAAGGAAAAAAACCCGAAAAATGTGAATTTGTGGTAACATCACATCAAATAAAATGTGTTTTAATTCTCAAAGTAAGATAACTATACCAAGTGGGATATCATATGAAAGGGCTTTACCTATAAATTCTAGAACAGATTTTTATTTAATTTTATACACCATAGTTTTTGATTTATCGTGCAAAATGTTGGAAAAAATACCCGAGTACGGGACCCTCGGTGCGCGAGTTTGACTCGCACATCGTTGACTTTTTTGTGACTAGATGATACCCGCGGCTTTATCCGCGTGGATTTAGGTTTTGAAACCCCAAGGAAACTTTTCGATTATCCGGGATAAAAGTAGTATAATATCCATACGTGAT
Organism: Maniola jurtina; assembly: GCF_905333055.1. Lineage (NCBI taxonomy): Eukaryota > Metazoa > Arthropoda > Insecta > Lepidoptera > Nymphalidae > Maniola > Maniola jurtina. Next base: position 11,286,056 of record NC_060038.1, read on the forward strand.
ACAAACTAAGTATCTCGGTACCAAATTGATGACACCTAATTTCACGACTTCGTCCTCGTGGATAAGTGTTTTAAAAATCACGTAACTAGGAGCTATGCTTAGAGTTTCTCTACGTGATCAAATCAGAAATGAGGAGATCCGTAGGCGAACCAGAGTAACCGACATAGCTCAGCGGGTTACGAAGCTGAAGTGGCAATGGGCAGGGTACATAACCACGAGTTCCAAAAACCCATAGACGTCGGAGACCCAAGGTGCTAGAATAGATGACGATTCATTATTAGACAAAGAGACATACGCGATGTATGGAGAGAGCGAGATAACTGATTCGTAGGTAATATTTCACACAAACTCTTTATTTTTCCTTGCAGATAAGGTAGAGCGCCGTAAACTGAAGGCTTTTAGCCAGCTGTGTCGAGACAACGCGTTCGAATACCAACTGTGGGGGATCGCGCGACTTGACATGTCACTTCCGCTCAGCTACACCAGCCTTTGCACCACCTATCTCATCATCTTTGTTCAATTCTCCAAATTCATAAGCTAAATTGCAATAAAGTTCATAACACAAGGCTCTAATAACGTTGTTTCATGTTGTATGTCCTAAAGTTTCAAGCAGGATACAGAAGGTTTTATCGACTTGTCAAAATATGACTAGGTCATCTAACAATAGCAAATTGTTACTTTCTGTGAGTTTCTGTGCTGCTATTTCTAAAATATAGTTTTTGAGCTATCTCCATAAAGATAGGGATTTTCAAAAACTGATATTGCTATTCTAAAGCTTGCTAGTAGCTATTCTAAAAAGAATTCTACGTAGGACCAAGATTTTATGGTAGTTTTTAGACCAGTTTGGTCATGTGTAGCATACTTTTATTAGAAACATCCGTTTTTTTCAGATAATCTCACGTTATTAACGATAATTCAAGAACTATTTTCTGTAGTTAACCGCTTTTTTCAAATATAGAAATAGGACGGAAGCGACCCCTAATCATTAAAAATGAGATGGCAACCATTTAAATAATTAAAAGCTAAAAAACAATTGAAATCAGAATATTATATTCCTAATGAACTTAAAAGGAATATCTCTTACAAAGGAACATCTCCACAAAGCTCAATTTAGATAGCCAGCCATTATTATGATTTCCAATTCATTTAATTAAATCTTAATTACTTGGAAATAAATTTTACGATGAAGGGGATCAGAGATAATAATTTCTTATATAAGTGGCTACGAGTATATCTGGTAGCCTTAATCCTTTTGCATTTAGGACGTTTTCCCATATTGCTACGAGTAATAATCATAATATTATCATCGACCGCCATTTATTATACCAAAAAAAAAACATTGTGCCTAATTCTGTGGGTCCAAGGGTGATAACTAAGCCTCCAATGTCCGTCCATCTGTCTGTCTGTCAGTGGGCTATATCTCATGAAACAAAATAGGTAGACAATTGAAATCTTCACAGGTGTGTAATTATTTCTATTGCGGATAGCCGCAACAAACAACAAATAATTAAAAAAAAACAAATTAGCTGCCATTTGAATTTAAAAAAAAATTACATAATCTTGTACGATGACACGGAACCCTACGTGTTTGACTTGCACTTGACGCCTTGTTACCCGACTGCGGCAAAGGTTGTTAAGGTCCGGGTGACATAGGCTTCATTTTATACAAAAAAATTGGCCTAACGGATGTTACATCAAAAACAGTGGGGGTTTCCAACAATTTTTTTTTTTGCTATTGTATCGATGGGATGTCAAATGAGAGAGAAAGAAATTTTGAGCTTATGGTGTACAATTAGTATTAAAATATACCAAGCGACAGAAAAACAATTTACTCGAATATTTCAGCGTTTATTAAGACGATCGCATTCAACTTTTTTCAATCATTACTGAATACTCACGACAGTTTATTCGCAAAATTAGGCCCTTTAAATACTGTTTTTCGTGTAGGCGTCTTTTGATACTTGTTTTGATTTACTACTCCGCATGACAGCAAATTGTGCGAGTGGTACACAACAAGACGTGAGGGCGCAATATTTCACAGCCATAAGCCATGATTTATCCTCGTGACAAATTTTATTATTCTCATTACAATAATATCTTATGTTGCTAGCGCGAATTGTGGTGGAAAGTGGAAATATACAGCCCAGTCGTACAAGCGTCCTACTCCTTCATACTATAAAAAAAATATTGTGATAATCACATCACATCACATCACATCACATCACACTAATATTATAAAGGAGAAAGTTTGTTTGTATGTGTGTGTGTGTGTGTGTATGTGTGTGTGTGTGTGTATGTGTGTGTGTATGTTTGTTACTCCTTCACGCAAAAACTACTGGACGGATTGGGCTGAAATTTAGAATGGAGATAGATTATACCCTGGATTAGCACATAGGCTACTTTTTATCCCGGAAAATCAAAGAGTTCCCACGGGAATTTTAAAAAACCTACATCCACGCGAACAAAGTCGCGGGTATCAGCTAGTAATATATATTTTTGTACTTCTACCTATGTGCTTTGTAAAAAGCGGTGATAGCCTAGTGGTTAAGACCTAGGCCTATTATTCGGAGGTCGGGGAATCAATTCCGGGTACGAACATCTAGCTTGTGCCAGACACTCTTAAACTAATGTCTTAGGTGTCTGGCAGGGGATTGCCAGGATACTATGTCTGGCAATGCATGACGGGATTTCTAATACTATTCCGATAAAAATATTAAAAAAAAATTGTCTTTGACAATGTTACCTATTATCTGCCAAAGCTATGATCCAAACTTCATAGTCGCTGATCGCGATCAGGTAGGAATCCCTGTGTTGGGGATGCGCGTAGAAACTTTCAGCTTTTATAAAATAACGAAGGTCTGGCCTTCACGGGCTCTTAGTCCATTAGATACTGAGTTAGCGCGCCGCTGCTGGATGTGAACCTGAACGGAGGGAAGTGGACGTCTATCAGTTGACGACAAGTGATCCTACTTAAAGCCAAATAAACACATTATTCGTTTTGGAGAAAATGTTTTTCCGTTTTATTTATACAAAAGTAGAAGTTTTATTATAAAGGATTACAATAATAGGTAAAGAGAAATAAATTTTCTTTTGATGTAAGGCAAATAAACGTAAACCCCAGTGGCCCTTCTTTTATTAAGACATCAATATTTCATAGGGAAATATTACCTTCTAGATAATGTTTGGCGAGGTCGGCATTGAAAATAATAATCTATGTTATTATTATGTACGAATAGAAGAAACTAAAAGCTTTTCAAGTTCACTCGATTGTACCTATATATGTATATTACCTATTACTAGATGATGTCGTCCGCGCGGGTAGAGACATGTAAACTAGTTAGGAGTCAGACACCACCAATGCAAATGGCCAAATTATAACTTTAGAGTTTTCTGGTTTAGTTATTAAATACCTAAAGTGTGGTTTTTTACAAACTTATGTGCATAATAAATAAACTAACATACAAATAGTTTGTTTTAGGGTTCGCTATCTCATCAGGAAAAACGGAACCCTTATAGAATCACTTTGTTGTCTGTTTGTCGGTCTGTCTGTCTGTCCGTCTGTCGTAACTGTCAGGAAAACCTATAGGGTACTTCCCGTTGACCTACAACTATGACGATGAAGAGACAAACGGACAAATTTTTAAAAAACTATATCGTTCGTTTTGTGTTACACTCACACGCGCGCGTTTAGTATGTTCCTACCGTGCATAAAGAAACACCTCGCACTGTCGTCGCATGTGGTATACCAGACTTTAAATCCAGTACCTAATCTTTTTTTAAATAATGATCCTTGTCTCTTATTTTATCGTAAAACTTTGCCTATTTTTTAGTTGGTGGCATTAAAGGAATCCAAATTACTTTTATGTTCCAATTTGTGTAAATTAGAATGCTCGAGGGCTTGAGATAGATTTACTGTAATTTTCTTTTACTTTCATTACATAATCCGATCTTTACTATGTTCAAGCTACCAAAAAGCTCAAGATGGGTTGATGCAAATTTGAACTCAACCTCAGAGTTCTAAGTAAGTATAGCGTTATATAAGTAAACGTTAACTTTGCTTAATTCTGACAGTATGGAGATTTCGAATCACGGGGTTATCCTAAAGTTTGTCTATATATTCATTATGTGGTACCTATTGCAAAATTCGAACTATGGTAAATCCTAGGATTTTACAGCAAAACCTAGAATTTACCAACTTCTAACAGTAAAATGCTAAACTGGTCTGTAATAATCCTTAATTTCGGACTTTTACCAGCATTATTTTACTCGGTGATTCCTTGATTTTACCGCAGAGACATTTAAAAGTTCGAATAATAGCTATCAGAATGAAATATGAGCTACCTGACTCTACGCCTTCTTGTTTTCTAGCGTAGCCCATTTATAATAAGGGTTCCGTTTTTTGCCATTTGGCTACGGAACCCTAAAAACGATCAGTAGTCACTAAGAGCCGAATTCAAACTTCTTTTTTGTTATTTTCAAACATATTGGAAGAGATAAAAATAAATCAATTGATAAGAATGGAAAGTATTTAACGTTACCTTCAACAGTTACAATTAGGACAATTGCATAGGTTTCTAATGTAAAGGCATTGGTACACCGACAAAACCGCGCGTGAGTATAACGGTGTAATCATACTGGTAAGCTATTGCTAAGATTATAATTATTATTCATCCTAAAACTTATATCTACGTAGTTCAAATAAAACCATCAAAATCGGTTAACTCTGCCTTGAGCTGCGACATAAAAGTCTTTTATTTTGTAAAGTGGTGATAAAAAGAAGAATACCTGGCTGAGTTTGTTGTGGGGTCTTCTCAGACTTGGGCGCGTTTGGAACCCTCGTAGCTTTAGTTTTAAGTTATCGTAATTAATTATCACCACTACATCATTGTTTGACAATCAGAAAGTGTACAATAGTAACCATATTGAATAAATGACTTTGACTTTGACTTCGTTTTAGGACAATAATTTGATCTTTCTCGACATTCTCATCTCAGCTTATAACAATACTTACGGGTATAATAACAGAGCGAAATGCATATTTACGTAACCTACATTAGGAGCTGCTGTATAAGCGTATAATAGCACTGTTATGAAACCATTATGCAGATAGATGAGCTAGAATATCCTTCTTGATACAAATATTCTGCATGAATGGTTATAATATGAAGGTAGTGATTTGCGCTCGACTGCTTCAAACAAGAAATTCTCCCGCACAAGGCTAGGCTCTCAAGTAGCATTTTTAACCCCCGACCCAAAAAAAGGGGCGTTATAAGTTTGACGTATGTATCTGTGTATCTGTCTGTGGCATTGTAGCTCCTAAACTTATGAACCGATTTTAATTTAGTTTTTTTTTGTTTGAAAGGTGGTTTGATTGAGAGTGTTCTTAGTTATAATTCAAGAAAATCGGTTCAGTCGTTTGTTATAGCTCTTTATAGCTCTTATAAGTTATCAGCTCTTTTCTAGTTACTGACCTTCACTTGTCGAGGGTGTTATAAATTTTTAATTTACACTTGTATGACAGTGTGATAGCTATAATGAGATTACTAGCAATTTTTGAAGCGCTTTCCTACATTAGTCCTATATTATTTGACCAATTCATGATTTTAACTGACTCAAGAAGCGCACTTCAACATCTACAATCTAGATGCTCCTCGACTTTTCGAAGGCTTTGTTAATTTATTGCTTACTAAATTATAAAAACTTGTAACAGCGCCTATTCCCAACCTCACTCAGATGAGGCTAAGGGCATTACAGCTGTATTACAGCTGTATACAGCCTTACGGAAGTAGGTAATTTAATAAGTTTAAGCAGTTAGAGTAGTATTAGTAGTAGAAGTTAGTGTAATAGATGTCTTACAGAGCGCCATGTCCCGAAAGGAAAAAAACTCCTAAAAAAATAAAGACTAAAAAAAAATCCGTCTGAGAATCAAATTAACCGACATAGCCCAGAGAATCAATAAGCTGAGTAGACAATGAGCAGGTGCAAAGCCGTTGACCGCTGAGCGATATGCGTTATGAATGACAAACCACCTACCGCGAATTTCGATTTATTCACAACATGTTTGGAAAATGCGCTTGTAAAATTGTCCCGCAGCAGTAAGACATCTCTAGTATGTGGCGACTTTAATATAGATCTCTTAAAAGAATCAAAGGAAAAATTAATATTGATTTCTCTTCTGGGATCTTTTAATTTATGTAGTTTGTTTATGGCTCCAACAAGAATAACCACCTCTTCTGCCACTTGTATTGATAATGTATTTACAAATTGTCCGATTAGAGAGAAAGAAATTATAAGTGGTGTTCGATCAGATCATACAGCCCAGCTGGTAGATATTAAACATGAAGTCAAAAATACAGAAACTAAAATAGAATATAGACCTATTACAAAAAATAGACAAAAACTGTTCAAAAATAAAATAAAAGAAAAGCTATTAGAACTAAATCTTCCATCAAATAATGTTAATTCGACGTACAAGACGTTGTTTGACACGGTTTCTAACCAGTATAATAAAGTATTTACAAAACAGATTAAAACTGTTACGTCTAAACTTAATTTTAGTGACTGGGCCACTAAAGGTATCAGAATTAGTCGAGACAGAATGTACGAATTGTATCTCAAAAGAACCTATGATAAAAGTGAAAAATTTGACAGATTTGTAAAAAAATATTCCAAAATATTTAAATTTGTCTGTATTAGTGCAAAACAAATCTACATTAGTAATAAAATTAAAAAAGCAGACAATAAAATAAAAGCAACGTGGTCCATAGTAAATAATGCGACAGGAAAAGTCAAAAATAAATATAATGACTCAATATCCCTAAACGTGGGTGGACATGTGACATCCCACAGTGTGAGCGTTGCTAACACTTTTGAATCAACGTTTGCTAGTATTCCTATCGAGACTACAAAAAACTTAATATCTTCACCTGATGACGCAGAGTTTCTCTTAAAGGATAGTTTAGAAATTGTAGCTCCTAATTTTAAATTTGAGCACATTACGTATAAAGATATTGTAAAATCTTTTAATTTAATCAATGTAAAAAAAAGTGAAGACCTATGGGGAATGTCGGTTAAAGCAATCAAATCAATTATTTATGAAATTGCTCCTATATTGGCACACATATTTAATATTAGTATCGACGAAGGGGTATTCCCGGATTTGATGAAATTAAGCAAAGTAGTTCCAATTTATAAATCTGGTTGTAAATGTGATCCAACCAACTACAGACCTGTGTCGATATTGCCAGTTCTTAGTAAAATATTTGAAAAAGTATTACTAACGCAATTAAGTGCTCATTTTAACATCAATGGATTTCTACACAAACAACAATTTGGGTTCACGAAAGGCAGATCTACAACTCACGCTGGAGCTGACTTAATACAGAATATTTTAGAAGCCTGGGAAAAATCGCAAAACGCAATTGGCATCTTTTGCGATCTTTCAAAGGCCTTCGATTGCGTAAACCACGAAATTCTAGTCCGAAAGCTGAAGTACTATGGAGTTACTGATGAGGCCCTAAAACTTATTTCATCATACTTAACTGACCGAGAAATGAGAGTATATGTCAATAAAGGAACATCTATAGGAACTAAGGTCAAATTAGGAGTGCCACAAGGATCAATTCTCGGTCCATTTTTGTTCCTAGTCTATATTAACGATCTTCCTAATATAGTAAAAGAACTAGCAGATATCGTATTATTTGCTGATGACACTTCTCTCGTATTTAAAGTTAACAGAAAAACCTGTGATTTGGGCAACCTTAATAAAGCACTCACCAAGCTTTCGCAATGGTTTTCGGTCAATAACTTAGCATTGAATAGTAAAAAAACAAAGTGTGTATATTTTGCCTCATCGAACTTTCGTGGTGAAAGAAATGTTGAGATATTTCTCAACAATGAAAAATTAGAAATTGTCGACGAAGTTCTTTTCCTTGGACTAACTATTGATTCTAGTTTACAATGGGGACCGCATATTAATATTCTGTCAAGTAGACTCAGTTCAGCAGTATTTGCAATTCGTAAAATAAGGCAGTTAACAGATGTTCAAACTGCTAAAATAGTGTACTTTGCATATTTTCAAAGCTTGATGTCTTACGGAATTCTGTTGTGGGGTTCTGCTGCGGATTGGAAAACAATTTTTATACTCCAAAAAAGAGCTATTCGCGCCATTTATAAGATGAAGCCCAGAGATTCTCTAAGACATTTGTTTAAAGATATCGGCATTCTGACCATGCCTTCACTTTATATATTTGAGAACATTATGTACATTAGGAAACATCTACCATCGTATAAGAAGAACTCTGACTCTCATCACTATAATACACGAAATAAACATAAGTTAAGTGGACACAAATACAGGTTATCTAAAACGACTAAATCATTTATGGGCAGTTCGATACGCTTCTACAACAACATGATTCCAAAGGATATAACCGATCTTTCTGACAGGCAATTCAAAAGTAAAATAAAAGAAATTTTAATTAAAAAAAGTTATTATAAGATTAATGATTATATAGATGATAAAAACGCATGGAAAATGTAGCCCTGCACAAGCTATTCAACGAGCTAAGCTAAAAATTATGTACCTACTTGTGTACCCGTAATATTAGAAATTTGGTTTACTATTGTTACTATTGTTATTTTGATATTATTTAGATCCTACATATTTGGTAGACTTATTTTTTCAGTGTATTGTGACTTTCGTAAGTGCTTTTATAAGTCTGAAACGAAGAATAAATAAATACAAATACAAATACAAATGGAGACTGCGTACCGGTAGGTACAAGCAGAGAGTGGGACGAACTCCAGCCCGCTGCCGATATGCTAAAGTAAATAAAGCTTAGTTTGAGTTTTTCAAGAAAGACGCCGCACCTCGCTCTGCCAGTATGCCTTGCGCCTAAGGTGACAGGCCTCCGGAGTCTAGTAATCCACAAACATCGAAAGCGTAGGATCACATATGGATATTCGTAGGTAGGTAGTATTCCTGTTACATCGTTTTCGTTTTAACAAAGCATTTAGTGGAATTTAATGCAACTAAAGCAAACTGCACGAACTACATTAGTCGGTGCATTACGAACCAGTTTGCGCTGCGGTTGTTATGAAGCTATTATGAAGCGATGCAGCATGTTACACGCACGCGGCATGAATGGTAATGAAATGGGATGTTTAGTGTTTAGTTTAGCTATTTGCATACTTAGTGAGCTAAATCAAATTAATTCAAAAGTAGATTAATCGCTTCTTGCATAGATAGTTCTCTGCCTTCCTGAAAAACGAATTTCATATAGCCGCTATGCAAATTAAAATAAAATAAAAATACATAGTTTTATTTTTTTTGCCATGGAACGAGACCTTCCGTGAGCGAATACGAGTCGTACTTGACTGGTTTTAGCACTTAATGATACTGAAGGAAACTGCACGACCTACATTAGTTGGTGCATTACGTACCAGTTTGCGCTGCGGTTGTTATGAAGCTATTATGAAGCGAGATTATGTGCAGCATGTTACACGCACGCGGCATGAATGGTAATGAAATGGGATGTTTAGTGTTTAGTTTATCTATTTGCATACTTAGCGAGCTTATATAAAATTAATTCAAAAGTAGATTAATCGCTTCTTGCATAGTTCTCTGCCTTCCTGAAAAACGAATTTCAAAATAGCCGCTATGCAAATTAAAATAAAATAAAAATATATAGTTTTATATTTTTTATCATGGAACGAGACCTTCCGTAAGCGAATCCGAGTCGTAATTGACTGGTTTTAGCACTTAATGATACTGAAGCAAACTGCATGAGCTACATTAGTCGGTGCATTACGTACCAGTTTGCGCTGCGGTTGTTATGAAGCTATTATGAAGCGAGATTATATGCAGCATGTTACGCTCACGCGGCATGAATGGTAATGAAACACGGGATGTTTAGTGTTTAGTTTAGCTATTTGCATACTTAGTGGTCTTATATCAAATTAATTCAAAAGTAGATTAATCGCTTCTTGCACAGTTCTCAACCTTCGTGACGAACATCCGTCAAAAGTTTAAAAATAAAGACAAGCCCAAAAAAAAATTGGTTATGTTAAAGTGTAAATCCGTACTTGACCAAACGTGGTGGACTATGGCAAATCCCTTCTCATTCTGAGAGGAGATCCGAGCTCAGTAATGGACCGGCAATGGGATGATCATGTTAATAAGCTTTAAAAAAACAGTTGACTTTAAAATTACAAACAAACGGCATTAATTTTATATCACTTATTATTGACTAGAGGATGCCCGCGACTTCGTCCGCGTGGATTTAGGTTTTTAAAGATCCCGTGGGAACTGTTTGATTTTCCGGGATAAAAAGTAGCGTATGTCTGTCCCCAGGACATAAGCTAACCCTGTATTGAATTTCGTCAGAATCGGTTAAATTGTTGGGCCGTCCAAAAGGTAGCAGACAGACAGAGAGACAGACAGATAGACAGACAGACAGAGAGACACACATTCGCATTTATAATATTATATAGTATGGATTAGTATGGATATGGAAAAAAAGTATGATATACCTACTTACATTAGTCACCGACATATTATATTGCTCATAAGATAACTATAATATCTTATGAGCTGGCTTTCATCATACGACAAAGCAACATGCTACTTAATTTTGCAGTATTAAACAACATGCGGTTTTAATAAACAGATAAAAAGACAGAAAAAAAAACCATAGTAAATAACCATAAAATGTTCAGGTTTTTTCGAAATCACAGACAGGCAATCCAATTTTGTTGCTTGTGTAGAAGATAAATTGAATAGAAAAAACATATACAGGAAATATAGTGCCAAACGCAACGAACAATGCATTTATATAAATCGTGTTGAACAAATATCACAGTTTCCGCGTAGTCACGTGAGTCGTGCCGTGTTAGCTTTTCCGATAGCGTGTAATTGAGCTGGAAAATTTTTATTTTCGTTCTATTACGAGCCGTCTGCTTTATTGTAAGAGCCGTCATTTTACACTTGCGATGAAGGTTATTGTTCTGTTTGAAAAGAGTAGCCGTCTGATATCTTTCCGATTTCTCTTGGTTAAAAGAACATTTTGTGCAGGCTGCACCCTCCATAGCAAGATATGTTTTACCCGTCAATCCTTTAACTCGATTTTTTACAGAAAAATCCTTAATAAATCTATGGCACAGGTGCTGAAACTCTACAGTTGGTGATATCCTGTTGCAAAATGCCAAAAGAGCCACCACAGCTGCAAGAAACTTATTTTTCATTACAAGAAAGTATGAATGATGACAGTAGCATTGGACATGCCGTTACAATTAGTGTGAGCAAAGGTCCAACAAAATAAAGAAACATAGGAAATCTTACATCAAACAATATTCATATAAATCGTGTATAACAAATATCACGATGTTACTAAGACATTAATTAATCAAAATAACGTTTTACAAAGTAAAAGTCTATCACTGAACTGCCTTTTTCAAGCAAAAGTTTGGAATATGCCGAATTCCTTTAAAAAATTAAGGACAACAAATCTCTGCCAATCCTCAAGGCGACCTGAAACATAATGTAAAGATAACGAGCTTATTTGAGATAAGTTTGCGAACAAGACTCTTAGTCTCCAAGGTTTCATTTCCTTTGTTAACTCCGTGGCATCTAAAACCTCTCAGCACGGCAACATTTCGGAAATTATTAAATTCCTAATAGAAAATTCCTATGGGTTAATTGACCGTGTATAATTTTTGACGATGTTATGAAATTAATCCCGAAATATATTTTCTTATAATAGTTCCTTTTTGAAATCTTTTATCTTTATGTATAATATATATAAATTCAAAATTTAACAACCCCCGACACAAAACTCTCTAAAAAGTAAATAACTTTCAAACGGCTGAACCGATTTTCTCGGATTAGGTATAAGCTAAGAACACTCTCGATCAAGCCACCTTTCAAACAAAAAAAAACTAAATTAAAATCGGTTAATTCGTTTAGGAGCTACGATGTCACAGAAAGATACACAGATACACACGTCAAACTTATAACACCCCTCTCTTTGGATCGGGCGTTAAAAAGACTTGTCCTGCCTAACTGACTGACTGACTGATATATCAACGCGCAGCTTAACAGGGCTCTCTCCGTCACTCGCTTCATACAATCGTAGTTCCAATTTCATTTGAATACTAGCTGACCCGACAGACTTCGTCCTGTCAAAAAGATTTGTAATGTGGCAGTTTTTGTGCCTACGTATTTTAAAAAATTCTCCTGAACAGAACCGTTGACGTTAGGAACACACCTACATTGCTTAGACAACAGTGAGTGCTTGTAATTTAATATGAACTTTATACCATAGCAATAAAGCTCAAATTGACTACGTTTTAGTTAGAAATCATTTGTATGGGAAAAAGAAAAAGGCTATTTTTAGGGTTTTTCCAGCAATAATTCTAATTTTTCTCGCCGTAAAAACCATCCTTGAACTTCAACGAACATTTAAAAAAAAGATTTGGCCAAATTGGTCCAGGCGTTGTTGAGTTATGCGCTTACCAACACATTTTGCGATTCATTTTTATATTATAGATTAAGCAGCCAAAGTCCATGAAATTTTGCAGACATATTCTAGAAACTAATATCTGTGTCTGTGGTGTTTTAGATTTTTGTAAAAATATGTAGTTTTAAAATTACAGGGGCTCAAAGATTTGTATGTAAATTTTTAAGACCGCGTAACTTTGAAACCGAATATTTTAACAGAAATCTGGAAAACCACAGACATAGCTGATATTAGTTTCTAGAATATGTCTGCAAAATTTCATGGACTTTGGTTGCTTAATACCTATTCAAATGAAATTGGAACTACGTTTGTATGAAGCGAGTGACGGAGAAACCCCTCTTAAACGGCTGGAGTTTAAAAACTTGAAATTTTGACAGGTTCCTTTAATGACGTAGACACTGCGAGTCGCATGATATTATTATATTTTCTTGATATTTCGTTAGTGCGGGGTTCCTTCAAAGCTACGCTCACCATTCCTTCCACCATTCCAGTACCTTGGGAGTTTGGCCTTAGCATCCCAACTTTTATCGGTTCTTCAACCTGTATAAGCAAACATTACAATAAATAGAACACCAATATTCGGCTAAATTATTATAATTTAATGATACAATTCCATTTTTATAACGTTCATTTTTATCGAAGAAATGAGTTCATATTTTTATGCCAATTTATTTTATATTTTAATCCAATGACTGCGAGAACGTGATTTGTTTTTACATTTTGCCCAGAACGTCCATTTTACCTAGATCGTTAAAATCGTTTGGATTATCACGCATAACTTAACTAGCACAGTAAAATGTGCTAACGATTTTCACATATTAGATTAATTAATATCAGTGGAATAAAATGTTTTTTTTTGTTTATTTCTTTAACACGATTTTTTGCTAGGTAGTCGTGGAACAAGAGTGACATGTGGCCGTGTTGTTTTCGTTGCAAGTCACTTTTGTTCAACAGTGGATGTCTATCGGTTGGGAAGACAACAATCACGTTTTTTAACCCTCGACCCATTTGAATGCAGGCTCGTTTATTCGAAAGCTTGTTTAATCGAAATTGTTTTTAACGATTTTTGGTGAAAATTTTTGGAATAGTATCAGCTTTTTTCTCAACCAGTGTAGTTGGGCTCATACAAATTCTGAGTTGAAAAGTTTGCAATATTCCACCCCGTGTCTCGAAGAGCATCTAAAGCCGACGACATTTCTCAGATCGTATCGCATTTCCGTCCACTGTATAAGAGTGAGGGAATAGAGGGTGGACATGTGTTTGCACATGCCTACTCGTGCACTATAATGTCTCCTGCGTACCTAGTTTCCGTTGAGATTGACAGCCGTAGCTGAAATTCAGTCAGAAGAATGTTAGTGTAGCCTAGAACAATAGTCTTCTTGAAAAATACAGTCTCAGAAAAATAATAACTGCATCTACTCGTGATACAAACGTCAATATTGCAATCTTTATACAGACCCAATGGAGTGTAACTTCAGTTTTTAATTTCCCATATTTTCTTCACCGAGATAAATTTCCATGGAGTAACAGATCTCGTTTACTGAGGATCAAAAAAGCGTCCCCACTTTTAAATTATTCAAATAAAAGATTCAATGTTGTCGGTCGTCAAAATGTAAATGTGAGAAATTAGTACGATTACCTACCATTGCATACTTATTTTGATAATTTGCTAGCTTTGATTTTGTGAGTGAGAAATCCGATGCTAACACGTCTCAGGCCATAGTGTGTTTTCAAAAATTGTATGTAAATATAAACACAAACTAAAGTATTATAATCGCAAAGACCTTCTTTGAAACAAATATTCTCTAGCATTAGGTAGTTTATTTATTGAAATAGATAATACATTATTATTAATTGACAGAAAAAAGCAGGTTGTAAAAGCTCGACTAGTGTTGTTATGTACAAGTCCATTGAGTTACAGTGCCAGTTAAGACAAAATTGCATGCTCTAGTAATATGGCATCTCTCCGATTTTTGTCGTGATAACTGATAAGTACTGCCAATGTCGGAAATGTCCTGGAATCTTTAGAAAAATGTTTACACGAGAAATTTTCAAATAGTTTCCAGGGAAATAATAATCGCCTTCACGTAGCTTCATTGTTTCCTTTTTCTTTTGTAAGCAATGGCATCTAAGTCATTCTATCGTAACTATTGCCTTTAATTTTCTATTTTTCCTCAAGCTAGAACCGTCTAGAAACAATAATAAAAGAAATACAAGTAAAACACTATTTGAGCGTGAATGCTAATCTATCAAGTTATGAAATAACTGTGCGTAGTTCTGACATTTATTTTGAACCGTATGGATGGGAAAGCCCATGTAATAAAATGTACAATCCATACATGACAGACTCATGCAGCACAGTTAAAAATTATCTTGAAAAGTTATGGCCGCTATATACGATTACTTTTCACTGTCAATTTTGACTGAACAGTTAAAACTGACGGCGATAATACATATTCGAGATAAAATATTCCGTTGATTTTAACTGACAATCCAAAAATCTCAGTTTCACTGTCAGTATTAAAAAGTTTTCGTATGTAGCCGCCTTTAGATCTCTATCTATTAAACTTCGATTCGAAATTACGATCTATTAGACTCTAGTGATGCAGAAGTTCCAGTGACGAGCAGTGATAGCTAATGATATCAAATCACACTTCACACTAATATCTTATTATAAAGGCGAAAGTTTGTTTGTATATAGGTATGTGTATGTGTGTATGTGTGTGTGTATGTTTGTTACTCCTTCACGCAAAAACTACTGGACGGATTTGCCTAAGAATGGAGATAGATTATACCCTGGATTAGCACATAGGCTACTTTTTATCCCGGAAAATCATAGAGTTCCCACGGGATTTTTAAAAAACTTACATCCACGCGAACGAAGTCGTGGGCATCAGCTTGTTATAGATATGATCATGATTACTCCGAGGTAATCGCGAACATACATACATAAATACATACATACATACATATTACATACACACGGGTCGAATGCCTCCTGTTTTTGAAGTCGCTTAAAAAAGACTTCACAGCACTCAGCAGGAAATATTGTACAGCGACCTTTAGAAAGAGATTTCGATTTCGGAGAGCGGTCTCTCTTTCACTCATACCTATGTGACGTTTTGTCGGTCTCAACGACAGAGACAACGCTCTACGAAACCGCTATCTTTTTTAAAGGGAGCTATACAATATTTCCTGCTGGGTACTGTAACTATGTTTCATAAACTATCAAGAACAATAATAACCGCTTCACGGCTGCTTTATATCCATTTTCACATGACAGCAATAAACTGTATCTCCTCCAGTTTCCAATTTCCCGCGAGACTGACTGCGAGAACATGTGTCTTGTACGATGCGCTAACAGAAACAATATTTTTAGGGTTCCATACATCCGAATGAAAAACGAAATCCCTATAGTATCCCACGTGTCAGTCTGTCCGTCTGCCAATTTGCTGGAAATCTTCTGGATGGTTTAATTTGGATACACTAAAATACGGGCGAATGTAATGTAAATAAAAGCATTATGAAAAATCAAGAAATATTAAATGAAAGAACTTGTTATAAGGGTCTCAAATGTACCTATATTTTTTTATATTTTAAAATAAATACTTTTAAAATTACTTAAAAAATAGATGGAAATTGATCTCCCGACCCATAACTTCAAAACCACTGAACCTAAACTTAGACAAAAAAGTAGTACTTAGGTACTTAGGCATTACAGGATGCTTTCCTGCTGTCTCATACTCTCTTCCAAGAATTTTCTATCGCATTTTTTCAAAATAGTTATTCCCTGTATTTATTATTTCAGAAACTTTACCTGTGACTTTACTGCAGAGTTTTTAAGTGCTTTCTCAGTTTTGACAACCTACTTATACTTACTAACATTATCTTATACTTAAGAGGATACTTGTCAACGAGCCCCCGTCAATTTCCTACGTATGATATTATTGTTCTTATCTCTATTTGCCCTGGTTCGTGCATTCTCGGTTCCTAGATCGGTACTTTTGTGATAACCAATTCAAATTGCTGTGATTGGCTGAATTTACCATGCTCTTGCTGCGACAGTGAGTTTGAGCCACTAGCGGAACAATGTTAGCCGGTCAGAAATGATTGCAATTAGTCAACCTGTTTGACGTCCGTGTTCTGTTTTCGATTACAAAAAAGCAAAAATTGTTGTTGCAATCATCAATTTTAGCAAATAGTGAAAGAGAGTCGGCCAATCAGAGGTCACAACTACCGCCACACTTTCTGTCAAACTTTGGCAGTAGGCCTGCCGAGTAATGAAAACAATTAATTTTTCATTCTGTCTAGGAAGTAGGGTTGCCACCTGCCTCTTTTTGATTTACAAGCTACCACCATCAAAAATACGGGGTTTAGATTTGTTTACGGGAGACATTGTTTCTTATTTATTGTTGTATTATTGTATTGTTTATTATTGTATTTGAAGAAATAGGCGGTGGTTCTCTCTGAAAGCTTATTAAGATATTTCAGTTTATTTGTATGTTTTGTATTTTTTCTCTGTATGTTGCCGGGTCTTGATTGGTGAACTGTGTTTGCAATGTGGTTTTAAATAAAAGATTATTTATTTATTTCAATAGCTTTTAAAAACTCTTCATTTTGTAAAACAAAATGTTATACATTTCATGCATACAATCTTTGCATGTTAACTTAAAATTACATTTAACTTGTAATTCCACCTTCAAAGTATCAATACCATGGCCGTAGCCAGGAATTGATTTCGGGAGAGGTTTTATCAGGGCCGGAACTGAATCCTGTCATGAGGAAAAACACGTTCGCTCAACTTTATGGGCTAATTACCTGGTTAGTTGAATTTCGCCTTTCAATTTGATAGTGGAATAAAATACAACAATGAAAAAGCGCAGCGCAGTGAGCGTAAGTGTTTTTGGTTCAATACAGAAAAAATTAAGTGAAAGGGAAACGAGTTTAGCCATAGCAAGATACTTCTTTACCAAAATTTTGATACTTACTATTCAGAGGTAACTTGCACCCCAGAAACGAACATAAGCTTTTTATCCCTGAAAATCCCCCACGGAATTTTTAAAAACCTAAATTCATGCAGACGAAATCGCGGGGCATACACCAAGTAATTCAAATTCAAAACGCGAGTGAAGCGAGCGCGAAATGTTTGATATATTTCCAAAAAAAATTGGTAAGCAAATGCAAGAAATAGTGTAAGTATTATTTTAGGTTTAGGTTTTCGACGGTCTCCCAGAC
Source organism: Maniola jurtina (assembly GCF_905333055.1). Classification (NCBI taxonomy): domain Eukaryota; kingdom Metazoa; phylum Arthropoda; class Insecta; order Lepidoptera; family Nymphalidae; genus Maniola; species Maniola jurtina. The sequence continues at coordinate 11,303,809 of NC_060038.1, forward strand.
GCAGTGGCCATTTCTAAATTTCTGGTCTGGTGGGAGGCTTGGGTCATGGCTAGTTATATGGTTAGTATGGCCCAACCGGCCAAGAAATTAGACTGCACTATTACCACTAGGAGAGATTAAAGTCAAGGGCTAACTTGTATAAAAAAAGGCTTAGATCCTAAAACCAACCTCCGCCTCTTTGGCTACGGCCATGATCAAAATCGAGTGGGTTTCGGCTACGCAGGTATTATTCTACGCATTGTCGCACAAGGAAAATATGTATTCTTTCTACTGGACATAACGACAGCGTTTGGTTTCGCAAGCCAGCCCGGCTGAATTTGTAAAAAACCGGCCAAGTGCGAGTCAGACTCACGCACCGAGGGTTCCGTATTCAGGTATTTTTTTTCGACATTTTACACAAGAAATCAAAACTGTTATGCATTAAAAAAAATATGCATAAAAATAAATAAAAATCTGTCTTAGAATGTACTGGTAAAGTCCTTTCATATAATAACCCACTTGATTTAATATTTAGTTACTTTGAAAATTGAAAATATTAATATTTGTTCATGAACACATGACAGACGAAGAGACGGACAGACGGACAGATGGACAGACAGACAGACAGACGGACAGACGGAAAGACAGACAGACGGACAGACAGACAGACAGCGAATTGATCCTATTTCCTTTTTGCTTTTGAGGTACGCAACCCTAAAAATATTTAGTTTTATTTGCCCCATATTTTATTTTCATAATTACGGGTTTCTGTATCCTGAAGTACCAACCAGTAACCAGTAAAATACGGGGCCTCTGGCAACCCTACTCGGAAATCACTGTCACATTCAAGTTAATGTCAAATATTTTGTTTTCAATTACAGAAAGCTGCATCAATCATTATTACAATATTTTCTTTGTTGTGATTGGCTGAATTTTTGAGTTTCAGCCAATAAACAGACTGTTTGCCAATTAAACGTCATAACAATATAAATGCCAGAAAGTTTAACCAAATAAAACAAACTTAATGAGAACTTAGTGAGAATGCAAACGGCACACAATAATTTATAATACATATTATGTTAGTCGTATATAATAGATATTATAGTAGTCGTTCACTTTGGTAATAGTCAGATTGTCATCAGTAAAATTGATATTGGTTGATGTATCGTAAATTATTGTTTCGGTGACAAATATTTTTATAATCTATTTATCTTTGAACAGAATGGAATAGAATGAAATGGAATGGAATACAATGATAAATTTTTATTCCTGTAAACTTTTAGGTAAACTTCAAAGTGTTTTTGAATGGTCAGAAAAATTTACCACTGGTTTGGAATGCCGTTCCTACGTTTTCTAGGGTTTCGTACCTCAAAACGAAAAACAGAACTCTTATAGGATCACTTTGTTGTCTATCTCTCTGTCTGTCGTGTGTGTCAAGAAAACCTCTAGGGTACTTCCCGTTGACTCAAAACCATGAAATTTGGCAGGTAACCTAACTGCGTAATTTTGGCTAGTTTTTTAATCGATAAAGAAAGTTTGCGACATTGTTCAATAAAAAATTTGGATTCCAACTCCTCAATCCTGATGTTGCAGTAGACCTGACTACTAAAGCTAATGGGATTTAAAAAGTGTCGATTATTAATTGATATTGAAGGTATCTATACCAAGTAAATACTTTGTCGTTGACCTCAACCCTGATGCTGTAAGAAATTGCATTCCTAAATCCTGGTGATCCCTCGGGATTTGAAAAGGATCATCCGTTTAAATGTTCTTACGTGATACAGAAACAAGTTGCATCCCGGGGACGGGCTATTACGGAGAGGCAACTTTTGTTCTGGGAAATGAAAGGATCTGGATTTTCAAAAACCTAAATCCACGCGAGCAAAGCTGTGGGCATTAGCTAGTTGTAAATATATTTAAAAGCTACTATAAGATAATAAATAAGGTACTTATTTCCTTATATTTTTATTGTATGGCAGCGCGCGGTTTTAAATTATAAATTGCACGTCCTGTCCTTTTCTGTAATACATTTTTTTCTTAATATCTATCACGTTATCTCATAGCAAGAGTCCGTAAGACATAATACAGTGAATATAGGCAAAATATACAATTTTTGCAGTTTCCACGTCAGTACCTGTCGAATTTTTCTAACAGTGTAAACAGCATAGTTGAGTTTACCATCAAGTGTTGATATGTGGGTGTTCCATAGAAGCTTTGCATCTAACGTTATACCGAGAAACACGGGGTTCTCCTTTATTTTCAACATATGATTATTAATCAATGAATTTATGTCATTTAAGGTCCTGGTATTGGGCAGTGTGAATTGAACACACTTAGATTTCTTTGCATTTGGAATTGATTTGGAAGTAAATTGTTAGCAATAAATCAGAGAGTGACCTGTGATATGGCATTACATATAGTATACATTGTCAAAAATTATAATATTAAAGCTGTGCGTATTGCGTGAGGAATTGCGTATTGCGTGAGGAATAGGTGCAACTTGCAGGGTTTGATGTATGCGCTATTGCCAGCAAACATGAGACATATTTTTATCTACAGGCAACGTCTGAGTAGGTAACGCATACGTCTAACGCAAGTTCAAATGTACCAGTGTATTTAGTTAGACCTATCGACAAGTTTAGAGTCGGGTGTAGTTTAAATGTGGCCCGTGTGTTTAGACCAGTTTAAACTGTCAGTTTCCGCCCCCCGTCACCGTCGGGGGTTGGTCGTCCCCCGCACCTCACCACCCCTCTTGCAGAAATCGAGACAGCACGAAATTTTCAAGATTTCTGGGTGTAATTTCTGGTTTTCGTAGTTCCAACATAATTATAACAATATAAAATATATAACGATAATTTTTTTACTGCATGATATTCATTAAATTTTCTAGGTCAGTGGTTTTTCCAAATTTCATTAAATTGCTTCGTTGTCTAGAAAAACGAGCACAAAGTTGGGCCTTTTTTTAAAGAAAAATACAAATCTTTGAACCCCTGTAATTTTAAAACTACATATTTTTAGAAAAATCTAAAACACCACAGACACAGATATTAGTTTCTAGACTATGTCTGCAAAATTTCATGGACTTTGGTTGCTTAATATTCAAATGAAATGGGAACTACGATTGTATGGAGTAAGTGACGGAGTGAGCCCTGTTAATAGCCCTTGTCAAGGGCTCCGAACTTTATTTAGATTGGCCGAAGAAATTTCAAACTAGGTAAGTAGGTACTTATAGAAAACTCTTCATTACATCGTATCAACTTCAATATTCATTATAAGTTTTCAACGAAGAAGATCTAGAAGTTAGACTACTTTACTGGCTGGAAATGGTGATTTACTGTTTTATATTAGGTACTACGCAATTTAATATCCGAATATGCCTGGTAAATTTTATTTAAACACTGGATATAGGCAAACGGAGCTTTTGAGATGCCCTCCAGCCTGCTAGACTGATGGTGTTAAGGTGTATGCGACGGGTCTGCCCGCTAAATTCAATTTTTTTTAAGAAAATAGCTCTAGTATCGACTAATTTGTGAGACTTAGTCGATACTAGAGCTAATTTCTTAAACTGGACACTTTCAAGTAAAGATTTTTATATAAACCTGTGAGAATGTTGCTGCCATTGACGCAATTAAAATTCCATAAGCCTATATTGTCCTATTAGTTTACAAGTTGCAAAAAACCAAATTAAATTTGAATTTCGCGGGCAGACCCGTCTCATGCACCTTAAGATGCTATATGGTGGCGGTGGCGTGGCCTATGATAACAATACATATAAACAGGCTAAAGAATTTGAATTTTGTACATAAATATAGGTCTTTTGAATTCACTTCGAATAAGTAGATACCTAAATGAATACGTATCACTCGCTAAGCCTCGCCTTATTGGCAGTCGCTATAGTACGAACATAGGATGCAAATTGATTGTGCATTTAAAATACTGGCTTGGTCTAACTCTATAGTAAACTATTTAGTCCCGTGAACTTGAGAAACTCAAGAAAAGTATTGATTAACCGACTTCCAAAACAGGAGGAGGTTCTCAATTCGTCAGAATCTTTTTTTTTTATGTATGTTCCCCGATTACTCAAAGACTCCTTAACCGATTTGGAATTTTTTTTTTTTGTTAGAAAGGGTGTACCTTGCAAGTGGTCCCATATAAATTTGGTGAAGATCTGATGAACATCTTCGGAGATGGAGAACAGAACTCCTCAATGGATAAGAGCAAATTGCTCGCGATCAGTGTAATAGCTTAGTAAATAGTAGAGTTTTAACTGGGCATAGCATATACAGTGGGGCCACTAAAAATTGTGAAATAAAAAAATTTCAAAAGAAAAATAAAACCGACTTCAAAAACCAAAAACACTAAAAAGTTTAAAAAAAAATCTGTTTAGCTACTACACGTGTAATGTACCTAGGTATGAAGTCGGGCGAGCTTCACTCTTCGCTCGATTTCATACCTAGGTACATTACACGTGTAGTAGCTAAACAGAAATTATTTTTTACTTTTTAGTGTTTTTTGTTTTTGAAGTCGGTTTTATATTTTTGGATTTTTTTTACTTTGATCCCAGTTCTGCGATGCGATCTTCGCATTCGTATGGGCGGGCGTGTCAATTAGGACAACGCCTTATCTCAACACGTAAAACCGAGAGCTTAATTCCCCTCGATCGCTACTTCTCTCACGTCTCATAAATTGGCACGGAAGACGTGACACGTTCAACTCGATGACGGTACGAGTTAAATATTTAAGGCAATGCGAGTCAATTTGTTGAAGTAAGCATAAAGTTGTACTAGCTGATGGGCGCAATTTCGTCAACTTTTATTAAGGCTTTTAAAAATCCGCTATAATATAATTATAATAATATAATATATAATTCTTCGATTTTCGAAAATGTTTCGAGAATTATTTAACAGGGCTCTCTCCGTCACTCGTTTCCACTCGTTTCATACAATCGTAGTTCCAATTTCATTTGAATGTTAAGCAACCAAAGTCCATGAAATTTTGCAGACATATTCTAAAAACTAATATCTGTGTCTGTGGTGTTTTAGATTTTTCTAAAAATATGTAGTTTTAAAATTACAGGGGCTCAAAGATTTGTATGAAAATTTTAAGACCGCGTAACTTTGAAACCGAATATTTTAACAGAAATCTGGAAAACCACAGACATAGATATTAGTTTCTAGAATATATGTGCAAAATTTCATGGACTTTGGTTGCTTAGTATTCAAATGAAATTGGAACTACGATTGTATGAAACGAGTGGAAACGAGTGACGGAGAGAGCCCTCTAAGCTATGTCTATTATTCAGCCAATTTGGTTCATTGTGGCGGGAACAAGGAGTCTAACATCCAAACGTTGCGTGAAAGTATATAGTTGTTCAAATGGCTGAACCGATTTTCTTTGATTATATCTAAGAACACTCTCGATCAAGCAACCTTTCAAACAAAAAAAAACTAAATTAAAATCGGTTCATTAGTTTAGGAGCTACGATGCCCCAGACAGATACACAGATGCAAACGTGAACTTATAACACCCCTCTTTTTGGGTCGGGGCTTGTCCTATGTCCAGCCACAGTTTTACGACATCGGAAAACAGTGGTCCAGACGTCTATCAGTTGATGTATGAGTTTGCAATTTTACCCAGAATATTATTCTCAAAGATGTAGAACAACCGAAGATTTTCACGTAATAATTTTCTTATGCATACAGACTTCATAAACTTTGCGTAGAATTTCCTAAGTCAAACCAGCAAGATGCAACATTTGATTTGAATAAAATTTTAAACTTTCTCTTTTTCTCTATAAACTCACAATGTTTAACGTTTCAGGTTGAAAAGAAATTGTTCTGTTATTCTTTGAAAATTCATTCGCTTCACAAAGAAATCGTTATTCTATTGAGATTCGTTATTTTTATTGAAAACTAGCGGCCCGCCCCAGCTCCGCATAGGTACAATTAACTAAAGAAATTACAAGGGTTCGTCGTTTACTACGAAGCCCTAAAAATGGGTTCTTCATTTAGCTTTTTTATAGAACATAACAGAATATGCAGGTGGGTACCTACATGAAATTCTAATTGCTACTAATAGCTGGTTTTAACTGCACTTACTCCTAGTTAAATGGACAAAACAAAGAAAAGTTTAACATTTTAATATTCTCTCCCTAACGAACGGCAATTTCGTAATGGCGGAACTAATTAAAAGTTGACATTAAATTTTTTGACTTCATACAATGGAAGACGGAAAAATAGCACTCGGAAACCTGACAAAGTTTACAAAAAATTCTACGAAATAATTGGACTTCCAGTTAGGGAATTCCAGAAAGGAAATTTTACAAAACATAGGAAATAATTTTTATTTGATTAGATTATATCATATAATACTAGCTTATGCCTGCAACTTCATCCGCGTGGACTATACAAATTTCAAACCCCTATCGGAACACAGCTCGATCCAACTTAAGTCTGCTTAGCTCAGCTCAGCTCTACGCCACCCCGCTCCGCTTCAATGGAAATACTTGCCACTTTTTAACCCCCGACCCAAAAAGAGGGGTGTTATAAGTTTGACGTGTGTATCTGTGTATCTGTGTGTCTGTGTATCTGTGTATCTGTGTATCTGTGTATCTGTGTATTTGTGTATCTGTGTATCTGTCTGTGGCATCGTAGCGCCTAAACGAATGAACCGATTTTAATTTTGTTTTTTTTGTTTGAAAGGTGGCTTGATCGAGAGTGTTCTTAGCTATAATCTAAAAAAATTGGTTCAGCCGTTTAAGAGTTATCAGCTCTTTTCTAGTTTTCTTGTAGAAAAGAAGGTTAGATAACCGTTAGGTTCATAATATTATGTCAATAGACAAATGTCAAGCTGTCAAGATGGACGTTGCCTAAATACATAATTATTTATTTGAAAATGATGTTTTGGAAAACTCAAATACTTTGGATCGTCGGGGGTGTTATAAATTTTTAATTTACACTTGTTACTGTTATTCTTCGGTCCACTTCGCCCAGCTCCACGTCAGTGGAAACGCACCCTTACATACGCATAATATAATATGTTTAATAGAATGGACGTATGGATATAGGCTAATAACGTCAACATAATAGAAAATCAGGACTGTGCTTCTGTCTGTTTGTCGACAAAATCCATTTCTCACTCACAACAAATAAACATAAAATTAAATAAGTAATAGGTAGGTGCTTGGGTATCTGCGTATATAAATGGAAATGACATTTGCTTGCCAACTTTGGTAATTTCACCCCAACAACACACCTTATCAGGCTGTGCGCATAAAAGGTAATTAGCATAAAATAATTAGTTGGGGAAAATGGAAAAATTCAAAGGTAAAATTTCGCTTTAAAACAATTCCCTACCCCACTAATGAGAGCTCATTATGGTTATGTCTCGAAGGGGAAAAAATTTAATAAATCATTTTCACAAAGTTCACAAAGTACTTTGCAGACTTTGACGTTTGAAAAATAGTTAAAAAAAACAACAGTCACAGTTCAAGATCGTCAGATATACGAGCCGAGTAGGTAGGTATACAAATGAGATGATCACCATTGCTTACTCTTGTGGTTTTTCTATTCCGCCTATGTTTCAGCTTACTCCTCACATTTATTTCCTTTTAACTTAGATTTTCTTCAAGAGATAATTGATTTTATCAACCTAATAAACAATATACTAACAAATCAAACTAATAAAAAGCTTTAAAAAATCTACAATCACCTAAGTCATAAATCGTAAGGTATAGAAGTATACAAATGAGAAGATCAATATTGCTGACTCTTGTGGTATTCCGCCTATGCCCTGTTTCAGCTTTCTCCTCACATTTGTCTTTGTAACGTAGATTTTCTTCATGAGAAAATTCATTTCATTGACCTAATCCATACTAATATTATAAATGCGAAAGTGTGTCTGTCTGTCTGTCTGTCTGACTGTCTGCTACGTTTTCACGGCCCAACCGCTGAACCGATTTTAATGAAATTTGGTACACACTAATTGGGATACATCCCGGGAAAGGACATAGGCTACTTTTATCCCGGAAAATCAAAGAGAGAGAGAGATTTAAAAAATCGAAATCCACGCGGGTGAAGCCGCGGGCATCCCCTAGTCAACAATATAGGAACCAAACAAATAAATATAAAGCTTTGAAAATCTAAGTTCACCTTAGTCGTATATCGCAGGTTCGAGTACACAAATGAGATCTTCAACATTGCTTACTTTTGTGGTTTTTCTATTCCGCCTTTGCCCTGTTTTAGCTTTCCCCTCACATTTCTTTTTAACGTAGATTTTCTTCAAGAGACAATTGATTTCCATGACCCAATTCCTTAACAAAAAAAGTGGTGCATCGGGTCACTCAAGGCCTACGACAAAAGAAATTAGATAAAACGGATAGGGATCTACGAAGGCTTTTCTCCTATTCTTTATTTCTATGGGCTGGACTCTACTTATACTTTATATGCAAAGTCATTTTGAACGTAGCTTTACTTTTAAGTTACAATTTCGTTTAAGAGGACCATTGTCAACGATCCCCCGTCGATTTCCTACGTATGATATTATTGTTCTCATCTCTATCTGCCCTGGTTCGTGCATTCTCGGTTCCTAGATCGGTACATTTGTGATATCCAATTCAAATTGCTGTGATTGGCTGAATTTACCATGTTCTTGCTGCGACAATGAGTTTGAGCCACTAGCGGAACAATGTTAGCCGGTCAGAAATGATTGCAATTAGTCAACCTGTTTGACGTCCGTGTTCTGTTTTCGATTACATAAAAGAAAATATTGTTGTTGCAATCATCAATTTTAGCAAATAGTGAAAGAGAGTCGGCCAATCAGAGGTCACAACTACCGTCACACTTTCTGTCACACTATGGCAGTAGGCATACCGAGTAATGAAAACAATTTTTCATTCTGTCTAGGTCTAGTCTAGGGTTGCCACCTGCCTCTTTTTGATTTACAGGCTACCACCATCAAAAATACGGGGTTTAGATTTGAAGAAATTTGAAAATTTGAAGTATTTGAAGAAACAGGCGGTGGTTCTCTCTGAAATGCATGGAAAGCCTATTTAGATATTTCAGTTTATTTGTAAGTTTTGTATTTTTTCTCTGTATGTTGCCGTGTCTTGATTGGTGAACTGTGTTTGCAATGTGGTTTTAAATAAAAGATTTATTTATTTAAATAGCTTTTAAAAACTCTTAGTTTTGTAAAGCAAAATGTTATACATTTCATGCATACAATCTTTTCATTTTAACTTAAAATTACATTTAATTTGTAATTCCACCTTCACAGTATCAATACTATGGCCGTAGCCAGGAATCGATTTCGGGAGAGGTTTTATCAGGGCCGGAACTGAATCATGTCATGAGGAAAAAAACATTCGCTCAACTTTATGGGCTAATTACCTGGTTAGTGGAATTTCGCCTTTCAATTTGACAGTGAGATAAAATACAACAATAAAAAAGCGCGAGCGCAGTGAGCGTAAGTGTTTTTGGTTCAATACAGAAAGAATTAAAGTGAAAGGGAAACGAGTTTAGCCATGGCAAGATTTTATTTTTAAAGCTCCCTATCCATACTAATATTACGAATACGACAGTATATCTATTTGCCTATCTATTTGTTACCCTTTCACGGCCCATCTTCTTTACCAAAATTTTGGTACTTACTATTCAGAGGTAACTTGCATCCCAGACATAAGCTTTTTAGTCCGGAAAATCCCCCACGGAATTTTTAAAACTCTAAATTCATGCAAACGAAATTGTGGGGCTTACACCAAGTAATACAAATTCAAAGAGCGAGTGAAGTGAGCGCGAAATGTTGGATATATTTCCAAAAAAAAAATTGGTAAGCAAGTGCAAGAAATAGTGTAAGTATTATTTTAGGCTTAGGTTTTTGACGGCTTCCCAGGCGCAGTCGCCATTTCTAAATTTCTGGTCTGGTGGGAGGCTTCGGTCATGGCTAGTTATATGGTTAGTATGGCCCTAACGGCCAAAAAATTAAACTGCATCATCACTTACCACTAGAAAAGATTAAAGTCACGGGCTAACTTGTATAAAAAAGGGCTAACATCCTCAAACCAAGCCCCGCCGCCTTGACTACGACCATGATCAATATCGAGTGGGTTTCGGCTACGCATTGCCGCAAAAGGAAAATATTCTTTCTACTGGACATAACGTCAGTGTTCGGTTTCGCCAGCCAAGTGCGAGTCAGACTCACGCACCGAGGGTTCCGATTCGGGTATTTTTTTCGACATTTTACACGAGAAATCAAAAACTGTTATGCATTAAAAAAATTATGCATAAAAATAAATAAAAATCTGTTTTAGAATGAACAGGTAAAGCCCTTTCATATGATAACCCACTTGATATATGTAGTTATCTTACTTTGAAAATTGAAAATACTAATATTTGTTCATGAACACATGACAGACGGATAGAAGGACAGATGGACAGACGGACAGACGGAAAGACAGACAGACTGATAGACAACGAAGTGATCCTATAAGAGTTCTTTTTGCTTTTGAGTTACGGAACCCTAAAAATATTTAGTTTTATTTGCCCCGTATTTTATTTTCATAATTACCGGTTTCTCTATCCTGAAATACGGGGTAACCAGTAAAATACGGGGCCTCTGGCAACCCTATTCGGAAAACACTGTCACATTCAAGTTAATGTCAAATATTTTGTTTTCAATTACAGAAAGCTGCATCAATCATTATTACAATATTTTCTTTGTTGTGATTGGCTGAATTTTTGAGTTTCAGCCAATAAACAGACTGTTTGCCAATTAAACGTCATAACAATATAAATGCCAGAAAGTTTAACCAAATAAAACAAACTTAATGAGAACCTAGTGAGAATGCAAACGGCACACAATTTATAATACATATTATGTTAGTCGTATATAATAGATATTATAGTAGTCGTTCACTTTGGTAATAGTCAGATTGTCATCAGTAAAATTGATATTGGTTGATGTATCGTAAATTATTGTTTCGATGACAAATATTTTTATAATCTATTTATCTTTGAACAGAATGGAATAGAATGAAATGGAATGGAATACAATGATAAATTTTTATTCCTGTAAACTTTTAGGTATACTTCAAAGTGTTTTTGAATGGTCAGAAAAATTTACCACTGGTTCGGAATGCCGTTCCTACGTTTTCTAGGGTTTCGTACCTCAAAACGAAAAACGGAACTCTCATAGGATCACTTTGTTGTCTATCTCTCTGTCTGTCGTGTGTGTCAAGAAAACCTCTAGGGTACTGCCCGTTGACTCAAAACCATGAAATTTGGCAGGTAACCTAACTGCGTAATTTTGGGTAGTTTTTTAATCGATAAAGAAAGTTTGCGACATTGTTCAACAAAAAATTTGGATTCCAACTCCTCAACCCTGATGTTGCAGGGGACCTGACTACTAAAGCTAATGGGATTTAAAAAGTGTCGATTATTAATTGATATTGAAGGTATCTATACCAAGTAAACACTTTGTCGTTGACCTCAACCCTGATGCTGTAAGAAATTGCATTCCTAAATCCTGGTGATCCCTCGGGATTTGAAAAAGATCATCCGTTTAAATATTCTTACGTGATACAGAAACAAGTTGCATCCCAGGGACGGGCTATTACGGAGAGGCAACTTTTGTTCTGGGAAATGAAAGGATCGGGATTTTTAAAAACCTAAATCCACGCGAGCGAAGCTGTGGGCATTAGCTAGTTGTAAATATATTTAGAAGCTACTATAAGATAATAGATAAGGTACTTATTTCCTTATATTTTTATTGTATGGCAGCGCGCGGTTTTAAATTATAAATTGCACGTCCTGTCCTTTTCTGTAATACATTTTTTTCTCAATATCTACCGCTTTATCTCATAGCAAGAGTCCGTAAGACATAATACAGTGAAAATAAGCAAAATATACAATTTTTGCAGTTTCCACGTCAGTACCTGTCGAATTTTTCTAACAGTGTAAGCAGCAGAGCTGAGTTTACCATCAAGTGTTGATATGTGGGTGTTCCATAGAAGCTTTGCATCTAACATTATACCGAGAAACACGGGGTTCTCCTTTATTTTCAACATATGATTATTTATCAATGAATTTATGTCATTTAAGGTCCTGGTATTGGGCAGTGTGAATTCAACACACTTAGATTTCTTTGCATTTGGAAGTAAATTGTTAGCAATAAATCAGAGAGTGACCTGTGATATGGCATTACATATAGTATACATTGTCAAAAATTATAATATTAAAGCTGTGCGTATTGCGTGAGGAATAGGTTGCAAGAGAGTTGCAACTTGCAGGGTTTGATGCATGCGCTATTGCCAGCAAACATGAGACATATTTTTATCTACAGGCAACGTCTGAGTAGGTAACGCATACGTCTAACGCAAGTTGAAATGTACCAGTGTATTTAGTTAGACCTATCGACAAGTTTGGAGTTGGGTGCAGTCTAAATGTGGCCCGTGTGTTTAGACTGTCAGTTTCTGTCAGTTTCACGTGTCGTCCCCCGCACTTCACCACCCCGCTTGCGCAAATCGAGACAGCACGAAATTTTCAAGATTTCTGGGTGTAATTTCTGGTTTTCGTAGTTCCCACATAATTATAACAATATAAAATATATAACGATAATTTTTTTACTACATAATATTCATTAAATTTTCTAGGTCTGTGGTTTTTCCAAATTTCATTAAATTGCTTCGTTGTCTAGAAAAACGAGCACAAAGTTGGGCCTTTTTTTAAAGAAAAATACAAATCTTTGAGCCCCTGTAATTTTAAAACTACATATTTTTAGAAAAATCTAAAACACCACAGACACAGATATTAGTTTCTAGACTATGTCTGCAAAATTTCATGGACTTTGGTTGCTTAATATTCAAATGAAATGGGAACTACGATTGTATGGAGTAAGTGACGGAGAGAGCTCTGTTAAAATGTAGACGGGATTTTACTGGTTAAACTGAAGAAATGATCAATTCGAATACGCGAAAACATATCGAAGCATCGGGAATTATTACTGTATTTGCATCGCTTAGATATCGCATAGATTCAACAAAGATAGAAAGTATTCATGAAAAAAGTTTAGTAGATGTTATATGTTACATTCTGTATAATATACACATATTTGTATATTTATAGAGGAAAGTATAATAGTTGCCATCAAACAACCACAACATTGAAGTCGTTTCTCACTAGCCACTCAAGATATCGAGGTTCAACAGAAGACCGTAAGACGCAATAGATATCTGTGCGGTATATTAACATATCTTGATTACTCTGTGTTGAACACCAACTGAGAGTAATGATTATATCTTTATAGAGCAGTTGACACTATTAATTAATCTGAATAACAATCATCAATCGATGACGTGCTCTGTTGCAATAGGTATCTTAGGTGATTCCACATCACGCTAGTGGAAGGGGCTATTCTAGCATATCTTGAAATCATCGTCTAACGGTTTCTCGAGCTACGTATCCTGTCCCATTGCCATTTCACCTTCGCAAACTGTTGAGCTATGTCGGTTACTCTGGTTCACCTGCAGATTTCCTCATTACTGATTTGATCACGGGTATATAACATCTTCTAGTAGGCTAGTCTCGTTGATAGTAAAATTCACTCTGGAGAATTGCATTGTTAGTGCAACGTAAATCGTCAATAACTGAAAATTTAAAAAACCCCCGACACAAAAACCTCTATAAGAAAACTAGAAAAGAGCTGATAACTTTCAAACGGCTGAACCGATTTTCTTCGATTATGGCTAAGAACACTCTCGATCAAGCCACCTTTCAAGCGAAAAAAAACCTAAATTAAAATCGGTTCATTCGTTTAGGAGCTAAGATGCCATAGACAGATACACAGATACACACGTCAAACTTATAACACAACACTTATAACTATAAACTTTTTGGGTCGGGGGTTAAAAATAAATAAATAATTTGGTGGTATAAACAGCTCTATAAAACTTAAATGCAGCACAACACTAGTACGTAGTTAGCAAACAAGAGATAAGATTTCAATCTGTTGATTGCGTCCCCTCCATTAGCGTTATTGTTCCGCGCTGTATGAGCTGTAAACCGAGTTTGTGACCGCAAATAGCTTCCAGGTAATGCTGGAGCTAATGAATATTTTATGGTAAACTTGTGGCCTATTAGACTAAAGGCATAAAGGCTTGGTCAGGAGTGTGATAGTATGGACAGGAGCCATGCGGAATGGTAAAAGAAAAAGTCATTATTACCAACATCGTGATCAACCTTTCGTTGGTTCACGGACTTGCCCATAATCCACCACGCTAATCACGTGTGGTTTAGTAGACTTCACACACCGTTGACAACATTATGGAGAACTCTCGAACTCTCAGGCAAGCAGGTTTCCTTACGACGTTTTCCTCCGTCGTTAAAGTAAATAAGTGATATTAAATTGCATACTATAACTCCGAAAAGCTAAAGGTGCGTGCCCGGGATCGAACCCCCGACCTCCGATTAGGAGGTGGACGTTCTAACCACTAGACTATCACAGATTTTTTATAGATAGATTATTTTGTGTGAGAAAATTCAATAGGTATAAAGAAAAGAAAAGAAGGACGAGGATGACCATTGCAGTGAAAAAAGTTCCGAAATACCTTACTCATAAAAACGCTTCAAACATTGTAAACAAAATGTTATTGAAATACCATTCGCTGGCTTTGAGGTGAACCATAAAATGCGAGACAAAATTTTTCATTTAAAAATTTCTGCGGTGACGTTGGTTTTTTGTACCTAGGTAGATATTGGTAAATACCAAAGGTAAAACTTGGACACACGTTTCAGATACATGTTTTTCGGCCTTTTTTACTCGACTACAGAAAAACCAAAAGGAAAGGGTTATGATTTCCTTTTTCATTTTATGGTTTAATCTACGAATGTATGTATGTAGGTACCACCATAGCGTCTAAACTAAATAGATTTTGATGACCAAGGTGTCGATTGATTCGTTATTGTAGCCTACATATTATTATGCGACTATTAAATAGTACAATTATTCTAACAATTTGTATACCAAAGAAAAATATAACATAATACCTACACAAAAACTTCTAAATTATTGGAAGCAGTCGCCTGTAATCAGAGCGCGTCAACCTCCATTCATAATAAGTATTGAAAAGTCATCAATTTTTCCTTGTCATATATTTCATTTTCCATCACACCGAGCAGACTTAGAAATTTTCCATACAAATTCAATTTCGCTGAATTTTGCTTTCGTTAATGCTTACATACATATTTGTTAGAAACCGTCAATTTTTTTTAGATATAGAGTCTTACTATCTTTTCATATTCTTTTAGGAATGTTAATTTGGGAGCGGTTAGTAAGGCGAAAATTTGAAATTTCGGATTAGAAAGTAAATTAGGAAATGCAGTGTACCTATTTTCACTATAAATTATAGTATGTAATCACTATTTTTAGGTTTCCATACCTCAAAAAGCGGAGAAAATATATTGCAAAAAGCGACTTCCAAGACCACTACAAAGTAAAAAAATAATTTTTGGGTCACACATGTACGTAGGAATGAAGTCGGGCGAACATATAAAAGTGTGATAATAAATCAAAAAGCCCGACTTCATGCATACATACGTATAGACCAATTCACCAGCAAAACCTTTCAAATCCACACAGCTTAGGAGTTACTTACTTTGTAGTGCTTTTGGAAGTCGAATATATTTTTTTCACCTTTTGAGGTACAGAAACCTAAAAATAGTAGGTAATTACTAATTTATAATGGAAACAGGTACACTGCATTTCCTAGCTTACTTCCTAAGACCCTGGAGATGCGACTCCTCAATTCAATTTATAGTTGTACCTAGAAGCTATCAGTTTCACTTCATTGATATTCATCCATCGTCGCGGGAATGCACTGGTCGAGAATGCGCTTCTTGAATATTCTTGTCTCATAGAAAGGAAATTCGATTTACAATCTTTTATTCTGAAGTCAACCACATTTATTTAAAGTAACCTACTGACCTTAGTTAATTTGAACGTTGGTTTGTAAAGATTGTAAGCCTTTTTTGGGGTTCCGTCCCTCGTACCTCAAAAGGAAAAACGGAACCCTTATAGGATCACCTTGTTGTCTGTCTGTCCGTCCGTCCGCCCGTCCGTCCGTCGTGTTTGTCAAGAAAACCTATAGGGTACTTTCCGTTGACCTAGAATCATGAAATTTGGCAGGTAGGTAGGTCTTATAGCACAAGTAAATAAATAAATCCGAAAACCGTGAATTTGTGGTTACATCATTAAAAAAAAATTAAAATGTGTTTCAAGGGTAATTGTAATTCTAAAACAGATTTTTATTTATTTTTATGCATAATAGTTTTTGATTTATCAGGCAAAATGTCGGAAAAAATACCCGAATAGTTACGGAACCCTCGGCGCGCGAGTCTGACTCGCACTTGGCCGGTTTTTTTATCATTTTTCCACCTGACTACGGCGTAGCCCAACAGGAGGGTTACATATTATAATATGTTTTACTTGCAGTACGTATGTAGGTATATGTCCTATGACCGTTCCTATGCTCTCTCCTCCTATCTCAACGGCTTAACCGATTTTGATTAATGATGCGTCATTATGTAGATTTGTCTTGATGGTGCACATGAATTTCTTACAAAATCCAAAATTGCGGATTTAATGTTTTTTAATGTGCGAACTGAAAAAGTGTAGTGCAAACAGTAGTTATGGGTTTTTTTTAAGTTTTTGAATTACTTGTATGTATGTAAATCAGTTAAGTGGGAATAAAGTGCAAATAAGAAAATAACCAACTTCTTTCGGCACTGTTCCCACTGATCTCAATAATTATGGTATTATTGAAGGGGCGGACTTACAAATTCCTAAAAAGCTGGCTTGGCGGTTCTTCTGGTGCTGCAAATGTTCATGGACGTTGGTAATCACTTAACATTAGGTGTTATGGTATAACGAAGTTACCTAGCCGTTCAGATACGGAATAGGCCTGCTGATTTCTAGAAGAATATGCAAGCTCATTTTTCTTCAAAACGAAGTTTAATAATAATGAGACATCAAACAAGTTATTTATTCAGCCGCAAAAATGTAATTTTACGCTTTACTTGATATAAATCTTTTTAGCGCTTTATCTGCGACCCCTATAAATCTCAAGAACCGCTTTGGCATAAAATTCGTCGGATCAAACGTCAAAAGTCAAGAGCTTAAGACGGTATCCAGTCTTGAGGCCACAATGCACCCTTAAGCTAAAGTCAAATAGGCTCCCTCTTCAAGATGTATAGAGTTGGGTCGCGATAGCCAAGTCAAGAGCGTTCTCGATAAAATGCCTTTATCCATCCTGTAGTAGGTAAGTTTAAAATATAATCTTCATTCGAAGTACAATCTTGTTGGTCAGGAAAATTTGCTTCTACAAAGATTATTTCAAAGAAAAGAATCCAATCGACTTTCCTACTAGCTAGATTTAACTTTTTTTGTATGTTCGGGCCTATGTCAACCTAATAAAATCAAATGAAATGATTTATTTAACTACCGAGTTCATTAATTTGCTCATTATATATTGTATACAGTTGTGGTCACATAATTAAGAACGATTATTTAAAGATCATTATTTTTTTAATAAGCTAGTATAACTCAATGCATGTATTATTTTTCATATCTCTTGGTATCACAAAACTTTTCCATATTGTTAGTGTATTCATTTATATACATTATTATTTAATTAATTAACAGATACATTTATTACATTAGATCTGAATCTTGTGCTACTACTGACTGGCTGGTCACATAATTAAGAACGCTGAACTGTTCATTTTTTTATTCAAGTTTAAATAGAGAACCTCAGTGGTTAAGTCTCTTTTCGTATAATTTTTGGCGCCATTGAAAATATTTAGTGTGAAGCCAAGAAAAGTGTAATCAAACGACATAGTAGCAATTTTAAGAGCATTTAGATGTTTATTTGGAATAATGGCGCTCTATTTCTCTTGAAAAATGTCAAAAATTGATAGAGTTAATGCCTCGCCGCTGAAAGGCAGTAATTTAAAACTATGGACATGCCCACTATCAATTTTAGTTTAAAAGGATAATTTTTTCATGTTTATGTAATCTATTTAACTTAAGTTCCATCTATAGTAATTCTCAAACCAGTTTAATATTCGTTCTTAATTATTTGTCCAGCTACATCTGTGTTTGAATTCGTTACTATTGGAAGTAAATGAGATTTATTAAAAACTATTTGGCGATTTCATATCTCCTATTCGTAATCCAGTTTGCCGATTTATGTGGCTAAGTCAAAACATAATTAACTACTTCTAAAAAGGAACACAGAGCTACATAAAACATGATATTGATAAAGAAAGACTGGAACTACAAATCGTTCTTAATTATATGACCACCACTGTATATGGCTGAGGCCTTTTAGAAGGCTTTATTGAGGGTACAGACTTATTTATGAAAACGTGCCATCTGAAAGCGCATAACAGTTTTATAGACTTATGTTTTCATCCCAAAAATTTTTTACACAGAAGATAATTAGACATTATGATAGCTGTTGCTTTAATTGCTTTTCGCTAGCCTCGAACTGCTAAAGTCTATGTTGCCAGGTGTAAAACCAAAATGCGAAATTCGTGAAAGAGTATTTATTACCGGAAAAGTCGAGCATGTTACAAATGTTAGCTTTTTCAAAAAAACTATTTAAAATTTAAAATAATAAAACAGATATTTGACTCATTCGACGTCACACGATCTCTTCCGAGCAGCCATCTTGAATCGATTTGTATAAATACGGCTGCTTGACGGTTTTTAAGCCAGTCTCGCTCCGACTCGAGACTCAACGACTATTAATACTTTTGTGTTTGGGTCGCTATTTTGATTGAGTGGTTGCAATAGCAATTGCGCCCCGATCAAATTAATATTACAGTTGGGTTATTTAAAGATCAAAACTCTTGATAAGCCTCTGAGCGTTGTGGCTTATGTCCTCGCGAAGGCTTAGTATGAAAGAACATTTTAATAACTTATAAAAATAGTTAAATTATAACGGCCCTTTTGGTCTAAGCTTACAGTTCAGAAGTGGGATGGAATTAACGCAAAAATCCACTTAAGCATACAAAATATAGTTCACAAATGAATATAATTCGAAGTTAAGGGACAACCCTGGTCCTAGAATAAAATTGGTTGGGACAACCCTGGTCCATTCATTCAACACCCTTTAAGTGACAACCCTGGTCCACTCATTCAACACCCTTTAAGGGACAACCCTGGTCCTAGAGTAAAATGTGTTGGGACAATCCTGGTCCACTCATTCAACACCCTTTAAGGGACAACCCTGGTCCTAGAATAAAATGTGTCGGGACAACCCTGGTCCCGTAGTATTACGAACAACCGTGCTCCTATTAGTATTCTGGACAACCTGGCCTAATATTTATTTTCGTCGCTCGAGGTCGAACGACCCAATTTGGATGGCCGACTGTTAGCTTTTTCAAAAAAACTATTTAAAATTTAAAATAATAAAACAGATATTTGACTCATTCGACGTCACACGATCTCTTCCGAGCAGCCATTTTGAATCGATTTGTATAAATACGGCTGCTTGACGGTTTTTAAGCCAGTCTCGCTCCAACTCGAGACTCAACGACTATTAATACTTTTGTGTTTGGGTCGCTATTTTGATTGAGTGGTTGCAATAGCAATTGCGCCCCGATCAAATTAATATTGCAGTTGGGTTATTTAAAGATCAAAACTCTTGATAAGCCTCTGAGCGTTGTGGCTTATGTCCTCGCGAAGGCTTAGTATGAAAGAACATTTTAATAACTTATAAAAATAGTTAAATTATAACGGCCCTTTTGGTCTAAGCTTACACAAATCTCACGAGTAAGCTTTTAAAATGTGGCGTTGCTATGTCTTTTTTGCTGCCTAAAATCTACATGAACAGTATGTAGGTATTTAGGTTTATTATAATATACACAACCTTCCACTGTGCATTTTTTCATTTTCTCCCTTAAGTTCCCCGTTAAGTTTGTCTGGAAGAGCAATCGCTATTTAGCGATAAGGCCGCCTTTTTGTACATACAATTTAAGTTTTCTTTTTTGTAACTTGTCATTTGTTTTGTGGTGCAATAAAGTACGTAGATACATACACAAGTTAGAATATATCATTTCGTTTGTCCAACGCAACACTCTGTTTCTAGCACTTAAGATTAAGTTATATTCAGTAATGAACATCTAATGAGGCGAGCTTATCCTGCCGCTTTTACGTCTCCCGCAATGGGCCGTTAGAGGTGTAAATGCCCATAATAAATATAAAAAGGGTCCGTGATTGTCCCTTGATACTTCTTAGATGAATGGCTGATTCTCGTACAATACTTTATGTAACAGGAGCCATCAAGCTTCGTTCCGTATAGTCCTCTACAAAAAATAAGAAAATCCATAGTGCCACACGAGGGATACATTTGTATCCCCATACAAATGTGTAGTGTCAGAGGTGGGGCCAGAGGAATACCCTTATAATTTGATACCACTATGATGACCACAGTTATCTCTGATTGACCGAAACTATTTCACTGTTCGCAACTATTACGTATGTTTTCTGAGCCGTTGGGTGAAATGCATTGTTTTTGTAAGAATCCTATAAAAGACAATCAAACAATAATTGAGATTGTAGTCATTAATAAATTATTTATGCAGCTTTTCCGCCAGCAGGTATGAGATACATACCTAGTTTTTGTTTAGTTGCTCTACAGGCCTGACTTATTTTAAATTCATTGAAGGTTTGCTATAAAATATTATTTTTATATCACTCAGTTAAGCAGCGATGTAGAGCCAACCAATGTTAAATGAATTTGGTGGCTTGTATTTAGTGATGATCACTGAGTTAGCGAATAACCCCGCATATCTAGTGAGAAGTTATCACCTTATAGGTACCTGTACCAGTCAAAAGGTCCTAATAACACGCTCTAAACATGTTTCGGTTCTTGAAAAAATACCTAGATATCAAGCTAACGATTTTCAACAGAATCCAAGTTTTTAAGACTGCGCGGTTTTTGGAAAATTCTGCGTTGTCTATGTGCCTTTGCTTCGTTAGGGTATGTAAACAATGCAAGCGTTGGCTTTCGCCTAAAAATCCACAAAGTTATTGATTACAAAGGGGACACCACACACAGAAAAATTCGGGATTTTCTGCCCAAAGGCTTGCTTGCTTATCCATATACATTGGCTTGCTGGCGTTGCTAGTTTTTCGCCCGCGCCTTTTCCGCGCTTCACAATTTCAACGCGACTGACAGCTTTTCACCATAGATATGTCTTTTCACCAATAGGTGCATGTCTCTCGTTGCGCTATATCCGATATCTAAAAAAATTATCACTCGTAATGATTCGAAAACTCACCATATTTTTACTTACCGTCAAATTACAAGATAGTGTATTTTCTAGAATCTTAAAATGAACTACTTCGTGATTTTATCAAAAATACATCTAGTTTCACGGTGCTGGTTACAATTCAAGATTTTCCCCAATTAGGAATTCATGTTGAGTTAAGTTTGATGTTTGGTATACTGTCGATATTAATATCAATCTATTTTTAATATATCATTAAGTTACTTAGCAAACTTGTTATTTGCCAAAAAGAATTAAATATGCAATTTATCGACGTTGCTAATTGACTTGTCTACAGACATTATAGATAGATTAATTATTATTAATTTTGGTCATAAGTCATTCATACTAATAGAAAATTATCGTCATATTTATAAAGGATTTCATTATTATTCTTTTAAATTTAGTATGCTTACTGAAAAACGTTGCGTAGACAGACGATAAAGCATTAAAATACTGAAAGAAAGTAATAAAAATCCGCTCCAATGAGATATAAACTAGATCACTCAAGTTTTCCGTAACGTCAGTTTTTCGAAATGGGCCATAAATATAATTGGTTAAGGAACTACGGAAGAATAATGTCTTAATGCCCCAGGGAGGGCCCGGAGCGCCGCAAAGGGCTGCGGAGTTTCGACTTTGTCACTCACTTGTCTTCAGTCTGACCCTGCATTAGCATTTAAATTGATGGATTATAATTTAAGCCGTTTTTGTTACCATCTAAAGTTTAGTTGATACGAAAATTTGTCTTAATATATTCTGTCAACCTAAGGTCACCATGCTGTAGTCCAATCACTCAAACACCCTGTAGTTCAAGCACAATCACTTCGACAGTGCTTTCTTGTAGCTTTTGAACTTTTTTCTTTAACGGTGCAAAAATTGTGCTTGGACTGCAGCTGGCAGAGAGTATCGTCGGAAAGGGTAACGGTATTCTCTTCTATGTAACTAGAAAGTTGACATGGTCGCTAACTATGAGCCTCATAAAAAAGCTCAGAGCCACACTACGGGTGATGTAGCTATGCTTGGAGTTCCTCTACTCTCCTAGTAGATCAATTCAGAAGGAGGAGGATATCCGTAGGAGAACCAGAGTAACCAACATAGCTCAACGGGTTGCGAAGCTGAGTAGCAATGGCTGGGCAGTTCGAAAACCCGTTGTGGTCCCAAGGTGCTAGAATGGTGACCTCGTATTAGAAAACACAGTGTTTGAAGACCCCCACTAGGTGAACAGACGACATCAAACGAGTTGCAAAAAGCTGCTGGATAGCGACGTTGCAAGACCGTGGCGTGTGAAGTCCCTACAAGAGGCCCCTTGTCCAGTAGTGGAGGTCTATCGGTTGATACTGAGGATGATGATGAACTAGGAAGCTGACGACATCTTTTCTGAAGGCTTCTCTACGAAATGATTGCTACTTTACAATTCCTGGATGTTTATAACCAAAACTCCCGTAACTCCGTTAAAAAAACCCGTACTCAGTAGTGAGCCAGCTCCGTCCATGCCAGGCATTCAGCCAGCGTATGCTGCGCTGCGTATATCTGAACTACCACATTGGTGGCATTCCGCCTTGAACTCGCTGTAATCTACTTACCAACTTGGTCAACGTTGCTAACCCGTCATAATTCTGATAGGCATCTTAGCAACCAGGTTACACGCCCCAGAAGTAAAAGTGGAATAGACCTCCATAAATGAAGCAAGTCTTCGTAAAATTTAGGCTCCGGGAGAGTAAGCACGTATAAACAATTGTAGCTTCTTAACTGAAGACTCAGCACGTACTGCAACTTGTACTGAATAATCCTTCGCGTTCCTTTTAATTAATTTTACGAGTCCTTGCGTAGAAGACGTAACTCGTTAATTATGTGTAATAAATGGCTGTCAGCGAAAAATATGGGAGTGCTTTTTTTATTCCATTACAAATTAGTTGACTGCTATCTCACCTGGTACGAGTAGCATTGATATAGAAATTTTCCTGGTAGTGATGATATTCTGTTGTATAATAACAAATAGCTAAGCATATTAATATTCTTGAGAAAGTTTAAACACTGTTATAGAAATAAAATTTCACATTTAATACTAGATAATACCGCGACTTCATGTGGAATAAGGTTTTCTAAAAATCCCGTGGGGATTCATTGATTTTGTAGTTCAAAAAGGACCCTTTGTTCGTCCCCTGGATGTAAGCTAACTCTGTAGTAACAAACATCAAAAACGGTTGAACTGATGGGCTACAAAAAGCTAACAGACAGACAGAAACACTTTCTCTTTCATAAATTAGTATGGATAATCCAACGTTGTACAATTATATAGGTAGGTATACAATTATCTGTAGGTACCTACCTATTATATTGTAATTTCTTTTTGAGTTTATCTCTACAAAACTCAAAAAGTAATCTGATTGATTTGAAATTTTTACATCACGTTTCATTATAATATGTATTTATATATTGTACCTACTTTTTATACCGTAGTTCCCACGGAAACGGGAATTATGTACCTACTTACTTCTCCAATGAAATTAATATCAGACTGAGCCACAGCGAAGCGTGGTCGGGATTAATTAGTATATTATAGAGGGTAATGATGAGAACATGATGAGAACTTACTCAATTTGGAGGATAAATATTTCTTAGAATAACATCCGTACATAGTGTACCGAATAGAGCTATAAATAAACTTAATTATAACAACGAACTCCAGCAATATTACATTGTAATGGCTTCTTAAGAGTTAATGATTCTGTAATTATAATTTTAGAGTTAGTTAACTGCTTGACAGTAAATACATCGCAGCCATCCGATTTTAAGACTTCTTCTATTTGATTCCGTAAAGTAAATGTATTGGATCATTTCAACCCACAATTACGTACTGAGAACAGGTCTCTTATCAGAATGAAAGGGCAATGAAATGGAAAAATTTTATTACTCTTTTTTTATTACTCTTCAGATAAAAGTTAGCCCTTGACTGCAATCTCACCTGGTGGTAAGTGATTACGCAGTCTAATATAGAAGCGGGCTAACCTAGAAGGGCTAAGGCAGTTTTTATTAAACCCATACCCCTTTGATTTCTACACGGCATCGTACCGGAACGCTAAATCGCTTGGCGGTACGGCTTTGCCCGGGAATGTGGTAACTAGCCACGGCCGAAGCCTCCCACCAGACCAGACAAGAGATTTAGAAATTATATGATTCCAAACCGAACCGAATCAAACCCGAAACCTCCGTTTCATTTAAAACACATCAATGAGTCATAATTTATAAGTACTTCTAATAAATTTATTCCCTACTAATATTTTTTACCCGTCTACCCCCGCGGGTCCACGGCGAGCGGCTATTGCTTCCCAATATCAATATAATTGCACTATTTGTACCCGAATATCCGATCATTGGTGAAAATATAACTGTAGGTTTGTAAGTACCTATTCCATTTTGATCGCGCGCCAGAGGTTGCCTGAGGTTGATTGCACTTAGGCGTTACATGATCTAGAGACACAAGAAGAAGAAAGTCTTAAGATTATTCTCAAATCAGTTCATCAATGTGATATAATGTCTCGTCAGTTTTGAGACAATCTGCAAGAGGCCAGGCGCCACACAGCACAAAGCGCGACCAATTCTATTATGCAAATATCCCGATCCTGAACACACAAGGTCGGTACAATGTCCTATTGATGAGTGAATTTGCATGCTAATCAATTCCTTTGTCTCCAAAATTGGATTCGTTTTCAAGTATGGAAAATATAACCATATGATACTTTTGTCTCAGTATTACTACCACAGAACAAAAAATCAGCATACTTATTACTTACCTACATTTACAGCTAATATTTAACTCTTCGGTTAAGACCTACTTATTACAAAATTCTTTTTAAAAGTCCTTTCATTTTTGGGATTTTAACTAATTTCCGAGAAATTTATCTAAAGGCATCTATCTATTTTTAAGTTTCAGAGTGTTCATCCTTAAATTTCTCAATTACTTGCCACCAGAAAAACGTAAGCATCCAATAGAGATGATATACCTACCTCTACACTTTATTAAAGTTTGCCGGTATGGAACCTAAACAGAAGTCTTCCATATTTTCCAATATCGACGCGGCTTATCCTTTATATTTCACTATTATATTGAGTACGCCTACATGCCTTCCTGGCACGTAGCTGTATATTGAAGGCTTTACGTGAATTGCATTAGATACATGTCGCAGTTTCACAGGATGCAATAAGAAATTGCAAGCCGTTCTTCCTCAACACTTATATAATTTAAAGTATTAAACGAGCTATTTCTGCAATATATATTATACTTAATACATGATACTCGTGACTTCGTTCGCGTGGATTCAGGTTTTTAATAATCCCGTGGGAGTTCTATGATTATCCGGGACAAAAAGTGCTTAATCTAGGTATCCGGGACGCAAGCTAACTCTGTACCAAATAAATGGTACCCAAGAGTTCTACCACTATCCACTACGTGGATTTAGGTTTCAAAAACGCGTTATCACTCTTCGATTTTCCGAGATAAAAATAATTTGATTTGATTGATTATTAGTTCGAATATTTCAATGAATTTGGTTTTTTTGTGCTGGCATACACATCAGCCATAGCTAGACAGATTAAAAGTAATAAACAGATTATACCGAAAATTCACGATTCGAGAGCATCTAGTCCAGAATATATAGCTCTAAATTAGAAAATCGATCAAATCAAATGCATGAGAAATTATCAAATTGGTATTACATCCGCAATTTGAATGCACGTATTTACTATCAATCTGCATTCCAGTTCTTCCAATTGATATTCCATGTAAAGTTCTGAATTAATATCCATACTTGCATGTGCTATGAGATTCTACGAACTAGATTAATTTATAATTATGCAGCTTTTGGCACATAGGACGAAAAAGCGATAGACGTTGAGGTCCCAAGATGCTGGATTGGCGACCTCACGCCGGAGGGCGCATGCAAAATCTCAATTTTCTAGTACTCATCATCAACGAGATCAACCCATCACCGACCCACTACTGAGCACGGGTCTCCTTTCACAGTGAGAAATGTTTAGGCCTCATTCTGCCACGCTGGACAAGTGCGGATGCACCTTTGAGAATATGACGGAGAAGGAGAAACTAACTAAGTAATTGAGACATTAACTTAGGGCCATCTAGTGATCTAACCGCTAGATCTAGAAACTTGAGATTTTGAACCCCTTAACAGGGCTCTCTCCGACACTCACTTCATACAATCGTAGTTCCAATTTCATTTGAATATTAAGCAACCAAAGTCCATGAAAATTTGCAGACATATTCTAGAGACTAATATCTGTGTCTGTGGTGTTTTAGATTTTTCTAAAAATATGTAGTTTTAAAATTACAGGGGCTCAAAGATTTGTATGTAAAGACACAGACATAGATATTAGTTTTTAGAATATGTCTGCAAAATTTCATGGTCTTTGGTTGCTTAATATTCAAATGAAATTGGAACAACGTTTGTATGAAGCGAGTGATGGAGAGAGCCCTCTTAACCTTTACTCTTGAGGTACGATAGAGGTGGACAAGAAGTTCTTAGGCGCACGTCTAAGAAGCTATTTACAGTAGGTACAAAGTACTCGCAGTGTTAACGCAGTGTACATACGAGTACTCTGACGAGTAAATGTAGTTTCCATGTCGACATGCAAGAGTCAACAGCATGCTACACTCTATCCAACATGCTAGTAACATGTGCGTGTAATACGGTATACGGTACATTCTAATTAAGGTCGAGTACCGATATACTTGATTGAATAGGTAGTGAGCGTGGAATTAAAAACAAGCTTCGGATATTGTGAGAGTAGACTATATATTTTGAAGGTATTTGATTAGACTTTGATAGTTCTACTAATAAATATATGTGATTTTGTAAAGTGGTGATAGTAAAAAAAAGAATACGTTGCTGAGTTTGTTGTGGGGTCTTCTCAGACTTGGGCCCGTTAGGAACCCTCGTAGCTTTAGTTTTAAGTTAACGTAATTAATTACCACCACTACATCGTTGTTTGACAATCAGAAAGTGTAGAATAGTAGGCCTACCCAATTTGAATATATTTTTAATTTTTATTTTATTTAGGTAAATCATCACATTTTATTTAATGAGGTAAATCATCACCATCATCATCAGACCAGCCCCGGCTCACTACTGAACAAGGGTTTCCTTTCAGAATGGCAAGGATTTGCCACGGTCTACCACGCTGGATAATTTCAAACTGGAATACTTCACACACCTTTGAGAACATTTTATGGAAAACTTTCAGGCATGCAGCAAAATTATTTTAGGTGTATACAATAACTTTTTACGATCATACTATTAGTTATTAAAGCAACTCAAACTACCGCCATATTCCTTTGCTAGATAAACGCTATGTATATGACTGTCGTATTACCATAACTCGAGAATAAAGTTCTCAAATAACTGTCATCCTGAGAATTAACTTGAACATACTGCGCTTAACAAATGGTTTTCATATTATAACTATACACGTCGAGCTAAAACTTGCTAAAGTTATGAGACTTATGAGGTACTCAGACAAACATTATGAAGGCATTAACATCTCAGCTAGAAACAGATCTATCTATATAATATTTGAAAACTTGACAATCCTTTTTATATGCCACGCGATTCAATATAGGATTAACAATAAGCCCATAATGTACGGAAACGTTTAAGTGCGGAAACCAGCCCAGAGAGAAAGAAAGAAAAGAAAAGAAAAGCCCATAATGTAACAGATGGCTCTATTGCATCATTGACTTATTTTTTTAACCCCCGACCCAAAAAGAGGGGTGTTATAAGTTTGACGTGTGTATCTGTGTATCTGTCTGTGGCATCGTAGCTCCTAAACTAGTGAACCAATTTTAATTTAGCTTTTTTTTTGTTTGAAAGGTGGCTTGATCGAGAGTGTTCTTAGATATAATCCTAGAAAATTGGTTCAGCCGTTTGAAAGTTATCAGCCCTTTTCCAGTTACTGTAATCTTCACTTGTCGGTGTTATAAATTTTTAACTTACACTTGTTAGCACAACGAAGTCAGTCAATAGCGCACGATACTTATTGATAATACTAATTATTATGAAAAACACCAAGACTCATGGCAGTCGCGGCCATAAAATGTAGAAAAAGCGTCAACGATATTACGCTCTCACTCTCACTCTTAAAAGTTCTAAGGAAGATTTCAATGATGCGCCACAGACTGAAATTGAAAAAGAAAACAATTAAATTTAATTTGATAGCTACGAAAATTATAAATAATGCATACAGCATATGCATAACCCTTAATCATGAAAATGAATGGTTTATGGCCGCGACTGCTGCGAGTCTTAGTATTTACTATAGTCGTTAGCTGGTGCAAAAGCGAGCTCACGGATCCCAACGTCACTGCTGGCACCTGCTGGTCTACGTAGCCCTAACCTCCACGCTGCCCCAATCGAGGGAACAGGGGTGCAAAATTACCCAGTTTCAAGCGTGCCTATTAAAACCACGCTGCTCTGTTAAAGCAAGGCCTAGGCAATGAATACGTAGCGCTACGAAACGCTACGTACAGTAGGCGACAGCTCGAGATGGCAATCGGGGTGGGGACGCCCCGCACACCCACACAGCCCCCGTGCTAACCCTCTGCGGGATAGCACGGGTGACGTGCGGCTGAACGAGGCTTCTCCGAGCCTCATACCTCAATTGCCATCTCGATCTGTCGCGTACTAAACGTGCGCTATTTGCCTTACTCTGTTGCTTTAATGGCTGGTAGATAAGAATACTAGTACAGTACAACCTGATTCTGATTCGAGTAGATTTCGAAAAAGCTGCGTCAATCATTGCTATCTCAATTGTTGTGATTGGTTAAATTTATGGTATCTGTTCTCCAATGCATTTCAGCGTATAGTGAGAGAGTCTCTTCCAATCAATGGTGATTGCGATCAACTACGATCAAGGCCCTTATATTTAATTTTATTGCATTTTTTATTTAATTATGATCGTTCTTAAAAGTAACTTGAATTCAGCCTTTTTAATCTCGTCACCAGACTTTTACGGTCTCAGTATACGTTTTTTTTTGTTTTATATTTGTAGTTGTTTTCAAAAAAAAAATTCTACATTCTATCAGTATAGACTTTAGCTACTTATACTTAGAGATAAATCAATTGAAACAGAAACAGATATAGTGTATAGAGTAAATAGTTTGCGGCTTCCCAACGTTCATTACGACGAAACGGCGGAGTCTTGCCTCTCGTGAACGCGCCTCACGTTCGGAGTATTAATTTTAGGTTTATTGAATAATACGTGACTTTCATGGCAAATTTGCTGAAACCTCTTGTGGTTCAGGCGATTGGGTATAGGCTGGTTTTATTAATTATCCACTACACTCGTAAGGGAGGGAATGGGAAGCCGTATTTATTTTATGGTCAGTAATTAATTAGACTTGAGCAACAGCTTAAAGGTACTGGAGTATATGCTTTGGAAGTGTGTTTTCTTACTTTCATATTCAAACAATCTATGTATAGAAAAACCAGCTAAGTGCGAGTCAGACTCGCGCACCGAGGGTTCCGTACTCGAGTATTTTTCCGACTTTTTGCACGATAATTCAAAAACTATGCATAAAATTAAATAAAAATCTATTTTAGAATGTACAAGTAAAGCCCTTGCATATGATACCCCACTTGGTATAGTTATCTTACTTTGAAAATTAAAACACATTTTAAATTTTTTTTCTGTGATGTAACCACAAATTCACGGTTTTCAGATTTATTCCTTTACTTGTGCTATAAGACCTACCTTCCTGCCAAATTTCATGATTCTACGTCAACGGGAAGTACCCTATTGGTTTCTTGACAGACACGACGGACGGACGGACAGACGGATAGACAGATAGAGTTTCATCGCTTGCCATAAGATGAGATTGCAATTAAGAACTAACTAAGACTTTAATAAAAAATAAAAATTTACATCCCACGATCCCTGTGGCCATCTCTCATCATCATCTAGTCTATTATACATGTGTAAATTAATCATTTGACAAGTGAAGGTTACAGTAACTAGAAAGTTGATAACTTTCAAACAGCTGAACTGATTTTCTTGGATTATAGCTAAGAACACTCTCAATCAAGCCACTTTTCAAAAAAAACAAAACTAAATTAAAATCGGTTCATTAGTTTAGGAGCTACGATGCCACAGACAGATTCACAGATAGAGATACACACGTCAAACTTATAACACCCCTCTTTTTGGGTCGGGGGTTAAAAATAGGACTACTCGTATTTGTAGGCTACTTTACGTAAACAAATTTCACACATTTTATAGAAAAGAAAAACAAATTCCTTGCGCCATGGTTCACGTCAAATAAAATAAGAAACTGTAATGAGAACAATAAATTATTGTGTAAACATAAATCATGGCGGGTAAACAGAGGGTGAAAAATTGCGTCCTCGCGCCTTTTAGCAGACCTTCACAGGGTTGTACAGTGTACACCTACCCGTCACGTACACCTGAATCATAATACCTTTCTAACCATTTTAATGTAAGAAAACTTTGTGAGTTTGGATTGAAAATGGATGAAAGAAATTGATGGTCATACTTTTTATTTTACTAGCTGATGCCCGCGACTTCGTTCGCGTGGATGTAGGTTTTTCAAAAATCCCGTGAGAACTCTTTTATTTTCCGGAATAAAAGTAGCCTATGTGCTAATCCAGAGTATAATCTATCTCCATTCTAAATTTCAGCGCAATCTGTCCAGTACTTTTTGTGTGAAGGAGTAACAAACATACACACACACACGCACACACACGCTCACACACATACACACACACTTTCGCCTTTATAATATTAGTGTGATTTATTTTATTTTTTTTATTTTACTTTATAAATAGTAGCACTATTATCTCGGTGAGTTGAAAATACCTCTGTCATAAGTGGAGAAGAAAATTGAAATCTGAAGGTCATTCCATGTTTTATAATGCGTTTTCATTGAAACTGAGCGGAGCAGAAACCTGTTTTCAGCCAATCAGATTACTGAGAGATGACGGATAAAATTATCTACCCTACCTGATTGTTCATTGAAATGTCTAACATCTCTTCTCTGATTCAGTGAAAACACACCTTAGACGCAGACACCATAACAATCGAATAAATTAATAGTTTGCAAATATATTAGGAAAACTATTTTAAAGCAGGATCGTAGAGGAGATATTGTGTTCAGTCGACCAATTGGATTTTTAAATAAAGCATAACTTTTTCACATCATCCACTTAACACAACAGCTCCTCTACGCTTTATAGTCGATACCGGGTCTTATTGCTACCGACTAGTGTGTAATTTGTGGCAATGCCAATGCAGTCCACTGCTGCAGTCATCATGGTTTAAAGTACCCATTAATTCGTAATGAGAAATAAATAAACAAAAGCAAAATAAACTGTAATTCCCTTCGTTAAGTCCACATAAACTGTCATTATCGTTTCGGTTGCAGTTTTAAACAGTAAAAGACACAACAGCTGAATTTTATCAGCATACAAATTCGTTCCTTAATTGGAACTTCGTGTTTCCCGTTAATTTCATGCTCATTTGCATAATGGGATTACATGCGCATGCAACTCCGTCGACATTTGCAGCAACTGAAGGACTAAGGGTCGTTGTACACTAGACTGCGATTTAGCAGAACTACATTTGCAATGTCTCGCCCAGATATCAAAAGAGCCTGTAAGCTAGGACTGCCTACCGCGTTATTGCCTTTTCTGATGATGCATTTTTGCGCAATGGTACATTTTTGCGCAAAGAATCAGCCAGGCTGATTAGATTAGAATTGTTGCCACTATTCTTGGCACCATTTTACGCCGTCACAGTAATCAGACTAGACTAGGTACCTATTTTTATAACAACATAGTAAAACAGCATTGCCTATTTGTAATAAACTACGTTATTGCAATTATGGCGAACTATTAAAGCTGTTTTATGCAGGAGCAAAAATATGGCATGCTACAAATTAAAACATCAATTTTGCGGCCCTTATGCAGGATGTGGCAGTTTATTAAATATATAAATAAAAATATTTTTGTACACAACTGTTGTAGGACAAATAAGAATGACCGATCATATTTAGTACATAATAATTTCAAAATAGTGGCAAATAAAAAAATTATAGAATAAATCTAATTCCTCTAGTGGACATAAACCTTAAACAACGGGGTCAATAGACAATCATCCTGATGAGAACCACTCAAAGCATTTAACAGACCCGTTTATAGGATATTTGCATAGTTTAACTATTGTACAGCTGGGCGATGCCTTTGACTGCTACCGCCATGTTGGTCCAACATTACAAAGAAACCCAAAATTGTCACGGACACGATCCTATCCAGTTACTTATTTTGAGCCATTTTTCTTTCTAATACAAATCAGACCTCGACTGCGAATTTACCGTGGTAAATCATAATGCAGTTTTAAATATAGAAGCGGGCTAACTTGGATGGAGTACCTACCTACCTACGGTTTTTTTACTAAACCCATACCCCTACTACGCGGCATCGTACCGGAGCGAGCGCTAAAAACCAACCCCAAGCCCGGCGAAGCTTTACGTTCGCCACCCCACCTGGCGAAGCTTTACGCTCGTCACCCCACCTGGTGAAGCTACACGCTCGCCACCCCACCTGGTGACGCTGTAGTGACCAGTAAGACCTAGCATACTCGTAGGTACCTACAAACACCTAAAAACAGGGACTTCTCATTCATAAAACAGCGCTTACCAAATACTTTCGTTCACTGCACAAGATGATCTCTTTCATTTCAGTTCTCTTCAATAAAAAAAATTCGGTTCGGCTGTCATGATGTCGTTGATATGGTATACTAGCCGATGCCCGCGACTTCGCCCGCGTGGATTTAGGTTTTTGAAATCTCGTGGGAACTCTTTGATTTTCCGGGATAAAAAGTAGCCTATGTGCTAATCCAGGATATTATCTATCTCCATTCCAAATTTCAGCCAAACCCGTCCAGTAGTTTTTGCGTGAAGGAGTAACAAACATACACACACACACGCACATACAAACTTTCGCCTTTATAATATTAGTGTGATAAAATGTGTTCTCACTGATAAGTAAGACAGAATATACAAATCGCACAAGAGTAGACGAGACAGTGTTCTACAAATCATACCCAAATGCGGTTTTTTAGATTTAGGTGTTCTCTTTAGACGGCTACATTAGGTGACATATCTTTACCTAGATATCTTGTTATGTACTTCCTTTTTAAGCAACTAGATTTTTAAATCGGTGCGTTTTTTAAATATAACATCATAAACTCATGAGCAATCAGCATTTAAGTAACTCAAGCTGAAAAGTTAACCAGATTTAAGAGACAAACATTGGCGCTGCGTGGGTGCTTCTTAGCATTCTTTTAAAAAGAATTTGGTTCCAAGATGTAAATAAAAAACAAGAGACGAATTTCTGCGGAGGCACGCAATTCACGTGTTGTTTTAACTCTGGCTAAACCTTCGTCGCACAACTTTTTAAATTAACATGCCTTACTTAGGCGCGCGTTTGAAAACAAACTGAGATGTTTCTTTTGCCAAGATTTTTTTTAATGGATTTTTTATTTTACTATTTTGTTAAACTTCACTATAACTTTTGTTTATTGTATAGGTAATAGGTGTTATATCTATTATATTATCTATAAACATAAATCCTGTCCATGTACCCTGTACTACGACTGACTGACAAACAACGCAGAGGCCAAGCCGGTGGACCAAGAAAGGTTTCTCCCCCAAGGAAGATTTTTGAGAAATTCCAACAAGAGAAATTCCAATTCTTACAAACTAATCTATACTAACATTATAAAGAGATAAAAGTTTGTATGTTTGTGGATGGCCAACATACCCATTCCAAAACCTTCCAATTTCCTAGCCAAGTTTTCACATTCATATCGTATCAAACTTAACAAAGCCGTAGTCTAACTTTTAGCCTGCATAGAGACAAAATCAGTTTTCTTTTTTTATAACAGATGGTATAACTAAGCTATAAAATGTGAGTTCAACCTTATATTCCTAAAGCAAACACGTTTTTGTGTTAAATTACAGGAGACAGTGTAAAAGATAGATTGAAGTACGTGTGATGTACAAGAAAACTCCATTAGAGATCGTGTTATGTTCTGCTTTATGTTGCTTGCTACTGTATCTATATAATATTATGTAGGTGTATATAGCGGTGATAGCCTGGTGCTTACAACTACGGCTACCTTTTCGAAGGGTCCGGGATTCGATCACAAGCTTGCCTGGGACCTGCACGTTAAAACAAATGCACTTAACTCTTAAAAGTTAAAAAATACAGAAAATCACTACCTCCCCCCAAAATACTCATTATATCTTGATAACATCGTGAATGGGTGACAACTTTTAAGTACCTACCTATTTATCAATCTATTTAACTTTAGGTAAGTAGAAATCAATAGTGGTGGTCGCCTTGTTGGCCAACGATAACGAGGTAATTGGAATTACTCTATTAAAAACCCAATTAAAATACCATTCGTACCTCAAAGAGTTTCAGTGCAACTAGTTTGAACTTCAATTAAAATTGACATAACGAACGGTATATTTTGCTGCAATGAAAATACCATTTCCAACTGAAGCTCTGAGGTGGAGCTTTGACAAAAACTACCAGTGAAAGTTTTATTATTAATATGAAAAAAACACAAGTATGTCACGAAAATTTCCCTTATTTTTGTAAAGAATTAGGATAAATATAGGATTTTTTTAACAATATAGGTTTCCGCTTGACTACAATCACTCCATACATCCTAAGGTGATCATACAGCTTAAGATGGATCGTGTCTGCCTTGAAAGTGCCTATTCATTCTTCTTTTGAAGTTACCAATATTATAGCTAGCGGAAAAAATGTTGCCGGAAGAGCATTCCATATTCTATCAGAGCCTAAATAATTAAGCTAATCACTTAGTAAGAATCCGTGTAATTTCAATGTGGGGGTGCAGACCTTTGCGATGCCTCGCGGTACGATATAGAATGACGAGAATAGGATACTATCTTGATATTTTCGATAGGAAACTAGCTTGAACAGTTCCTTAGTACACTCTTCGAAATACCTGCTTGAATCCTGTATAAATTGACAGACAGGCAACCTTGCGCCGATACTCCAAATTTTGAAACTACCTATGAATTGACCCTTAGCACTTCGTCACCAATGAGCCTTCTAACATGACGAACCACCGAATCTAGCTGGTACTTAACAGTGCTATCGCATTGATGTTGAGAAATTCCAACAGAACCTTTAAAACCCCTAAAACCACTCGGACGAAGTTGCGAGAACAAGCTAGTTGGAATAATGCGAACCTGGCTTTATAAAAATTACCTTAAAAACAAAACAGAATTATTGAGTCGAAAATATTCACATTTTTCACCTTCATAACAGCTTTTAGTGTCGGGTGTCTTTTGTGACGAGGGTGTGTTGGGGACAGGCAATTTTGTACACTGAATAACTCCAGGCCGAAGGTCGTTAACGTGGCCTCTGGAACACCGGATGTTGTGTGATGTATCGAGCGTGTCGAATATATTCCTTTAGGCTAACCACACTTGAGAAACTCCAAACTCAGAGATAAATACAACGAAAGATGAACCCGTAGCCCACATAGCATGCAATCAAAGTCCACAAAGAGTTGAGCGTCTTGGCGTCAGTGTTGTCGCGACAATGACGCCGCGACAGTGTGTTCCTTTTGTGACACAATGATGAAAGTTTGTATGAAAGTCCGTCATTTTTCAAGTTACACTAATATCTACGAAAGTTAATATTTGGACTTCTAGTTAAAAACTAAGAAATATGTATTTCAGGGTTTTAAGAACTTCTACTGCCAAGGAGATGAAAGTTTATCTGAGTCATTTTTCAAATTACAGTTTTGAAAATTGATATTTAGGCTTTCGGTTAAAATAATAACGTACGCGTTTCAGGATTTTTGGAATTTCCTCCCCCTCACTGATTTTCAAAAACTCAACTCGAGCAAAGCCGAGGCGACTCAGCTAACATCATAAGTGTAGAGGGCCTTACGTTATAAGCCATTACGTGGGCAAACGAGCGGGCAGTTTGAAAATAATACGTTTGCAGGGGACTTCGGAGGCAGGTTTTGTGTTGTATTGGATTAAATAACATGTCTTTTCTTACAACCCTTACAGCCTTTATGGGTGAATTCGCTGTATCGCCTACGTTGGAATTTTTCCTTTACGGTGTATTTTTACGAACATGAGTAAGATGAAAATCATATCTAGTGCTTATGTCACATCCTATACAGTTTTCTATCCAAACTGTAGACGAGTATGTACCTGAGATACGCAATTAATCAGGTAGCTCCTCTCCGATCAAGACGCTAACCACCGAATCCAACTCGGACGAGGTATGCCATGGTATAAAGGTATGGCAGTTTTTGTTACACCCATGTACCCCTTAAAGCAAAGAATTAAGAAAAGCTCAAAAAGCTTATTTTTTTAAAGATATTTACTAGGTACACCAAAATTGCCACCAACTCCCTACCAAGCATGAAAAAATGCAAGCATTTTTGTGAAGGTTCTACAAAGTTTAATTAAAGTAGAGTAACCCTTGCTAATTTATGTTTGTCCGTCACAGCCTCTACAATTTACGAGCCAGCGGAATGAATTTTTTTTTGTACAGATGCTATTATATCTTTGTCTTTCCGTGTCATAAAACTTTATAGAGTGGGGAGGCTAGGACAAAAAGAAAGCTTGGGGATAGCTTTTCCTTATTAAGTTATACAAAAGCACAATTTGTTCTTTGATGAGAACTCGGTCCGCCAAGGCACTGGAACATAAAGACGCTTTTTAGCATGGTACAATGTTTATTCAGTAAACTGTATCGTTTTCTGAACCAATGGAGACTATAACTGGATATAATTATTAGGTCCCTAAAATAATTTCACTATTTCACACTCTTGAAGCGTTTATGTCCTAAACGTCTTATGGCTACTTTTTATCCAGGAAAATCAAAGAGTTCCCACGGGATTTAAAAAACCTAAATCCACCCGGACGGAGTCGCGGGCATTATCTAGAAAGAAAATAAAAATGTTGTCAAATAAATTGACGAATTACAAATACCCACAGTGTATTTACCGACTGAAAAATGTTCACCCCAAAAGCGCAAAATTTGGGCCATTTGACGACCACGGCCTTTAAAATTAACAGAGGAAATGAAGCTTTAGAGACTGAAAGCCTTGTTGACAAAATTATCTCGAATAAGCTCGTTATCTCGGCGCGGTGATTGAGGTCGGTGCGGGGACCGCGTGAAATATTGCCGTCTTTGCTATTAAAACCTAATTTTACGACAAGGTGCGAGCATAAAGTTCGTTTTTGGCCTTTTAGCAGAGCTTTTTTTGGCAGTGCTGCTCAAATGAATCGTAATAATATATGGATCTCCTAACACAGATACACACAAACACACACACACACACACACAAACACACACACACACACACAAACACACACACACACACACACACACACACACACACACACACACACACACACACACACAAAGTTAAAGTTG
Source organism: Maniola jurtina (assembly GCF_905333055.1). NCBI lineage: Eukaryota > Metazoa > Arthropoda > Insecta > Lepidoptera > Nymphalidae > Maniola > Maniola jurtina. Next base: position 11,341,643 of record NC_060038.1, read on the forward strand.
TGGAAAATGTTTTAATGATATCAATCTTCAAATTAAGATATCTAAGCGCTCTCTAAAATAATAAAAAACAAATGTACATTTCAGTGTTTTTATTTTTATAGACGCAAGCCAAACATCAAACGCTTATTCTTGGAAGATCATATTTTCAAAGAATATTATTTTCTTTGATTCTAAGTAGGAAACATTTATGTTACATAAATATTTTTACGGTTGCTGATGACAAGCAACAAGCCTAGGAGCAGGCATTGCATAACCTGATACAAAGATATTATAGGATACTACTAAAAACGCATTTTGGAATAATAAATAACATATCTTTACGGTAAAACTCGTAGTCGAACGATCTACGCAAATTTTTATGATTCTCCACATATTTTATACGAGTGGTTGTTTAAGTGACAATTCAAAATTTGTAAAGTTAATTTAAATAAAAAATCTTTCTTACGTAATTTTTACGTAAAAATAACAGTATAAATCTTAAGGTACATTCAAATTCAAAATTCAAATTTTTGCATAAGTACTTCACGTGGGGCAATTAATGATTCTTATGACATATACAAGACTCTACCGCCGATACGGAAAAATTAAACATTACAAAACAAACCGCACTAAAGAACTGATAAAATTGGCGAAAAGTCGATCTCTTCGATCATCTATTTTTGTTCTGACAAATGCATTAAATACTGTAAAGCCATAAAGAAAAAAACCACAGTCTTTTTATTTTTCGGATCCAGTGATCCTATGCTTTGGCAAAAGAAAACTTCACGTATAACATCTCACTCTCGAGGGGAGGGCCTGGTTTTTGGTTGCTAAAGTAAGGAGTAAGGACCGGCCCTCTCGTCTTGAAGATCAAGTTCACAAGGAAAATGTTTTTCTTAATTTGCAACAATACGATGTTCGCTTTTGGCGTGATTCGTTTTTGTTTCAATTTTAAGGTTCATTAGACTTTATAATAATTATAAAATAATTGGCTTTTGCACTGTTACAATATCTCAGTATTGATTTATTCTTCATGGAATTATTTCTTATTATTGATGGAGTTCGATCTCGGCTGATTTAGATGATGATTGTATAATATGATGATAACAGTATAAATGTATAGAATAAAGAAGTAGGTACTGTGGCATTTACCTATAGGCACCTGGATGGGTCAGTTATTTCATTAATCTATCAGCTGGTACTTTGCTTTTTGAGGGAGCCAAAAACTTCAACCTTATCCTGCCTGATATACAATTGGACCATTTAAGTGCGGAAACAAGTCCAGAGAGAAGAAAGAAGAAAGATGCAATTGGACCTAAGGCCTACCAATTTTGTGAAACATTTTTTTAAAACAATATTTTTAGTAGCCAAAACAAAACTTTTGCCTTACAATTCGATAACGTACTACATACCTATGTATTAGATTAATACTATATTCTTAAAGCACAACTTCAACAATATGGCTGCCAGCCAAATACCGCTTTTAAGATTCAAAGATTGCCCCAAGGCGTCCCATTACCTATATTCCGTCGAAGTTTCGCCATTTCCGATTTAAATTATTAGTCTGGAACAATTGATACCGGTTTCATGCTAACTTTGTCTTAAAATCGTGATCTGATTATTGTCTTCATTTTCCACGGCTAAACTTATCGTAGTTGTCTTATTATTCGCATAAGTTTAAATTTCCATACCAATATTATTATGTGAATATGTATGTATCAGTCTTGTAAATTATAAAATAAATAAGCCACTTAGCCGATTTTGACAAAATTTGGACGGGCTTCACCTGTCAAATACGAGGTACTTTTTTCCTCGGAAAATCAAAAAGCTCCCACGGATTTTTTAAAATGCCTGAATCCTTACAGACCCATTTGTTTAGCCCGTTTTTACGAAAGATATTATGAGCTAGCTTGCATCTCGGGGAAGGACATAGGCTACGTTTGCTTCTTATCTGCACTGATAGAGTCTGCATATTGAAGATAGAAATAAAGAAAAGAAAACCCAACCTACCCGTAAGAATTCATAGGATCCATTTAGTCTTGATATATACAGGTGTAAATTAAAAATTTATAACACCCCCGACAAGTGAAGGTTACAGTAACTAGAAAAGAGCTGATAACTTTCCGAACGAACCGATTTTCTTGGATTATTGCTAAGAACAAGCCACCTTTTAAACAAAAAAAAACTAATAATTAAAATTGGTGCTGTACTTTAGGAGCCACGATGCCACAGACAGATACACAGATACACAGATACACACCCTCTTTTTGAGTCGGGGGTTAAAAAGACAAAAATGTTTCGACCTATATGTCCGTTATAGACTTTGAAAACATCCAACCAATGTGCCCCAAACCGGTTTCATTTGAAAGGCAATAGTGC